>NC_090447.1:1103190488-1103815488 GCF_031143425.1 Pleurodeles waltl | reverse complement strand
CCAACCAATTGCAGTACTTTGGTATCTACGACTCCCATCCCCCACATCATCAAAACATACAACTGTATACCCCAACTCCCCTTCCCCAAGGCACCTCTCCAACTGTAGGTTGCCCAGAAAACAGTGCAACAGTGCAACTTAGTCAACAAGTTAGGTAGAGTTCTCGCCATTCCCCACTGAGTGGCCGAGAAACCGATAGGAGGGTGGTTCTGTGCCCGTCAGGGCCTCCTGTCTACACTGTTCTCCTCACCTCAGGGCCAGGCTATGGCTCCTTCAACCCAGTTCATCCGCAGTTTGTGGGGTCACCTTCGGGGTAGCTTTGGAGTAGCCGGAATCAGCCACAGAGGTTACAAATGCACAATCCGAGTCTCTCCCGCTACCTTCCCGCAAGGACGCCTGCATGTTCATGGATGCCGCCGCCTCCAAAGCTGCCTTTTTTTACAATTTATTTTGAGCCAGGGTCGGTTCAGCTCGTGGGTGATTCCTATTCCGTTGTCTCCTCTGGCCTTTACGGCCTTCACGCCCTGCCTGGTCGTTCCTATTACGATGACCTCCCTCCACTCCACGTGCCTCCAGCCACTCCCATGCCTCTTCGTGACTCTGGAAGAATGTGGTTTTGTCATCAACAATCACCCTCAATCTGGCTGGGAAAAGAAGTGAGGGCTGAATCCCTTCCTCTCTTAGGGCCCTTTTTTTACTGCCAGGAACTAGGCCCGTCTAACTAGGACATCTATTGTGAAATCCGGCAATAGTGTCAACACACCATTCGCCACCCTGAAGGGTCCGGCCTCCCTGGCCCTCTGGAGCAGAGCATCTCTGTCCTTGTAATGCAGCAGCTTAGCCACCACCACATGTGATGGCCTCCCTGGTGCCAGGGGTCTCGAGGGCACCTGATATGCCCGCTCCAAGGTGAAGAACGGGTTTAGGTGCTCCGGTGCTACTGCTGTACGCAGCCACTCCACAAGGAACTCCACCATGTTTGTTCCCTCCGCACCTTGCGGTAGACCTACAACTCGTACTTTGTACCTGTGGTTTCTCCCTTCCACTTCTTCTGCCCTGCGCTTCAGGCGCAGAACTTGGTCAGTTAGATTCACTACTGTGGCTGCCAGGTCATCATGTTTCGGGGTTAGCTCCGCTAGCGTTGTCTCTGAGTCACTCATTCTGTCCGTCAGACCTACTTCAACTGCGACCTGATTAATATTGTGTTGTATGGTTGCTTTGTTATCCTCAATTGCACCCAAGATCTTATTCAGTGTAGCCTGCACTTTGGGTTGCGTGAGGTCTTCCATATTCCCCCTACTGTGGTCGCTTGGGGTTTTGCGGCTCATTACTTTGCCCCTGTTCCGGCTCCTGGAGGTCATCAGTGGTATACAGCATTGTATACTAAATGTCTAATGGATAAGGGGCCTCTCGCCTGAACTTCACCAACGCACAACAGACCCAGAGTGGGCAACCCTGGCGTGAGTCGCTGTGTCGGAGCGACAGTTCTCCGGACCGGTGGGGGCCTCCCTCGCTGGCCCCAACCTACTTTGATGCTCTCTGCGTGCTTGTCCTGCCAACCCAACACTTCCAGGGTGCCAACCGTGCTCACCCCTCTCAGCTTTTGGTAGGGTCAACGAGTCAAGGCGCAGGAGGCCGGAATGGACGACCCAGGTTCCTGAGGGCTCTCTCTCGGACCCACGATGGTGCCAGGTGCTGCTCACGCTTCTCACGGCTCCCCAGCACCGCCACTGGCTGGGCGCTGCTTCCCCTGCTGCATTCCTAACTGCTGTGGTGCCTCACCGGGTTCAGCCCTCCCCGGGGTCCCCAGCCCCCACCCACGTGGCCCCAAAGGATATATGGGCCCGCAGGCGAGCAAAGGGTGGGGTTCCCTGTACCTTCATGCGGGCCCCCGTGCCTCTGGGTGGATCCGATCGGCCCTTGGCGCTTCCCTCGCCCTCTCTGCGCCGTGTCCAGCTCAGCGCCTTCGGGAGCAACACGCGCCGCACGTCTGGGCTCCAACTCCCGGCTGCGGCCTCCCCGCCAAGAGCGCAAGGGGATAAAGCTCCTTGTGTCCGCCCGCGGCACTGCAGGGGAGACGCCGGGTCCGTGAGGCTGATGGGGCTCGAATGGGGCCTCCCTCACCTCTGCAATTTTTCCTCGGGTCTAGCAACGCCTGATCATCTCCCGCCACACCTCACGGCCTCTTGCTGTCTCTGTCGGTTCGGCATTTGTGTGCGTGCGTCTGGCTTCAGGGCCGCGCTCAGATCCTTGTCGAGGCTGTCCCCTTGTACTGCGTAGGGCCGCTCAAGAGATCTCTACCTCGGCCCTGCAGCTCCCCACCGGGTCCGACCCTTCCTGCGCGACCTTCACTACTGGCCCCTGGGGAGGATCTGTTTCTGCAGGATCTTCAACAGGACCAGACGGAGCCGCAAAATTACTTGCCCGCCATGTTGGCTGGATTAGCCATGCCCCCCAAACAAGGAACATTCTTAACATATGCAATACTTTTTGTCAGCAACCATTCTAGAATGACCACATAGACGAGAGCAAAAAGACTATGGCCCTCATTACAACATTGGCGGTAAATCCCGCTTACCGCTGTACAGAAGACCACCAACACACCGCCGGGGCCGCGGAATTCCGCCACAGCTATTACAACCCACAGCTCAGAATCTGCCAAAATCCAGACACCCACACAAGTCCGCCACACCAAAGGTCAGTGATTTGGACAAATCCAAATACACACACCTGATACACATACAAAACACACACCCACATCACCCACAAACCCTTACTACCAGAAATGTAGACGAAGGCCAGAGTGACAGCACAGCAAAGACAACCCCACCATCCAGAGGCACACAACACCATCACACATACACATCCACGCACAAGACACCACACACCCCTAAACATCACCCCACACATCACAACACATACCACCTCACACATCACCTACACCACCCCATGGCACCGCAAAGACACCCCAGGTTTTCTGAGGAGGAGCTCAGGGTCATGGTGGAGGAAATGATCCGGGTAGAGCCACAGCTATTCGGATCACAGGTGCAGCACACCACCATAGCTAGGAAGATGGAGCCATGGTGCAGAATCGTGGACAGGGCCAACGCAGTGGGACAGCACCCAAGAACACGGGATGACATCAGGAAAAGGTGGAACGACCTACAGGGGAAGGTGCGTTCCGTGGTCTCAAGACACCACATCGTGGTTCAGAGGACTGGCGGCGGACCCCCAGCTCCTCCCCCACAACTAACAACATGGGAGGAGCAGGTCTTGGCTATACTGCATCCTGAAGGCCTCGCAGGAGTAGCAGGAGAAATGGACTCTGGTAAGTCAAATCTTAACTACCATATCCCCCACCCTACCTGCATGCCATCACATACCCCAACCCTCGCCCTCACCCCATCACTCCAACTCCTCACATATGTCCAACTATCACAAACCACACATCCCAACACCAAGCCCTGCATGCAACAACAAAGCATGGACACCCATCACCAATAATGGTCACTACACATACCCACACAGACCCCTAAACAATTAGCACACAAGGTCCAAGACAAGAATGCAAGCACTGGGGTACACGGTCACCCACCCATTGCACACCATGGCACACACAGATACAATAATCATGCCTTTACACCCCTGCAGGACCCCTACCCAAACGTCACCGGACAGGAGGTTCCAGACGTGTCCACTGCCCCCACAGAAGAGGCCCACAGTGATGACAGCAGCTCTGTCCAACTGGATCTAGATGACCAGCCCAGCCCCTCTGGGACTTTGGGACAGTCGGTTCCCCTCACACTGGCACAGGCCACTACAGAGCTTCCCCCCTCTGGAAACACCAGCACAGCACCCACCCAGCTGGCCCATACCTCTGTCTCCAGGACACGTCAAGCAGCAGTGTGTCCACCACTACAGGGAACCCAGGCCAACCCACCAACCCAAGAACAGCAGGGACCTGGGGGCAGTGGCAGTGGGCACACGATTCAGGGAACAGAGGTCCAGGAACACAGGGGAACTGGGAGGGCTGCTGTGCGACAGGGGGAGGAAAGGCCCAGGGAACCCACTCTCCACGAGGCCCTCTCCAACATCATGGGAGCCTACCACCATTCCCAGGAGATGATGGCAACAGTACTGGCCAAGTTTCAGGTGGCCCAGTGGCTGCAGGAGGAACAGTATTTGGGATTCAGGGAGGAACTCAAATCCATCAATACCACCCTGGGCACCATTGTAGGGGTGCCGACGGAACTCATCAACACCAGGAGGGACACTGTGGCACAACAAGGGGCCCCTGACACTAGCCTGGATGATGAACTGCCCACCACCTCTGCCGGCACTAGTGGACAGGAGGCACCGCCACAGGAGCACGACACCAGCACCCCACCCCCTGCAGAGGGAGAACCACCACGCAAGCGGTCCCTGAGATCCAGGACAAAGACAGAGAACAATGCCAAGACCCACGCCAAGAAATGAGACCACCCTGAATGTCATCCTTTTGTCCCACTTTGTCACCCTGTCCATCCATCACCTGCCCCAGCTCCACTTCCTATGCCCCTTTGGACAATGCACCTGTGAGACTAATAGACTGGAGTCTGCCATGGACATTCCTTACCATCACCCCTGACCATTTTACAATCCCCTCCACTAATTAGCACTTAAATAAACACCCTTAAATCACAAAACTATCTGGAGTCAGTCTGTGCTTTCGCAAATGTGTATTTGCAATAACTGAAGAAAGATGCAATATCCATTGTATTGTCAACATACCTATGTCAGCCAGCTGCAGTCCATGAGAAAGCAAAGCAGATGTCACACAGTGGGACCCACATCTGTGAAATCAAAAGTGACAACTCAGGGTCCATAAACTGGGTGAAAGTGACAGACAGATGAGCGGTAGAACAAGTGTATCAGATGTAGCAGGCATTGATGTCTTCTTACCTGTGTCTCACTGGAAGTATGGATGAATCACTGTGTTTCTGTTGTCGATATCCTCTTCTTCTGCTTCCTCATCTTCACTGTCCACAGGCTCCACAGCTGCCACAAGAAGTCCTTCAGGACCATCCTCCTGCAGAAAATGCACCTGTCATCGCAAAGCCAAGTTGTGCAGCATACAGCAGGCCACAATGATCTGGCACACCTTCTTTGTTGAGTAGAATAGGGAACCACCTGTCATATGGAGGCACCTGAACCTGGCCTTCAGGTGGACGAAGGTCCTTTCTATAACCCTCCTAGTTCACCCATGTGCCTCATTTTAGCATTCCTCTGCCCTTCTCCTGGTATTCCTCACTGGGGTCAGTAGCCATGACAGGTTGGGGTACCCAGAGTCACCTGCAAATGTCGAGGGACAAATGTTAGACACACACTAACCATTAGGGACAACCCCAGACCCAGACACCTAGTCACACTGTATAGGGTCCATGTCCTCACCTAATAGCCACACACGGTGCCTCTGGAGTTGCCCGATCACATAAGGGATGCTGCTATTCCTCAGAATGTAAGCGCCATGCACTGAGCCAGGAAACCTGGCATTCAAATGGGAGGTGTACTGGTCGGCCAAACACACCATCTGCACATTCATTGAATGGTAACTCTTCTGGTTTCTGTACACCTGTTCAATCCTGCGGGGGGGACCAATGCCACATGTGTCCCATCAATGGCACCAATGATATAGGGGATATGTCTCAGGGCATAGAAGTCACCTTTCTTTATAAGCAAATCCTCCACCTGAGGAAAAACGATGTAGCTGCGCATGTGTTTCAGCAGGGCAGACAACACTCTGGACAACACGTTGGAGAACATAGGCTGGGACATCCCTGATGCTATGGCCACTGTCGTCTGAAAAGACCCACTTGCCAGGAAATGGAGTACTGACAAGACCTGCACTAGAGGGGGGATACCTGTGGGATGGCGGATGGCTGACGACAGGTCCGGCTCCAACTGGGCACACAGTTCATGGACTGTGGCACGGTCCAGTCTGTAGGTGACAATTACATGTCACTCTTCCATTGTCGACAGGTCCTCCAGCGGTTTGTACACCGGAGGATGTCGCCATCTCCTCACCTGCCCCAGCGGACGTGCTCTATGGAGGAGAACAGCGAGCAGAGGGTCAGCCAACACTGAGGTACGAAAACACAACTTTATTGCACACATTTTTCAATCTGCTATGTGCCTGTCTTACTGTGTATGCAAGGCCTAGATGTGTGTGACACATTTAAAAATAATGCCATGTGGCCCCCTGAAATGGCAGCTGCCTGACCTGTAATGTGGGACAAGTGGATATGAGGTAACTGCGCTGGCGTTGTACACCGTCGCAGTGGGCGGTCGAAGACCGAGGCGCAATCCTGCATTGGTTAACATTGGACCCTATGGGTCCCAGGAGCCAATGACGATTTATGCCGGAGGTGACGGTACGCACCGCCGCGGACGTGACCGCCATTTTCTATCTATGCACTCACTTGATACCTGATCTTCGACAGGAGAGGACCTACACTGCAAGTGCTGCTGTGACCTCAGTCTGGAAGAGACAATGGCTCATGTGTCTGGGGAAAGGGCCCCTGCCTTCACCATGGAGGAGTTAGAGAAACTAGTGGATGGGGTCCTCCCCCAGTACACGCTACTCTACGGTCCTCCAGACAAACAGGTAAGTACACTGTGAGCATGCTGTATTGGCAATGCCTGTGTGGAGTGGTGTGGATGGAAGATAGACGAATGCATGCCTGGAGGGCATTCATTCTGGTCAGGCAGCCCAACAGCGAGCTTTTCAGACTCTGGCCTCAGCACTGATGGAAGCCATTGACCCTGTGTCTAGCCTCCCCCTCCAATTTCCTCCACCCAGACCCAAACCCCTGTACCTCAGCCCATCCCAAGCACACCATCAGACCAGCATGCACACACCTCAACACACAAGTGAAGCTCTGGCAAACATAAGCACCACACATCCCACAGGCATTCTCACAAGCATCATACCCATGCAGACATACCAACATCCACTGCCTCCACTGTGTCCCCCTCCTCCTCGTTTCCCTCCTCCCTCCCTGTCACATCTCCACTCACACCTGCATGCACTACATCTTCAGCCACAACGTCCATCACCAGCACACCCATCACCACACACATGCACTCACCACCCCCACTACCATTCACACATCCCCTGTGTCCTCTACCAGTGTGTTTGTGAGCCCACCTCCCAAGGTACAAAAACGCAGTCACACACCCACCCAACAGCCATCCACCTCATGACAGCCTCCAGCCCATGCACCTTCACCCAAAGTCAGCAAACATACACCTCCTACAACCACTACCTCTTCTTCCACTCCCAAACCCCCTCCATCTACCCATCCCAGTGTGTCTAAAAAACTTTTCCTGTCCAACCTTGACCTCTTCCCCTCACCTCCCCCACCCCTTCAGTCCCCTAGGGCACGCCTTTCAAGGTCCCAACCCAGCACCTCAGCCACCACATCAGCTCGAACAGTGGTGCCAGCAGGAACCGGCTTCTGGAGTGCGCCAAGCAGCAGGGCAGCCAGTGTGCCAAGGAGCCAGACCACGGACAGTCCCCCACCTCAGAAGCATGAGAAGTTGGCCACTGCCTGGAGGGAGAAGGGCAAAACACCTGCCACCAAGGGCTCTCACAGGACTACAGTTGGGAGTGGGAAGACAGCAGCGCCACCATCCAAGGTGGGGAAGGGGCACAGAAAGAAAGGGAAGTCGCCGCCAACCTGCACGGCAGACTAGACCGCCACCAGAACCTCTGCCAAGGACACCGCCGCCACCAGCACCGCTTCCCAGGACACCGCCGCCACCAGCATCGCTTCCCAGGACACCACCGCCACCAGCACCGCTGCCAAGGACACCGCCGCCACCAGCACCGCTGCCAAGGACACCACCGCCACCAGCATCGCTTCCCAGGACACTGCTGCCACAAGCACTGCTGCCAAGGACACTGCCGCCACCAGCACGCTCACTGAGCCACCCACCAGCACCGCAGGCCAATGAGCACTGCAAGCACCACCGCTACTGAGGCCGCGATGAGCAGGATGAAGCACTCTGGACACCAAGCCCCCTCCAGAACCAGTGGAGAGTCACATCCACTACCTCTGTCCTTGGCAGGATGAAGCACTCTGGGCACCAAGCCCCCTCCAGAACCAGTGGAGAGTCACATCCACTACCTCTGTCCTTGGCAGGATGAAGCACTCTGGGCACCAAGCCCCCTCCAGAACCAGTGGAGACTGTTATCCACTTGAGAGACTGTGGAATTGCACTCCCCAGGATAAAGCAGTGGGCAACCCACCCACTGAAAGACTTGTGAGAATGTGGCCTTGCACTCCCCAGGATAAAGCGGTGGACAACCCACCCACTTGAGAGACTTGTGAGACTGTGGCTTTTCACTCCCGAGGATAAAGCATTGGGCAAACCATCCACTGGAGAGACTTGAGAGACTGTGGCTTTGCACTCCGCAGGATAAAGCAGTGGACAAACCTCCCACTTGAGAGACTGTGGCTTTGCACTCCCCAGGATGAAGCAGTGGGCAAAACCACCCACTGGAGAGACTTGAGAGACTGTGGCATTGCACTCCCCAGGATAAAGCAGTGGGCATGGAGCCCCCTCGTGGATCTGGCGTCGTGCACTCATCCGGCTGAGGTGCCCCCTTTCCCTTCCCCTGAGGTGCCTGTTGTATTTATATTTGATGCCCCTGCAGTGTTCTCTCCGTTTTGATCGGATATCTTGTGTGGGCTTCGCCCATGCATTTTGCACCCAGTGGTCCACGGACTATGTATGTGCAGTACATGGACTTGAATTCTTGGTGTATATATTTGTTAATAGTGTATATATACATATATATATATATATATTTGTTTTTTTTTAGTACTGGATTTCAATTGATTACAATCGTTACAATCATTGCATTTTGTCTTTGCATTCTTTCGGGGGGCTTGTGGGTGTAACTGTAATGTATCAACATGTATTTGTGTGTGTTTAGTAGTGGGTGAGGGTGGGGGTGGGGGTGTTGCGTGTTGCGTGTGTGTGTCACTCTCTTTTCCCTTCTCCCTCCCCTGTGTCGTAGGTGCAGTACTCACCGTGGTAGAGTACCAGGAAGACAAAGGCAGGTAGAATATGGAGTTCTGGCTCCATGGCGTCTTGGTTCCTCATGGGGTGTGTAGAGGTGAGCGTTTTCCCTTCCAAGTCCTGTTTCTGCCGTGTTTTTGTTCGCGGTGAATCCGTGCCGGAAAAGGTGGCGGATTGGCCTGTTGTAATAGTGTGGGCGGTACATTGTCTTCCGCCAGTCTGTTGGTGGTTACCGTCGCAGTGTTTGTTTGTACCGCCGTGGCGGTCTATGTTGGCGGTTTCCGCCATGGTCGTGATTCAATTTTCTTTACCGCCGGCCTGTTGGCGGTTTTACCGCCGCTTTAACACAGACCGTCAGGGTTGTAATGACCCCCTATGTGCTTAAGTAGGAGTTTGGTGGTCCAATCGTCGGACCACGAATATGGTTGTCTAGAGGCCGCTGCCAAGCCGGAGGACTCCAGACAGCTGTATTATGAACTCTAAAAATGACATGGGCAGGGCAGAGGCTTTGCCTTTCTGATGGGTTTTTAATGTTGGGTTTGTGCATTGGTACCAATGTGCTTGACCATAACTTGTATCACTGCCAACCCAATGGTGGCGGCAGTCTTGGTATGGATGGACCGCCAAGGATGTGGTGGTGGACTGCCATCACTAGAAAAGTGGTCCATGGACCTCCCTACTTATAAGCAGGGTCTATGCCCCCATTACCTCCAGCAACAAAACAAACTTATGTATTCATCTCGGGAAAATGTGAATCCCAGGTAATACATAAGCCATGTACTTGTTGCTAAAAAACTAATATTGTTTGTTTGACTAAATTGGGCATATGGAGCAATCTCAAATGACAGAAGCCCATACCTGATTCATACATTGTGAATGAAAAAGGCCTGCTTTATGAAAAAATCGACCTTGCCTCAAAGGACATTCCCAGAGGAACCAAGGCGCTGGGTAGGTTGAGTGGAGCCTGGCATATATCCTGAAGGAACTAATAAGTTAGCGATAGTGAGCTATGTTCAGTAAGACCTTAATTATACTAAAAACTGTACAGTTCTGAAATAGAGTTTGACTTTTTGGACTACTGGAGACTCTTTGGCTCATATTAATAAAAACTATCACACAAGGCAGTATAACGCCCAAAGTTGCTGTGCTGTGTTGCATCAAATGAACAGAGCAGGAAAGCGCTAATTTTACTAACATAAAGCAGTTTCTCACTCCCCAGTCAGCCTGCCGAGCCCCTTGCCAGCATCTTGCACCATAGTGCAAAGGTATCTTAGAGAGTCTAGCAGAGGTTTTGCACTGAAAAGCTTATGTTCTAGTTCAAAAATATTATGCCTAGACAAACTTTTACACTATTTCGTCTTTGGGTGTATGCTGTACAGTAAAGGGCACATACTAAGTGGGAAAAATTAGAAGAAACAAAGCATACCTCCTTTTACATGTCTGCTTTAAAGTGGTGTATGTTTTTGGTGTAAAACCCTGTTTACTATTGTTAGTTGATAGGGATTTAAAAAAATACCATGGATGATTCAATGGGAACACCCGTGTACGAGGCAAGGAACACTGTTGATTCATAGAGATGTAAAGCAGCTCTTTGTGCTGAATTGTGTTACTTTAGCCCAGATTTACAAACATCTTGCACTTGGCTTGCTTTCCAAAAGTGATGCAAACCTGTGAGAAAGTTGTTTAAATTTCCTTTTAGTAACACAAAGCATCTGTAGGCAATGGCGCAGTAATTGTTCTGGCACCAATATTGTTCTACTCACTTTGGGGGTCATTACGACCCTGGTGGCTGGCGGTAAGGTGGCGGTAACACCGCCAACAGGCTGGCGGTGTACCGCCAGCAATTATGACTGTGGCGGAATTGCCACGGCCATACCGCCGGCCCCTCCAATATGCCGCCAGGATTCCGCCTGGCGGTCATAATCCCCTGGGGATTATGAGTACCCGACCGCCAGCCTGTCCGTGGCGGTACACACCGCCATTGAAAGGCTGGCGGTAAGGGGATTTGGGGTGCCCCTGGGGGCCCCTGCACTGCCCATGTACTTGGCATGGGCAGTGCAGGTGCCCCCAGGCATAGCCCCATCGCGCATTTCACTGCCCGAATTTTGGGCAGTGAAATGCACGACGGGTGCTACTGCACCCGCTGCACATCAGCATTGCCGCCGGCTCTATTACGAGCCGGCAGCAATGTTGATGTGACATTTCCGCTGGGCCAGCGGACGGTAACACTGTTACCGTCCGCTGGCCCAGCGGGAATGTCATAATAGGGAGCCAGGAATACCGCCGGCAATGGCGGTATTCTGTCTCCCACGGCCTCGGCGGTCTTTTTACAAGACCGCTGAGGTCGTAATGACCCCCTTTGTCTCTGTGAGAAATCCAGGTTGGAGGTTCCACCCACCAGACAGATTTTACTGGGCCCCATTAATTAATTAATTAACTAGAGCCATTGGCTACAGGTATACGGGCCCCCTTATTGCATACCCCTACACTGGTAATAAAGTACCTCTTTTTACTCTTGTCTCACAGAGTAGAGTCAGAGCAGTTGAACCCTTACTCAGGGAAGGTACTGTGGGTAGAGACTCAGAACTCAGCAACCCAAAGAACCAAACTTAATATATTGTTGTCCATTCAGCACTTTTTCTTATAAGAAGTAAATGTACTTTACTTCACACACTACAGAATACCACACACAAACAAATTTGTACAGCAAGTCATGTGATGTCTGTTGTTGTAAATGGCCCTTTGTACATGGTTATTCCCAAAATGTTTGTCTTCCTCCTCCTCATTTCTGACCTTGTTTTTGCTGGCTTTGTGACTATGTGCACTTTTCCACTGCTGACCAGTGCTACAGGGCATGTGCTCTGTGCCTAAAAGATGGTATCCTTTGCTTCTCTGTGATTGGCATATTTGATTTACTGGTAAGTCCCTAGTAAAGTACAATGTGTGTGCCCAGGGTCTGCAATTCTAATGCTATTAGTGGACCTGTAGCACCGATTGTGCCACCCACTACGAAAGCCTTTTAAATGTGTCTCAGGCATGCCACTGCAGAGCCTATGTACATAGTTTAAAGTGCTATTTCAACCTGCCAAGTGTACCCCAAATCTTCTTTTTTACTACATGCAAGTCACCCCTAAGGTAGGCCCTACTTAGCCTCAGGGGCAGAGTACAGTGTATTCAAAAAGTTGGACATGCACTTTTAAGTTTACATGTTCAGATAGTGAAAAACTCTTAAACTCATTTGGCAAAAACTATCTCTCCCGTAGGCTAACATTGGGTTTACCTTGAAACATCTTTTAGGTGTGATTTCCAATTGGGAAAAGATCCAAAAATGGAGTTTGGTTTCTCTGGACTCTTTTGATGAAGTTGGTTTTTAAATTGCAGGCCTGAAAATGCCAATTTTAGATAGCAAACATTTTCTTTAACAATTATGTGCCATCGCCTGTCTCTGAATATGTGTCTGGGTTTAGTGACAGGTTCATGTGTGCATTCTCTCCAGATAGCGAGAGAAGGGCTGGGTGTGATAGGAGATACATCTGCATTTATCTGCATACTGATAGTCATTCTGGGCAGGGAGAGGCAGTTCACACTTAAATATGAATAGGCGGTGTCCTGCCCTCACACAAAGAGCTTATTTCCCCCTAATGGTAATCTGAAGCGACGGCTGGGTTGAAAGGGAACGTTGTGCATTTCAGAAAAATCTTTTGAAGTTAATCCTATCTCAAAGGCCATTTTGGGTGTACGTACTGGGCCTCTGAAACCATATACTCAGAACGTTCTGGACTGAAGACATTCTACCAGGAAGGACAGCTGTGCTGCCAGGAAGGACTGCCACTTTGCTTAGCTGTGTTGGCCTGCTGTCTGCTGCTTCTTGCCTTGAAGTGAGATGACTGGATCTAACTGTTTACATTGTGCAGTCTAAAGTTTTTACAAGGGCTGACTGTGATTGCCTCCTGTTTCTGAAGTCACAGGGATATCAAAGACTTCACCTGTATCTTGCTACCAGTACCCAGGCTCCTGTGCCATGAGTCCTACTTTGACAAGTAGTGCAAAATTTCAACCTGGGCCCTTGAAGGTGAGTGTGGTGCTGCAACACAAGAACTGACCCATCAACACTGGTGGGTCATTTGGAACCGATGCATCCTGCAGCAGAAATTAAGCTTTGCTGCTGCCAGCACATAAGCTGTGGATGCCACTCGCCGACTGAGTGACGCAACAACCCTGACTTTTATCACAGCACTAATGCATCACAACTGGTACTCATTGCTTCTGGACACGGATGCATCAACGATGTTGCCTGATCAGGAAACAACGCATCAGTGCAACACATCCACTCCTTTGGGTCAACACATTGTTATCGAGCATCGATGCAACAGTGGTACTCTCAGCCGGTCTGCATGACTCCTGTACCTGGCCCACGCTCCATTGCAATCAGACTGAACTTTTGGATTTGCTCCAGTTCAGGGCAACCAGGGAGCCCTAGTTAGAGCTATGGCCTTCTTTGCACTGCATTTGGAAAATTCATAACTTTAATTTTGAAATGTTGGATTTTTGTCAGTTTGGTCTTGTTTGACTCAGATAAATGTTGGCTATTTTTGTAAACTGGTGTGAAGTCCTTTTGTAGTGGTTTCACTATGTTACTGTGTATATGCACAAATACTTTACACATTGCCTCTTTAGTTTAGCCTGAATGCTCTGTGCCAAGCTACCAGAAGGTGAACATAAGTAAGCTTTTAGTGTGTATCTTACTTTCCCTGACTAGGATTGTAACCCCTACAGGGAAAGAGTGCAAGGATGTTTAAATAGGACCCCTTTCACGCATAACACTGCATGAAAGGAGTACTCCATGGGAGTTGCTTGGGGTATTCTGAAGCAACACCCATGGAACCTGAAGGACGTATTCCTAGATGTCCAAGTCTGGGAATGTATCAGATTCCTATGCCACCTTAAGGATGGCATAATAGTGATGCAACCAAGAGAAATATCTTTATTTCTTTATGTTCTTTTCTCTTTCTAAGTGTTCTACATTCTGCAGCACACTTAGAAAGAGAAAAACACCTCATGTGATTGTTTTTGTGCAGGAAGGTATTCCTTCCTGCACCACAACAATCATCCCCACAAGGCAGGCACCCTTGTACCATGATGCAAGGGTGCCTGCGTTGATGCATGGCAGCAATTTGTGAACCTGCTCAAGGTGAGAGGACAGAAAAGTGCTGTATCTTGTAGATGGGGTGCTTTTCTGCCCTTTCCTGTTGGAACAAGGAGGCGTAGAAAGGTACTTGCTGCGCCAACCCTCTGGCGCAGGCCTTGTAAATGAGGCCACCAATTTCTAATACCTATGATGAAACTCTCTAATGTGCTTCACAACTAAGTCTGGTACTAATTTTAATTATACCTGAGTAATTAGATCCATTCTGTAATTTAGTGTTATGCATGTTCTGGATAATCACAGTTTTTATTGTCATGATGCCATGTCCTGTTGGACTGCAAGAAGCACTGAAACAATGTGATAACACAAAAGGTTGTCTGCTTATTGTTCTAGCAAACGTGATCAGAACGTTTAGTGATCTTTTCAAAAGTGAGCACTAGTTCTTTAACATGGGAGGTCACCAGTCAGTATTTTGGGTAGATTATTTACTGTAGTGGCTGTAGTGGCTGGCAAATTAATTGACAATTAATTTTTGAGTAGGTGTCTTACCTGAATAGACTGTTTTTTTTTTTTTTTTAACAAGATACACCTTTTAATTTGTTTTAATTTTTCAACAGAAAGGAAGTACCATACAGACTCAGAGGCTACTGTACACAGAGTAGTAACTTCCTCTTCTTGTCCTGAACATTACTCCCTCTGCTTTATTTGGGTGTCATAGTTGACCTATTGCTCCTATGTGAAACTGCTGGTTCAGAGATGACAGTACCTTTGTTTGTAGGTGACTAATCCACTCTTACAACAAGTCACAACTGTCGTCCCAACCCTCCCGGCTCACAAGCAGTAATTCACCAAAACTCAGAAAGAAAAGGTGATTTCTGGCAGCCTTACACATGAACTCTAGATTGCTACAACTCAGGGAAGTCGTGGTGGAACGGAAGTTACCCTTTTCTCTCATTAGCATCAGATCTCAGTAGCACACAGGCAATAAAAGGAGATGCAAGAGAGTTTTCAATATATTCATTGAAAACACTGCAATCTATGATAAAATGCATGAGCTGCAATGATTACTATAATGAACAGTAAAAGAAGCATAATTGTGAGGGTGAGAGTTGTAAATATAAAAAAAACACATCTTAAAGTAAACATGAGATATGAAATTCCTGGCAGAGAGAACCTAAGTTCTAACCTAATGAGAGCTAAGTGCTCTTTCACTCCAAGAAAGAACCTTTGGGGAAAGTCCTACAGCACAGAGTCAGATGAGAAAATTAGAGATGAAAATAACATGAATTATAGTATTCAACACAAACACTTGTTTAAATACAGTTACACATTAGCAAAGCCATGCTGGTCACCTAGGGCCACTGGAAATATTGTTGATATGATTCTTGGTTATACGAATACGATCTCTCCCATATATACCTCACATAATGCAATAGCAGTGCATGGCATGAATTAAACCAATACCACCAACATACCCTAAAATTGTTTTGTTTTTCTTAAAAATGATGAAAAGTTGAAGTGATTTGAAGAGGTGATACTTGCAAGCAACACAGACTTAACATGTGCTACTGTTAATAAATGAATTAGGTGACAAACAAGCCTTGGCTGACTTTGTGTCATCCTTTATTATTTCTCTCAAATCTTTTTTGTACGTGGAGCCTTTAATATATGGGCCGAAGCTTCCAACATTTTGGCATCTTTTGATCTGCTGAATTCCGTGGCATCATTGAGCCATAAATTGGTCACGAGCCCCCACAAGTTCATGGACACATTTTTGATCAATTTGTTTCCATTAAAGGCCTTATTAACTTATCTGAGGTATGTCCTTAGTTTGGACGGATCAGTTATTAAGTACATTTTATATGCAACCACCTGATAACATTGGATTTGGGGTATTGAATAATGAAAAGACCCCTCTGGTTTTCACACAGTCTTGGTTTAAATTATCTCCTGAGGAAGTGGGAAAACATCTTCTAACTTCTTCCTCACCTACCTACACCAACTTGGTTGCAGAGCTTATGGTATTTCCCAGGCTTAGATCACATTACCCTTATAAAAAAGACCTGCATGTCATCAACCTTTGATGCCTTGATTTAATGATGATCTGTGATTAGACAGAAGTCATTGTAAGAAACTCAAAAAAGGTGTAGCACTCGTGCTTTTCACCCGACTTGAGCTCGGACTACAAGGAGGCACTTAGAAAGGCACTTAGAAAGCACAAGAAATGGATCAGAGTTGTCAAGGCAGAATATTTAGAACCTTAAATTTCACATGCCTCCAATCCTGCTCAACCATTTTCTCTGTCACGTGAACCTGTCTAACATTCTCTTTGTTCAATATCAAGCTACTCTCTCTCAATTATTATGTGGTGACTTAGTAAACCATTTGAAAAACAAGATTGAAGGCAATTTGACAGCTTTCTCTTCTGACTCAAACCTCTCATCTACCCCCATTCTGGCACTGTAAACTAAGCTCTCTTAGTAAACAAAAAAGAGGTGAGACATGAGAAGAGAAGTCCTGCTGCACAAAGAAAGAGATGCCAAAAACTCTGCCTGCTGCACCAAGGACTCGACCATGGCCGCTAAGGTGTCGCCTGGGAACCCGAAGGACTCTGCAAAAACCCAGAGCATGTCCAGCTTCCTGAAAACCATCAAAAACTTCCTTCAGAGAGAGTGAATGTATCACTTTCCTGCACCCTGCAGGCAAGGAACCAGTAAAGCCCAGTTCACTAACTGGTTGCTGAACAATAAACTGGACCTGACAGCCTGACCAAAATTCACACAACCGACCCTAAGTACAAAGTCTACCAGTATACCAAGTTTAGTGGCACTAGAACATTTGGGGCCTGAGACATGCCATTATCCTGGGTATAAGTTCCCTAATGTCAGACACCCAGAAGCAGAGTCCACTCCGGTTGCTAAAAAGCCCAAAAGCAAGCACCAATCAAGGGACTTCAGCACATCCAAGAACAACCCTCTAGAGTGACCCTGCTGGTCTGCAATCTATCCTCTAAGTGACCTGCTCTTAGCTCCAAGGACCCCAATCTGCACTATACCTAGCATTCCTGCCCCCTGCAGCAACAAACCAGCTGTGTTCTAGAGGTCCCTAACTCATTGCAACCTCCAGCCTCCAAGGAGACCCACCAGACCTACTATTTAGCCCAACTGTGCAATGTGTTTCCAAGAGGTCCCCCACTCCATTGTGCACCAGCTCCAAGACTCTCAGCCGCTGCTCCTGCCTGAACTTCTCCGGATGGCCCACAGGACACCTCAACAACCTCGACCTAAAAAAAGAA
The DNA here is from genome assembly GCF_031143425.1 of Pleurodeles waltl. NCBI lineage: Eukaryota > Metazoa > Chordata > Amphibia > Caudata > Salamandridae > Pleurodeles > Pleurodeles waltl. The sequence goes on along the minus strand of NC_090447.1, from coordinate 1,103,797,981 downwards.
GGTGACATATGTATTTTCTAAGATATTCCCATTTATTCCCATGGTGAGTAATTAAGCACAAAAAAATATAACTAAAAAAGTATTTATTGTAAGTTTTATTTTTGTAAATTAGTCTTGAGTTATTCTTTTGAGTGTGTGAACAAATGTATTGATGCTGTGAGTACAGCAAATGCTTAGCACATCTCCAAGATAAGCCTAACTGCTCGCCCACACTACCACAAAAACAGAGGTGGTCTGATTATTACCTCTGGATACCAAAGTGTGGCTGCTTGGACTCTCTCCACAGTGCACCTCTTTTTTCACACACTATATAGAGAGCCAGCGTCCTACACAGCCACTGTGGTTTTAGAGCTGAAAAGGCTCCTATAGCTCCCTTTAGTTAAAAAGCTGTTGGCCAACCTGACTGTACTCAGAAATTTTAGACCTATTTGTCTTCTCTTCCCTTCCCAGGAAAGTTTCCTCGAAGAACACAACACTTACTAGATGGGGCTCAGTTTAGGATTTGCCTTCTCCATGGAATGGATGGCTCCTAAGTTACTCCAGTAAATGATCTGCGTATGGCTGCAGACAAGGGTCATCAGATAGTTTTGGTACTGTTTGAACAATCTGCCATGTTTAACACTATCAATCATGACTTCTGCTAAGCAGGCTGTCACAAATAGGAGTAAGAAGAAGAGCTCCGCAGTGGCTTGGTTCTTTCTTTGAAGATAGAACACAGGGAGTTCCTTTGCTCCTCTTTTGTCCTGCTTCTAAAGCATTTAAACAGGTAGTGCCTCTGGGCTCATCACTAAGCACAAAAGAAGCACAATATTATTTAATTTATTTGTAAGGCCACTGGCTGAACCTTTCAGATCGTATGGCCTAAAAACTATGAGTTATGCTGACGACAATTAACTAATCCTCTCTTTGGATTGTTCCTTATATTCTCCAATAACAGCTTTCCATGAATGCATGTGAGCTGTCTCCCAGTGGTTAGAGATAAATCCCTTAAGGTTAATGAAGATAAGACTGAGGTAGGAATTGTTTCATGGTCTCTTTTGAAACCTCTGGCAGCAACATTTTGGCCACTGTAGGAAAGCTCTGATCTGATGAATGGGTTAGCTGTTCGAAATCTGAAAGTTTATATGGATAACTACGTATCTCTCTCCACGCATGTTAAAAAACTATCCTCCACATGTTTTGGGCCAATGAGGGTACTGGACAAAATTCTGCCTCTGCTGCCAATGCTTACAAGCAGCAGCGGGAAAACTGTCTCTATCCTGGCCATGCCTTTCCTCCATGTCAGCACCTCTGGATTTTCGTAACTGGCTCCCTGTGGCCCAGTTCATAAATTTAAAGCACTGCACATTGCATATAGAGATTTTCATTGTACTAGTCCCCTTCTGCTTCAATTTAAGCTGCAGCACTATCTTCCAGCAAGATTATTACACTCTGCAAATGTCAATTTGCTCTAACTTCCTAAAGTTAACAAAGCTTGCTTTTCTGTACAGACAGTATGCTGGACAATCTTCATTCTGCTAGCAATCTCTATGTCTTTAGGAATGCCTTGCCTCTATAAACTCTAAAGTTATTACAAGTTCTTACATGTCTGAATGGGTGTATGTTTATTTTAGTACCAGGATGCCGTGACAGTTTGTCTCTCTCTATCTCTCTCTCTCTCTCTCTCTCTCTCTCTCTCTCTCTCTGGAGTGGTCCCTGAGATCCAAGACAAAGGCAGAGAACAATGCCAAGACCCCCGCCAAGAAATGAGACCACCCTGAATGTCTTCCTTCTGTCCCACTTTGTCACCCTGTCCATCCTTAAACTGCCCTAGCTCCTCTTCCTATGCCCCTTTGGACAATGCACCTGTGAGACTAATAACTGGACTCTGCCATGGACATTCCTCCACCATCACCCCTGAGCATTTCACAACCCCCTCCACTATTTAGCACTTAAATAAACACCCTTGAATCACAAAATAATCTGGAGTCAGTCTGTGCTTTCACAAATGTGTATTTGCAATAACTGAGGAAAATAGCAATGTCCATTATATTGTCAACATACCTATGTCAAACAACTCTAGTACATGATGTAACATAGCAGAGGTCACACAGTGGGAGCCACATCTGTGAAATGGAAAGGCAAAGTGACAATTCAGGGTCCATACACTGGGTGAAAGTTAACGACAGATGATAGGTCTAACAATTTTATCAGATGTAGAAGGCAGTGATGTCTTCTTACCTGTGTCTCACTGGAAGTATTGCTGGATCACGTTGTTTCTGTTGTCTATGTCCTCTTCTTCTACCTCCTTTTCTTCACTGTCCACAGGCTCCACAGCTGCCACAAGACCTCCTTCTGGACCATCCTCCTGCAGAAAAGGCACCTGTTGTCGCAAAGCCAAGTTGTGCAGCATACAGCAGGCCACGATGATCTGGCACACCTTCTTTGGTGAGTAGTATAGGGAACCACCTGTCATATGGAGGCACCGGAATCTGGCCTTCAGGAGGCCGAAGGTCCTTTCTATCACTCTCCTAGTTCACCCATGTGCCTCATTGTATCGTTCCTCTGCCCTTCTCCTGGGATTTATCACTGGGGTCAGCAGCCATGACAGGTTGGGGTAACCAGAGTCACCTGCAAATGTCGAGGGAAATCTGTTAGACACACACTAACCCTTAGGGACAACCCCAGACCCGGACACTATTCACAGGGTATAGGTTCCTTGTCCTCACCTATTAGCCACACACGGTGCCTCTGGACTTGCCCCATCACGTAAGGGATGCTGCTATTCCTCAGAATGTAAGCGTCATGCACTGAGCCTGGAAACTTGACATTCACATGGAAGATGGACTGGTCGGCCAAACACACCATCTGCACATTAATCAAATGGTAGCTCTTCCGGTTTCTGTACACCTGTTCACTCCTGCGGGGGGACCAAGGCCACATGTGTCCCATCAATGGCACCTATGATGTTGGGGATATGTCCCAGGGCATAGAAGTCACCTTTCACTGTAGGCAAATCCTCCACCTGAGGGAACACGATGTAGCTGCGCATGTGTTTCAGCAGGACAGACAACACTCTGGAAAACACGTTGGAGAACATAGGCTGGGACATCCCTGATGCTATGGCCACTGCTGTTTGAAAAGACCCACTTGCCAGGAAATGGAGTACTGACAGGACCTGCACTAGAGGGGGGATTCCTGTGGGATGGTGGATGGCTGACATCAAGTCTAGCTCCGACTGGGCACACAGTTCCTGGATTGTGGCACGATCAAGTCTGTAGGTGACTATTGCATGTCTCTCTTCCATTGTCGACAGGTCCACCAGCGGTCTGTACACCAGAGGATGCCGCCATCTCCTCACCTGTCCCAGTCGATGTGCCCTATGGATGAGAACAGCGAGCACAGAGTCAGCCAAAACTAAGGTAGTAAAAAAATAGTTTTATTGCACACATTTGTCAATGTGCTCTGTGCCTGTCCCTGTGTATATGCAAGGCCTATATATGTGTGATGCATTACAAATTGATGCCATGTGGCCCCCTGAAGTGGCGGCTGCCTGACCTGTAATGTGGGACAAGGTGATATGAGGTAACTGCGCTGGTGTTGTACACCGTCGCGGAAGGCGGTCAAAGACTGCGGTGCAATCCTGCATTGGTTAACATTGGGCCCTATGGGTTCCAGGAGTCAATGACGATGTACGCCGGCAGTGACGGTACGCACCGGCGTGGACGTGCCCGCCATTTTCTGTCTGTTCACTCACTTGATACCTGATCTTTGACAGGAGAGGACCTACACTGCAAGTGCTGCTGTGACCTCAGTCTGGAAGCGACGATGGCTCATGTGTCTGGGGAAAGGGCCCCTGCCTTCACCATGGAGGAGGTGGATAAACTAGTGGATGGGGTCCTCCCCCAGTACACGCTACTCTACGGTCCTCCAGACAAACAGGTGAGTACACTGTGAGCATGCTGAATGGGCAATGCCTGTTTGGAGTGGCGTGGATGAAAGATACTGGGGGGAGATGAGGCCTGCATGAGCGGACGGTGAGTGCATGTGCGTCAGGGCAAGGTTGGGAACGTGGGACAATGACTGTGACGGTCCGGGCGGTAAAAGTTTTAAATTTTCCCCTGTACTATTCCTCTAGGTCAACGCCCACCAGAAGAAGGATATTTGGCATGCCATCGCCAAGGACGTCCGGACCCTGGGGGTCCACCACAGACGGAGCACCCACTGCCGTAAAAGATGGGAGGACCTTCGCCGCTGGAGCAAGAAGACGGCGGAGGCCCAGCTGGGGATGGCCTCCCAAAGTGGGAGGGGTGCCCGTTGCACCATGACCCCCGTGATGTTCCAGATCCTGGCGGTGGCGTATTCAGAGTTGGATGGGAGCTTGAGGGAATCACAGCATTCACAAGGGGGTGAGTACCGTCACATCCATCTGACTCTGCACGCATTGAAGGTGTCTGGGTGGGGAAGGTGGGAAGTGGGTTCCCCTAGCCTAGGGCGAGCTTTGTAGGCAAGGACACTTTGTGAGGCAGGCAAAGTGGCACCCTATCCCCACCAGTGGTAACAGCCATCTACACCTAGTCAGGCTCCTGTGACTTCCATGTGTGCAGCAATCCGGCATAGGCCATGTCCCTGTAATTAATTAGGGAACTCTAAGTGCATGGCGTAGTGCAGAGGGCTGCTGTGTCTGTAGTGTCCGCCGACGGTATTGTATGCACTGAACATGTCTTTCTTCTTTCTTCCACCCCCCTTTTTGTGGTCTCCCTGTTCTTGTGTGCAGTAGCATCATCAGGCGGAGGAGCTGTGCCACCGGAGCAGGAGGGAGCTGCATCCCACTTGGCCCTAGAGGGCCAGACAACGGAGCCTGAGGTCACCAGTGGGACGGAGGGCAAGGGGAGCTCCATGGCGGGGACAGGAGCTGAGACCAGCAACACCAACTCTTCCTCTGATGGGAACTCCCTTGCGGTGGCGGGCCCCTCTGTGCCCACCGCATCTACAGGTACAGCCGCCACCCCCCCTACCAGCACCGCCCTCCCAGCAGCCCCTCATCGTGTATCCCGTGGCCGCTCACCCAGGAGGGTGGGCATCTCCTTCGCCCCAGGCACCTCAGGCCCTGCCCCAGTCAGCCCTGCTGCCCTCAGTGAGGAGGCTATTTTCCTCCTGAGATCCCTCACTGTTGGGCAGTCCACCATTCTGAATGCCATCCAGGGTGTAGAGAGGCAGTTGCAACAGACAAATGCATACCTGAAGGGCATTCATTCTGGCCAGGCAGGCCAACAGAGAGCATTTCAGGCTCTGGCCTCTGCACTGATGGCAGCCATTCTCCCTGTGTCCAGCCTCCCCCCTGCAACTTCCTCCACCCAGACCCAATTCCCAGTACCTCAGCCTATCCCAAGCACACCATCAGACCAGCATGCACACACCTCAGCACACATAGGTGGCTCTGGCAAACATAAGCACCACACACCCCACAAGCACTCACACGAGCATCATACCCATGCACACATACCAACATCCGCTGCCTTCATTGTGTCCCCCTCTTCCACGTCTCCCTCCTCCCTCCCTGTTACGTCTCCACCCCCTCACACTCACACCTGCATGCACTACATCTTCAGCCACTACCTCCATCACCAGCACGCCCATCACCACACACCGCTCACGCGCACCCACCACCCCATTACCATTCTAACATCCCCTGTGTCCTCTCCCAGTGTGTCTGTGAGCCCTCCTCCCAAACTACACAAACTCAGTCACACACCCACCTAACAGCCATCCACCTCACGACTGTCTCCAGCCCATGCACCTTCACCCAAAGTCAGCATACGAACACCTCCTACAACCACTACTTCTTCCTCCACTCCCAAACCCCCTCCATCTACCCGTCCCAGTGTGTCAAAAAAGCTTTTCCTCTCAAATGTTGACCTCTTTTCCCACACCTCCCCCCATCCGTCCCATAGGGCCCACCTTTCCAGGTCCCAACCCAGCACCTCAGACACCACATCACCGGGCACAGTGGTGCCAGCAATATCCGGATTCTGGAGTGCGCCAAGCAACAGGGCTGCCAGTGTCCCAAGGAGCGAGTCCAAGCACATTCCCCCACCTCCAAAACAGAAGAAGTTGCCCACATCCCAGAGGGAGAAGGCCAAAACACCTGCCACCAAGGGCTCTGCCAAGACAATATTTGGGAGTGGCAAGACAGCTGCGCCACCATCCAAGGTGGGGAAGGGCCTGAAAAAGAAAGGCAAGTCAACATCGCCGCCAACCTGCACGGCGGGCAAGACAGCCACCACACCGTCACATTCACCACCGCCACAGACACTGCCGCCAGCACCCCAGATACTGAGCCCTTCAACAGCACCGCAGACACTGTGCCCTTCAGCAGCAACGTGGTCAGTGAGCCCGCCACCAGCACCGCCGCCTCTCACACCGCCGCCAGCACCGCAGTCTGTGAGCCCGCCATCAGCACTGCCGCTGCTGACACCGCCGCCAGCACGGCAGCCAGTGAGCCAGCCACCAGCAAGGCAGTCAGTGAGCCAGCCACCTGCATCGCAGTCAGTGAGGCCGCCACCAGCACCGCCGGCCCAATGACCGCCGCAAGCACCGCCGCCCCAATGACCGCCGCAAGCACCACCACCCCAATGACCGCCGCAAGCACCTCCGCTACTGACCCCGCCACAAGCACCGCCAGCCTCCAAGCGACATCCTGAGCCAGTGGCACCACCGCAGACATGGCTGCCATCCCCAGTAGTAATTCGTACGAGGCTGGTGGTCAGTTCCAGGGGCCTGGGCAGCTTCGATGTTGCCCCCCTGTCAATGGAGTGTCACATCCACTACCTCAGTCCTTGGCAGGATGAAGCACTCTGGGCACAAGGCCCCCTCCAGTACCAGTGGACAAAGGCATCCACATGAGAGACCGTGGCTTTGAACTCCCCAGGATGAAGCAGTGGGCAAACCACCCACTGGAGAGACTTGAGAGACTGTGGCTTTGCACTCCCCAGGATAAAGCAGTGGGCAAACCACCCACTGGAGCAACATGAGAGACTGTGGCTTTTCACTCCTCAGGATAAAGCAGTGCGCAACCCACCCACTGGAGAGACTTGAGAGACTGTGGCTTTGCATTCCCCAGGATAAAGCAGTGGGCAACCCACCCACTGGAGAGACTTGAGAGACTGTGGCTTTGCACTCCCCAGGATAAAGCAGTGGGCAACCCACCCACTGGAGAGACTTGAGAGACTGTGGCTTTCCACTCCCCAGGATACATCAATGGCCATGGAGCGCCCTCGTGGTGCTGGCGTTGTGCACTCATCCGGCTGAGGTGCCCCCTCTTCTCTTCCCCCTGAGGTGCCTGTTTTATTTCGATCTGATTCCCATGCAGTGTTCTCTCTGTTTTGACCGGGTATCGAGTGTGGGCCTCGCCCATGCATTTTGGGCCCAGTGGTACCAAGGACTATATAGGTGCAGTACCTGGACTTGAATTAATTATGTACATATTTGTTTATACTGTATATAAAGTTTTGACTAATGGATTTTACATGATTACAATCGTTCAAATAATTTCCTTTTGTCATTGTGTTCTTCCAGGGGGGGTTGGGGGTGTAAATGTAATATTTCAGCAATTATTGGTGTGTGTGTTGTTGTGGGTGAGGGTGGGGTTGGGGGTGTTGCGTGTGGCATGTGTGTGTCACTCCCTTTTTCCTCCCCCCTCCCCTGTGTTGTAGGTGCAGTACTCACCGTGGTCGTCGCCGCTGTCGGTCGTGCTCCAGGTAGAGGAGCAGGAAGACTATCGCAGGGAGTATTTGGAGTTCAGGCTCCATGGCATCTGGATTCCTCGTGGGGTGTGTAGAGGTGAGTGTTTTCCCTTCCAATTCCTGTTTCCGCTGTGTTTTTGTTCGCGTTGAATCCGTCCCGGAAAAGGTGGCGGATTGGCCTGTCATAATAGTGTGGGCAGTACATTGTCTTCTGCCTGTCTGTTGGTGGTGACCGCCATGCTGTTTGTTTGTACCGCCGTGGCGGTCAGAGTCTTAAAGTGGCTGTCTATGTTGGCGGTTTCCGCCATACTCATAATTCAATTTTTTTTCCGCTGGCCTATTGGCGGTTTTACCGCCGCTTTACCACCGACCGCCAGGGTTGTAATGAGGGCCATAATATTTTAAAATAACCACCACAATACACATTTGCAAGGTGAAATCTGCTCCTGTACAAAGCCCATTATGTTTTGCATTGCCACAGAACATTTTCAAACCTCTTACATGATCATCAAATTTGTGCCCGTGTAACAGCCGAAACCTCCACATAAAGATGTTACTTGGTAACTATTTCATCCTCTGTTTCAATAAATTATATTGGTACTTTTATGATCCGATCATTATCCAAGTAAGCCCAAGTGGGCAACTCACTTTTCATAATGTTTACTTCAAAAGGAAATAACAATGTCACTATACCAACTATACCAACTTATATCTATATATAGCCCTCTGTCAATGTCTGAGACATAAGATGCATTCTTTGGAGACGTGAATGTCAGTTCCTTGGTGAATGGTTTACTCTATGCAGTGCTTCCCTTGGGGGTCTGCAAGTGCATCAGTTAGTTTCTAAAACTAATATATAAAATGTATATATATATATATATAATAATAATAATTGCTGGCACAGACATATACCCCTGTATTCACTGACACAGGTACACGAGTGTTTGTTCAGCTACTAACATGCACATTTACATAGCCATACAGGTACTAAAACAAGCACTGACATACTGTCACATGAACTAAAACATGTCCTAGTGTTAGCACAGATGGACACCTACATTCAGTCAGATATATAGGCCAACTGTGACTCTGTGTATTCACGTATCCACAGAAATACTGCTATTATTATGGGTGAGGCCTTCTACTGCACATCCTGTCTGTGCTCTGTCACTGGCCACTGAAATTGGTCTGTAAATTCCTTTTCTCAAGTCTCAAGCTAATGTATTAGAGAAAATATTTCAACGGCATAATGTGCTGTAGGCATGCCATCAAGGGTGATGCAAAGTGATTATGAAAGATACTTTTCAGATTTAGAAACTTACTTATGCACTTGGAGACCCCTAATCTAAGCACTATATAGAGTATACCGCTCACCAAGAAACTGACATTTATGGTTCCAAAGTATGGCTCCTATGTCACAGCCAGTGGCACAGCGACCGAGAGACTTCTACATTCAATCATATATTAAGAAATTACTTATATATGCAGCACTTTCAAAGGTAATTGCAGACACACTCACATACCCCTGTGTTTACTAACAAAGGCTCTGAGATATTTGTTTAGTCATTTACGCACACATTTACAGAGTCACACGAGTACTAAAAGAAGCAGCCATATACCAGGAGATGAACTAAAACATCTCCTGGCACTACTGCAGGTAAACACCTATATTCACTCAGAAATGTAGGCAACCAGTTACACAATCTGGTCATGTATCCATACAAATACTGCTTTAATCATGGGTGAGACCTACAAATGAATAGAGTGTGTGTACTCTATCAGTGCTGAACTCAAGTTCGCCTCTAAAAGTCCTTTGTTAAAAGAAACAGACAGACATATAGAATTTATATTTAATGGAACAATGTTCTTGATATTATAATAATACAACTGTTTACATTGATTCTTACCTAATTAAAATGGTTACTGTAAAATTAAATAATTAAAAGAAAATTCTACTTTTTAGTTTTTTCAGATATCAATTTCTTCTTACCTGTACAGACTTACAATGGCGTTAAAAAGTCAGAGAAGAAAGAAACAAAGACAACAATACTTTCTCCTGACAACTGAGAAACAAAAGGGGTAACAAGCAGAAAAATTATTTAAAGAAAAAAGAGCTGCTGGTAGGAGAACAAAGTCTTCCTTAAGATAGTATGTGGTCAACTTAAAAGATAGGAAAAAGGAATATATAAGAAACAACATTTGATATCAACTAAAGAAGGAGTAAAAGTACATGATAAAAAAGTAAAAAAACAAAAAATTCATACAATGAAGAACAGACTTTAACTGGAACTGGAAGGCAGCACCAGTTCAAGGAAATTAGAGTTACAATGTTTCACAGCAGAGTAATTCAGAATCTAATGATAGATATGAAATGTTTAAAAGAAGGAGAGATACTGTTGTGGAAACGGATTGTGTAGAGGGTGTGGTTGATAAGGCCTTTACTCTGAAAAGGAAGCTGTTACTCTGATTCTAAACAAAATGAAAAGATTAGATAAAATAGTTTTAAAAAGTCAAAAGAAAAGATTAGTCAGTAGAACTAACTTTTGCAAAGTTCTCAGTGGTGAAAGGAGACATACTTCTAGTACTGAGCCTTTCTTTCTTTCTTAATGAATAGAACACATTGGTGTATTCTGTTAATTAATCTGAACGATGCACTGAGGTGAAAGATGCTTTTCCTATTGAAAAAGATGTAGTGGCACCTAGAACTGCAGAAAACGCCATAGCTGATTAAGCGATACCAGCAGGGTGTAGACAGGCCTCCGTATTTAAGTAGAGCTGCAGCAGTATTTCTATTGTTCAACAGCAATCAATTGATATTCTGAGAAATGTTCTATATATCTTTCCATGCAAAAGTCCTCAACAGAAAACTTCAATTTTGCAAGGATTAGATCGATGCAAAGTAAGCAAACATACAGACCTGCAGGGACACTCACTAGTATGTCTGTCAAAGAAAGTGTGCTAAACTACCTTTCATCATTTTAGAATGTGAAGACCATGTGAAGTCTCCTGCGCTATGTTTAGAACAAATAAATAGAGCTCTTTTGCATGGTACAGTGGTAGAGGTACAAAAGATTTGCGATGATACACAATTCATTTTTTTGGTCCTAAAGAAGAGTGTAGATAAATTGAAGAATTGATATCAGCAGGTGTAGCAGAACAAGAAACTGGCATTACTGTTGATAACTTTACTGAAGAGATTAAAAAGTTTATAACAGCCTGATCAAAAAAAGGACAACATTTTTATATGGTGTAGAGACAATCACTACAAAAGTCAAACTTGTTATTTTATTGTGTCTTTAAAAATTGAAGAAGATAGAGATAAGTGACAATAATTTGCAGCTTATTTGTTTGTAGAAGAGCGCTTTGATTCTTTCACACATCAAACTATATACATATTGTTATAACATGTTAGAGGACAATAAAATGTCAGATAGGACAGTGTTTAACAAATTAGAATTGGTTTCAATTCCACAGGGGCTTGAAGATTTGAATTTTTATGAGTCTAGACTTATACAACGTGTACATCCGTTTGAGGCTATAGTCCGCATGGAGCCAAAGACAGGGAAGTTACTTTCAACTGAGCTCCAGAACGGTCTTAAAGGTAGAGTTGTATACTTAAAATTAGATTTTACAAACAAAGGCAGACATATAGAAAGGAATAATCATGCAAGCTTGGAAAGAAACAGGCTCACATGAACTTTCTATGAGCACAACCGTGAACTTAGTTAATGTTTTTTGGGGCAGCAGCTATCACTAATATACTGAACTGGGTGTGTCATACTGGCATTGTACTAAGATTAGTATAGTGTCTGGTGAGGTGATGTAAAAAAGAACTGGAAATGGAAATACTGATCCATTTTCAACAACCCACTTTGAAAAAGACAGAGGGGGTCATTCTGACCCTGGCGGTCTTTGACAGCCAGGGTCGCGAATGACGGAAGCACCGCCAACAGGCTGGCGGTGCTTCCAAGCCCATTCTGACCGCGGCGGTAAAGCCGCGGTCAGAAAACCGGTGCCGGCGGTTTCCCGCCGTTTTCCCCCCGGCTGGGCGAATCCGTCAGGGCAGTGCTGCAAGCAGCGCTGCCATGTGGATTCTGACCCCCTTCCCGCCAGCCTGTTTCTGGCGGTTGTCACCGCCAGGAAGAGGCTGGCGGGAACAGGTGTCATGGGGCCCCTGGGGGCCCCTGCACTGCCCATTCCACTGGCATGGGCAGTGCAGGGGCCCCCTAACAGGGCCCCATGAAGCTTTTCACTGTCTGCTTAGCAGACAGTGAAAAGCGCGACGGGTGCAACTGCACCTGTCGCACCGCCGCAACACCGCCGGCTCCATTCAGAGCTGGCTCCTGTGTTGCGGCCCTCATTCCCGCTGGGCCGGCGGGCGCTAACTTGCTTAGCACCCACCGGCCCAGCGGGAATGTCAGAATAGGGGAAGCAGTATTTTGGCCGCGTGGCGGCCAAAAGCCGCTTCCCGCCTGGCGGGCGGCAACCGCCGCCCGCCATAGTCATAATGACCACCAGAATGTTGAAACATGTTAGTGGAACAAGATGGAATCAGATGGTGATTTATGGTAATAAAAGGAAGAATTCCAATTCTCAAAAGTGTGATGGTTTCTTTGTTTTGTCTTACAATTAGATTTCAAGCAGAATATTGGAACTCTAGAGGTGCAGAACTAACTAGAAGAAGGACTTGTAATAGTAGTGAATGGTATCCCAAAGAAGAATAAAAAGGTATTGCAAGAGTTAGTAGATGTTAGAAAAGTAAAGAAAACAACATTAAAAAATAATATTTACTATAAAAATGTAGATGATCTTCAAGATATTTAATCAAGAGGGCAAATTGAAAAGATAGATCGGACAAGATCAGAAGAAATTTATGAACACTACAGTATTCATCTTCTACATTCCAAAGAGATTATTGAAGATGCTATTGATCTCTTTCAGATGAAAAAAGCAAAAGGTCCTCCCTTTATTGTGTGGGAGAAACCCTTAGAAGCTTTCTGTTTTTTACAACCTTTTCTTACTGAAGTAGGTGGTAGATTTGATGAGAAGACACTACAAATACCGGCAGCAGAGTACAAATCAACTAGACTTTACTCAGAGGACACAAGATTTCAGTAGTGCATTTTGTGAGAAAACAGGGTGGATTGTAGATGTCCCCTATCTTTTTGTCCCCATTTTTCACTTTTTGCTGGTGTTTTCATGACTCTGATGGTGCCCTGGTTACTGTGCGTTGTATAAAATAAATATGCAAATTAGGCTAATTATAATTGGCTATCTCAACCTACCTATAAGTCCCTAGTATATTGTAGGGCATGTAGGTTTAGGGACCCCATCATAGACAGTGCACTGATAGGTGCACTGCTGAGGTGACCAGTGACATTTTAAAGGCAGGCCTGCCTTGCTGGCTGCTTTTAAATTAAAGTTAGATGTGAATTAGACTTTGGAATTAAAAGTACTTCCAAAGACTTAAACTACCTTGTGTTTATCTATAAGTCACCCCTAAGGTGTGCCCTGTCTGCTGGGTGTAATGTATGTATGTCAGATACCTCAAGTCTGGTATCAAATTAATCGTTTTTTTTTTTTGTATACGTTTAAATTTCATTTCATTTATAGATATATACAAATAACCAGGAATTATATCTAAGTAGCATTAAGCAATAACAATCAATTTTCTTCAGCTGGTCAAATCACTATATTATGTTTGGATTGATTATAGAATCAGCAAAACATGAAAATCACTTCCCGATATATTAATACACCAATGTTTCAATCATTTAGTTTAGTTTATACATTATTAAGAAACAGTTCTTCCCACAACTCTTCCCATGACTACCGGCTTTGATTTTACTTGGCCTACTATTCCTAGCTGTAAACCTTTTTAGACTCCCTACGCATTTTTGAGTATGCTTCTTCATGTTTCTTGGTTCTTAACATTTTATTCCACCAGTTCTGCATTTTGTGAATCACTAAAGTTTGCCAAAACTGGAGTAATAATGATCGAGCTACCACAACAACTATCCCTATAAAATATTGTTGAAATTTTGCTAGCTGGTGTGTTTTCTCAGATACTCCAAACAAAACTAGGCTTAGATCAAGCTCAGTTAGTGCTGTGATTAATTACCTTCTCTATTTACAACTAAAAAATAGTCAATTTGGGACAGTCTCAAAAAAATATGCAATTAGTTCCCCTGCCCTTCCGGATGACAGCAAAAACATTGATTGGGAACTGATGGAAACATTTTGGGGGTCATTCTGACCCCGGCCGGCGGCGGTACCGCCAGAAGACCGTACGGCGGTCGAAAAACCGCGGCGGTCATTCTGGGTTTCCCACTGGGCTGGCGGGCGACTGCCAAAAGGCCGCCCGCCAGCCCAGTGGGAAACATCCTTCCACGATGAAGCCGGCTCCGAATGGAGCCGGCGGAGTGGGAGGTGTGCGACGGGTGCAGTAGCACCCGTCGCGAATTTCAGTGTCTGCTGAGCAGACACTGAAATTCAAAGTGGGGCCCCCAGGGGCCCCACAACACCCCTCATCGCCATCCTGTTCCTGGCGGTCGAAACCACCAGGAACAGGATGGCGGTGAGGGGGTCGGAATCCCCAGGATTCCCATGGGCAGCGGAAAGTCGGCGGTACACCGCCGACTTTCCGTTTCTGGCCGCGGCTGTACCGCCGCGGTCAGAATGCCCAAAGGAGCACCGCCAGCCTGTTGGCGGTGCTCCCGCGGACCCCGGCCCTGGCGGTTTTTACCGCCAGGGTCGGAATGACCCCTTTTGTGTATTTTCTTAGGAGTGTAATAAGCCATCCATCTGGAAAGAAATGACATTCGTTTATAGCTAGCTGCTCTCAAAGATTTGTACACCAATTCCGAAAGAATTCTCCAATCTTCGTTTGGTAATACAGTTTGTGTTGTTTTGAAGATGTTCAAATATTTCCAGAGTTTCTCCAATGACCAAATATCGTGCTAATATATCCTGCAGTGCAGTCTGACAATAAACTTGAAAATTAGGAACTGCCAAGCCCCCTTGGTTTTTATCGAGCTGTATGACTGAGAGCCTCACCTTTTGGGCTTTTTTTCTCCATATAAAATATTGGATCATGGAATCCAGTTCACAAAAATAGGAGCTATTTATTTGTATTTGTACATTATGGCATAGTTGAGGTTAAACAAATGACCATACTTCTTCATAACATAAATTCCCATATACCTTATCGGTTCGGATGAATTAACTTGCTGTTGCAAGGCAAGAGGAAGATTCTTTGTCTCTGTGTTAAATAGAAGAACCTTGTTGTGTTCTATATGGTTGGCACGCGGTAATGTTACCGCGTGCCGAACCTATTTCGTGTGCTGCCGGCTGTCGCGTTCTCCGGTGCTCTGGAGCGCGAGGGAAAGAGAACGGTTGAAGACGGCGGAGCCGGAGGACGTGACAGCGGCGGTCTCTGCTTTGGAATTAAATAAACACACACAAATCTTCGCAATGCTTCTCACCTTAATTCACAACATCTAAAAATTGGCGACGAGGGAGCCATGACCGCCGCTAAGCACCCACGCATTGCTGTGTAGAGGGATCTCCGCCTTTTTCCTGCTGGAAGCATATTGTACCTTTTAGCCTGGCTGGGGGAGGATCGTGTGACTAGTTGGCAGCAGACATCTGGAATGGAACTCTGCAGGTGCTGTGTTTGGCAATTTTAAGCGCCATTTTGGATGTAGTTGTTGTTAATGCTACATTGGGCCACAGTATTAAGGTTAACAGTGGAAATACTTTTACATTACACTGTATCATTGTAGCAGGGACTACCGAGGAAAATACGTCTGTAGTGCTTTAAAGTGCTACAGTTTTATTGAAACAATATTTATTTGAACACGTCCTGGCCACTTTTTTTAAGCTGCCTCTTGATTTGTGCTATGCAGTCTGTTAATCCTCCACCACCCTTTTTGGAAACTCCGGGTGCTCCTCCTATCCCTTGGAGACAATGGTTTGACGGTTTCGAGACTTACCTTGGAGCTATTGGAGCCTCTTGTTTTCGCCCTGAAAGGAAGAAGTGTCTTCTTTTACATTCTTTGGGATATGAAGGCAGAGAGATCTTCAAACACTTACCGGACCTGCCGCAAACTGATGAGGAGCTTGATGAATATGATATGACCACCAAGAAGTTGTCCACAAGGTTTGATGTACTCCCGAGTTTGGTGGTTTTACGGCACAAATTCTTCAAGCGTCAGCAGTCTCAAAGTGAGGATGTTGACACATATGTCAGTGCGCTGAGACAATTGGCCTCGAAGTGTGAATTTAGAGATTTCCAAGACCAGTTAATAAGGCACCAGTTTATCAGTCACTGCTCAAATAAGCACATTCAGCAGAAGCTACTTACCATGGGCAATCCTACCTTGGAAGATGTCATTAAAACGGCTAAAAGTGTTGAGCTGGCGCAGATATCTCTAAAGGAACTTTCAATAAGTACTGGGGTGAAGGACTCTGATCAAATGCATGTGAATGTCGTTACTAAAATGAGTGCGGTAAAGAAAGGCGACTCGAGAAAATATGACAATCCTTTCTTCAGGTCGTCTAACATATGTTTTAGATGTGGGAACATGCCTCATTTTAAGGATGGCAAAAGTTGTCCAGCAAAGAATGCTGCATGTAGGAAGTGTAGTAAAGTAGGTCACTTTGCTAAAGTATGTCAATCTATGTTTAATAAGCAAGCTAAGGTGTCCACAGTGGTAGAGGAAGAGGGGGAAAATGAAGAAGATTCTTTTGTTAAGGCCTATCAGGAAATGATTGTGGTAGTCACTGAAAGGGTAGGTGGAGTCAAAGAGCAAAACCAATGTGTAGATCCCCTTGTAGATATTCGGGTTGGTGATAAGTGGCTTCGGTTGTTAGTGGATTCTGGGGAACGTATTACTATGATCACATCGGATCTCTTCCACAATGTTTGGGGTGATGGGAAATTATTGCCTCCCGATAGATCACATGTGTCTTATGAGGACAGGAAAATTGACCTGGAAGGCTACATAGAAGATAGTCTTGAGTTCAAGGATCGAAAGATTTTCGGTAAAATTTATGTGGCGTATAAAGGTTTGAACATTTTAGGATGGTACCACCAAAGGCTGTTTGGCATGGTGTTGAAACCGAGAGCTAAAGAACAAGTCCTTGTCGTAGGGAACTTGGAATCAAAGGCACCATTTGAAGAGGAGTTTCCTAGCATTTTTGTACAAGGTTTGGGAAAGATTGCTGGTTTCAAGCACAAAATTAAGGTAAAAGATCGGGCTAGCCCTGTGAGACATAAGGTCAGGTCGGTGCAATTTAGTCTAAGAGAGGATCTTAAAGCTGAATTGCACAAACTACAAAATAATGGTGTAATTGGGCCTATAGAGTCCAGTTTGTGGCTTTCTCCATTGGTGGTTGCCCGGAAACGAAATGGGGACCTACGTTTGTGTGTGGACCTGAGGAGTCTCAATTAGGAGATATGGGTAGACTCATATCCTTTACCTAAGATTAGCGACCTGCTCGATGAGCTCAGAGGCTCTGTGTGGTTTTCCAAAATAGATCTTGCATCAGCATATCACCAGGTGGTGTTGGATAAGGATTCCCGTCATTACACAGCTTTCAATTCTCCGTTTGGCACTTTCCAGTTTTGCAGGATGCCATTTGGGTTGGCCTCTGCTGCGTCAGCGTTTCAACGTATCATGCACAAAATGTTGGGGGAAGTACAAGGCATTCTGGTTTTCCAAGATGATGTCTTGATTCATACTAGGGATTTGGAAGGTCATCACGAGAAAATCAGATCTATCTTTAAACATTTTCAGTCTTATGGCGTCTGTGTAAGGAAAGAAAAATGTGAATTTTACAAAAAAAAGATAGAATTTTTGGGTCATTGTGTGCCTGGGGATGGTATTACACCGCGACCCGGTTTGGTAAAAGCGATTGTGGAATCGCCTAATCCCAAGGATAAAGACGAGTTGCGATCATTTGTAGGCATGTGTGAATACTATTCTAAGTTCATTTCCAATTATGCTAGCAAAATGAAGATGTTGTCTAACTTGCTCAAGAACAAAGTACCGTTCATATGGGATAGTGAGTGTCAAGCTACATTCGAAAGGGTCAAGCAGGAGTTGGTCGATGCTAGGCCATTGAGTCCGTATGACCCCAGCCAATTGTGCACCATCACTGTTGATGCTAGTAGGTATGGGTTGGGTGCGGTGCTGTCTCAAGGTATGGGGAAGGATGAGAAGGTTATTAGTTATGCCTCTAGGGTATTACGTGAGTCAGAACTCAATTACTCTGTGATTGAGAAAGAGCTGCTAGCATGCTATTGGGCTAGTGAGAAATTTAGAAGCTATATATGGGGGAGAAAATTTGTTGTTCAAACGGATCATAAACCATTGGTGTACATTTTGGATTGAGGCAAGATCAATTATACAACCCCTCGTATAGCACGCCTCACCACGAAACTGTTACAGTATGACTTTCATGTCAGATACATTCCAGGAAAAGACAACTTCACAGCTGACTTTTTATCTCGTTTACCTATTTGTGATGAAAGTACTGTTGATGTGGAGGATGATGTGGAGGATTGTTTTATAGCGGTTGTGGATGCTGATGAATCCAAAGTGTGCACGGAAACGGTATGGAAGATGGCTGAAAACAGTGATGAGGTGCTTTCCAGGGTTAAGCAGTATATTGTCAACGGCTGGCCTAAGGAAAGGAATTTGAATTCAGAAGTCCAACCGTATGCCAAGGTGGCTGATGAGTTATCTATTGAGGATGGCATTGTGTTAAGGAATGATAAATGTGTACCCCGTGCAAGCTTAGACAAAAATTGGTGGACCATGCACATGATGGGCACCTTGGTGGCACCATGACAAAAAGACGGATCAGGGAGATGTATTGGTGGCCCTCTATGGATAAGGATGTAGAAAGGGCTGTTCATGGATGTGTTGTGTGCAATGGTGCCGAAAAAGGGTTGAAGATTGTGAAGCCACCATTACAACCCATACCTTTACCAGATAAGGCTTGGGTTAAAGTGGGTGTTGATATGGTTGGGCCCTTCAATTTTCTCCCTAGTCACATGCACTATGCTTTTGTACTGATGGATTACTTTAGTAAGTGGCCAGAAGTGCTTTTTTTCACTAAGCCTTCTGCAAGTTCTGCCATACAGTTCCTCAAAGAGATCTTTTGGAGGGAAGGTTTTCCGGAATATTTAATCTCGGATAATGGTGTACAGTTTGTGAGCAATGAGATGGAAACCTTCCTGAGAGAGTCTGGTGTGAAACATTTGAAGAGTTCGCTGTACCATCCTCAAACAAATGGTTTAGTCGAAAGAATGAACAGAGTGGTTGTGGAATGCATAAAGTGGGCTAAAGTGAGTAGATTGGATGTGGAAGAGGCTGTGAATTCGATGTTGTGGTTTTATCGTACCACACCACATTCAGTGACGAAAATCTCCCCATTTGAACTGTTGAAAGGTATGCGTAGTACGTCTAAACTTTTCCCGGCTTTGTTAGCCAAGATCGTGTCTGGTAAATTTCCTGATGTGGTGGACAAGGATAAAGTTAGGGGTGAGGTAAAGAAAAATCAGGACAGGTTGAAAGCTAGGTATGACCAGAAAAATTCTACAAAAGAACGCTCTTTTCAACCAGGGGATATAGTGCGCATCAAGTTACAGACCTTTGTGAGGAAAGGGGAAGCATTTTATGGAAGTCCAGTTACAGTGAGGAAAGTGTGTGGTAATGCTATCATGGTTGAGGGTGGTCAGTGGTGGAATATGAATAAAGCTGTTTAGGTGAATGACGACAGTGACGGTGGAATGAAAAGGTGTAGTAGAGCGGTGTCAGAGGGTAT
The DNA here is from genome assembly GCF_031143425.1 of Pleurodeles waltl. Lineage (NCBI taxonomy): Eukaryota > Metazoa > Chordata > Amphibia > Caudata > Salamandridae > Pleurodeles > Pleurodeles waltl. Next base: position 1,103,778,422 of record NC_090447.1, on the reverse strand, counting down.
GGTTCAGGAACGGTTGGCGTTAAACACTAAGTTGGGAGTTCCCCAAACACTTAGAAGATTTGTTCGAGTGAAACGGATGCCGCTCAAACTTAGGGAATCTCATTGCTGTTAGCAGGAAATCTACTTGTTGTTATGGCTATTTTCACCAATACTGTTTAATGGTTTAATGTTATGTTATTATTATTATTTTGTTCTAATGTTGGGTTATGTTTCTCTGGTTTGGAAGTTAAAAAAAAAAAAGTTAAAAAAAAGGAGATATTATGTTGTGTTCTATATGGTTGGCACGTGGTAATGTTACCGCATGCCGAACCTATTTCGTGTGCTGCCGGCTGTCGCGTTCTCCGGTGCTCTGGAGCGCGAGGGAAAGAGAACGGTTGAAGACGGCGGAGCCGGAGGACGTGACAGCGGAGGTCTCTGTTTTGGAATTAAATAAACACACACAAATCTTCGCAATGCTTCTCACCTTTATTCACAACAAACCTCTGTTTTGCTTTTGTTAATCTTATAGCCCCCCCATTTGAGTAAATTAATTAATTCTATCCAGTGCTCTTTGAACATTGTCAATCTCTGGTTTTAAATATAGAATGATGTCATCAGCAATGAGCTTAATTTTTGGCATAGCTGCTATTTGTGACATAATTACATTTGAGCTGCATATTATAAGGGCAAGAGGTTCAATCAAATCGGCAGAGTATAGGGGAAAGAGGACACCCCTGTCTATTGCCTCTTTTAATCTGAATTGTGCCTCTGACCTTTGAATTAACGACAATTCTAGCATAGGCACCCTGATGCAGCTGCTTTATCATCAACATAAATTGCAAGGGGAAGCCGAATTTGGCCAGTCTATATAACAACGCTTCCCAGTCGACTAGATCGAAAGCTTTTTCTGCATCAAGCATTATCATTACCACAGGGATTATATTGACCGAAAAATACTCGATTTCCTGTATTAAAAAGTTGTATTGGATGTCATCAGTCTGCAGGCTACAAAACCATTTTGGTCTTTATGAATTAATTGTTGCACAACTAGTGTGATCCTACTAATCCACATTTTTGTTAAAATTGCATAATCTGCATTCAGCAGACTGATTGGGCGGTATGCATCTGGTTTCAGTGAATTTTTATCCCTCTTCAAAATACTGACTATTGTTGATTCTTAGAATGTTGGAGGTATTTTTACACTCTTGAGTATTGCATTGCATAATTCCATTAGAAATGGTACTAGCTCTTCACAGAAGGTTTTATAAAATTCTATTGGGAAGCAATCCCCACTGCAAACATTTGCGCCTGCCATTTTCTGGATAGTCCCCTTAATCTCAGATAGCATAATCTTATGTGCTATATAGTTTTGAACATTTAACAGCATTTTTGGTAGTGTAAGTGGCTTGTAATAATAGTCTAACTTTGAGAGTGAAACTGCATACTCATAAATTTTAGAGTAATGTGACATAAATACCCGAGCTATATCCTTCTCATGAGTAATGATTCCGCCTGTCTCGGGATCCTGAATTTGATGTATTGTCTGCTTTTTGTGTTTTATGCGAGTGGTCCAAGCCAAGTATTTACCTATTTGTTGACTTTCTTCATAAACCTGCTGCTGATAAGCCCTCAAGCTATTTACTTCTTTAAAAATAAAAAAATCTTTTAACTTAGCTTTTGTTTGATTAAGATTACACCTTGCTGCTTCCTGCCCCCTGCTTTCATACAATCAACTGTCGCCTTGTCTATTGCCATTTGAAGTTTTTTAAAATTTAAAGTGCCCTCTGTCGAGACTGCAATGCTTTAAAAGAGATAATTTGCCCCTGGATGTAGCTTTAAATGCCTCCCACACATTGAACAATGATGCAGAATTATGACTGAGCTAGAAGAACTACTGCATGAATGTATTCATAAATGTGACCCACTGCTGATTACTGAGTAAAGATCTATCGAACTGCCATCTGGGTCTCTCCTTGCTAACTGCCTCTAATTCTATCGTCACCATGACCGCTGAATGGTCAGAAAAAGCGTTTGCCCACATAGGCGAACGTGCCTTCTTCAATGTACGAGATATTAGAAAAAAAGTCTATCTTGGAGGCAGTTTTATAGTGGTGTGAAAAGCAAGTATATTGAGTAACTGCAGGGTTTTCTACTCGCCAAGGGTGTATGCCTGGATAGACCTCCTTGATTTCTTAAGAGAATGTATTCAAATATAAAAGACATCAATCAAAAGACACCTGGAGAACTATGCTCATTGGATCCAGTAAACATTTCCAGCTATGTTAACCTCAGGTTTCAAGCAGTGATGGCTCTCACCCTCAACAAAACTAATCCTCCTCTTGGTGGAGTGACTGATTAATTTTGGCACAAAGAGAACCAAGATAGAGGAACTGCACATATTCACATGCTGTTATGGGTAGAAGATGCCACATAGTTTGGAACAGACACTGTGGAGTCTGTCTTGTCCTTCAGAGAACCATATGTAACATGCCATCCCAATAGGAACTCCTTACAAAGGACTAAGACAACAAGTTCTATAATTTCAAAATCAGAGATGTGGTAAATATTGTCATTGAAAATATAGATCTAAAGATAAATTTTACACAAAATATCATTTTGGATTCCCACAACCTGTCATCTCGAAGGGAAGAGTGAACAGCTCTTTGTCAGCATTGAGACACACTCTAACACAGAAATCACTAAAATATACTTACCATCTGAAGAGAACAGAAGCTTTAAAATATATAAATTACTAAAACCCAGTTATTTGGAAGCTATAGAATGCAAATATGGATGCACAATTTGCAGCAGATAGCTCCATTGCTGTTATTCGGTGCATGACTTCATATATCACAAAGTCAGAAAAGCAGAGATGAAAGAGGTCTGGGAGGAGCTTTTAGAAGAAAAGTGTTCTACCAAGCAATGGTACCCTTTTAGTTGAAAATGCCTTCCCACAGAGAACCTGGATCTTATGAATGCACAGATAGATTGAGCTCAGCAGGTTTGTTCTCCAAGTCTAGAGGAATTGTTGTGTAGCCATTTTAGTTATAGCTCCATGCACATTAGTTTAACACATTAGGCCACTGTGTACTTTGACCGAGATATGTTTTATTTGGCTTTGCATTGTTATTTTTACAATAACCAGTTTTACGGTCTTGTTTTATTTTCATCTATCTAACTGTGTTGCTTGGCCCAGCATTGTGTTCTCAAACAAGAAATTCTTGATCACTTTGTGCTTCAGTCAAGGCTACAGTTTGATAAATTGCCGATGAACGTGGTAGAAGTTTAATCTCCAATACACATCCTTATATAGGGACATTTTCTTAGAACATTAGCTGCGTTATTATAAAAACACTTCCTAGTCCCATTACATGTTAAGAGGGAGATTCCAGCCAGGGAACCACGACTGTATGCTGAATGCTGAATGCTTCGCTGCAGATCCTAACGCAGACTACAGGCCTTTGCTCAGGTATGAGGGTCGATGTTCTCCTGGGGGAACCTGAAAGGCAGAATTAGAGTTTAACATGCTGTGCTCAGATTATGACTCAGATAGAAAATAGTCCATCGATTCTAGTGGTAATATGATAGCGTTATTCTTCACTCTCATCATCACCATTTTAATATTGTCATGTTGTGTCGTGCTGTTTATTGCAGCTCACGCTTTGCTATCTAAAATGCAGTTTTTTTATTAAACCAGTCTTTAAAACTCATACTGCTTTTTATTGTCATTTATATATGAGACTGAATTGTGAATGAGAGAACCGGATGCGACCTGAGTGACCACGACTTCCCTGAGAAGTATGATATGTCATGCGCTCGGCTGCCCAATCATTTCTATCTTTTGGGAGAGACGAGGCACTGCTACTTAGCCGGCACAAAAACCCGGATTTGGAGCAACAGGTCTCACTCACAGTGGGTCAGACTCAGTCTCCCACACTGTGGACGATCTTGCTGCTCAAAATCCAGTATTCTCATTAGAATAATGAGAGCCTACGCAACATGGCACCGCCAACGTTTGGTCAGGCTCTAATTTTCGGGTCCTTCGGAGTATCTCTGTCTCATTATATATAATGACACCTCAATGCCGTATGCGGAGACGTCCGTGGTGCTGAGGATTTCCACCACAGCTGTGTAGGTAATCCTACTACAACTGGCAGTTATTCAAACTTGAACTTTAAAAGGAAACCCCATTTTGGTGTGCCTTCTCTGAACTAATAGTGTTACTATCATGGTGAATCCCCAACATGTACAAATAGCTGTTAACATGAGACAACCTCACCCAGCACACTTACGGGCAAATGGCCTAACGGCCCAGGGAGGTCCAATCACATTTGTGGTGGACACCCACGCAGCTTATAGGACAGAACTTTTTTACTCTTGGGTCACATTTCCACCAGTTAATGGGAACACTAATAAATTTCATCAATATACACCTGCGAAAGCGCCTGGACAATACAGAGCGTACGCATATTTAGAGATACCTCTAGCTTATCAAGAACATAATAATTGGCTTGATGGCACCCTACCCCATACAATATTACCAGTAAGGTTAGGTCCACTAAGTAATGACGGTCCTACCTTGCCTTTATCAGTCACCTATACACCACATCCTGCGGTTGGAAATTTAGCAGTAGCTAAGGTTTGTCGCTTATATATTGAATTAACAGTAATATATAGACGATTAAATACAAACCCAGCACGTGCTTCTCCAGCACATCCACATGTAGTAACGCCAGATATAAATCCTGCGACTGTACATTCGATTATGGGTAAAGTACCCGCCAAACGAGTGGAAACTCCGTTTTGGTTAGCACAGAAAATGAATACGCTGGAGGCAGTATTTCCCCATACGGGACCTCAGGATAAACATAGAATATTAATGATGTGCTTGCCTTTTGGGATGGTCCCTACAGTAGAAAACTATAATACTTGGGGCAAGGTATTTGCTGCACTCTACACAACCGCACACAGTGCACCAATACTTGCCAATTTACCAGAAGTGCCGAAACAAATTCAAGATGAATATGGGGCTGCCCCGACCCTAGATTTGGGGATGCAATTGATGGGCAATTTTGCGACAGTGTCCTCAATCATTTTAAGTAACCTTAAAGGGGAAACAGTCACACTTGCAGTGAGCATGCAGCTTTGCGACGTTCCGCAACAAGATCAAGAACGAGAGCTGCCTAAAATAATAGCAGAGACCTATTTAATTATCGGTCGAAATAGCCTAGGGGCCAGACCACAAAAACCTAAATTTCAGGGTAAATCAAATAAAGATACCCCCAAACAAACTCCTGAGGGTAATAAGAAATGCTGGGATAAAAAGCAACAAACGCCTAAGAAAGAAAGGGGAGAATCTCCGTGTACGGAGATCCCACAGAATAGGTATAATCTCAGAAATAGAGATAATATCAAGAAGCCTGATAGATATCAATATACTGATACACGCCAATCTCGTTCCTTTCAGGACTCATCGGAAAAGAGAAATGGAGAGGTGGGCGATCAGAGCGAAGAACAGAGTAGGTGAAACCGAGACAAGAATCATAACACTCTTCGGAGGTTTCTGTTAAAAAGGAAGAGAAACCCGCCAAACAAAAACAACAATAAAAAAATAAAAAAGTGGCAGCAGTCGCAGTCCGACATGCCACACAGGAAGAGGGTCCTCTTGAAAAACAGGAATTGGGCTCTAGCCTTGCTAGACAGCGTGTCAGGGGTCACAATAGTTCGCCGGAGTCTTCTAGAGCATCTGGAGGAGAAAGCAACTGATGACTTCATACAAGTAGAAACAGCGGACATGCGTGTCTCCAAGCCTGATAGGGTGTACAAAGTAACACTACAGTTAGAAGGAGACATTGAACGCACATTAGATGCAATCTTTTGGGATCGCATAGTAAAAGTGTATGATGTCTTTTTGGGCGAACAAGATTGGCCGCCTGACTTTGTCCGCAACTGCCCATATGGAGAAGATGTCATTAAGCCTTCCTTCTCACCCCTTGTTCCAGAGGAACTAGCGGAATCCTATTCCATTGAATGGGCTCTAGCACAAGAACCTGCATTATACAGAAATCACGTAGGATGGGATAAGGAATCCCCCTACCATGTAATTCCAATTAAAAGTGAACCTGAGCCACATCCGCAGTATCCTATAAAACATGAAGCAAAAGCACCAGTAGGAGAAATACTCTGAACCCTGTTTATCACCAATGAATAACCCTTTATTCCCCGTATCTTAACCAGACCATTCATATAGAATAGTCTTAGACCACAGACATCTAAATAGTCATATACGTACCTATGCTATACAAAACTCACATATCACTGCACTAATGAGCAACATTGTGCGTAAAAAATACAAAACAACATTAGACATTTCCAATGGGTTTTTCTGCCAGAATATAGCGCCTGAAAGTAGAGACTTAACTAGTTTCAGCGCACTAGGCTCCCAGAAAAAATTCTGTCATTTACCCCAGGGGTATAAGTACAGCCCAGGACTGTTCACAGCTCGTGTCACTGCTATATTGCACGAGATCGACCCTGAAGCATTGTCCTATGTAGATGATATATAGCTCACGGATGATGAACTACTACAGCTTTTAAGATGGGTAGCCCACATTGTTGTAGGGTTTGCCGAATTTGGCTACAAATGTAACTTTAAAAAAACAAAAATAGCCTTCCTCAGCGTCCTTTTTCTAGGATATGAGCTGTCAAGTGAAGGGAAGAGCTTAGCGCCACAATTCTTGGAAAAATGTGCACAGTTACAACCTCCAAATACGATTAAAAAAATCCAATCATTATTGGGTTTCTTAAATTTTGGCAGAACCTACATTCCATATTATGCTACATGCATAAAACCTTTATATGACTTAATACGTCCCGATTTTTCAAGTAAATTCTGGACAATTGAACATACACGAATTCTTGGAGAATTGCAGACAGACATGCTTGCAACACAACATTTACACACAAGGGACAACAAAACACATTTGGTCATCAGAGTAATAGCTGGGGCCATCAGTTTCACCTATGTGACATTTAATGAAGATGAGACAGTCCTGATTGCATACAAATCACATTTGTATTCAGCAGCTGAACAACGCTTTACAGCAAATTCTCACTGCTGTACAGGTGTCTGTCATTAAAGAAAGACCTCTTGCCCAAGGAAAATGCATTATTGTTGTTTCTCCAGTCCCAGCCCTAGAGGCTGTTACAATAGCTAGCGTTCCAAACGCAAAAGCACTACATCCACATTGGATCTCTGACAGCCACTGATGTAGACTACATTTTTGACCCAAAGCTACAAACTCAGGAATTCCTACAATATGAAGTAGAATATCCAGTTCCAGCAAATACTTTGCCCATTGCTCAGTATCATAGAGTCATGTACACCGATGGCTCTGCATAACCTGCAATTGGAACTAAACATCAACTAAACATCAATATTCTGCTGCTTGCGCAGTCGTAAGTGGCTATATGGAAGGGGACACATTTTGTCCTCTACATACCTTTACACAGACTCTAGGGAATTGTACAGCACAATTGGCTGAGCTAAAAGCTCTGCTGATGGCACTGGAACACACGGATCCGGCACAGCCTACGCTGATTGTTTGTGATTCATATTACTGTGTTTAGTCCTTTAATGAATACCTGCATTATTGGCACCAGAATGGGTTCAGAGATTCCAAAGGCAACATCATTAAACACAGACTACTATGGGGGAAAGTAGCTGACCTAAAAGAGACGCTACCGAATGTCCATGTTGCACATACACTTGGACACCAGCGCGTTGGAATACATGTTGCTGGAAACAAATTGGCTGATGAAGCCGCAAAGTCAGCAGTGGAAGTAGCCACTGTAGCTGCAGTGACTTGCTCGAGTTCAAAACCAGACGCAGACATTTGGGCTGCCGTGAAAGCTACGGCTGATGGTACGCCCCATCCTAAAGGATTTCCTAACAAATATCATTATCATATGGGAAGTATGCTGAATGCTGAAGTCAAGATACCAGGCGTAGGTGTACGAAACATCCCTAACAAAGATATAAGACCACAACTGATTAAAGCATAGCATGAGGGGGTGGCATCTGCACATGCTGGTGTGGCGGCTACAATTTCGAGCTTACCGGCCCATTATTGGTAGCCAGGTCTCTACAAAGAGACTAAACAGTAAGTCCTTTGTTGTGACATCTGTCAACAAATCAAAGTATCCACTGCAAACGCCCGCCGCAGACACCCCTCTTAATTTCAAGCAAACCGTTGCAATGTGTATTCTTGGACCATTGTGTCCCGTAACACCTGATAGTAAATACAAATATACATTAGTCGCTGTTGATTCATGCTCCAGATTTGTATGGGTATGGCCACAATGCTCGGCTGACGCTCGGACTGTTATTAAAGATTTGCGAGTCTTTGTCGGTACATATACAGTTCGGCCTTCCATTTGGACCAGGGCCCTGCTTTTGCCTCAAGGGCATTTAGGGACACCATGGCTTTGTTGGGGGTCCAACTCCAGTACTCCTCTCCATTTCATCCCGAGCCAAATAGTGTCGTAGAATGATTAAACCGCGATTTAAAGCAATCCCTAAAAGCCAGAGTCTAAGGTATGGGTTGTAGTCGGCTTACTTCATATGAGTGCCTGTTCGGAACTCAAATGTATGTTCCGGATCTTGATGGTCCTGGCGTGGAGGCAGCAGAAACACCTTTGACATAAATGAACGTGTCACTGTCTTACAGGAATTGCAACAGTTCTGTGATGATAATTCTTCCAAAAGTGCCGCCTCCACAGGATTTAAGGATGTGCCAGTAACATCTACCGCCTGGATTCCCAGAGTTGGGGATCTTGTACGTGAAAAAGTCGCAATGAAAATGTAATTTGGCCCTTCTTATCGAGCACCAGTCCCTGTTCTAGGGATACACAGTACCAGAACTGTTATTCTACCACCATTGGCAGGTGCCAAAGAAAATCGTTTTGTCTCTATTGACAATGTTAAACTACACCATGTGGCCGATCCTGCACCAAGAGGAACATCCAGTAGTTCCTGAATCCCTCTCACTACTGGTGAAGAAGTTCCTCTACAAGTTGTTTACAACAACACTGACACCTCTCCAAACTTGGGGACGGTGGAAGATGATCTTGCATTAGTTCCACTATCGTCAACTAACTTAGAAACATTTGACCAAGTCAACTCGATTTCAAGCCAAACGGATGGTGCTGTCTATAGTGTGCCACCACAGGAAACATCAACTCCACCACTGACAACGGCTCTGCCATTTGCACAAACTGCCTCTAGTTATTTTGCGGACTTAAAAAATGATTACTCAGACTCATTCGCATCTTCGACAGCTGATTTGTCAAGTGCACGTAAGCTAACAAACTGGCTTAAAGAAACTTATTTTATTTTTCCATGGAACTATCTATGGCTCTCTTTGACTGTCCTAGCCTTTCTACTTTGGATTGATTTTGTCATTACCTTTTTCTTATTAAAACATGGTCATTTTCTTCCTGAAAGATCAACAGTTAAACTGATGGAGGAGGTTTTGAAAACACATTTTTCATCACACAAGGGGGCATATTTATTCTCCGTTTGCGCCGAATGTGCGTCAAAATTTTTGACGCACAATCAGCGCAAACGTTGCCCCATATTTAAACCCTGACGCCCGAGCCCGCGGACGATAAAAATCCGCAATGTGCGTCATTTTCTGGATGCGGCAACCCGCCCTGCGTTAATGATATGCAGGGTAGGCGTTCCCGTCCAAAAACGATGCACACGGCCGTGCGTCGTATTTATGCTTCCGGGCAAAAATGACTCTCGGCCGGGAGGCGGAGCAAAAAAATGACGCAAAGCCCGATGTGCATCAAAATTTAACGCCTGGGTCAGGGAAGGCGTTAAAATGGGGCAAACACACCTGTATTTAATCAGAACACACAGAACAAACAACAGAGCAGCAGAGCAGCAACAGGGAGACATGGAGGTGATTTTTATCCAGCGTGCACGTAGACGCAGAGCCCTGCAGCAACAACAGCAGCTACAACAACAACAGAAGGGACCCCAAAGGCAGCGCAGAAGGCAGGAGAGGATATTCCGCCCAAGAACAACCCTGCATGGCCTCAGGGAACACAACATCATACAGAGGTACTGGTTGAACTGGCAGGCGATTCAGCAGCTGCTGAGAAATATTGAGCAGCAGTTGGCCCCCACTTTAGTGATACCCCACACCATCCCAACAGAAACAAAGCTGCTTGCCGTACTTCACCTGCTGGCAAGTGGCTCGTTTCAGACAACTGGTGCCCTGGTTGGCGGAATATCACAACCATCATTCTCTGCATTTCTGCCAAAAGTACTGGATGCCATCATTCGCCTGACACCCCTCCACATCTGCTTCCCTAACACACTGCAGAAGCAGCAGGAAACAAAACAGGGGTTCTACGCCATCAGTGCCTTCCCACACGTCCTTGGTGCAATCGACTGCACACACGTACGCCTTGTGCCACCTGCTGCAACAGAACACCTCTACCACAACAGTAAGCACACACATTCCATCAACGTGCAGGCCATAGTCGATCACCAAGGATTGATCAGCAACATCGTGGCTAAATATCCTGGGAGTGTACATGACTCCTTCATCTTCCGTCACTCTACCATCAACCAACACTTCCAGGATGGACGGTATGGCAATGGAATACTTGTTGGTAAGTACAGAAATCTACTTATATACACACTGCACAGCAACCCTCTAGGACACACAACACATACACCACAACAGCAACATGTCGACAGGAACACACTGAGGTCCTCACATCACTAGCCATGTTTCTTAACTCACCATTGAACCTCTCACACATTGGAATTTACTGTACAGCTTAATGTGAATACATTAATGAGTGTGGTTGCCTAAATGTCACCTTGCAGATTGTAAGTGTCACAATAACCTGTACATTAATACATTGCATAAGTCTAAAGGTATGGGATGTCCAGGGTACCTTCATATGAACGTGTTAACGACACTTTCAATTTTAACACTGCATGGAACTATCATGTCACCCCCAGTGAAGACACACAGACACCTGTATCACAAGTCACAATGCTAGGGAGGACACACTCGATTGCAATTCCCAAAACATACTGCTGACAAACGGTTAGCTAACAAACACTTGCTCAGCCAAGGAAAAAACACAATGCAAATGTTTTAGCCTACAAGTATAGGTTGTCACATTAGTACACAAAAGAGTCACAGACAACACAAGACAACTACTGCCATTAAAGGTCTTTACAAGAGTGCCTCCTACATCTACATGATCCCATTCTGTGTTTTTCTTTCAGCTGATCAGGGGTATGGCATCCAGCCTTGGCTAATGACACCATTTGGGAACCCGACTACTGCTGCAGAGCGGGCATACAATGACGCCCATAAGAGGACACGCAGCATTGTTGAGCGGACCTTTGGGATCCTCAAGTCAAGGTTCCGCTGCCTTGACATCACTGGCGGTAGCCTACTATATTCCCCAGAGATGGTCTGTGGGATCATACTCACTTGTGCCATATTGCACAACATTTGTGTAAAAAGGAACATTCCCCTCCTCCAACCAGACCCAGACATGCCTGAAGACGATGAAGAGGAGGATGCTGGCCTGCAACAGGAGGGGGAACAACCAAACACGGCTGCTGGAGTGCGTAGAGTCAAAATTAATTTTCATATCTGGTCATCATATTTGCCAGCGGCATAAATTTCAACTCTAGAACTGTAAAATAAGCCTCACACAAATATAAGGGAACAATGTTGAAAAAACATTTGACTCTGCATTATGTGCACTGTTATGCGTCAAGCAATATGACGCACAATCTGTATGCGTGAAAATATGACGCATAACGGAAAAATAAAAACAGCGGCCATTTTATGCAGGATGTGATGTAATAGGATATCCTGTTTACAGATTCTGTACTGTGGGTGTACTTTCACTTTCACTTTGCAGTCTCAGATTATTCTAGACTGTGTGGCTGTGTGGAAAGTGTTGTCCTGTGTTTTAGTGCTTTTGTGTCCAGTGTACCTTATCTATTGTGCTTTTGTGATCATTGTGTTGTTGTTGAATATTGTCTGAGTCTGTTTTGTATACTTTTGTCAAGTCCAGTGTTTCTTTTATTGTCTGTGGGAGTCTGTTCTGGGTAGTTTAAATTTGGGGTTAGTTGGGCTCTTATTCTTAAGTTTCCTTTATTTTTCACTACTCTACCTTTCCCCATGTCCCCCTTTTCCTTTTTGTTCCAACTTTTTCACCTTTATAAGTGCAGAGATGTCAGGTAGGCCACGGCTTGGCAGGATGGGTGAGGCGGAATTGAGGGGTTTTATATGGCTTGTTTGCCATTTCCTCCCACTCATGCTGGAGGCTGGGGGCCGTGTGATACAGGGGTATCACACGGAGGCACGTAAAGTCCGGTGGGGGAAGGTGCGCCATCACTTGGTCCGGGTCTACGGTAGCCTGAGGAATGACCATCAACTCAAGCACCCCTGGGCTGATCTGATATCCAGGGAGCAGGATCTGCTGGACCACCTGGGAATCAGGATTGGTGGCCATGTTGGTGAGTACAAATCAATTACATGTGAATAATTGAAAGCTGTGTGGGGACATGTGATGATTGTTACCCAATCTGCTAGATAAGTAGCTGACTGTGTGTAATGCTAGGGAAACCTACTGGGTGATTGTTGCACAATGTGTAGGAAGACAAATGCTAGCAGTCAGATAGCTCATGTTTTCTACACATACCGGATGCCTGTAGCTGTGTGTAATGTAGTGTTGCCCTTGTGTCAGACAAGCTACACGTTAATGCCTCTATTTGAACTCTACAGGTCATAATAGCCAGTGTAAAATGGATGTTGAAACATCATACCTACATATGTAGACGCCATAGCTAGACAGAAATTTGTAAACCCAATATGATGCTATAAATGAGTGGTGCCTTCAAGTCAATTGAAGTTAGCTATGTTGTCCACACATATGTCACATGTGTGTCTGGTTGGTGTGTGTTGAAAATGACCACATAGCCTGTTTGAGTTTGAGGGGTCATGCAGTCCTCAAGTAACCAGCTTTTGGATGTCTCTCTGGGATGCACATGATGAGATGAATGCACCCCGATATTGTTGGGGCATACTAATGGAGGTGTATCTTTGACACCACATGACTGTCCTGGCCACTGCATGTGTGTAGTAGGGTGTGTAACTGTAGCAGGAGACTCATCCAATGTAAATGTTGGTTAAGAATTCTTCCATGCAGTATGAGCATGTGTGAAAGTGTTTCATTACGCATGTCATATTCTCACATTGACATTGTAACTGCAATTGTTTGTCAGTGCACGGAGTCTGAGTATATTCTTCCTTCCATGCTTTACAGGTGGACCTGCACCGTACACCGTGGGAGAGGTGGCTCATTTTGAGGACCCCAACACCTACAGTGAGTGTGGCATGAGTGCTATTTTTATTGTTTGCTAGTGATGCATGATGGACTACTGTGTGTACAACAGAATTCAAGGTTTGATGCGCTGCCCATTTATTGGTATTGCTGCATTAGTGGGATTTCAAATATCACTTCAGTTTCAGTAGACCAATGCTTATCCATCTCTCAGATTTAGGGGCTGTAGGTCATTCCAGTCGGCCCCGCTATGGGGAGTGGGATGAGTCATGTGGAATACACTGGTTAATGTAAGAGTTGCTCTGGGACTTGGCTTGGACTGAGTCTGCATTTCAGACTGACATTCTCCCAGATAGCTTCTGCAAAAGTCTTGTCTTAAATATGCAGCTTCCCTAGTTGTGGATGGACTGAGTACACTGTAGGTTGGATCTTCCGGGGGCATGTACTTCCACAAGTTGAACTAGAAGTGTGTGGGACTTGAGTGCAATGGCCTAGGTGTTAATTCTACTCATGATCATGGGTGTTCTTGCTCCTCTGTGTGTGTGTTAAAATATGCCTCACTGGTAGTATGTGATGTTGGCCTAAGTCAGTGCATTTTGACATGTGTGGTCCTTGGATAGGACAAGGTTTGGCTGACTCCAATTTGTTGCTAGCCCTTCATTGGTGTTGTGTGTGGAGGCAAATACTTGTTGACCTTTCTATACACTCCTGGGTGTGCATTGAATCTGGGATTGTTGGTTGTTCTTCCCACCCCACCCTCAAAGACTGCCATGTGATTGGGAATAGGGTACCTAGGACTGTAGCAACCAGTATGTTACACATACTTGTGACCTTTTGCAACTTTGTTTAGAACCTAGTGTACACAGTCGGTTATGGCACATAAGTTCAATATTTGCAAAAAACATTTACAAATGGCATTGAGTGAGGGTTGTGATAGTTATCACATAGAGTGACATATGTAGTGAAGTCAGTATGCGGAAGAGGTTCAGCCATAATGTCAGCTGCATTACCCATTATTTGGATGAGAAGTTTAGGCTGATGTCACCCATCATGTTGAGACATGGATATGCTAGGTGTGAGATGCCCTTTTGTATGCAGGCTTCACATGTACTTCCTCTGAGACTTTCAATGAACTATGTTGTGACAATCGCTGTAACAAATACAGTACAAGTAATGTGCAATTGACCCATTGTGCAATTCCACCCAATGCATTTCCTATGGTAAATAGTTGCCATATCTCTTCACAGCTGCAAACATGAGTGCCGCAGAGAGACATCAGTTTGAACGGCGTGCAATGAGATACCGGCACATCCTGCAGGTGCAGTCGGGGTTCAGGAGGATGGCCCGAAAATACCAAGCCGATCGGGCCTCCGGGGCATGGTGGGCCTCACCACAGGGTGGCCCTACATTGCCCACAACAGCCACCACCACCACATCCACCAGGTCTCCCCAAGTGGCCCCAGCAACGGCGGGGACAGTTGACCCTGCCTCGTCAGCACGACCTGGACCCAGCAATTTCCAACACGCAGGACAGTCCAGTGGGCAAACAACTACTGCCACACCGTCCACCTCGGCCAGCACACAGACTGCAGCAGCCTCTCCTATTGACCCAGCGGCATTCCTGGCATTAAACCGTAAAATGGACAAATTTATTTCAAAGGTGGACAAGCTAAGCCAGGATGTGGCATATATTAAGAAAAGGGTTCGGTCCATCAGGCGGACCCTACGGAGGGCCAACCTCTAGGACTTTATTGCATGTTTTACATTTACCCCTCCCCTCTCTCCTCTTTCCTTTTTTGTACTGATATTTGGGTTTTAGGGATTAGTGTTAGGTTAGTGTAGGTTGTTAGCTTAGTTAGTGTTAGGGAGGAGGGTGGGGGGTCCTTATTCTTTCTATTTTTCATTTTTGTGTGGGTGGGTGGGGGTCAATGTTGGGATTCCTGTTTGTTATTAAAAAAAAATAAAAAATATATATATAACAAAAAAATATATGATTGTTTAGGATAGTTTAGTATGTGTGTAGGTTAGTATGTGTTGTCTTGCATGTGTCCTGTCTCATAATGGTGGGTGAGGGGTTGATGTTTAGATCGATTCGTTATATGTGTAGAGTAAGTTTAGCTTAGGTTAGTTAGGGACAGTTGTGGGTTAGGAGTAGTCAGGTTAGATTAGTGTGGGTATGACTTTTCCCTTAGTTGCCTCTGGTGTGAATACATAGGAATAAACATATAGTTAACCCTTTGCATTATGCGTTAACTGCTACTTTATCATGGCCTTGACATCAGTGTAGGTGAATGTTTTTCTATGACATTTGTGTCCTATGCTACACACCACAGAAAATGGAGGTTTAACATGGCAGCTACCCCTGTGCTAACTTGGTAAGTATCCACCATTTGGGAGACCCACCATTGGTAGTTTACATCGATCACCAAGGATCTGTGTTGATGAGTAGGTATTCTATATCACAAAGTGTGCTTCCAGACTTGGTATTGTGGGTAATTTATTAGGTCGGACTGCAGTGTGATGTTCAGGGAGATCTTTGTAGATGAGGTGTTGTTAACACTCTTGTCTTGTTGCCTTCATTGCTGACATAGATCATGTGTGTAAAAATTCAGCATGACTTCCCTTCATGGAAGTATACTCAGAAAGGGTGATTGATGCAGTGTTTATTTGTGTTTGCTTAGATTATGCTGCATAATTTCATGTTTTAGTATTGCATGGTGCCTACATTTATCAGCCACCATTAGTTGACTTGAATTGCTATAGATGGAGCATTATTCTGTCCAACACAGCATGAGTGTGTGTGGTTTGTCCCTTCATCAGTTATTCTCCTCAGGATGGTAAGGCTATGATGCAATCCTGGCCACTGCACAGATGTATCAGACTACATGATGTCAGGACAGTTGTATTGACAAGCTACATGGTTGTCACACAGGCACTTTAGAGTTATCTACTGCACAGTTGATGTGTCAAATAACACAGAGACATATTAGGGGCCATATTTATACTTTTTGACGCAAAACTGCGCTAACGCAGTTTTGCGTCAAAAAAATTTGCAGCGGCTAACGCCATTCTGAAGCACCATGCGGGCACCGTGTTTAATCAATGACGTTAGCCGGCGTCGCTGCCTGGTGTGTGTGGAAAAAAACAACGTACACCAGGCAGCGCCGGCGTAGGGGGATATGGAGCTTGGGCGTCAAAAAATGGGGCAAGTCAGGCTGAGGCAATTTTTTCGCCTCAACCCGATTTGCGCAATTTTTTTCGACTCCCAACCCCCATAGAAATGACTCCTGTCTTAGCAAAGACAGGAGTCATGCCCCCTTGCCCAATGGCCATGCCCAGGGGACTTCTGTCCCCTGGGCATGGTCATTGGGCATAGTGGCATGTAGGGGGCACAAATCAGGCCCCCCTATGCCACAAAAAAAATAAAAAATAATACTTACCGGAACTTACCTTAATGTCCCTGGGATGGGTCCCTCCAGCCTTTGGTGTCCTCCTGGGGTGGGCAAGGGTGACAGGGGGGGTCCCTGGGGGCATGGGAGGGCACCTCTGGGCTCCTTCAGAGCCCACAGGTCCCTTAACGCCTGCCTTTTCCAGGCGCTAAAAAACGGCGCAAAAGCGGCCGTACGTCATTTTTTTTGACCCGCCCACTCCAGGGCGTGAATTTTGCCCGGGAGTGTAAATACGGCGCACATGCCTCGGAGTCAATTTTTTAGACGGGAACGCCAACCTTGCATATCATTAACCCAAAGTAGGTGTCCACGCTAAAAAATGACGCAAACTCCATGGACTTTGGCGCTAGACGCGTCTAACGCCAAAGTATAAATATGGAGTTAGTTTTGCGTCGGAATTGCGTCAAAAAAAACGACGCAATTCCGGCACAAACGGAGTATAAATATGCCCCTAGGTGTGCAAGTGCTATTTATTGATAGGTGCTGTAGTGCAAAATGTCCATTGTCCATGTTTGCTGAGTCCGGTCTGGTGCATTCTTAAATGGTGATCCTACAGAAGGGGTGTGGATGATGCTCCTGACATGCTGGGGTGATGTCACAGACAGTGCAGAGGGACAGGATTTGCCGAATAGTAGGAGAGAGACATTCACTGGCAATGGTGACAAGTCATACAGTGGTTAGCAGAACAGTCATTGAGTGTAGTTGTAGTGAGACTGGCATTTGACAAAACATAGGACCTTGGTCAAAGTAGGCCATGGTGCAGGGACTAGTGCTTCCGGGTACTCTTCCGTGAGAATGTGATCTGTTCCATGTCTTCTTCTTCTGATGTGTGTGTTGCCTGGTTTGTCCTTGTTGTTGTTGGTTGTGAAGGGGCAACACACACTTCAGTGTTAGAAGACGTGGAGTCAGACATCCCGGGGGCTGCTCCCTGTGAAGTTCTTAAGGGCAGTACTGCTGCAAGGAGGGCCTGCTGTTTTTTGAGAATAGCAGCCACATCACGATGGTAGGCAGCCAGGTCGGCCCTGAGGGGTTCAATGTTGCATTCGTGCACGCGTTGACTGGATTGCAGTTGTAGGTGTTGTGTCAACTGTATTACAGCTGTGCTGATTTCCTTCTGTGTTTTCGCAAGTTCCTGCAAGAGAGATGTTAGGGCTTGCATAGCAGCTGCCTGATCTGCAAATGACATCATGCACGAACGCAACCCCTCAAGGCTGGCTGCCATATTTTGCATCCCCATCCGCACCTCCTTGGCCAGCTCCCGCTGTACACCAACTACAATTCTTTCAAAGCTGGTGCCAGTGTCGTCAGAGTACTCAGCTGTATTGGAGCTGGCAGGTCTTACAATTGGGGTGGTGGGTGGATCTTCTGTGATGGCTGCTTGTTCTGTGCTCCTCCTTGTGACTGAAGGTGGGGTCTGGAGGGTTTCAAGGACCTTTTGGATGGTCTTCTGGGAAATGTTTATGGGCTCGTCATCCATGTCATCAGGGAAATCAGGGACAGGCATATCGGCAGGAGATCCATGTTCCTCTGCAATGAAACAGGGTACAATTAGTGTGTCTGTGTTGTGACAATTTTGCCGTAACATGCAAGCCTTTTGCTGACTTTACTTTGTGCTCTGGTTTGGTATTGGTATCTGCTGTCCTTCATATGGGCATTGTTATTTGCCTATGGCCCACCTGTGTGTCACATGTATGATATAGAGTTATCAGACTTGTCTGCCTAATCGCCTCTAGGTGTTGCTTTGTACCAATTAGGGAATAGCCATCTTGTTGTCCTACTCGTCCCTCTGTGTATATCTGTTCTTATGGTGAGACCTTTCACTGGCTGTGGGTGTTGTGATTGCCCTGGCAGCACACTTGCCTCTCAGGACCTGCCCCAAAATCTTTGTATTCACATTGACCTAATTGTAATTGTTATGTGGCATATCCTATGCATGGCAATGTTACGATGTGATATGGATGTAGACATTGTTGATGTTTCCAGCTGATGTTGGGTAATGTGTGTTTAATTGGATTGCCCTGTTTATCGTATCAATATCCTATTTGGTTCTCAGACTGTGCAGGTCTGTTTCAGTGACCAGTTGCATGTGTCCCCTCCTCAATGTTGTTGTCTGAGCAGTATGACATTAGTGATGTTGCCTTGTTAGCCAGGCACGTGAGGGACCCTGACGTATGCAGCATGTGTGTGTCCTTAGTGCTGTATGGCTCCTATTGCTGTTTACTTTGGCTGATGTATGTGTCAACTATGGGCATTGACATTTGAGTGTACTGGTGCCTTTGTCTTATTTCTGGAAATAGTTGCAGATGTCATCCTCACCCCCTAATTTAGGTATGTATGATCCATAGGGAGGTTACTGCCATTGGCTACTATAGCTGCACAGAGATCAGAGGTGTTAGTGTCAACTGTTGTCGCAGTTACATTGCAGTTGTTGTTTTGGCTACTGGATTACTGAAAGGGACCTAGTTGATGTAGGATACATTTTGACTGACGAGTGCCTGGATGTAAGTTTGATGTAGTGACCTTCCCACCTGTCGCGGCTTTCCCTTAGCTCCATTGTTGTCATGACAGGATGCCCCCATGGGACTGTTGTTGGTGCTGTGTTTTGTCGTGCCCCAGCTTCTGTCTGTGCTGGGCATGCCCCCCTGCCGTGCCCCTTTACCCATGCCACTTCATATATATGCTGACTTACATGCATTGTGTAGTAGGTATTCCCCACCCCGGTTGCAGTTATCATTATTGCATTATAATTCCCCATGCTACTTACCCTGCATGTGCGTTGTCTCGTGGTAGTCTGCGCTGTCCTGTCCTTGAATCCCTGTGATGATCTCCTCAGGGATGACGGCTGCGACCATCTCCTCCATGTGGTCCAGGGCCTCCTGGTGTGCTGGACACCCACCTCCAGTGTGCAGTGCTGCCTTCCTGTTCCTGGCCATTTTTTCCTTTGTCCTACGTTTGCAGTCATGCCAGCGTTTCTTGCACTTGGTGACTGTCCTGTGTTCTTCAGCCACACTGTTGATCTTGTCAACAATTTGTTGCCATATGGCCTCTCTCCTGCTGATTGGCAACTTAGAGGTGATGAACAGTTGGTGCTGGTGTTCCGTCACCTCTTTAACCAGGATTTCCTGCTCCTCTGCACTGAAGCAACACTTTCTTTTTTTTCTATATATGTCTTGGTTCCTGTATGGATCATCCTGGCTGGTTCCTGGTCTGCTGTCATCTTCCTGGGGTCTGTTGTGGCATCTGGGATCCATTTTGGCTCTCCCCTGCTGAAAGGGCAGTGTTCGCGGGTAAATTTGACGCTATTGCAGAAAAAAAACGGCGCTTTCCGGGTTGCGCTGTCGTAAATCGACCCACAGTCATTTGCGTCGCGTTAACGTTGTTTTCCTTTACGACTTGACGCCGCTGTGTGCGTCACAAAATAATGACTCCCACCTGTTGGTTGCACCGCCGTGCGTCAAAGTATAAATTTGACGCCCGCACTGCGCATCGAAATGGCGTTAGCCGGCGGTAAAAAATGTTTTGACGCAAAACTGCGCCGGCGCAGCTTTGCGTCAAAAAGTATAAACATGGCCCAAAGTCTGCAGAGACTTATCCTTTGTGAACATTTCTGCAGTGCCAATTACTGATGGGTTGTTTAGGACAAAGTAATGTTTGATATATATGGTCCCACGGAAATGATTAAAATACTGTATGTGTTCAAATTATCAATGAATGGTATAGTGATACCAGGCATTGTATCTGATAATTGGGATGTGAAAAAAGTTAATTCTATGATGAGTGAATTGCAATATTATACTGTCTTTGAAAATTAAGAAAATTATGGTGATATGTTTTGCTATAACTACTATGGGCACCATTTCATACCTAGAGCGAGCAGTCCCAAAACTATATTTAATTACACGCAATGGGAACATTGCCTAACTCCACCGCAAGGGAGTTCTAAAACATATTCTGAAAAATTTTCATATTTTTCTGGGCACAACCAAAAGAATGCTGAGTCATATTATTTTAAGGTACTACCTACTAAGGATATACACATGTTATTGACCAATACGAAATTTATATATTCGGAATACTTTGTTTCCCGGCTATCAATAGAAGGCTATGAATATTGGTCCAAATCAATTGATCTGAAAAGAGTCTGGGGAACAAAAAATTGGCAAATTAAGGGAAAAGAAACATTGTTTAGAGCATGTCTTAATCCTGTTCAAATTATCTTTTGAAATGAAACAGTGCAAAAAACGAGTTTTCTAGGCTTAGCATCAATCAGGGAATTAAACATGCCCAGTATACCTGCCCCGCAAAATTTTCCGAATGGCAAAAATACATGAATGCAACTAAAGATGAGCTCGATGAGTGGGTCCAGAATGTTAAGTTTAATGCTTCACTGACATGTCCAGGTGGGTGGTTATTGTGGCCAATAGATACCAATGGGTGTCATAGACGTTTTATTATCTCCTCGGGGGGTTTTAGGATGAGTAGGCCAGACCCTCGCTATATATCTCCAGAGCATGCAGATATCATTACAACATATGTTGTCAGGACAGGACGCTCCCCCCGCCACGCAGCGCACCCTGCAAGTACCCTGTCCCTGACTGCCGCTGCTGCCTGAGTTCGAGGCCCTCCTCCACCCGCAGGCCCCCGCCTGCGGCTCATCCCTGGTGGCCCAGTGGTGGGCAGGAAGGTTTGCTCTGTCGTGTCTGTCTCTGTTTCTGTTTTTCTCGCCATCTCTCCCTGTTGTGTATTCTCTGTGTTGCATTGTACTGTATTGTGTTGTGGTCACGTTGTCTCTGTTGTTCACTGTTGTTCCATCTGTGCCCTGTGTTCTAGTGTCTGTACCTGTTGCCTAGTGGTCTCGTTGTCCTGTGTTTTGTGCCGCTTCTTGCTCTCTCCACTTGTGCGTCTCCCTCCTCCTCTGGCCCCCCTGCCCTCAATCCAGCGCCATCCGCCCGCTTCCCTGACTCTTCTCTCCCAGCCTACACCCCCTGCCCTCCCACCTCCTCCGCCCCTCTAGCTATCTAGCGTTATTTCCCCCCCACTCGCCGCTTCCTCGCCCGTTTGCCGCCGCTTCGGCCCGCCCCCCACCCGCCCCCAGCTCCTCCTCCCTCCCTCCACCCCATCTTAATGCAGGTCGCTGCTCTCCGAGGGAGCGTTCTCTGACCTTGTTGTCAGGACAGGACGCTCCCCCTGCCGCGCAGCGCACCCTGCAGGTGCCCTGTCCCTGACTGCCGATGCTGCCTGAGTTCGAGGCCCTCCTCCACCCGCAGGCCCCCGCCTGCGCCTCATCCCTGGTGGCCCAGTGGTGGGCAGTAAGGTTTGCTCTGTCGTGTCTGTCTCTGTTTCTGTTTTTCTCGCCGTCTCTCCCTGTTGTGTATTCTCTGGGTTGCATTGTACTGTATTGTGTTGTGGTCACGTTGTCACTGTTGTTCCATCTGTGCCCTGTGTTCTAGTGTCTGTACCTGTTGCCTAGTGGTCTCGTTGTCCTGTGTTTTGTGCCGCTTCTCGCTCTCTCCCCTTGCACGTCTCCCTCCTCCTCTGGCCCCCCCCACCCTCAATCCAGCGCCATCCGCCCGCTTCCCTGACTCTTCTCTCCCAGCCTACACCCCCTGCCCTCCCACCTCCCCGCCCCTCTAGCTATCTAGCGTTATTTTCCCTCCCTCCCTACTCGCCGCTTCCTCGTCCGTTTACCGCCGCTTCGGCTCCGCCCCCCTCCCGCCCCCAGCTCCTCCTCCCTCCCTCCACCCCCTCTTAATGCAGGTCACTGCGCTCCGAGGGTACGTTCTCTGACCTTGTTGTCAGGACAGGGCGCTCCCCCTGCCGCCCAGCGCACCCTGCAGGTGCCCTATCCCTGACTGCCGCTGCTGCCTGAGTTCGAGGCCCTCCTCCACCCGCAGGCCCCCGCCTACGCCTCATCCCTGGTGGCCCAGTGGTGGGCAGTAAGGTTTGCTCTGTCATGTCTGTCTCTGTTTCTGTTTTTCTCGCCGTCTCTCCCTGTTGTGTATTCTCTGTGTTGCATTGTACTATATTGTGTTGTGGTCACGTTGTCTCTGTTGTTCACTGTTGTTCCATCTGTGCCCTTTGTTCTAGTGTCTGTACCTGTTGCCTAGTGGTCTCGTTGTCCTGTGTTTTGTGCCGCTTCTCGCTCTCTCCCCTTGCGCGTCTCCCTCCTCCTCTGGCCCCCCCGCCCTCAATCTAGCGGCATCCGCTCGCTTCCCTGACTCTTCTCTCCCAGCCTACACCCCCTGCCCTCCCACCTCCCCCGCCCCTCTAGCTATCTAGCGTTAGTTTTCCCCCCTCCCTACTCGCCGCTTCCTCGCCCGTTTGCCGCCGCTTTGTCCCCACCCCCTCCCGCCCCCAGCTCCTCCTCCCTCCCTCCACCCCCTCTTAATGCAGGTCGCTGCGCGTCCGCGCCGATGGCGCGCCGGAGGCGCGCCAGAGGCAAACCCGTCTGCGCCTGGCCCGTGCCCAGAGGCAGGACCCCTGGACCGCGCACCGCCCAGGCTCAGTTATGACCCCACCTGCCTCCACACACTCAACTACGACCAAGACCGAAACCAACGCTGCTACCAAGCCGCCCCGAAGCACACCCACGGACCTTTCGCCTGCCGCAACTGCCACTTCTCATGCGACCAAACCTCCAAGCCAACGACCACCAGTCCGAACCACCTCCGCTGCATACTCCTCAACACCCGCTCCGCACGCAAACACGCCGTAGAACTCTGGGACCTGCTCGACAGCACCGCCCCGGACGTAGCCTTCCTGACCGAGACATGGTGGAACGAATCATCCGCACCAGACATCGCCATCGCCATCCCAGACAGATATAAGATCTCCCGCAGGGACCGCATCAACGGCCACGGAGGAGGACTCGCCATCGTCTACAAATCCTCCCTCAAGATCACCACCCACGCCGACGACCACTTTAACATCGCAGAGCTTCTACACTTCCGGATCAACACTGACCCCAAGACCACCCTCAGAGGAACGCTCGTCTACAGACCCCCCGGACTACGAGCCCAGTTCTGCGACGCCATTGCTGACCTCGCAAGCACCCACGCACTCGCCTCCACGGACTACATCCTCCTCGGGGACCTCAATTTTCACCTCGAGAACAACAACGACCACAACTCCACCACACTGATCAGCTACCTCACGAACCTCGGCCTCAGACAACTCGTCACGTCACCAACCCACGCCGCCGGACACACACTGGACGCAATCTTCTCCACCAGCGATCATGTTACCTTCAACGACACCACCGAACCCTACTGGACCGACCACCACTGCGTCCACTTCACCTACAACAAAAACACCGCACACCACCACAGCCGCCAACTCCCCCGCCGCAACTGGGGCAAAGTCACCAAAGAACAACTTCTCAGCACCCTCTCCCAGAACCCACCAAACGAACCCACTGACCCAGACATCGCGGCCAGTAACTTCAGACAATGGATCAACAACTGCGCCAATATCCTCGCCCCACTGAAGAAACCCCCCAGCAACCCCGCCAGCAAGAAAGCCTCCTGGTTCACCGACAAACTCCTGGCCTCCAAACACGCCTGCAGGAAACTGGAAAAGAAATGGCTCCAAGAACGCACACCGGACAATCACGCAGTCCTCAAAGAAGCAACCCGCCGACACCACCACCTCATCAGGACCACCAAGAGGTCCTCCTTCAAAGACCGCCTAGACAACAACGCATATGACAGCAAAGAGCTCTTCCACATCGTGAAGGACCTATCCACCCCCAGCACCAACGTCAACGACATCCCGCCCTCTCAGGAACTTTGCGACTCCCTCGCCGCGTTTTTTCACAGCAAGATCGCCGACATCCACAGCAGCTTCAACACCCCGACCGCACCCACCTCCGTCACCACCTCGTACCCTAGCATCACCAACCCCATCACCGCCTGGTCCAACGTCGACGACGACACAACACGCAAAATCATGAACTCCATCCACTCCGGATCACCGACCGACCCCTGCTCCCACCACATCTTCAACAAAGCCGACTCCATCATCGCGCCCCAACTCTGCAAGATCATCAACGCCTCCTTCGAAACAGGCACCTTTCCAGAAAGCTGGAAGCACGCAGACATCAACGCCCTCCTCAAGAAACCGAAAGCCGACCCCAAGGACCTCAAGAACTTCCGCCCCATCTACCTCCTCCCCATCTCCCTCCTCCCTTTCCCAGCTAAAGTCTCAGAAAAAATCGTCAACCTTCAACTGACACGCCACATCGAAGACAAGAACGTCCTCGACCCCTCACAAACCGAATTTAGACACAACCACAGCACCGAGACCGCCCTCATCGCTGCAACAGATGACATCAGACGCCAACTCGACCGCGGCGAGACCTCCGCCCTCATTCTCCTAGACCTCCCCGCAGCCTTCGACACAGTCTGCCACCGCACCCTACTGTCACGCCTCCAAGAAGCCGGCATCCAGGAAAAAGCCCTAGCCTGGACCTCATCCTTCCTCTCCGGCAGAACACAGACGGTCCGCCTCCCACCCTTCCGCTCAGAAGCCAACAACATCATCTGCAGCGTCCCCCAGGGCTCCTCCCTGACCCCTACGCTGTTCAACATTTACATGGCCCCCCACACACAAGCGGCCCGCCGGTTCGACCTCAACATCATCACCTACGCCGACAACACCCAGCTCATCCTCACCCTCACGAACGACCCTGCCACCGCCAAAGCCAACCTCCACGAGGGAATGAAAGCAGTCGCCGAATGGATGTGCAACAGCCGCCTGAAACTCAACACCGACAAGACAGAAATCCTCATCCTCGGGACATCTCCCTCCACCTGGGACGACTCGTGGTGGCCCACCGCCCTAGGAACTGCCCCAACGCCCACCGACCACTCCCGCAACTTGGGATTCATCCTCGACTCCACACTCTCCATGGACAGACAAGTCAGCGCCATCACCTCCTCCTGCTACAACACCCTCCGCACCCTCCGCAGGATCTACAAGTGGATCCCGACCGACACCAGGAAGACAGTGACCCACGCCCTCGTCAGCAGCAGACTGGACTACGGCAACGCACTCTATGCAGGAATCCCAGCAAAACACCTATAGCAACTCCAACACATCCAAAACACCTCAGCCCGACTCATCACCAATGCACCCCGCCACTGCCACATCACCCCTCACCTCAAAGGACTCCACTGGCTCCCCGTCAACAAAAGGGTCACCTTCAAGCTCCTCACCCACGCACACAAAGCACTCCACAACGCCGGCCCATCCTACCTCAACGACAGACTCAACTTCTACACCCCGAACCGCCAACTGCGATCCGTGAGCCTAGCCCTCGCCACGGTCCCTCGCATCCAACGAGCTTCCTCTGGCGGCAGATCCTTCTCCTACCTCGCCGCGAAGACCTGGAACACGCTCCCTACCTACCTCCGACAGACACAAGACCTGCTCGCCTTCAGAAGACTGCTCAAGGCCTGGCTCTTCGAACAGTAGCAGTCCCCCCTCCCTAAGCGCCTTGGAACCCTAACGGGTAAGTAGCGCGCTCTACAAATGTCTGTGATTGATTGATTGATATAGTGTAGGAAAACAGTGGCTAAAATCATCCTCACTGAACACTGTTAGAGAACACCTCAATCTCCTGTCTAACTCCACTGACTTACAAGATTTCTTGTCAGGCCCCAGAACACCACGTAAGAAGTGTTTTTTATATGCAGTATATAATGAAATTTTGAAACTTTCACAACAAGATGCTGCTGCCCGGTTAAGGCAAATAGATCAGGAAAATTTAAAAAAGGCATTAGCTGTTGTGGATAATGGGATTAACACCTTGTCCGACCGGTTATATACAATTAACAACATTGTCTCTTCTACTATAGACGTTATACAATCAGATATGTCTTCCTTACATCATGGACAGAGTCAGATCAGGTCCATTATGCATTTGGGTTGGACGCTTCAAACATTGAAGGCAGGTCGCGTTCCATGGCAGCACGTCAGTACAAGGGAGATATTTTCTTCCTTTAATCTACTGCGACAACAACAACTAAATGCTAAGAAAGAAGCGACTTATGTCATGCTTAACATTGAGAAATTAGAAAAGTTGCCTTTTACTGTTGCCGAAATACCATCTGCTGAGTGGTTAATACATGGGGTTATTAATCTGCCTATTTCAACACTACAATTCACCTCCTGTTTAAAACACATTCATGTTGGCGGATATGAAAAGCTGGGAGATAGTTACAACCATGAGGTGTGGGAGCTTCCCTTCTTGTACAAAGGCTTCAATGGCATGAAAGAGGTCTTTCTTAGCGGTAGTGAATGCAAGACTTCAGTCAGCCATTCGATGATTTGTAAACAGCTGCCCTTGCATGGGGCGTGTAATGCCTCAGCTGCAAACTTGGCTTTTTATCTTAAGGAAGTTCCAGTCCCCTTGATAAGACCTATGTTCCAGGTTGCTTTCAAATGGCAGCTACTTCCTTCTCAATAGTGTAGACTGTTGTGGCATGCGGGCCGGAATAGTTTACATTGTTTCGGTCTCTAAGGTTGTTACATGCTGCGGGAACGTACTGTTTCCCCCCCACTAAATTTAAGGAGGTAGCTGATATCTGGCCTTACATTGCTACTTCAAAAGTGAATTTTGACAAGTTAAGTAGACTCAAGGCTTTATTGTTTCAAAAGCATGTGGCCCTTACATCTGCGTGCAAGACCTATGCACTTCAAGTGCAAGGTCATCACCAGAAATACAGTCCCTGTTAAATATGAACTTTCCGAGACACTTTGGTGAACTTGTGGGACGAATATTTAATGCGTCCAGCACGACTGGAATCGCACATTTTTTCAAAGCTGTTGGTTCTGGTTTTGTTCACACCTTCTCCTCCATATTCGGTTTGATACCTTTAGCTATCCACTCAATTTTCATTAGTATTTTTGAGGGATTTCCGATAACTTTGGCTTTATTAGCCTGCATCCTGCTGTTGCTGCTGTTAATGCGCAATAGCTGTCCCGCCGCAACGAGGACAAATGACGGTGCTCCCATCAGTGCAGCTGTGTCGTGAAACATATGATGCAGCATTTTGGAGCAACACTCCTGGAGCAATTGGAGTGTGACTGGTCTTTGTCATTCAGACCGGTTCTGTATTGTGTGCAGCCCGTGTTCCGGTGCCTCTGGCGCTCTTTCGAACATGCACTGGAAGTTTGTCTTTCAGAGCAGCGCCCCCCAGCAATAGATGCTGATCTCTTGATGTTCTCGCTGAGGATTCATTACCAGACATGCGCATTGAGGCTGCATTTGCTACGTGAAGCTAATTATGAGTTACTCTTCCTGGAGGAAGTTGCCAACAACTCATCAATGGGCACTCCACGGGATGCTGTCTTGGTTGACACTGGGGCTATGGAACACACTTGCTCCTTGATCATTTTTGGCGTGGACTTTCTGGTTCTCTCACCTGCCGAAGTGGAAGATCTCCTGTTCTCTATTTCTTGTACTTAATTTGGAACTTTTCTAAATTGACATGTCCGTTGAATTTGGTTATAAGCCACATGCTCATGTTTTAAGTTGCCAAGTAGTATGCTTGTGTGTCCTTTTAACTTGTCAAAATTGTTCTAGTTTTTATATATATCTTAAGTTGAGCTTTTATTAGCAATGGAATTTTAGTTTTGCCTTTCAACCACTTTAACCGACAAGGGGAGGGTGTTGTGTAGCCATTTGAGTTATAGCTCCATGCACGTTAGTTTAACACACTAGGCCGCTGTACACTTTGACCTAGATATGTTTTATTCGGCTTCGTATTGTTATTTTTACAATAACCAGTTATACGGTCTTGTTTTATTTTCATCTATCTAACTGTTTTGCTTAGCCCAGCACTGTGTTCTCAAACAAGACATTCTTGATCACTTTGTGCTTCAGTCAAGGCTACAGTTTGGTACATAGCCGGTGAACGTAGTAGAAGTTTAGTCTCCAACATTCATAGAAAATACAAATCCTTACGTAGGGACATTTTCTTAGAACATTAGCTGTGTTGTTATAAAGACACTTCCTAGTCCCATTACACGTTAAGAGGGAGATTCCAGCCAAGGAACCACAACAGTATGCTGAGTGCTGAATGCTTCATAATAGAGTATTGATGTCTTTCTCAGAAATATGGTACTTTGCAGAGTGTGATCCTGAGAGTACAAATACTCTGAAAACTAATATGCTGGATACATACTACCTAATCTTGAAAACATGTGCCTCTATGAAGTACTGCAGCATTATACATATAGAAGTAATGCAACTGAAAATATAGAAGAAGGAAGGTTTGTAGTCATTGGATGTGGCAGTTGTTTGGTGAACCACAACAAAGGAAATATAAATAACCACAGAGGGTGTGAATGCTAAACTGCTGATAGAAGGTAGTTTTACTATTTGGCACTTTTGCAACTCTTTAAGCCATGGCGTGGTGAATCAGATTTACCTTGTCAGTATGATTGCTATGAAGACTCATTCAGTACTGTAAAAGTCAATATTTAGTGTTGTGTATTTCCAAAGTACTTGCAGATATTGAAAGATAGGGTTGCATGAGAAAATACCATTGTTGCTGAGATAGCCTGGGAAACATCACAATGCAGCCCAAGTTCTGTCACAGGATGTCAATATCCTCTTAGAGAACCAGTAATACAAAATAAAGCAGCATTAGCTATGAACGAGGTGGAGATTGCAATGCAACAGGCAAGTGAGGAAACTGGGAATTTTGAACAGTAAGTACAACAAATGAACAATGAACAAAGAAAATGTTATAATGACACGAAAGGTAAAATAGAGCAATGATTTCTCAGCGATAAACATCTATTTGAATGTTCTTCTTTTTAGCATAATACCTCAGTGGACAAGCTGGTACTGGTCCAGTTATTTATCAAATACCACAGATTTTAATTTGTCATGTGAAGTCACAGCACCAACAGGATTGACTGCACAAAATATTAAAATAATTAATCTACTTTGACAACAAATGTTACCTGTTGAACTTGACAGTAAATTAGAATATCAGAAATTAAGCTAGCCATGAAGTATCATGAGTATTGAAAAAATGAAGCTACTAATCATTGATGAAGTGAGCATGGTATCAAACATAATGCTCGCCTTTATACAACTAAGGATGCAGCAGATTTTAGGAACCAACTATGATGTACTCTGTGGAGGAAAACATTTAGGGGGTCATTACAACATTGGCGGTAAAAGCCGCTTACCGCCGTGCAGAAGACCGCCAACACACCGCCGCGGCTGCGGATTACCGCCACTGCCATCATGACCCACAGCTAGGAATCCGCCAAAATCCAGACACCCACACAAGTCCGCCACACCAAAGGTCAGTGATAAACTGGTGATAACAAAACCCCCACTTTCATGCCAACTGAAAAACGCCCACACTATCACGACCCACGAATCCACGTGGCGGTCTTTCAACCGCGGTATTCCATTGGCGGTACACACCGCCGCGCTCAAAATACACACACTCTTACAAAACACATCCACATTGGACAATTCCAAATACACACACCTGATACACATACACACACCACTCCCACACATTTAATACAATATAAAACACACACCCACATCACCCACAAACCCTTACGACAACAATTGCGACAGAAGGCCAGAGAGAGACACCACCAGAAAGAACAATAGCATCCACAGGCACTCAACACTATCACTCACACAACATCCACACACCTCACACGACACACTTCTAAATATCACCCCACACATCACCCACACAACCCCATGGCACTGCAAAGACACCCCAGGTTTTCTGAGGAGGAGCTCAGGGTCATGGTGGAGGAAATCATCCGGGTAGAGCCACAGCTATTCGGATCACAGGTGCAGCACACCACCATAGCTAGGAAGATGGAGATATGGCGAAGAATTGTGGACAGGGTCAACGCAGTAGGACAGCACCCAAGAACTAGGGATGACATCAGGAAGAGGTGGAACAACCTACGGGGGAAGGTGCGTTCTGTGGTCTCAAGACACCAGATTGTGGTTCAGAGGACTGGCGGTGGACCCCCACCTCCTCCCCCAGAATTCACAACATGGGAGGACCAGGTCTTGGCTATACTGCATCCTGAGGGACTCGCAGGAGTAGCTGGAGGAATGGACTCTGGTAAGTCAAATCTTTCACTATTTCATCCCCCACCCTCACCCTCACCCCCATCACTCCAACTCCTCACATATGTCCCAATATCACAAACCACACATCCCAAACCCAAGCCCTGCATGTAAAACCAAAGCATGGACACCCATCACCAAAGCTTGTCCACTGCACATACCATACACCCCCTAAACCATTATCACACAAGGTCCCACTCAAGAATGCAAGCACTGGGTTACAGGGTCACCCACCCATTGCACACATTGGCACACACAGATGCAATAATCATGCTTTTACACCCGTGCAGGATCCCTACCCAACGTCACCGGACAGGAGGGTCCAGACATGTCCACTCCATCCACAGAAGAGGCCCACAGTGATGACGGCAGCTATGTCCAACTGGATCAAGATGACCAGCCCGGCCCCTCTGGGACATTGGGACAGTCGGTTCCCCTCACACTGGCACAGGCCACTACAGAGCTTCCCCCCTCTGGAAACACCAGCACAGCACCCACCCAGCGGGCCCATACCTCTGTCCCCAGGACACGTCAAGCAGCAGTGTGTCCTCCACTACAGGGATCCCAGGCTAACCAACCAACCCAACAACACCTGGTGGCAGTGGAAGTAGGCACACGGTTCAGGGGACAGAGGCCCAGGGAAACAGGGGAACTGGGAGGGCTGCTGTGCGACAGGAGAAGTACAGGCCCAGGGAACCCACTCTCCATGAGGCCCTCTCCAACATCATGGGAGCATACCACCATTCACAGTAGACGATGGCAACGGTACTGGCCAAGTTTCAGGAGACCCAGCATCTGCGGGAGGAACAGTATTTGGGGTTCAGGGAGGAACTCAAAGCCATCAATTCCGCCCTGGGCACCATTGTAGCGGTGCTGAAGGAATTCGTCAACACCAGAAGTGACACTGTGGCACAACAAGGGGCCCCTAACACTAGCCTTGACGATGAACTGCCCACCACCTCCGCCGGCGCTAGTGGACAGGAGCCACAGGACCATGACACCAGCACCCCACCCCCTGCAGATGGAGAACCACCCCGCAAACGATCCCTGAGATCCAGGACAAAGCCAGAGAATAATGCCCAGACCCCCGCCAAGAAATGAGACCCCCCTGAGTGTTATCCCTCTGTCCCACTTTGTCACCCTGTCCATACTTAAACTGCCCCAGCTCTACTTCCTATGCCCCTAGGACAATGCACCTGTGAGACTAATAGACTGGACTCTGCCATGGACATTCCTCCACCATCACCCCTGACCATTTTACATCCCCCTCCAATATTTAGCACTTAAATAAACACCCTTGAATCACAAAACAATCTGGAGTCAGTCTGTGCTTTCACAAATGTGTATTTGCAATAACTGAGGAAAATAGCAATGTCCATTATATTGTCAACATACCTATGTCACACAGCTCTATTCGATGAGGTAACATAGCAGAGGTCACACAGTGGGACCCACATCTGTGAAATGGAAAGGCAAAGTGACAATTCATTGTCCATACACTGGGTGAAAGTGACAGACAGATGATAGGTAGAAGAATTAAATCAGATGTAGCAGGCATTGTTGTCTTCTTACCTGTGTCTCACTGGAAGTATTGCTGGATCACTGTTTTCCTGTTGTCTATGTCCTCTTCTTCTGCTTCAACGTCTTCACTGTCCACAGGCTCCACAGCTGCCACAAGACCTCCATCTGGACCATCCTCCTACAGAAAAGGCACCTGTTGTCGCAAAGCCAAGTTGTGAAGCATACTGCGGGCCTCGATGATCTGGCACACCTTCTTTGGTGAGTAGAATAGGGAACCACCTGTCATATGGACGCACCGGAACCTGGCCTTCAGGAGGCCGAAGGTCCTCTCTATAATCCTCCTAGTTCGCCCATGTGCCTCATTGTAGCATTCATCTGCCCTTGTCCTGGGATTCCTCACTGGGGTCAGTAGCCATGACAGGTTGGGGTAACCAGAGTCACCTGCAAATGGCGAGAGACAACTGTTAGACACACACTAACTCTTAGGGACATCCCCAGACACCTAGTCACACTGCATTGGGTCAATGTCCTCACCTAAGAGCCACACATGGTGCCTCTGGAGTTGCCCCATCACATATGGGATGCTGCTATTCCTCAGAATGTAAGCGTCATGTACTGAGCCAGGAAATTTGGCATTCACATGGGAGATGTACTGGTCTGCCAAACACACCATCTGCACATTCATCGAATGGTAACTCTTCCGATTTCTGTACACCTGTTCACTCCTGCGGGGTGTACCAAGGCCACATGTGTCCCATCAATGGCACCTATGATGTTGGGGATATGTCCCAGGGCATAGAAGTCACCTTTCACTGTAGGCAAATCCTCCACCTGAGGGAAAACGATGTAGCTCTGCATGTGTTTCAGCTGGGCAGACAACACTCTGGACAACACGTTGGAAAACATAGGCTGGGACATCCCTGATGCTATGGCCACTGTTGTTTGAAAATACCCACTTGCTAGGAAATGGAGTACTGACAGCACCTGCACTTGAGGGGGGATTCCTGTGGGATGGCGGATAGCTGACATCAGGTCTGGCTCCAACTGGGCACACAGTTCCAGGATTGCGGTACGATCAAGTCTGTAGGTGATGATTACATGTCGCTCCTCCATTGTCGACATGTACACCGGAGGATGCCACCACCTCCTCACCTGCCCCAGCGGACGTGCTCTATGGAGGACAACAGCGATCAGAGAGTCAACCAACTCTGAGGTACGTAAACACAACTGAATCATAAAATGTTTTCAAATCGACATATGGCTGTATTAGTGTTTAAGAAAGGCCTATATATGTGTGACACAGTCCGAATTAATGTCATGTGGGCCACTGAAATGGTGGCTGCCTGACCTGTAATGTGAGACAAGGGGATAGAAGGTATCTGCGCTGGCGTTGTACACCATCGCAGTAGGCGGTCGAAGACCGCGGCGCAATCCTGCATTGGTTAACATTGGACACTATGGGTCCGAGGAGCCAATGACGATGTACGCCCGCGGTTATGGTACGCACAGCAGCGGACGTCACTGCCATTTTCTCTCTGTTCACTCACTTGATACCTGATCTTTGACAGGAGAGGACCTACACTGCATGTGCTGCTGTGACCTCAGTCTGAAAGAGACAATGGCTTGTGTGTCTGGGGAAAGGCCCCCTTCCTTCAGCACGGAGGAGTTGGAGAAACTAGTGGATGGGGTCCTCACCCAGTTCACGCTACTCTACGGTCCTCCAGACAAACAGGTAAGTACACTGTGAGCATGCTGAATGGGCAATGCCTGTGTGGAGTGGTGTGGATGGAAGATAGTGGGGGGAGAAGGAGACGTGCATGAAATGACGGTGAGTGCATGTGCGTTATGGAAAGGGTAGGGATGCGGGCCAATGACTGTGACGGTGCGGATGGTTATATCTTCTCCTTTTCGCCTGTACTATTCCTGTAGGTCAACCCCCATCAGAAGAAGCATATTTGGCGTGCCATCGCCAAGGAAGTCCGGACCCTTGGGGTCTACCACAGATGGAGCACCCACTGTCGGAAAAGATGGGAGGACATTCGCCGCTGGAGCAAGAAGACGGCGGAGGCCCAGCTGGGGATGGCCTCCCAACATGGGAGGGGTGCCCGTCACAACATAACCGCCCTGATGTTACGGATCCTGGAGGTGGCATACCCGGAGTTGGATGGGCGCTTGAGGGCATCACAGCAGCCACAAGGGGTTGAGTACACTCTCATTCAGCTGATTCAGCATGCATTGTAGGTGTTTGGGTGGGGGAGGTGGGCTGTGGGTTCCGCTAGGCCAGGGCGAGTTTAGTAGGCAAGGTCCCTTCTTAAGGAATGCCCTGTGGCACCCCACCCCACCTGTGTACAGAGCCAACTACACCTAGTTAGGCACCTGTGACATCCATACGTGCAGCAATCGGGCATAGCCTTGTAACCCATGTCCCTGTGATTGATTAGTGAACTCCAAGTGCACGGCGTAGTGCAGGGGCTTCTGTGTCTGTAGTGTCCGCCAATGGTAGCGGTATTGCATGCACTCAACATGTCTTTCTTCTGTCTTTCCCCCCGTTTTTGTGGTCTCCCTGTGCTTGTGTGCATTAGCATCATCAAGCGGAGGAGCAGTGGCACCGGAGCAGGAGGGAGCTACATCCCACATGGCCCTGGAGGGCGACACAATGGAGTTAGAAGCCACCAGTGGGACAGAGGGTGAGGGGAGCTACATGTTGGGGACAGGAGCAGACACCAGCGACACGGACTCCTTCTCTGATTGGAGCTCTCTTGCGGTGGCGGGCCCATCTGTGCCCCCCGTATCTACAGGTACAGCCGCCAACCCCCCCCTACCAGCACCGCCCTCCCAGCAGCCCCTCAGCGTTTGCCTCATAGCCGCTAACCCAGCAGGGTGGGCATCTCCTTCGCCCCAGGGACGTTAGCCCCTGTCCCTGTCACCCCTGCTGCCCTCAGTGAGGAGGCCATTGACCTCCTCAGGTCCCTCACTGTTGGGCAGTCTACCATTTTGAATGCCATCCAGGGTGTAGAGAGGCAGTTGCAACAGACAAATGCATACCTGGATGGCATTCATTCTGGTCAGGCAGCCCATCAGCGAGCTTTTCAGACTCTGGCTTCAGCACTGATGGCAGCCATTGTCCCTGTCTCTAGCATTCCCCCTCCAACTTCCTCCACCCAGACCCAAACCCCTGTACCTCAGCCTATCCCCAGCATGCCATCAGACCAGCATGCACACAAGTCAACACACAAGGGAAGCTCAGGCAAACATAAGCACCACACATCCCACAGGCACTCACGCAAGCATCATACACATGCAGACATACCAACAGCCACTGCCTCCACTGTGTCCCCCTCCTCCTCGTCTCCCTCCTCCCTCCCAGTCTTGTCTCCACTCACACCTGCATGCACTACATCATCAGCCACTACCTCCATCACCAGCACACCCACCACCACACCCGCTCACGTGCAGTCACCACCCCCACTACCATTCACACATCCCCTGTGTCCTCTCCCAGTGTGTCTGTGAGCCCACCTCCCAAGATACACAAACGCAGCCACACACCCACACAACAGCCATCCACCTCGCAACAGCTTCCAGCCCATGCACCTCCACCCAAAGTCACCAAACATACACCTCCTACAACCACTACCTCTTCCTCCACTCCTAAACCCCCTCCATCTACCTGTCCCAGTGTGTCCAAAAAACGTTTCCTGTCCAACCTTTACCTTTTCCCCTCACCTCCCCCACCCCTTCAGTCTCCTAGGGCCCGCCTCTCCAGGTCCGAACCCAGCGCCTCAGCCACAACATCTGCGGGAACAGTGGTGCCAGTAGTAACAGACTTCTGGAGTGCGCCAGGCAGCAGGGCAGCCAGTGTGCCAAGGAGCCAGAGCACGGACAGTCCCCCACCTCAAAAGCACAAAAAGTTGGACAGTGCCTGGCGGGAGAGAGGAAAATAGTCTTCCACCAAAGCCACTCCCAGGGGTACAGTTGGGAGTGTGGAGCCAGCTGCGCCACCATCCAAGGTGGGGAAGGGGCACAGTAAAACAGGCAAGTCTGGGAAAACCTGCACAGCGGACAAGACTGCAACAAGCACCGCTGCCAAGGACACCGCCGCCACAAGCACGGCTGCCAAGGACACCGCCGCCACCAGCACCACTGCCAAGGACACCGCCTCCACAAGCACCGTTGCCAAAGACACCGCCGCCACCAGCACCGCTGAACAGGACACCGCCGCCACCAGCACCACTGAACAGGAGACCGCCGCCACCAGCACCGCTGAACAGGACACCGCCGCCACCATCACTGTTGAACAGGACACCGCCGCCACCAGCACCGCTGAACAGGACACCACCGCAACAAGCACCGCAGGCCAGTGAGCGCCAAAGATTCTGAAGCTACTGAGGCCGCCACGAGCAGGATGAAGCACTCTGGGCACCAAGCCCCCTCCAGAACCAGTGGAGAAAGGCATCCACTACCTCAGTCCTTGGCAGGATGAAGCACTCTGGGCACAAAGCCCCCTCCAGAACCAGTGGAAAGATACTTCCACTACCTCTGTCCTTGGCAGGATGAAGCACTCTGGGCACCAAGCCCCCTCCAGAACCAGTGGAAAAAGGCATCCACTACCTCTGTCCTTGGCAGGATGAAGCACTCTGGGCACCAAGCCCCCTCCAGAACCAGTGGAGAAAGGCATCCACTGCCTCAGTCCTTGGCAGGATGAAGCACTCTGGGCACCAAGCCCCCTCCAGAACCAGTGGAGACTGTTATCCACTTGAGAGACGGTGGCTTTGCACTCACCAGGATACAGCAGTGGGCAACCCACCCATTGCAGAGACTTGAGAGACTGTGGCTTTGCACTCACCAGGATAAAGCAGTGGGCAAACCACCCACTGGAGAGACTTGAGAGACTGTGGCTTTGCACTCCCCAGGATAAAGCAGTGGGCAAACAACCCACTGGAGAGACTTGAGAGACTGTGGCTTTGCACTCCCCAGGATGCAGCAGTTGGCAACCAACCCACTGGAGAGACTTGAGAGACTGTGGCTTTGCACTCCCCAGGATACATCAATGGGCATGGAGCCCCCTCGTGGATCTGGCGTCGTGCACTTATCCAGCTGAGGTGCCCCGCCTTCCCTTCCCCCTGAGGTGCCTGCTTTATTTCATTCTGATGCCCCAGCAGTGTTCTCTCTGTCTTGTTCGGGTATTGAGTGTGGGCCTCGTCCATGCATTTTGGGCCCAGTGGTCCACGGACTATGATGGTGGAATACCTTGGACTTGTATTCTTGGTGTATATATTTGTTTAGAGTGTGAATATTTTTATATATGTATATATTTTTGATTAATGTATTTGAATATATTACAATCGTTCAACTTATTTACTTTTGTCCCTGTATTCTTCCGGGGGGTTGGGGGTTGTTAATGTAATGTATCAACATGTACTTGTGTGTGTGTTGTAGTGGGTGAGGGTGGGGGTGGGAGTGTTGCGTGTGTGTGTCACTCTTTTTTCCCTCCCCCCTCCCTTGTGTCATAGGTGCAGTACTCACTGTGGTCTTCACCACTGTCATTCTTGTTCCTGGTAGAGGAGCAGGAAGAGAAAGGCTGGAAGAATCTGGAGCTCGGGTTCCATGGCATCCTGATTCCTCGTGGGGTGTGCAGAGGTGAGCGTTTTCCCTTCCAAGTCGTGTTTCCACCGTGTTTTTGTTTGTGGTGAATCCGCCCCAGAAAAGGTGGCGGACTGGTGCCTTGTAATAATGTGCGCAGTACATTGTCTTCCGCCTGTTTGTTTTCGGTTACCGCCGCGGTGTGTGTTTCCACCGCCTTGGGGGATGGAGTGTTAAAGTGGCTGTGTATGTTGGCGGTTTCCGCCACGGTCGTGATTCCATTTTTTTGACCGCCAGCCTGTTGGAGGTTTTACCGCCACTTTAACACCATCCGTCAGGGTTGTAATGACCACCTTAATTGTCTTTGGTGGTCTAGTTCAACTTACTCCTGTAAAAGGACAACCTGTTTTCAAAACAATTTGGATGAGGAAACAAGACATTTTCTAGGAAGTATTAGCAATATGAAGATTTGGTTAAATTTGAATATAAGGAATTAGTGAACAACATGTGGCAAGCATCTGATATAGAATACGGAGATACATGAAAAGACGTTAGAGTAGGAATCCAGATGAAAGGAGATGAACGTACTTTGGAAACATGCCTTATCAAGAATCTATTCCCATCTAACATTACAGCACCAGAAATTATGTTCAATTTCATTAAAAAAGATAAATCTATAGTTTGTTTAGTGCCATCACTTAAATAGTGCTCCAGATTTAATGAAAAAGTACTACATCTGGAGAAAGAAGATATTTTGGAAATTACAGCCATTGATAAAATGGAAGATCAGGGAGTCACAATACTAACAAATAAACTACAAACCAAACTGTATTATTTGGAAAAATCAGTATCCAAGGCAGCAAGATTAGAAACGTGTTTACATATCTTCAAAAATTGTTGAGTTATTTTGTGACATAATTTAAATGTTGAGGAAGGCTTAGTAAATGGTACAGTTGGTAAAGTTGTTGATTTAATTCACTTTCTAAACAGAGATGAGGTTGAATATTTGGCTATAAAATTTGATCAGATGGATGATGTGAAGAAGTTTGTGTGATGTAAGTGTTTTGCTTATGAAAGATGTATTACAACAATTTCCTCTCAATTTAGCATATGTCTTAACTATCCATAAATCACAAGGTTTAAGTGCAGCTTTGGTTAACATTGGAACTTCTATTTTCAAGGAAGGAATGTCATATTTAGCATTGTCATAACTTAGATCATTATCAGGTTTATTTTTGATTGACTTTGATGAGAACAAAGTTTGTGCTGATGTAAACTGTGTAGGAGAGTACAATTGTTAAGAAGTCTATACGCTCCTCATTTAGACCAGTATCCTGTTTATGAGAAAATGATAAAGCCAAAGTGGATGATTACAAAACATTATAAGGACAAAAGGAAAACACTCTAAGAAAAGAAAAGTTAAAAATAACAGTGAAATTGTAGTTTACCAGTTCACAAATAGCTCAGGTGTCAAGTGGTATGTAAACAATGTTCACAATGTACTGTTTCATTTACCGTATGAACAAAAAGTAGATAAAAGGATGAGTTCTGCAATGTAAAACTTTCTGCAACTTTCATTAGGAAATAGAACGGTAATACATTATGTTTCAGGAATCCAAGATCTTTTAGATATATGTTCTTTACAATAATGTTTAGTGTCAACACTCAGCAAGACTCACAGCAATTTGATATGGTCATTCTTGCAGTCTTAGATCAAGAAGAAGCAAAGGTTGATTACCTATTTGGACGCTTTTATAAATGGAACCATGGTTGCGAAGACTGCTCTTTTACAACTAGCACTGAAATTCATTCTGAAAGATTTCTTTACTTTTTATTACCAGATTCTAAAAATGTGGCTTTTGCAAACTGCACAGAAATGCTCATCAAAATATGACTTGTCCGAACTGCAGATCAGATCTTGTTTCTACAAAGAACTGTAAAATATATTATAGTAATGATACAACGATACAAACAAATTACAAACTTTAAAGCTTCAAAAATATCACTTTCAGGAACAACGTTTAGTACTTTGTCTATCATCTTTCAAGAAGGACTTAGTGCCAGTTCTGGACATTATTTCTAAAAAGTGGGAGTGGCTAGACAGAATTCAATTACATCAACCTAAAATACAAACTGAAACTTCCATTCAATCTACCAAAATCATATCTTCTCCCTCTTCAATCAAATTTGTAAAAGAATATGGTTAACAAAATTGCATACAGTATTTCTTCTACGTAGTTCATCTCTTAGTAAGACACTATTCAGTGTACAAAGGGAATGTCTCTAAAATTCATATGTCAAGACTCAAGACTCAAGACTCATTTTAATATTCATAAAAGGGTTAATGTAACAAGTAAATGACACTCTCTAGTTAAAGTGTGGTGCTGGAATAACATACTCAAATCACATTAGCTCTAAGTTGGGAAAAATACATTTCTTGAAAATTGAAATGAAAAATCCCCTTTTATTTTTCCAACTAACCTTCTACATCGTATTTAAGGAAAAAACATACTGTGCGGGATTTTTTATGCATGGATTATTAGCAATATATGCATCATTTGGCACACCAGGAGTGATGTTTTTAAAAGGCATTGTAAAAGTTAATTTCTGAAATTGTAATAGATATAATTTTTGAAGAAACATACTAAAATCTGCTTGTTTAGATTACTGTAGTGGATATAGAAAAAACACAAATTAATGGATTATAGCAAGTGCAATGCATAGTGTCAGTTATCTGTAGTGATCTACTGTGCAACTTTGTATTTTTTTCACAATCCATTGATTGTTTTTCCCCAGTGTTTGATGATGATACTTTATATAAACCATTGATTATGATGAAGTGTAAAAGCTGAGAACAGTGAAAAAGTAAAGCATGTATTTTAATTATGTTGTAGCAGAATCTTACAGTATATGTAATCTGTATTCTTATGTTTGTGTAACTTTCAAGATATGATACTAATATATGTCTTGGTTCTTTTTCTTTTTATTAGTGGCTGCACTTCAACAACATTATATGGAAACAGATCTTCATCGATAGACATATTTGTTTTAAATATCCATAGAAAGTGGTTTTAAATATGTGTGCATGAGTCTTTTGGTGGTTCTGTGATTTGGGTGGGTCTGTGGTTTGGGTGGTTTAGTGGGTCTGTAAGTAGATCCATGAGTCTTTGAGTGTGTCTGTGAGTGAGTGGATGAGTCTCTGAGTGATGAGTGCATACACAAGCCTCTGACTGGTTCTGTGGGTCTCTGCACGAGTATCTCAGTGGGTGTTTCAGTGAGCACATGAGTCTCTGACAGCATCTGTGAATGGGCGCATGACTCTCTAAGTCTATGAGTGCGTGCATGAATCTCTGAGAAGGTCTTTGAGCATTTCCATGAGTATCTCAGTGCTGAGTAAGTCCTTGAGGTTCAGAGTGGGTTTGTGTGTGGGTGCACTCACTCAGTTGAACATGCACCACTCATGCACTCACTAACTCACTCATACATGCATTCATGCACTCACTCACTAACCCATATATACACTCTTGCACTTACTCAACCATACATTCGCTCATTCATGCATTCACTCACCCATACACTGCTCAGACACTTACTCACCTATACACACACTAATGCAATGATTCACTCACCCAAACATGTACTCTTCACTCAGTCACTCACCCATACACCACTGATTTACTCATGCAATCACCACTACACACACTCATACAGACAAACACCCATACTCTACTCATGCAGTCAATCACTCGCCCATTGATACACTCATGCACTCACTTATTTGCTGGTACGTGCACTCATATACGCACTCACCCATATGTGCTCTCATGCACTTACTCACCCATGCATGCACTCACTCACTCACCCATACACGCCTTATTCCCTGACTCACCCATATACACACTCATGCAATCAGTTACCCAATCTTGCACTCCTACACTCACTCAGCCATACAAGTACTCATGCACTCAGTCAATCACACATATACAATTCATCCACTCACTCACCCATACACACACTCATCCACTCACTCAATCGGCCATACATGCAGGCATGCACTCACAAGATCAGCCATGCAAGTACTCATGCACTCAGTCAATCACACATACACAACTCATGCACTGACCCATACATGCAGTCATGCACTCACTCACTCATCCATACATGCACCCATGCACTCAGACAATCAACCATACACCTCTCATGCACTTAGTCACTCAACCATACATGCATTAATACAGTCACTCATTTACTGATACATAAACTCATGTACTCACTCAATCACCCATACACAACTAATACATTTAGTCACAAATACACATACTATTGCGCTCAATCATTCAGCCATACAATCACTCACTCATCCATACATACAGTCATGCACTCAATCACTCATACACCACTCATGCACTCAGTCACTCACACAAGTACTCATGCATTTCTTCACTTGCCCATACATTCACTCATACAGTCACTCATTTACTTATACATGCACTTATGTACTCACTCAATCTCCCATACACAACTGAGACACTCAGTCACACATACACATACTATTGTGCTTAGTCATTCAGCCATACACTCACTCACTCAGCCATACATGCAGTCATGCACTCAATCACTCATACACCACTCATGTACTACTCACTCACCCATACATGCACTCATGCACTAAGTCATCCATACACCAGTCATGAACTCAATCACTTACCCATACATGCACCTATACACTCACTCTCCCACCCATACATGCCTCACACAAATACTCATGCATTCCTTCACTTACCCACACATGCACACATACAGTCACTCACTTACTCACACATGCACTCATGCACTCAATCACCCATACATAACCAATACACTCAGTCACACATACACATACTGTTACACCGAGTCATTCACCCTTACATGCACTCATGCACTCAGACAATCTCCAATACATGAGTCATGCACTCACTCACTTGCCCATAGATGTACTCATCCACTCAGTCAATCACACATGCACCCCTCTAGCAGTCATTATTTTATAGATACATAACTCATCTACTTAATAACTTCCTCATACGAGCACTCGTACATTAATTCAAGCACTTAGTCAAACACCCATACACCACTCAGGGACTCACTCAGTCACCCATACACCAGTCATGCAATCACCAATGTCCCCTATTCATATATATATTCTGAGAAGATCCATCTTTTCTTCTTTTTTTCTATACATTATTATTTTATTTCATTTTTTTTTTATTTTCTAACCATTTTTTACTTTTTGTTGTTTTTCATGAAAGGAATGGCAACAAGGGAAACAAAAAACTCGAAAAACAACCATAAAAAAGGGAAGAAAAACATC
Source organism: Pleurodeles waltl (assembly GCF_031143425.1). Lineage (NCBI taxonomy): Eukaryota > Metazoa > Chordata > Amphibia > Caudata > Salamandridae > Pleurodeles > Pleurodeles waltl. The sequence continues at coordinate 1,103,735,017 of NC_090447.1, read as the reverse complement.
ACTAACTTTGAACAAAATAACTAGCAAGTATGCTTTCTTACTGCATCCAATATAGCCTCAAACAATTGCTCTTCAGCAGTAAGAGAGGCACTGCAGTCCAAGCAGTAGGTACCCATATGCCGGAGTTCTGGGTGAATCTCCAGAGGTATTCTCCCTGCTTCCGCGGAGACTCTTTGTACAGGAGTGGTACTAAATGGCTGGAGGTTGAGGGACTTTCCCCAACTTTCTCCCTCTGTGCCCTCTCAAGAGATTTTCTATGATGGGTCTTCAAATGGTACAGCATACTGGTCATACCGCACAAATATTTCTTGGAAGTGCCCCTTCAAAGTATTTTATCACAAAATGTGCATTGCATTGCACATGTTTGGCTACTGTTTTTGACTCACCTAAAGGGATGAAGAATAACTCAAAGGCAATAGTGGGAACGTAAGTTCAAATACTACAGTAGAAAACCACTATATTAAACGTTCTTTGAAATATGTGTATATATCTGTTTTACACTCTCCAAAAACACGCAGTCATTTCAGCCTAGTCACGAAGACTGCAAAGTATTCACGACACATAACATTTTGTCATCAGTGATGTCTCAGACCATGTCATGAGTGATGTAATAATTGAGGTCATAAGCAGTGGGGTGCAAGTTATAGGGCACACGTTATAGTCAGCTGAGGTAACTATAACTGCTGAATTTCATTGGTTTTGATGTGCCAAATGTGAGTCTAACTATAAATTCCCTGTAACCTTGATTTTTTTCAGTGAATTTCTATGTTTTTTAAATTCTATTTCCTAACTATAATGTTCCTGTAACCTATGTTTTTTTCAGTGAATTTCTACAGCTTTTTTCAACTTAAAGTCATTTTCATTACTATACATTAATCCAACCACCACCATGCACGGCATTTAACTGTGTGTGGCGGCAGTTGGCCACAGGGCCTGGCTTGCAGCCAAGTGCTTTGAGCAACTTCTTTAACTACCTAACCCTGTCCTGCCCCCATGTGTACTGTGAGCCTAACTATAATTCCCTATAACCTTTCATTTTTATAGGAAATGCATATGGTTTTCTTAATGTAAAGTAATCTTTTAAAGTATATGTTAGAAATGGGGTTTCTGGTTGGCAGTCAGGTTACCCCCTGTCCAAGCAAGGACCCTCACTCTAGTCAGGGTAAAGGAGAATCACACTCAGTTAAACCTTGCTCACCCCCCTGGTAGCTTGGCATGAGCAGGTAGGCTTAACTTCAGAGATCAGGTGTAAAGTATTTGTACCAGCACACACAGTAATATGGTAAAAACACTGCAAAGTGACTCAACACTGTGACGCTGTGAACTACCATGGTGTCTCTCTATCAGACCGCGGTCGGGCCGGCAACCTGCATTTTGGGTCCGTCAGGACCGCCGCAGGCCATTTTTCTGTATTCATTTTGCTGTGGTGCAGCCCAGGAGGCACATTTTGTGCTCTGGATCGTGCCGCAGCCCCTGCCAGCCTCCCTGATTTTCCCTCTACCCACTTCCTTGGGTCATTTCTCTTCCTTGCTCCTTTGTCTTCATTTCTTCTTTCTTCTGGGTCTATATATTATCTTCTTCCTTGGTATTCTTCTTCCCAGCATGCCTTTTTCCTTTTCCTTTTCTACTTGGTATTTTTTCCTATGCATTTCTATATGGTCTTTCCCAATCCAACATGGTGCTTTAAGTTCTTCCTGTTGTGTCACTTCCTGTTTTCTAGTATATTAGCACTGCAGTTCCTTTTTTCCTTGCATTGCAAACACTCCCATTTTGGTGGTGATCCTCACTCCTGTTTTCCGTTTTTCTGTGCTCTTGCTTCTTCCTGCAAGATTCTATTCTATTTTTTTCCCTTTTTTCATTGTTTTTTTCTATTTTTCAGGAGTTATAGCTCCATGCACGTTAGTTTAACACACTAGGCCGCTGTACACTTTGACCTAGATATGTTTTATTCGGCTTCGTATTGTTATTTTTACAATAACCAGTTATACGGTCTTGTTTTATTTTCATCTATCTAACTGTTTTGCTTAGCCCAGCACTGTGTTCTCAAACAAGACATTCTTGATCACTTTGTGCTTCAGTCAAGGCTACAGTTTGGTACATAGCCGGTGAACGTGGTAGAAGTTTAGTCTCCAACATTCATAGAAAATACAAATCCTTACGTAGGGACATTTTCTTAGAACATTAGCTGTGTTGTTATAAAGACACTTCCTAGTCCCATTACACGTTAAGAGGGAGATTCCAGCCAAGGAACCACAACAGTATGCTGAGTGCTGAATGCTTCATAATAGAGTATTGATGTCTTTCTCAGAAATATGGTACTTTGCAGAATGTGATCCTGAGAGTACAAATACTCTGAAAACTAATATGCTGGATACATACTACCTAATCTTGAAAACATGTGCCTCTATGAAGTACTGCAGCATTATACATATAGAAGTAATGCAACTGAAAATATAGAAGAAGGAAGGTTTGTAGTCATTGGATGTGACAGTTGTTTGGTGAAGCACAACAAAGGAAATATAAATAACCACAGAGGGTGTGAATGCTAAACTGCTGAGAGAAGGTAGTTTTACTATTTGGCACTTTTGCAACTCCTTAAGCCATGGCGTGGTGAATCAGATTTACCTTGTCAGTATGATTGCTATGGAGACTCATTCAGTACTGTAAAAGTCAATATTTAGTGTTGTGTATTTCCAAAGTACTTGCAGATATTGAAAGATAGGGTTGCATGAGAAAATACCATCGCTGCTGAGATAGCCTGGGGAAACATCACAATGCAGCCCAAGTTCTGTCACAGGATGTCAAGATCCTCTTAGAGAACCAGTAATTCAAAATGAAGCAGCATTAGCTATGAACGAGGTGGAGATTGCAATGCAACAGGCAAGTGAGGAAACTGGGAATTTTGAACAGTAAGTACAACAAATGAACAATGAACAAAGAAAATTTTATAATGACACGAAAGGTAAAATAGAGCAATGATTTCTCAGCGATAAACATCTATTTGAAAGTTCTTCTTTTTAGCATAATACCTCAGTGGACAAGCTGGTACTGGTCCAGTTATTTATCAAATACCACAGATGTTAATTTGTCATGTGAAGTCACAGCACCAACAGGATTGACTGCACAAAATATTAAAATAATTCATCTACTTTGACAACAAATGTTACCTGTTGAACTTGACAGTAAATTAGAATATCAGAAATTACGCTAGCCATGAAGTATCATGAGTATTGAAAAAATGAAGCTACTAATCATTGATGAAGTGAGCATGGTATCAAACATAATGCTCGCCTTTATACAACTAAGGATGCAGCAGATTTTAGGAACCAACTATGATGTACTCTGTGGAGGAAAACATTTAGGGGGTCATTACAACATTGGCGGTAAAAGCCGCTTACTGCCGTGAGGAAGACCGCCAACACACCGCTGCGGCCGCGGAATGCTGCCACTGCCATTATGACCCACAGCTAGGAATCCGCCAAAATCCAGACACCCACACAAGTCCGCCACACCAAAGGTCAGTGATAAACTGGTGATAACAAAACCTCCACTTTCACGCCAACTGAAATACGCCCACACTATCACGACCCACGAATCCACGTGGCGGTGTTTCAACCGCGGTATTCCATTGGCGGTACACAACGCCGCGCTCAAAATACACACACTCTTACAAAACACATCCACATTGGACAATTCCAAATACACACACCTGATACACATACACACACCACTCCCACACATTGAATACAATATAAAACACACACCCACATCACCCACAAACCCTTACGACAACAATTGCGACAGAAGGCCAGAGAGAGACACCACCAGAAAGAACAATAGCATCCACAGGCACTCAACACTATCACTCACACAACATCCACACACCTCACACAACACACTTCTAAATATCACCCCACACATCACCCACACAACCCCATGGCACCGCAAAGACACCCCAGGTGTTCTGAGGAGGAGCTCAGGGTCATGGTGGAGGAAATCATCCGGGTAGAGCCACAGCTATTCGGATCACAGGTGCAGCACACCACCATAGCTAGGAAGATGGAGATATGGCGAAGAATTGTGGACAGGGTCAACGCAGTAGGACAGCACCCAAGAACTAGGGATGACATCAGGAAGAGGTGGAACAACCTAGGGGGGAAGGTGCGTTCTGTGATCTCAAGACACCAGATTGTGGTTCAGAGGACTGGCGGTGGACCCCCACCTCCTCCCCCAGAATTCACAACATGGGAGGACCAGTCTTGACTATACTGCATCCTGAGGGACTCGCAGGAGTAGCTGGAGGAATGGACTCTGGTAAGTCAAATCTTTCACTATTTCATCCCCCACCCTCACCCCCATCACTCCAACTCCTCACATATGTCCCAATATCACAAACCACACATCCCAAACCCAAGCCCTGCATGTAAAACCAAAGCATGGACACCCATCACCAAAGCATGTCCACTGCACATACCATACACCCCCTAAACCATTATCACACAAGGTCCCACTCAAGAATGCAAGCACTGGGGTACAGGGTCACCCACCCATTGCACACCATGGCACACACAGATGCAATAATCATGCTTTTACACCCGTGCAGGATCCCTACCCAACGTCACCGGACAGGAGGGTCCAGACATGTCCACTCCATCCACAGAAGAGGCCCACAGTGATGACAGCAGCTCTGTCCAACTGGATCAAGATGACCAGCCCGGCCCCTCTGGGACTTTGGGACAGTCGGTTCCCCTCACACTGGCACAGGCCACTACAGAGCTTCCCCCCTCTGGAAACACCAGCCCAGCACCCACCCAGCGGGCCCATACCTCTGTCCCCAGGACACGTCAAGCAGCAGTGTGTCCTCCACTACAGGGATCCCAGGCTAACCAACCAACCCAACAACACCTGGGGGCAGTGGTAGTAGGCACACAGTTCAGGGGACAGAGGCCCAGGGAAACAGGGGAACTGGGAGGGCTGCTGTGCGACAGGGGAAGTACAGGCCCAGGGAACCCACTCTCCATGAGGCCCTCTCCAACATCATGGGAGCATACCACCATTCACAGTAGACGATGGCAACGGTACTGGCCAAGTTTCAGGAGACCCAGCATCTGCGGGAGGAACAGTATTTGGGGTTCAGGGAGGAACTCAAAGCCATCAATTCCGCCCTGGGCACCATTGTAGCGGTGCTGAAGGAATTTGTCAACACCAGAAGGGACACTGTGGCACAACAAGGGGCCCCTGACACTAGCCTTGACGATGAACTGCCCACCACCTCCGCCGGCGCTAGTGGACAGGAGCCACAGGACCATGACACCAGCACCCCACCCCCTGCAGATGGAGAACCACCCCGCAAACGGTCCCTGAGATCCAGGACAAAGCCAGAGAATAATGCCCAGACCCCCGCCAAGAAATGAGACCCCCCTGAGTGTTATCCCTCTGTCCCACTTTGTCACCCTGTCCATACTTAAACTGCCCCAGCTCTACTTCCTATGCCCCTAGGACAATGCACCTGTGAGACTAATAGACTGGACTCTGCCATGGACATTCCTCCACCATCAACCCTGACCATTTTACATCCCCCTCCAATATTTAGCACTTAAATAAACACCCTTGAATCACAAAACAATCTGGAGTCAGTCTGTGCTTTCACAAATGTGTATTTGCAATAACTGAGGAAAATAGCAATGTCCATTCTATTGTCAACATACCTATGTCACACAGCTCTAGTCGATGAGGTAACATAGCAGAGGTCACACAGTGGGACCCACATCTGTGAAATGGAAAGGCAAAGTGACAATTCAGGGTCCATACACTGGGTGAAAGTGACAGACAGATGATAGGTAGAAGAATTAAATCAGATGTAGCAGGCATTGTTGTCTTCTTACCTGTGTCTCACTGGAAGTATTGCTGGATCACTGTTTTCCTGTTGTCTATGTCCTCTTCTTCTGCTTCAACGTCTTCACTGTCCACAGGCTCCACAGCTGCCACAAGACCTCCATCTGGACCATCCTCCTACAGAAAAGGCACCTGTCGTCGCAAAGCCAAGTTGTGAAGCATACAGCGGGCCTCGATGATCTGGCACACCTTCTTTGGTGAGTAGAATAGGGAACCACCTGTCATATGGACGCACCGGAACCTGGCCTTCAGGAGGCCGAAGGTCCTCTCTATAATCCTCCTAGTTCGCCCATGTGCCTCATTGTAGCATTCCTCTGCCCTTGTCCTGGGATTCCTCACTGTGGTCAGTAGCCATGACAGGTTGGGGTAACCAGAGTCACCTGCAAATGGCGAGAGACAACTGTTAGACACACACTAACTCTTAGGGACATCCCCAGACACCTAGTCACACTGCATTGGGTCAATGTCCTCACCTAATACCCACACATGGTGCCTCTGGAGTTGCCCCATCACATATGGGATGCTGCTATTCCTCAGAATGTAAGCGTCATGTGCTGAGCCAGGGAATTTGGCATTCACATGGGAGATGTACTGGTCTGCCAAACACACCATCTGCACATTCATCGAATGGTAACTCTTCCGATTTCTGTACACCTGTTCACTCCTGCGGGGTGTACCAAGGCCACATGTGTCCCATCAATGGCACCTATGATGTTGGGGATATGTCCCAGGGCATAGAAGTCACCTTTCACTGTAGGCAAATCCTCCACCTGAGGGAAAACGATGTAGCTCCGCATGTGTTTCAGCTGGGCAGACAACACTCTGGACAACACGTTGGAAAACATAGGCTGGGACATCCCTGATGCTATGGCCACTGTTGTTTGAAAATACCCACTTGCTAGGAAATGGAGTACTGACAGCACCTGCACTTGAGGGGGGATTCCTGTGGGATGGCGGATAGCTGACATCAGGTCTGGCTCCAACTGGGCACACAGTTCCAGGATTGCGGTACGATCAAGTCTGTAGGTGATGATTACATGTCGCTCCTCCATTGTCGACATGTACACCGGAGGATGCCACCACCTCCTCACCTGCCCCAGCGGACGTGCTCTATGGAGGACAACAGCGATCAGAGAGTCAACCAACTCTGAGGTACGTAAACACAACTGAATCATAAAATGTTTTCAAATCAACATATGGCTGTATTAGTGTTTAAGAAAGGCCTATATATGTGTGACACAGTCAAAATTAATGCCATGTGGGCCCCTGAAATGGTGGCTGCCTGACCTGTAATGTGAGACAAGTGGATATGAGGTATCTGCGCTGGCGTTGTACACCATCGCAGTAGGCGGTCGAAGACCGCGGCGCAATCCTGCATTGGTTAACATTGGACCCTATGGGTCCGAGGAGCCAATGACGATGTACGCCCGCGGTGACGGTACGCACAGCAGCGGACGTCACTGCCATTTTCTCTCTGTTCACTCACTTGATACCTGATCTTCGACAGGAGAGGACCAACACTGCATGTGCTGCTGTGACCTCAGTGTGAAAGAGACAATGGCTTGTGTGTCTGGGGAAAGGCCCCCTTCCTTCAGCACGGAGGAGTTGGAGAAACTAGTGGATGGGGTCCTCACCCAGTTCACGCTACTCTACGGTCCTCCAGACAAACAGGTAAGTACACTGTGAGCATGCTGAATGGGCAATGCCTGTGTGGAGTGGTGTGGATGGAAGATAGTGGGGGGTGAAGGAGACCTGCATGAAATGACGGTGAGTGCATGTGCGTTATGGCAAGGGTAGGGATGCGGGCCAATGACTGTGACGGTGCGGATGGTTATATATTATCCTTTTCGCCTGTACTATTCCTGTAGGTCAACCCCCATCAGAAGAAGCATATTTGCAGTGCCATCGCCAAGGAAGTCCGGACCCTTGGGGTCTACCACAGATGGAGCACCCACTGTCGGAAAAGATGGGAGGACATTCGCCGCTGGAGCAAGAAGATGGCGGAGTCCCAGCTGGGGATGGCCTCCCAACATGGGAGGAGTGCCCGTCACAACATAACCGCCCTGATGTTACGGATCCTGGAGGTGGCATACCCGGAGTTGGATGGGCGCTTGAGGGCATCACAGCAGCCACAAGGGGTTGAGTACACTCTCATTCAGCTGATTCAGCATGCATTGTAGGTGTCTGGGTGGGGGAGGAGGGCTGTGGGTTCCCCTAGGCCAGGGCGAGTTTAGTAGGCAAGGTCCCTTCTTAAGGAATGCCCTGTGGCACCCCACCCCACCTGTGTACAGAGCCAACTACACCAAGTGTGGCACCTGTGACATCCATACGTGCAGCAATCGGGCATAGCCTTGTAACTCATGTCCCTGTGATTGATTAGGGAACTCCAAGTGCACGGCGTAGTGCAGGGGGATTCTGTGTCTGTAATGTCCGCCAATGGTAGCGGTATTGCATGCACTCAACATGTCTTTCTTCTGTCTTTCCCCCCGTTTTTGTGGTCTCCCTGTGCTTGTGTGCATTAGCATCATCAAGCGGAGGAGCAGTGGCACCGGAGCAGGAGGGAGCTACATCCCACATGGCCCTGGAGGGCGACACAACGGAGTTAGAAGCCACCAGTGGGACAGAGGGTGAGGGGAGCTACATGTTGGGGACAGGAGCAGACACCAGCGACACAGACTCCTTCTCTGATTGGAGCTCTCTTGCGGTGGCGGGCCCATCTGTGCCCCCCGCATCTACAGGTACAGCCGCCAACCCCCCCTACCAGCACCGCCCTCCCAGCAGCCCCTCAGCGTTTGCCTCATGGCCGCTCACCCAGCAGGGTGGGCATCTCCTTCGCCCCAGGGACGTTAGCTCCTGTCCCTGTCACCCCTGCTGCCCTCAGTGAGGAGGCCATTGACCTCCTCAGGTCCCTCACTGTTGGGCAGTCTACCATTTTGAATGCCATCCAGGGTGTAGAGAGGCATTTGCAACAGACAAATGCATACCTGGATGGCATTCATTCTGGTCAGGCAGCCCATCAGCGAGCTCTTCAGACTCTGGCCTCAGCACTGATGGCAGCCATTGTCCCTGTCTCTAGCATTCCCCCTCCAACTTCCTCCACCCAGACCCAAACCCCTGTACCTCAGCCTATCCCCAGCATGCCATCAGACCAGCATGCACACAAGTCAACACACAAGGGAAGCTCAGGCAAACATAAGCACCACACATCCCACAGGCACTCACGCAAGCATCATACACATGCAGACATACCAACAGCCACTGCCTCCACTGTGTCCCCCTCCTCCTCGTCTCCCTCCTCCCTCCCAGTCTTGTCTCCACTCACACCTGCATACACTACATCATCAGCCACTACCTCCATCACCAGCACACCCACCACCACACCCGCTCACGTGCAGTCACCACCCCCACTACCATTCACACATCCCCAGTGTCCTCTCCCAGTGTGTCTGTGAGCCCACCTCCCAAGATACACAAACGCAGCCACACACCCACACAACAGCCATCCACCTTGCAACAGCTTCCAGCCCATGCACCTCCACCCAAAGTCACCAAACATACACCTCCTACAACCACTACCTCTTCCTCCACTCCTAAACCCCCTCCATCTACCTGTCCCAGTGTGTCCAAAAAACTTTTCCTGTCCAACCTTTACCTTATCCCCTCACCTCCCCCACCCCTTCAGTCTCCTAGGGCCCGCCTCTCCAGGTCCGAACCCAGCGCCTCAGCCACAACATCTGCGGGAACAGTGGTGCCAGTAGTAACAGGCTTCTGGAGTGCGACAGGCAGCAGGGCAGCCAGTGTGCCAAGGAGCCAGAGCACGGACAGTCCCCCACCTCAAAAGCACAAAAAGTTGGACAGTGCCTGGCGGGAGAGAGGAAAATAGTCTTCCACCAAAGCCACTCCCAGGGGTACAGTTGGGAGTGTGGAGCCAGCTGCGCCACCATCCAAGGTGGGGAAGGGGCACAGTAAAACAGGCAAGTCTGGGAAAACCTGCACAGCGGACAAGACCGCAACAAGCACCGCTGCCAAGGACACCGCCGCCACAAGCACCGCTGCCAAGGACACCGCCGCCACCAGCACCGCTGCCAAGGACACCGCCTCCACAAGCACCGTTGCCAAAGACACCGCCGCCACCAGCACCGCTGAACAGGACACCGCCGCCACCAGCACCACTGAACAGGACACCGCCGCCACCAGCACCGCTGAACAGGACACCGCCGCCACCATCACAGTTGAACAGGACACCGCCGCCACCAGCACCACTGAACAGGACACCACCGCAACAAGCACCGCAGGCCAGTGAGCGCCAAAGATTCCGATGCTACTGAGGCCGCCACGAGCAGGATGAAGCACTCTGGGCACCAAGCCCCCTCCAGAACCAGTGGAGAAAGGCATCCACTACCTCAGTCCTTGGCAGGATGAAGCACTCTGGGCACAAAGCCCCCTCCAGAACCAGTGGAAAGATACTTCCACTACCTCTGTCCTTGGCAGGATGAAGCACTCTGGGCACCAAGCCCCCTCCAGAACCAGTGGAGAAAGGCATCCACTACCTCTGTCCTTGGCAGGATGAAGCACTCTGGGCACCAAGCCCCCTCCAGAACCAGTGGAGAAAGGCATCCACTGCCTCAGTCCTTGGCAGGATGAAGCACTCTGGGCACCAAGCCCCCTCCAGAACCAGTGGAGACTGTTATCCACTTGAGAGACTGTGGCTTTGCACTCCCCAGGATACAGCAGTGGGCAACCCACCCATTGCAGAGACTTGAGAGACTGTGGCTTTGCACTCACCAGGATAAAGCAGTGGGCAAACCACCCACTGGAGAGACTTGAGAGACTGTGGCTTTGCATTCCCCAGGATAAAGCAGTGGGCAAACCACCCACTGGAGAGACTTGAGAGACTGTGGCTTTGCACTCCCCAGGATGCAGCATTTGGCAACCCACCCACTGGAGAGACTTGAGAGACTGTGGCTTTGCACTCCCCAGGATACATCAATGGGCATGGAGCCCCCTCGTGGATCTGGCGTCGTGCACTTATCCAGCTGAGGTGCCCCGCCTTCCCTTCCCCCTGAGGTGCCTGCTTTATTTCTATCTGATGCCCCAGCAGTGTTCTCTCTGTCTTGTTCGGGTATTCAGTGTGGGCCGCGTCCATGCATTTTGGGCCCAGTGGTCCACGGACTATGATGGTGGAATACCTTGGACTTGTATTGTTGGTGTATATATTTGTTTAGAGTGTGAATATCTTTATATATGTATATATTTTTGATTAATGTATTTGAATATATTACAATCGTTCAACTTATTTACTTTTGTCCCTGCATTCTTCCGGGGGGGTTGGGGGTTGTTAATGTAATGTATCAACATATACTTGTGTGTGTGTTGTAGTGGGTGAGGATGGGGGTGGGAGTGTTGCGTGTGTGTGTCACTCTTTTTTCCATCCCCCCTCCCTTGTGTCATAGGTGCAGTACTCACTGTGGTCTTCACCACTGTCATTCTTGTTCCTGGTAGAGGAGCAGGAAGAGAAAGGCTGGAAGAATCTGGAGCTCGGGTTCCATGGCATCCTGATTCCTCGTGGGGTGTGCAGAGGTGAGCGTTTTCCCTTCCAAGTCGTGTTTCCACCGTGTTTTTGTTTGCGGTGAATCCGCCCCAGAAAAGGTGGCGGATTGGTGCCTTGTAATAATGTGCACAGTACATTGTCTTCCGCCTGTTTGTTGGCGGTTACCGCCGCGGTGTGTGTTTCCACCGCCTTGGGGGATGGAGTGTTAAAGTGGCTGTGTATGTTGGCGGTTTCCGCCACGGTCGTGATTCCATTTTTTTGACCGCCAGCCTGTTGGAGGTTTTACCGCCACTTTAACACCGTCCGTCAGGGTTGTAATGACCACCTTAATTGTCTTTGGTGGTCTAGTTCAACTTACTCCTGTAAAAGGACAACCTGTTTTCAAAACCTGTTTTCAAAACAATTTGGATGAGGAAACAAGACATTTTCTGGGAAGTATTAGCAATATGAAGATTTGGTTAAATTTGAATATAAGGAATTAGTGAAGAACATGTGGCAAGCATCTGATATAGAATACGGAGATACATGAAAAGACGTTAGAGTAGGAATCCAGATGAAAGAAGATGAACGTACTTTGGAAACATGCCTTATCAAGAATCTATTCCCATCTAACATTACAGCACCAGAAATTATGTTCAATTTCATTAAAAAAGATAAATCTATAGTTTGTTTAGTGCCATCAGATTTAATGAAAAAGTACTACATCTGGAGAAAGAAGATATTTTGGAAATTACAGCCATTGATAAAATGGAACATCAGGGAGTCACAATATTAACAAATAAACTACAAACCAAACTGTATTATTTGGAAAAATCAGTATCCAAGGCAGCAAGATTAGAAACGTGTTTACATATCTTCAAAAATTGTTGAGTTATTTTGTGACATAATTTAAATGTTGAGGAAGGCTTAGTAAATGGTACAGTTGGTAAAGTTGTTGATTTAATTCACTTTCTAAACAGAGATGAGGTTGAATATTTGGCTATAAAATTTTATCAGATGGATGATGTGAAGAAGTTTGTGTGATGTAAGTGTTTTGCTTATGAAAGATGTATTACAACAATTTCCTCTCAATTTAGCATATGTCTTAACTATCCATAAATCACAAGGTTTAAGTGCAGCTTTGGTTAACATTGGAACTTCTATTTTCAAGGAAGGAATGTCATATTTAGCATTGTCATAACTTAGATCATTATCAGGTTTATTTTTGATTGACTTTGATGAGAACAAAGTTTGTGCTGATGTAAACTGTGTAGGAGAGTACAATTGTTAAGAAGTCTATACGCTCCTCATTTAGACCAGTATCCTGTTTATGAGAAAATGATAAAGCCAAAGTGGATGATTACAAAACATTATAAGGACAAAAGGAAAACACAGAGAGTGCTAAGAAAAGAAAAGTTAAAAATAACAGTGAAATTGTAGTTTACCAGTTCACAAATAGCTCAGGTGTCAAGTGGTATGTAAACAATGTTCACAATGTACTGTTTCATTTACCGTATGAACAAAAAGTAGATAAAAGGATGAGTTCTGCACTGTAAAACTTTCTGCAACTTTCATTAGGAAATAGAACGGTAATACATTATGTTTCAGGAATCCAAGATCTTTTAGATATATGTTCTTTACAATAATGTTTAGTGTCAACACTCAGCAAGACTCACAGCAATTTGATATGGTCATTCTTGCAGTCTTAGATCAAGAAGAAGCAAAGGTTGATTACCTATTTGGACGCTTTTATAAATGGAACCATGATTGCGAAGACTGCTCTTTTACAACTAGCACTGAAATTCATTCTGAAAGATTTCTTTACTTTTTATTACCAGATTCTAAAAATGTGGCTTTTGCAAATTGCACAGAAATGCTCATCAAAATATGACTTGTCCGAACTGCAGATCAAATCTTGTTTCTACAAAGAACTGTAAAATATATTATAGTAATGATACAACGATGCAAACAAATTACAAACTTTAAAGCTTCAAAAATATCACTTTCAGGAACAACGTTTAGTACTTTGTCTATCATCTTTCAAGAAGGACTTAGTGCCAGTTCTGGACATTATTTCTAAAAAGTGGGAGTGGCTAGACAGAATTCAATTACATCAACCTAAAATACAAACTGAAACTTCCATTCAATCTACCAAAATCATATCTTCTCCCTCTTCAATCAAATTTGTAAAAGAATATGGTTAACAAAATTGCATACAGTATTTCTTCTACGTCGTTCATCTCTTAGTAAGACACTATTCAGTGTACAAAGGGAATGTCTCTAAAATTCATATGTCAAGACTCAAGACTCAAGACTCATTTTAATATTCATAAAAGGGTTAATGTAACAAGTAAATGACACTCTCTAGTTAAAGTGTGGTGCTGGAATAACATACTCAAATCACATTAGCTCTAAGTTGGGAAAAATAAATTTCTTGAAAATTGAAATGAAAAATCCCCTTTTATTTTTCCAACTAACCTTCTACATCGTATTTAAGGAAAAAACATACTGTGCGGGATTTTTTATGCATGGATTATCAGCAATATATGCATCATTTGGCACACCAGGAGTGATGTTTTTAAAGGGCATTGTAAAAGTTAATTTCTGAAATTGTAACAGATATAATTTTTGAAGAAACATACTAAAATCTGCTTGTTTAGATTACTGTAGTGGATATAGAAAAAACACAAATTAATGGATTGTAGCAAGTGCAATGCATAGTGTCAGTTAACTGTAGTGATCTACTGTGCAACTTAGTTTTTTTTCACAATCCATTGATTGTTTTTCCCCAGTGTTTGATGATGATACTTTATATAAACCATTGATTATGATGAAGTGTAAAAGCTGAGAACAGTGAAAAAGTAAAGCATGTATTTTAATTATATTGTAGCAGAATCTTACAGTATATGTAATCTGTATTCTTATGTTTGTGTAACTTTCAAGATATGATACTAATATATGTCTTGGTTCTTTTTCTTTTTATTAGTGGCTGCACTTCAACAACATTATATGGAAACAGATCTTCATCGATAGACATATTTGTTTTAAATATCCATAGAAAGTGGTTTTAAATATGTGTGCATGAGTCTTTTTGTGGTTCTGTGATTTGGGTGGGTCTGTGGTTTGGGTGGTTTAGTGGGTCTGTAAGTAGATCCATGAGTCTTTGAGTGTGTCTGTGAGTGAGTGGATGAGTCTCTGAGTGATGAGTGCATACACAAGCCTCTGACTGGTTCTGTGGGTCTCTGCACGAGTATCTCAGTGGGTGTCTCAGTGAGCACATGAGTCTCTGACAGCATCTGTGAATGGGCGCATGACTCTCTAAGTCTATGAGTGCGTGCATGAATCTCTGAGAAGGTCTTTGAGCATTTCCATGAGTATCTCAGTGCTGAGTAAGTCCTTGAGGTTCAGAGTGGGTTTGTGTGTGGGTGCACTCACTCAGTTGAACATGCACCACTCATGCACTCACTAACTCACTCATACATGCATTCATGCACTCACTCACTAACCCATATATACACTCTTGCACTTACTCAACCATACATTCACTCATTCATGCATTCACTCACCCATACACTACTCAGACACTTACTCACCTATACACACACTAATGCAATGATTCACTCACCCAAACATGTACTCTTCACTCAGTCACTCACCCATACACCACTGATTTACTCATGCAATCACCAATACACACACTCATACAGTCAAACACCCATACTCTACTCATGCAGTCAATCACTCGCCCATTGATACACTCATGCACTCACTTATTTGCTGGTACGTGCACTCATATACGCACTCACCCATATGTGCTCTCATGCACTTACTCACCCATGCATGCACTCACTCACTCACCCATACACGCCTTATTCCCTGACTCACCCATATACACACTCATGCAATCAGTTACCCAATCTTGCACTCCTACACTCACTCAGCCATACAAGTACTCATGCACTCAGTCAATCACACATACACAACTCATGCACTGACCCATACATGCAGTCATGCACTCACTCACTCATCCATACATGTACCCATGCACTCAGACAATCAACCATACACCTCTCATGCACTTAGTCACTCAACCATACATGCATTAATACAGTCACTCATTTACTGATACATAAACTCATGTACTCACTCAATCACCCATACACAACTAATACATTTAGTCACAAATACACATACTATTGCACTCAATCATTCAGCCATACAATCACTCACTCATCCATACATACAGTCATGCACTCAATCACTCATACACCACTCATGCACTCAGTCACTCACACAAGTACTCATGCATTTCTTCACTTGCCCATACATTCACTCATACAGTCACTCATTTACTTATACATGCACTTATGTACTCACTCAATCTCCCATACACAACTGAGACACTCAGTCACACATACGCATACTATTGTGCTTAGTCATTCAGCCATACACTCACTCACTCAGCCATACATGCAGTCATGCACTCAATCACTCATACACCACTCATGTACTACTCACTCACCCATACATGCACTCATGCACTAAGTCATCCATACACCAGTCATGAACTCAATCACTTACCCATACATGCACCTATACTCTCACTCTCCCACCCATACATGCCTCACACAAATACTCATGCATTCCTTCACTTACCCACACATGCACACATACAGTCACTCACTTACTCACACATGCACTCATGCACTCAATCACCCATACATAACCAATACACTCAGTCACACATACACATACTGTTACACTGAGTCATTCATCCTTACATGCACTCATGCACTCAGACAATCTCCAATACATGAGTCATGCACTCACTCACTTGCCCATAGATGTACTCATCCACTCAGTCAATCACACATGCACCTCTCTAGCAGTCATTATTTTATAGATACATAACTCATCTACTTAAAAACTTCCTCATACGAGCACTCGTACATTAATTCAAGCACTTAGTCAATCACCCATACACCACTCAGGGACTCACTCAGTCACCCATACACCAGTCATGCAATCACCAATGTCCCCTACTCATATATATATTCTGAGAAGATCCATCTTTTCTTCTTTTTTTCTATACATTATTATTTTATTTCATTTTATTTTTATTTTCTAACCATTTTTTACTTTTTGTTGTTTTTCATGAAAGGAATGGCAACAAGGGAAACAAAAAACTCGAAAAACAACCATAAAAAAGGGAAGAAAAACATCACTAACTTTGAACAAAATAACTAGCAAGTATGCTTTCTTACTGCATCCAATATAGCCTCAAACAATTGCTCTTCAGCAGTAAGAGAGGCACTGCAGTCCAAGCAGTAGGTACCCATATGCCGGAGTTCTGGGTGAATCTCCAGAGGTATTCTCCCTGCTTCCGCAGAGACTCTTTGTACAGGAGTGGTACTAAATGGCTGGAGGTTGAGGGACTTTCCCCAACTTTCTCCCTCTGTGCCCTCTCAAGAGATTTTCTATGATGGGTCTTCAAATGGTACAGCATACTGGTCATACCGCACAAATATTTCTTGGAAGTGCCCCTTCAAAGTATTTTATCACAAAATGTGCATTGCATTGCACATGTTTGGCTACTGTTTTTGACTCACCTAAAGGGATGAAGAACAACTCAAAGGCAATAGTGGGAACGTAAGTTCAAATACTACAGTAGAAAACCACTATATTAAACGTTCTTTGAAATATGTGTATATATCTGTTTTACACTCTCCAAAAACACGCAGTCATTTCAGCCTAGTCACGAAGACTGCAAGGTATTCACGACACACAACATTTTGTCATCAGTGATGTCTCAGACCATGTCATGAGTGATGTAATAATTGAGGTCATAAGCAGTGGGGTGCAAGTTATAGGGCACACGTTATAGTCAGCTGAGGTAACTATAACTGCTGAATTTCATTGGTTTTGATGTGCCAAATGTGAGTCTAACTATAAATTCCCTGTAACCTTGATTTTTTTCAGTGAATTTCTATGTTTTTTAAATTCTATTTCCTAACTATAATGTTCCTGTAACCTATGGTTTTTTCAGTGAATTTCTACAGCTTTTTTCAACTTAAAGTAATTTTCATTACTATACATTAATCCAACCACCACCATGCACGGCATTTAACTGTGTGTGGCGGCAGTTGGCCACAGGGTCAGGCTTGCAGCCAAGTGCTTTGAGCAACTTCTTTAACTACCTAACCCTCTCCTGCCCCCATGTGTACTGTGAGCCTAACTATAATTCCCTATAACCTTTCATTTTTATAGGAAATGCATATGGTTTTCTTAATGTAAAGTAATCTTTTAAAGTATATGTTAGAAATGGGGTCTCTGGTTGGCAGTCAGGTTACCCCCTGTCCAAGCAAGGACCCTCACTCTAGTCAGGGTAAAGGAGAATCACACTCAGTTAAACCTTGCTCACCCCCCTGGTTGGCATGAGCAGGTAGGCTTAACTTCAGAGATCAGGTGTAAAGTATTTGTACCAGCACACACAGTAATATGGTAAAAACACTGCAAAGTGACTCAACACTGTGACGCTGTGAACTACCATGGTGTCTCTCTATCAGACCGCGGTCGGGCCGGCAACCTGCATTTTGGGTCCGTCAGGACCGCCGCAGGCCATTTTTCTGTATTCATTTTGCTGTGGTGCAGCCCAGGAGGCACATTTTGTGCTCTGGATCGTGCCGCAGCCCCTGCCAGCCTCCCTGATTTTCCCTCTACCCACTTCCTTGGGTCATTTCTCTTCCTTGCACCTTTGTCTTCATTTCTTCTTTCTTCTGGGTCTATATATTATCTTCTTCCTTGGTATTCTTCTTCCCAGCATGCCTTTTTCCTTTTCCTTTTCTACTTGGTATTTTTTCCTATGCATTTCTATATGGTCTTTCCCAATCCAACATGGTGCTTTAAGTTCTTCCTGTTGTGTCACTTCCTGTTTTCTAGTATATTAGCACTGCAGTTCCTTTTTTCCTTGCATTGCAAACACTCCCATTTTGGTGGTGATCCTCACTCCTGTTTTCCGTTTTTCTGTGCTCTTGCTTCTTCCTGCAAGATTCTATTCTATTTTTTTCCCTTTTTTCATTGTTTTTTTTCTATTTTTCAGGAGTTCCTTCTGGAGGATAAGGTCTGCCTTGGTGTCTTTTCCAGTCAGCAGCACTGTGGCTGCTAGAAAGGGTTGCCCCTATCTTGGCCAGTCCAGAATCAGTAAAAGACCGTTCCTTCAAGTTCTTCCGCCTACCGTGGTAAGAGACGTGCAGACTGTGATAAACACAGGTTTCGAAAAAAATAGCCAATATTTATCTAAACAAAAAAAGACCAAAACAGCAAAAATCCACCATACACAAGTCAAGTTATGAATTTTGAAAGATTCAACTAAAAAATAGTGCTTAGAAACACAAAATGCTTTGATGAGGTTATAAGACTCAGTTGTGACGGAGTCGTTCCCAACAATCTGATGCCAATGGCACCTGGTATGGATTTATGCAGACCCCTGGGTACAGTACCTTAGTAAAATGTGAAAACAAACCGGTGTGTGAAGTCGGGGATCGTGGCGTTGCTGGATCTGAGGTGGCGTCGGGTCCGGTGCTGCAGGGTGAAGGAGCAGAGGCGTCAGGAAGACGCTTCGGGCCCTCGCAGCGGACCGGTAGAGGTGAGGCGGCATGGGTGTGAAGCGTTGAATCTGTGGACTTCGGGCGGAGTCAATATCTGGTGGTCACGACGTGGTGCAGTGATTTCCATGGAGTAGCGGACTTCGGAAAGCTGCAGCAATGTCGGGCCTGTGAGGGTCGTATTACTACAGCGAGGACCACAGACTCAGCTGCAGGCGGCGTCACGGGATTCAGTAGGGGCTTCTCCTTCCAAAGGCCCAGGGGCTGAATAGGGCACCACTTGTCAGGGCAGGGGTCTCTGCAGAGAGTCCAGGTGCTGGTAGGGGAAGTCCTTGGTGGCCTGAGACTTCAGAATGGGGGGCAAGCTCTGCCCAAGCCCTTGGAGATTCTTCTCAAGCAGGAATATAAAACAAAGTCCAATCTTTGTCCTCTTTCCCAGGCAGATGCAGGAACTGCAGGATAGCTCCACAAAGTACAGTCACAGGGAGGGAAGCACTTCTCCTCAGCTCTTCAGCTCTTCTCATTGGCAGAGGTTCCTCTTGAATCCAGAAGTGATATAATCTTCAGGGATTTTGAGCGCTCTTCGTATACCCCTTTCTGCCTTTGAAGTAGGCCTATTTCAAAGGAAAGTCTCTCTTGTTTGTGACATCCGACTTGCCCAGGACAGGCCCCAGACACACACCAGGGATTGGAAACTGCATTGTGTGAGGGCAGGCACAGCCCTTTCCGGTGTGAGTGACCACTGCTCCCCTCCCTTCTAGCACAGATGGCTCATCAGGATATGCAGGCTAGACCCCAGCTCCCTTTGTGTCACTGTCTAGAGAGAGGTGCAAACAGCCCAACTGTCAAACTGACCCAGCCAGGGAACCAACAACCAAAGCAGAGTCACAGAATGGTTTAAGCAAGAAAATGCCTACTTTCTAAAAGTGGCATTTCCAAACACACAATCTAAAAAACAACTTCACTAAAAGATGTATTTTAAAATTGGAAGCTCAGAGATACTAAAATCAATATTTCTGTCTGCTCCCTAAGGAAATTTGCACTTTAATAATATTTGAAGGCAGCCGCATGTTAACCTATAAGAGAGATAGGTCTTGCAACAGTGAAAAACTAATGTGGCAGTATTTCACGGTTAGGAAATGTAAAACACATAAGCGTCCATGTGGAGTCCAGCACACATCAACAACCTGGGAAACCGAGGGAAAAAGTTAGGGGAGACCACCCCAAGGATGCCAAGTCTAACAGTATATATTAATTGGACCTACTCCACACACAAGATATAAGAGATA
Organism: Pleurodeles waltl; assembly: GCF_031143425.1. NCBI lineage: Eukaryota > Metazoa > Chordata > Amphibia > Caudata > Salamandridae > Pleurodeles > Pleurodeles waltl. Next base: position 1,103,714,699 of record NC_090447.1, on the reverse strand, counting down.
ATGCATTTTTTCTTAATCTGAGTCCCTCATTGTTGTTTGTTTTCATAAATTTGCTATTTTTTTAGCTGAGGTAACTATAACTGCTGAATTTCACGGGTTTTGTGCATGTGAATCAGCCTAACTCTAAGATCCCTGTAACCTAGCTTTCTGTCAAATTTGGTGCAGATCTCTTCAGTGGTTTTGAATTCAGTTGTTTTGAAAAACCCTATCAGAAAATGTATGGTGAAAATGCATTGCGAAACCCTGCTTTTTTTCATCCCCCACTTGACAAATTACTCAAAAACGTTCAATACAGCAGCTGAAGTGAGTGGCAAACTAGTTGAAAAAATTCCATGAAGATTCGGTATACAGTGCCAAAGTTAATAGGAAAACAAAAAACACACTGTAGATGGAAACAAGGTCCTAACTAAAATGACCTACTGATAAACGCTCCGATTTTACAGACCACAGAAATTCAACACTGATAGTTACCTGCTCCAACTATAACTTACGCCCCCACAATGATCTTCTTATGAATTCACATATTACATCACTTATGACATGGTCGGTGACATTACTGCTAACATCTGATGCCCAGTTTATGGTTGCTGTCAACAAGCATAGTTGTTTTTTTGCCTCTACATTCCACCTTCCATTCCTCTTAAAGACTGAAGCTAGTTGCTTCTTCCAAGTTCTTTCTTCATTCCTTGTACTATTATTGTTATTTTTGGTATATAAAAAAAATGGTAAACAATATATAAACATTATTGTAACACCCCCAAAATAAAAAAGCTTTTTAGAAATACTCCATCTGGTCAAAGAAAGAGCTAACTACATGTTTTATGTTTTTGTACAATTTTATGTTTAAGTGTTTATACGTTTTTCTATGTGTACATGTATCATACCCCACGTGAGTGATTTCAAACTAGCACATCTGACTTCTCTAATTTTCATCAAGGGCAATAGACCTATAAAGCAATAAAGAGGACACTAACAAATGTTTTGCAATGTCATCTAGAATATTAAAATGCAAGTGGATTTGGAGGTGGCTATATGGGTGTCCCAAATTCATTCACCAGTGACTTTATGGATAAATTAGGTCTTGTGTAAGTGGTTCTCTGGGTGTGTGAGTGTGGGTCTATGAGTGGGTGTTTAAGTGTCTTTGTGAGTGTGTGAACGAGTGTGTGAGTATCTGTATCTGTCTATAAGTCTATGTGAGTAGGTGTGTTGATGTGTAAATGGGTGTGTGAGTGACTGTATGGGAGTGTGAGTGGGTATGTGAGTGGCTATGTGGGTGTGTCAATAGCTGTGTGAGTGACTGTATGGGTGTGTTAGTGGTAATGTAAATTTTTGTGTGGGTGTGTAAGTTGATGTGTGAGTGGCTGTGTAGGCTTGTGAGTGGGTACGAGAGTTGCTGTGGCAATGCAACAGTAGCTGTGTGAGTGAATGCATGGGTGTGTTAGTAGGGATGCAAATGTCTCTGGATGTGTAAGTGGGTGTGTAAGAGAGTGAGTAAGTGATTAGTGAGTGTGCAGATCTGTGTGTGGGTGTGAGAGGTGCTGTATAGGTGTGTGAATGGTTAATCTGAGTAGCTGTGTGGGTGCATGAATACCATCATCAATATTCTTTATTTTGGTAAATCACCATAAAAGAACAAATAACATCAATTGAATTCACTAATACAATAAAACAGTGTAAAACACCACCATACAATAAAATAGCCAATGTGTGAATTCCTGTATGGGTGTGATGGTGGGTGTGTAGGTAACTGTGTGGGTGTGTGAGTAGATGTGCAGGTATCTGTATGGGTGTGTAAGTGGGCTTATGAATGACTGTGGGTATGTGGGAAAGGAGTGTCTATATAGGTGTGTGAGTGGGTGTTTGAGTAGATATATGGTGTTATAAGGGTGTGGCTGAATGTGTGAGTGGGTGTATGTTTTGTTTTAATTGTGGATCAGAACACCCTCACAAAGTAATCCAATACAACACTGAAAGAACTAATTCATAAACCACATTCATCTGTATAAAAAAAAGAAAAAAAAGATATATGAATTAGTATTACAATTTATAAAATTATCAAGTAAACTGATACATTTTACCAATGCATAACTTTGTTATTGCAATAAATTACAACACATTTCCCATGCTGTGTTAAAATAATACTCAACATTTTGTTTTCCTTTTTTCACTGTTCTCAGATTTTATACTTATGCAAAATAAATGTACTGTTTAAAGAATCATCCAGATTGGGGAAACACAATCACATAGACTGCATAAAACCCCCTACAACTGCACAATGTGTTACTACAAATAAGCAACATGGTGCATTGCACACACTATAATTTTTTAAACAATCACTGTATCTATACTTGTGCTACTGATCCAAAAACAAATGTGCTAAAAATCGGAATATTGTCATTAGAAGTGCTACAGTAGCACTACTAGATATGTGAGGCACACCAGCTTAGGCAAAGCCCTATCAATACATCACCATTGGAAGACCATATGATGGCATAAATCTTGCTAAAGCATCTACAGTAACTAGGCTATACCACTTTTACACTGTCACCTTCCTTAGAACTTTAGATCCAAAAACTAAAGATAGGAATATGGTAAGTTCCAAGGCAATCTTTGCCTGAATTTAAGGTTCCTGTCACTACATTCTAGCCATCCACTTCTACGTTTTAGATAGACAGTACAATGACTTGATTGAATACTAGCTTCTTCAGGAAAAATGATAGCGATAGTGGTGCATGTTTCACTAGAAACAGATTTTTGTCCTGCTTTAAAGATAGTAATCTCATTATCTAATTTACAGCCATCTGCTCTGCATTGTTTTAGATTTAAAATGACATACGCCCCAGCTCTTCCAACATTAAAGTTGGCTGCACATCTGTTCAACAATTGTGACATTCATTATTTTGTGTAGATTTTCTCACCAATCTCTCAAAAGTCACACTTTTGGAATTTGATAACATGAACTAAAGCACTCAGATTCTATTTGTGTAGTTGATGAGTAACAAACTCAAAATAACTTATTAACAGGTATCACCTCTTCTTCAAAATCAGCAATGATTACCGTATGAAACTCCTGTGCATCCTCTTGAATATTTTGAGTAAACTGTATAGATCCACTACATATAACTACAATGCCTAGAATTACTGATGAGGAATGTATTTTAGTTCTCTCATTACTCAGACGGTTCAACAAAACACACAATTCAGAACACAGGGCCATATTTATACTTTTTAATTCACAACTGTGCAAATGCCATTCCAACGCGCCATGCGGGTGCCTTATTTATGGAATAACGTTAGCCGGTGCTGCAGACTGGTCTGCGTAAAAAAAAAAATTACTCACACCAGGCGTATGGGAAAATGGGTGCTGTACGTCAAAAAATGGTGCACGTCAGGTCTGAGGCAAAAATCAGGCCTCAAACCGGACTTGCGCCATTTTTTTTGACGCCCAACCTCCATTGGTCTTGGTCATTGGGCATAGTGGCATGTAGGGGGTCCCAAATCTGGCCCGCCTATGCCACCTAAAAAAAATGGAGAAAAAAAATACTTACCCCAACTTACCTCAAATTCCCTGGAATGGGTCCCTCCATCCTTGGGTGTACTCCTGAGGTGGGCAAGGGTGGCAGGGGGTGTCCCTGGGGGCAGAGGAGGGCACCTCTGGGCTCCTTCCTTCCGAGCCCACAGGTCCCTTAACGCCTCCACTGACCCAGGCGTTAAAAAACGGCGCCCATCAGGCTGTGCGCCGTTTTTTAAGGCCCACCCCCTCCTGTGCATCAAAATAATGGCAGAGTATAAATAAGGTGCACAGGCCTTAAAGTCATTTTTTGGAAGGGAACGCCTACCTTGCATATCATTAACTCAAGGCAGGTTCCCCCTTGCAAAAAATGACGCACATGGTGGGATTTTGACGTCCGCGGGGTCGGGCATCAAAGTATAAATATGGGGCAGGGTTTGCGCCGAATGTGCGTCAACATTTTTGACGCACATTTGGTGCAAGCAGAGTATAAATATACCCCACAATACCTTCTATTGTTTCATTGGAATTGCATCTACAACACAAGGTAATGCAAATGATACATTTACCACAACATTACCATAGGAGTTTACATCAGATGGACTTGACAATTGTAACCAACAATACCTCCCTCAGTTTCATTTTTTTGTTGCTTAACAACTTCCTCCTTTTCTTTGATTACGTTCCTTGCAATAATATCACTACACTGTCCTAAATCAGAAGCATATAGACTTCTTAATAGGTTGCATTCTTTAACACACCTTGAGTTTCTGTTTACTTTGCTCTCATCAAATGCAACAGGATATATACCAGACAGTTTTCTAACTTGAAGCAAAGCTACATATGACATACCTTCCTTAAACACTGTACTACCAACATTTAAATGCTGCTCCTAAACTTAAACCATGTGATTAATAAATAGTAATAGCTATATGCTAGAGAACCAGGACACTGTTTCATGCAAACATATACACATTTCACAAGCAAAAAATGTACAGTAGATTGTCCAATTAGCTTTGTGTTGTCAATCTGATCAAATTTAATCTCAAGGTATAGTACCTCATCCCTATTAGGAAAATTAAACACAACTAACAAATGAACACTTTACCCATAGCACCATTAACCAAACCTTCTTCAAAACTTGAATTTTGGCATAAACATTTCTCCAAACCGGTAGTTCATAAAACTAATGTTTCTAATAAATCAAGTGCTTGTAACTTTTCATTTAGAAGTACAGTGTGTAAATGGGGATGTGTTTTTTAATGTCTCTCACTAGGTGTGAGAGTGGTTGTTTGGTGTCTGAGTGGGTGTGCAAGTGGTTTTCTAGGTATCTGAGGTGGTGTGTGAGTGGCTGTATGGGTGTGTGAGTGGATGTGTGAGTGGTTGTGTGAATGTGTAAATGGTTGTGTGAATGTATGAGTGGGTGTGTGATTGCTTATGTGAGTCTGTGAGTGGGTGTGTGAGTGGTTCTCTGAGTGGATGTATCAGTGATTGTACAGGTATGACTGGATGTGTGAGTAGCTGTATGGGTGTGTGAGTGGACGTCTGAGTATTTTCTGGATCTTTGAGTGGCTGCGTGAGTGGTTGTGGGGTATGTAAGTGGAAGAGTGAGTATGTGGTGAATATATGGGTTAGTGTGTAAGTGGCTGTGTGGATCTCTGGGTAGCATATTAGTGGTTGAATGAGTGTATAAGTGGTTTTGCTATATGGGTATGTAAGTGGGTGTGCAAGTGGCTGTGTGGGTCTGTGAGTGGCTGTACAAGTGCCTGTATGGGTGTGCATGTGGCTGTGTGACTGTATGAGCTGTTGTGTGGGTATGCAAGTGAGTGTGCAGATGCCTATGTGGGCCTTTAAGTGTTTCTCTGAGTCCCTGAGTGGCTGTATCAGGGACTGTATGGGTATGTGTGATGCAAGTGTGATACTGGCTGTATGGATGTGTGACTGAGTGTGTGATTGGCTGTTTGAGTGTGTGAGTGGATGTTTTACTGAATATCTGGGTCTCTGAATGGGTGTGTGAATGACTGTGTGGGTGTTTGAGTGGGTGTGTAAGTGGCTTTGTGAGTGTGTGAGTGGGTGTGTGAGTGCCTGTGTGGGTTTGTGAGTGCGTGTGTGAGTGAGTCTCTGGGTATCTGCATGGATGTATCAGTGACTGTATGGGCGTATGAGTGGTTGTGTGGCTATGTGAGTGACTATGTGAGTGGGTCTGTGAGTAGATATATATTTTTTTAATTGGTGTCTGTATCTCTTGATCTGCCATACACAATGGGGGTTGGATGCAGGGCCAGGCCTTGAGGCCAACCACCTATAACCACCCAACCCCATGTTGCTCACGACCTTTGGCAGTGCACAGCTAGGTTCAGTCTCAGCAGCAGTGCACTTGAAAGAACCCACTTTTCACAGTCACTATATGATGTACTGAGTTTGAAAAGGGCAAGGATGAAAACACCTCCATCAAGGATTACGGATAACTTTGCAAGGCAGAAATGCAGAGAAAACACACTTGCTTTGCCTTAGCCACGTGCAGAAAGTTAGGATGATTAGTACTTTACAAAAGTAAAGCTTTAATGTGGACACCAGCTTTGTTAATGTCTGTAAGTGCTTTCCTTTGAGGTTTAGTTCCTGTGAGGTGAGCATTGTTCCAGAATGAATCCTGCCCTGTGTATTTATCAAAGAAAAGGCTACCGTTTTGTGCAGAATGTCAACCCAACTGAAGTTCTTTCTCCTGGCTAAATAGTAAGTGCTACCTCGTTGGGTAAATGTACAGTGCATCTCCTACACTACAGCTTTGTAAAGAATATCAAGGAAATTTCTCTAGTGATCATGTTTGTCACTTTGCCATTGTGATTGTTCCTCAAATGTCTTCATCAGATAATTTTCAAAGTGAAACTGCATTTCTGAAGTTTGCACATTGAAAATTATTTTTAGTAAAATAAATAAAATTGGGGAACCCAAGGGACCCTTAAGGCCCCCGCAGCACAGTTTGCTCCCAAATCCTGCAGAAGCCAGCAATGCTCTTGCAGGCAGGGAACTGCTTTAAATAGCAGCTCCCTGCTTGCAGGAGCAATGTTTCCATCTCTATCCCTACAGGCATATTTGCGTGCAGGGTAAGAGATGAAAACTCCTCTTTCAGAAAGTGGGAGCTGTTTGACAGTTTTTGCTTGCTGAAAGCTGAGTTATGTTTGCTTTTACTTGTTGGGAGCTGACAGCTCCCACCAAGTAAAAGCAAACAGCTACCTCCCAAGGGTGGGTACCTTCAGAGGCAGCAGGAGCTGGCCCTGTGGGGGTGGTGGGCCCCATGGCTATAAATGGCTCACAGAGGGGGGCCAATGGCCCCCTTCATCTTATACATTTAGCCCACTGAGGTGGTGGTCGCGGAGGCCATGGGTCCATGAAGGACCCTTACATTATTTTATGTGAGCCACAGGGAGGTCGCAGTCCATGGGACACAGGGGGGCTTGCACCAGCCATACATTGCATGGTTTTCACCTGTAAGTTGGCATTCCCTGGGGTCCGTTACAGAACCCCTGCATTATTTTATTTGTGCACCGGGGAGGTGACAGTCCCCAGGATATATGAGGGTAACACAGCCCCCTGCATTCATTTAAATACATTTGCCCCAGGGATGTGGTGGTCCCCAGGGCATGGGGGCCCAGAAGGCCCAGCAGGCCCAGCGGGCCCACCCACATGTATATAAAATTATTGCCCTAGAGAGGTGGCGGTTCCCGGTGCATGAGGGGTGCCAGACGGGCACCTCTTCACATATAATACAGAGTGCCCTAGGGAGATGGCAGTCCCCCTCGTGCCCCCCTCCTATATTTCCTCAATGTTCCTGGCCCACCACAGGGCAATATTAAAAGCACTTTCTTTTTTTTAAAATGGTGGCAAATTTTGCGAATCTACCACGATTTTCATTGTAATTTAGAAATAAATATGTTTAATCCTTAGGGGGGGTCCCTGGGAGACCCCTGCAGCAAGGTTAGTGATATAGGATAATATTACCCCTTTGCTTCAGCATTGCATTTGGCTGACGACAACCCAACTAGAAAGTTGCAACAGCCGATTTATTTCATGGGACATGGTACCCTGGGGTGAAAATCCAAATTGAAAGTGGCATAAGGAGTCAGGGTGAAGGTCCCATGACCCTAAGGGTGTGATGTAGGTGTGCTTTAGAGGCAAATTATAGGCTTAATATAATATTTCATTACGATATGTGGTATTCATGAAAACAAATGGATTTTCGCAAATGAATTGCAAAATATATGCAAATATGAAATATTTTCAACCCTCTCAGACACTCATGCACCCACTCAGACCCACTCATAGATTCACACACCCACTTTCAGACCCACTCAGACACTTATGCACCTACTCACAGATCCACTGACAGGAACAGGCCCTTTGGATGACGTGCGCTGCGCACAGTGTGTGCGTGGTTTGGGGTTTGGTAGTTATAAGTGCTTGGCTGCAGGGCCTGACTGCAGGCGGTACCAGTGATGTGAATGCCTGAAAAGTAATAGAATCATTATAATTCCCGTCATCAATCAACTACCCCTGAAACGTCAACACTGAGCATGCTCTGCACTGACTTCCACTGTAGCTGTCACTCTGTCAGGCCTTATGTCTTGCTGGGCCCTGACCTGCTACCATCGTGAGAAGGACTTGTGCAATAAAATGTATCACCACAATCTCTACCACAGAAAACACAGGACAGTATTTCTCCATCTCAAGCCGCCTTCTTCCACAGAGTGTGTGGGACATAACAATGCCGCTGCCTGCCTCAGTCATGGTTGGGTTGGCTGGAATATGTAGAAAAAGTTAAACATAAACAAAATAGGGCACCAAAAATATAAAATAAACATAAGGGGGAAATCAATAAAATATGTAAATTGTAGATCAAGAAGGGAGATGGGTGGAGCAGAATTGATTGGATAGTGTTGATGAAGGAACCACAAGGGGATGGCTAGGCAGGGGGAGGCTGGAGTAAACAAAAATGAGAAAAGCGTCACTGGTGTCAATTTTCAGACATGACGTATGTGAGATGAAACTCATGTAATTATGCATCATGTCACATCATTTTTAGTATTTTCGCACAATTAAGCTACACTTAATTTTGTGGGTTATGCCCACCGTACTTACAAACAAGCTCAGCAAAATTTGATTAACCCTGGTGTGATTTGCATGGTTCAGGATCATTTGTATTCTGCTTGTTGTGAGAAAACAGGGCTGTTTGCAAAAATCCCCTAACTTTATGCCCCCATTTTTACTTTTTGCTGGTGTTTTCTTAACTCTGATGGTGCCATGGGTGCTGCTAACCACTCCCAGGGCCTGTGCTCTGTGTAAAAAGAGTATGCAAATTTGTCTCATTACAATTGGCAATGTCAAGCTACCTATAAGTCCCTAGTCTATGGTAGGCCATTTATGTTTAGGGACCCCAGCATAGTTGGTGCACCCATAGGTGCAGTACTGAGGTGCCCAGTGCCATTTTAAAGGCAGGTCTTCCTTGCTGGCTGCTTTGAAAGTAAAGTTATGTGCAAATTCAACTTTGGAATTAAAAGTACTTCCAAATTCTTAAACGACTTTAGTTTTACATATATGTCACCCCTAAGGTTTGCTCTAAGTATCCATAGGGCTTGGAGCTATGTAACTATAAGCAGGGACCTTGTAAGAATTGCTTTATAAACCCTGGTGAGGAACAATAGCCACATTTGTTTGTCCCTCATTGCAGTGAATAGGCTGCATAGGCTAAAATGGGAAGACTTTATTTTAATTAATAAAGGCGCTAGATTCATCAAGTTTCATATCAAACCTTTTGGTATAATAAATCCAACAACTTGCCATTGTTGAATTTATTATAACTAGTTCATGGAAAGAGTTTTAGAACTCTCCCTCAAAGTTGCCAACTTTAGCTCTGTAGTGCCCTTCTCTGATTGGCCAGCCTCTGGCAGCCTGGCCATGTTGCCTTGATGAGGTAAGAAGTGGCCTGGGCTGAAGACAAAGAATGAGTCTGGGAGAGGAAATCTGCCTCAGCTGATGGGGAAAACGGGATGGGGGATAAAAGCCAAACTGGACTTCAAAGGAGGGAAGGACATTTGGAGCAGCCCATGACCTCCTCCATTTCCTGGAAACCCAGAAAACTAGGTGCCCTCTTGATGAGATTAGGAGAGGGCAGGAAAGGGTTCTGTTAAGGATTTTTAGTCAAATCAGTGGGTTGACTCAACCAGACCTCACCTACAAAATTCAGTTTCAACCATTCTGGATTTTTAAGGAATATTTCTCCCTGGGATTGATTTTTGCCATACTTCCCAGGAAGTGTATATTCAAGAGGGTGGTGGCCTGCCTGTGATTGGACAGTGGGCCTCCCTGCTTTTCATCCCAGGAGCAAGGACAACTTTGGCTTTACCACAAAAAGGACATGTCTTGGCCTTGACTGGTTCAGGAGGGGACTTCCTGCATCCTACATGTACAAAATAGCTAACCAGAGTCCACTGCATGGTTTGGAGAAGATTAGAGAACTTTCGGTAAAACGTTCCATAAAGGGACGACCCGGTCTGACCTGCAGGTTTGTCCTGCTGAAAAGCTCCAGAGTCCCAGACTTCCAGGATTTCACTGGGGGCTCCTGTAAAGGCCAATCAATGATTATGAGTTGAAATTGGCTTGTTGCAAAGGGTCGTCTGATGTCGGTGAGAAAAAGCTCCAAAAAAGTGACAGAGTCCAAATGTAAAAAGTCGACCGGGATGCCCCGTGCAGCATATCTGAGCAGGGATCTAGGGACATTGGATCCAAAATAATTTTCAGTCTGGACAAGGATTTCCGTCCTGAAAATCATGGAAGTTCGAAGGTAGAATTCTTCACCAAGGTCTCCTGCAACGTGTATCCGAAAAGAGGGCTCCATGGAGTTTGGATCGGATTGATGACTTTGTCCTGCTGAAGAAAATCTTCAACAAAAAGACTAAGACCATCATTATGACTTTGGCACTCTTTACTGAAGACCACCGTGGTGATGGCAGCCAACAGACGGCTGCGGAGGTGGAAATCTGCCCATCAGATCATGAGTCACAAACACAAAACCAACAGAAAGCAGCCAAAAGTACAATCCCTCCAGACCCAACAAAGTTGTGGAGAGTCAATCCCACCACCCTCCCCGCCACGCCTACAACACACCGCTCTCCAAATAATGACCCTCCAGTCACCACAGAGGGCACTCAATAGATGTAACCAATTGGCTGTGTGGACCGCCACAGTCAATTTGGCCACTCCACACCAACAGAAGCCGACATTGGCCAGAATGAAAAACCCACACCTGAAACACATACACCCACCGTACACACCCACCAAAAGCACTTTAAATACACCCCACAAAACCAACAATTCTTTGCACACATGAAAATCTAGCTACACGTTGCCAGTCCACACATTTCCGGGACTGCACACACAAATGATAACCACCTATACACCCTTCACGCATCACACACCACGCCTCTATACCTAACACACACAACAACACTGAACACAATCACTACTTCACAGCATCCCACATACTCACACACCCTCCACCCCAACCAAACATCCCACCCTCTGCACAACTTACGCACTACAACAACTACACAATTGGCATGTCCCCACAAAAGAATCCCTGTTTAACTGATGAGGAGTGGTGGGTCATGGTAGACAAACTAGTTTGGGTAGAGTCACAGCTGTTCGGTGCACAGCTCCAGCAGATATCCATTGCCAGGAGTATGGAGAGTTGTGGACATGGTGAACTCCATGGGAACCTATCCAAACACAAGGATTGACATTAGAAAGAGGTGGTACGACCTACGAGGGAAGGTACGTGCAATGGCATCCAGGTACCACATTGCCATCATGGAGCTGGCGGTGGACCCCCACCTCCTCCCCCACAGTTGACTACATGGGAAGAGTAGGTCTTGGTTATCCTGCATCCCGATGGCCTCACTGGAGTCACTAGAGGGCTGGACACTGGTAAGTCAGCATTACTTCCCCACCAATACATTCACCTTCATGGCATGTCTCCCCGTCACCTATCTTCATTCACCCTACTCCATCTCAAACAGAGAACCACCCCATAACCACCCTCATCAATTTACCCCTGCGTGACCCAACCACTTTAAGCACACCTATCCAAGGTCAGCATTCACACACATCCATAATGCATGGGCTGCATGTAGCACTACTAATACAACAATGCGTCACCATACACAAATCAAAGATGGAAAAACAACACCCATCCCATAAGGTAACCCAGAAATGCAGAATATGTATCTGAGAATGAATTTAACAAACATACATGTCCACAGGTACCCCAGCCAATGTCAGCTGGCAGCATGTGCCACATCAACCCAGTCCTCTACCAGAAGAAGGTGCCAGTGATGACAGCAACTCTGGATGTCTGGATCTGGAAGATCTCTGTAGCCCATCTGGTACTACTACTCAGTCAGACACCTCAGGCAACACACAGTCCACCCCAGAGCACCCCACATCAGACTCCACTAACACAACAGCCACCCAATGTCCCCAAACCTCGATCCCCCGTACACGTCAATCAACAGTATGCCCACCTGTACAGGGATCTAAGTCAACATCTCACAAGCAAGACGAAGAAGGTCCTGGTGTCAGTGGGAGTTGGGACACAGTTCAGGGGACACAGGCACAGGGGGCCAGGGCCAGTGGAAGGATATCTGTGTGCCAAGGGATGGGCCAACCCAGGGAACCGTCTGCCAAAAGAGGCACTGTCAAATGTCCTGTGAGCATACCAGAAATCCCAGGACAGGATGGGCCAGGTACTTACCATCTTGCAGGAGAACTAGAGGCTGCAGGGGGAACACCACCAGGAGGTCATGCAGAAGTTTCAGGCCTTCAATGTCATCATGGCCTCCATTGCAGGGGTGCTCAGTGATATGGCTACCATCATGCATGAGTACACAACACACCCTTCCACCAGCCAGTGTACTTTACAGCCATCCATATCTGCTGCAGCTAATGGGCAGGATGACCTGCCACAGGACTCACAGAGCACCAGCACCCCTCCGTCTACAGCAGAAGAAACACCCTGCAAACGTTTCCTGCAACCCAGACAGCCACCCAAGACTGTAACCAAAACCCAAACCACTGCCAGGAAGTGAGCCTCTCCTACATGTCTCCCTTGTGTGGCACTGAGACACCTTGTTTACTTTGGACTGCCATTGCTCCTTTTCCTATGGTCCTATGGATACTGGACCTTTGCTACAAACTAACAGGGCCACTACACTGAAGATTTTGTCCACCATCACCCCAGTCTATTGCACTATCCTTTCCCTTTTGTAATTTCAATAAACACGCTTAAACACAACTGAAGGATTTGTGATTTAATTTCAACAATATGCAATGTGTTGACCTTTATTATACTGTGCAAATGTGATGTAAAATGTGAATCTATCCAATGTACAGTCAGCTTGGGGTGCACGTGACCAGTGTAAGAGCATGCCACAAGTCACCATCCACCAAACTGTGTGAAAGCAGTCTGTAGGCATCTCATGAGCTCACAGTAGTGACACCAATATCTTTAAAAAGGGAAAACATTAGTGGCATTCAAATGAGAAGTTAAAGGTATTAAAGCAACCTGAGCCCCTGTAACATAACAGCATATATTCAGCTGGCCACATCAACTCAGAAATTTGCACTTCAATTGACTCCAAACAACAGAAGTGAAGTGAAACAACTCATTAAAGGCCTGCAGACAAGATACCACAGAATTAGCGATGCCATATTGTCAGTATGTCAATCCCTCCTCTGGACCACCTAGTCTAGGCCAAACTGTCAAGGACAATGGAGTCACAGAGTGGTTGTGTAATCACATTGTAACTTACATAACATTCAGTACAACAAATGGTAAGTACTGTATGGAATGAGGACACAGTTTGATGTGGGTATGGATTTGAAACTGCAAAACAGCTGATACATTGAATAGGCTGAGTAAGCTTTATCCATATCATCATACCACTGGCATGACTGACCACAGATGGAACTGTGTCAGGTTACAAAATGCACACATTTGTGGTTGGCACATCAGGGCTGCCACACAGCACTTAATTGTAATGGTGGTGTGAACAGAAGGAAAATCTTACCTGAGTGTCATTGGAAGTACTGTTGTCCACATCCTCCTCCTCCCCATTTTCATCACAGTCTTCAGTGTCCTCTGCTGTCACAGGTGCATTGTCTCCCCCTCATCCTGCAGGAATGGCACATGCCGTCTGAGGGCCAAATTGTGAAGCATGCAGCAGGCCACCACTATCTGGCAGACCTTTCCAGGGAAGTAGAGGTAGAGTAGGGATCCAACAGAAACATGGAGGTACCTGGACCTGGCTTACAGTAGCCCAAAAGTCTTTTGATGACTCTTCTGGTCGGTCCATGTGCTTCATTGTATCAATTCTCTGCCCTTGTCCTCGGATTCCTCACTAATGTCAACAGTCAGGATAGGTTTGGGTAGCCGGAGTCACCTGGAAATAGTGAGAAACACATTTCTTGTGTACAATAGCACAGAGGACAACTCCTGGTGGCATACAGTGACATACATTGTGTGAAACATCAAGCTCACCAATGAACCAGACTTTCTCTCTCTCTGTATTTGTACCATCATCTCTAGGACACTGCTGTTCCTCAATACTTAAGTATCATGCACACATCCTGGAAACATGGCAGTAACGTGGGAAATATACTGATCTGCAAGGCACACCATCTGCACATTTGTTGAATTGTAATTCTTCCTATTTCTGTACACATGCTCATTTATCCTGGAAGGGACCAAAGTAATATGTGTCTCGTCAATGGCTGCAGTCACATGTAGAATGTCTCCTACTGTGTAGAAAGCAGCCTTCACAGTGGGCAAATCATCACTGTGGAGGAATGAGATATAGCTGCTCATGTGTTTCAGCAAGGCAGTCAAGACTCTACTAAGCACATTAGAAAGCATTGGCTGTGACATACCCGCAGCTAAGCCCACAGTCACCTGAAATGATCGACTGGCCAGGAAGTGGAGGACTGACAGCACCTGTACTGTAGGAGGTTTTGCAGAAGGACAACGAATAGCAGGAATGAGATCCTGCTCCAATTGTGCACACAGTTTGAAGATTGTGGCCCTTTCCAGATGATAGGTGAGTATAACATGGAGTTACTCCAGTGTAGCCAAGTCGACCAGGGGTCTGTACATGGGTGCATTCCTCCTCCTCCACAGTGGTTGGTATCTCAACAAACCAAACATCACAAGTGTGTCACAGCAGGAAGGATAGACACACAACATCATAGTAAACAGAGCTATCTCATACTTTCCAGGCAACCAATGATTGTAATCTGCACTGATGTACTCTACATGCAAACAGACTTCTGAAACCTTACATTCTTTTTCATTTGCCATAGTGCCTCACTGATGTAGTCAAAGTCTTGTGACGTGATTACTAGCATCACATTTTACATGTTTTGTCAACTACTCTTCTGCAAGCAGTGCACTGGTATGAGATATTGTTGAAGAGCCAGAGTCTCCCAAAAAAGCAAAATATGTACACGGCTTGGAATTGCCTTTGTGTATACCATCCGTACCTATGACTCACATATAATTGACTGCCATGAGTACTATCATCAGGTAATGGCACCCACCTGACCTGCATGCAGAGGACAGGTAGAAGTGACCTCACTCCGCTGGCATTTGACGTCATGGCGGAGGGTGGTCTGAACCGCTGTGCAACTCCTCATTGGTTAACATTGAAGTCTATAGAGCACAGGGGCCAATGAACATCACCACCGGCTGTGACTGTGATTACCGGCGTGGACGTGACTGCCATTTTCAAAATCCCATTTCACTTGACTCCTGACTCTCACCTGATCAACACATCCACTGCGTGAGCTGCTGTGTCCTGTGCCTGGAACCCACAATGGCCTAAGCTACAGGGGATAGGGCCCCAGCCTTCGCATCTGAAGAACTGGAGAAGCTTGTGGATGGGGTCCTACCCTTGTTTTGACAGTTGTATGGGCATCCAGGTCAACAGGTGAACACCTTTAGAGTATTTTGGATGCAACATGGCTGTATGTATGTAGATGTATGAGTGTGCAGGCAGTGTGTCCTTTAGGGAGTGCTTTTTTGCTATATGCAATATGCAAGCAGAGGTGTGAGTTATGTGTAAGATGAATGTGGGATCAATGCAGTATGTTGTCCATTGCTGTAATAGAATGTAGTGTGTAGTCAATGGTGTTCTTCTGTCTGTGTTTCCTATGCAGGTCTGTGCCCATCAGAAGAAAGGGTTATGGCCTGCCATCGGCAAGGAAGTGCGGACCCTGGGGGTCCATAGCCGGGGGAGCACTCACTGAAGAAAGAGGTGGGAGGATCTGCAACGCTGGGCCTGGAAGACTGCGGATGCCCAGCTGGGGACACCCTCCCAACGAGGGAGGGGTGCCTGTCGGACCCTGACCCCCCTAATGGCCTGCATACTGGTGGTCGCCAACACAGAGTTGGGTGGGCACTTGAGGGCAGCACAGCAGCCACAAAGGGGTGAGTACACACTGTGTTAAATTAAATCCTGATGCCTGGCATGGTGTTTTAGTGCAAGGTAATAGTCAGTATATGCCTCATTATGCCTCTGCAGGTTATGTTGTCAAGTTCTGCACAGCTATGGTGAGTGATGTACAATTGGTATTGGTAATTATCTGGTACTCCAGCTTCAGTAAGGGCCTACATCCTGATTCACCGGAGTTAGAGTGATGCTCTGATGTCTACTGCCTATGTGGTGTGACCTGGCAATTGCATATTGACAAGTCACTTTGTCAGAGTAGTGTAGTTGTGCCTTTGTCAACAGGCAGACATGGATTAGTGAGTCTCAATAGGTGTGCAGTTGGTTGTGTCTGCTGAGTTAATTTTAGCTGTTGTTCTCAGGTAATGGTGTGGTATTGTGGTTGTTACTGCATAGTGTAATTACCCGTGAGTCATTGTGATGCTTCTGCGACTCCCTAACCTCCTACTTCCACCGCAAGATTGCACACATCCACGACAGCTTCAGCACCGAGATCCCCTCTGGCAACCACTAACACCACAGATTCGCCTCCGACCAACCTCCTGTTCTCCTAGACCCCCTTCAACGATAATGACACCATCAAAATCATGAACACCATCCTCTCCAGGTCTCCATCTGACCCCTGCCCTCACCACAGCCTCAACAAAGCAAGCTCCATGATCGCACAACAACTACGGAAGATCATCAACAGCTCCTTTGAGTCCACCACCTTCCTGGAGAGCTGGAAACACGCCAAGATCAACGCCGTCCTCAAAAAACCCAAGGCAGACCCAGAGGACCTCAAGAACTTCTGGCCTATCTCCCTGCTCTGCTTCCCGGCAAAAGTCACTGAGAAGGCCATCAACAGACAACTAACCAGCTTCCTAGAGGAGAACTGCACCCTACAACATTCTCAATCTGGATTCCGCAGCAACCACAGCACCAAAACCGACCTCATCTCCTCCGCCGACGACATCAGAACCATACTGGACAGCGGCAAAACCACTGCCCTCTTCCTCCTGGACCTCTCAGCCGCGTTCGCCACTGTCTGCCACCACACACTACACTCATGCCTCAGCATTTCTGGAATCCGAGACAGAGCCCTGGACTGGGTCACCGGCAGAACCCAGAGAGTCCGCACCCCCATTCCTCTTGGAGGCCACCCAAATCATCTGCGGCGTACCCCAGGGTTCGTCCCTCAGCCCGACCCTCTTCATTGTCTACATGGTCCGCTCCCTAATCGCTCAATCCCATAACCTCAGCATCATCTCATACGCCAATGACACCCAGCTGATCCTCTCTGTCACCAAGGACTTCGCCAAGACCTATCTCCACAAAGGAATGAAGGCCATCGCTGAATGGATGAAGAGAAGCTGCCTCAAACTCAATTCGGACAAGACGGAAGTCCTTATCTTCGGCTCCACCCCCTCCACATGGGATGACTCCTGGTGGCCTGCCACTTTCTGAACCGCTCCGACTCCCACCAACGATGCATGCAACCGAGGATTCATCTTGGACCCCTCACTATCCATGACCCAGCAAGTCAACGCCATCTCCTCCTCCTGCTGCAACACCCTCTGCATGCTCTGAAAGATTTACAAATGGATACCCACCAAAACCAGAAAAACAGTCTCCCAAGCCCTCGTAAGCAGCAAACTGGA
Source organism: Pleurodeles waltl (assembly GCF_031143425.1). NCBI lineage: Eukaryota > Metazoa > Chordata > Amphibia > Caudata > Salamandridae > Pleurodeles > Pleurodeles waltl. Next base: position 1,103,696,994 of record NC_090447.1, on the reverse strand, counting down.
CAATAGCAATGCCCTCTATGCAGGAACCATGGCCAAACTCCAGAAGAGGCTGCAATGCATCCAGAACGCCTCCGCACGCCTCATCCTGGACATCCCCCACCACTGCCACATCACAGACCATCTGAAAGACCTGCACTGGCTCCCATTCAACAAGACCGGACCTGAATACGTCTCCTTCTACACCCCAACCCAGCATCTCTACTCTGCTGACCTCGCCCTCGCAACCGTCCCACACGTCCACAGAACTACAACCGGCGGTAGATCATTTTCACATCTCGCTGCCAAAACGTGGAACACTCTTCCCACCCACCTGCGCTAGACCAAAGACCTCCTTACCTTCAGGAAACTTCTCAAGACCTGGCTGTTCGAGCAGTAGCAGCACCTCCCCCATACTTCTCCCCCTCCCCTCCTCAGCGCCTTGAGACCCTCATGGGTGAGTAGTGTGCTTTACAAATCCCCTGATTGATTGATGCGTATGCCATATGCACTTTGACTGCTGTTTTTTGACCCTATGCTACCTTTCTTTCTCCCCCACCCTCTCTCCTTTTCTTCTCTTGTCCTTGTGTGTATTAACATCATCTGGCGAAGGAGCTGGGGTACCGGTGAGTGGGGGAGCTGCAGCCCCTGGGACCCAGGAGGCAGTGTCCACCGATGCCAAGGGAACCAGTTGGTTGAAGGGCGAGGGGAGCACCACGGGAGAGACAGGAGCTACAACAACCGACTCCGATGGAAGCTCCCTGGTGGTGGTGGACCCCTCTGGAACCACCCCAGGATCGTCATCTTCTGCCATCCCCTGTACCAGCACCGAACTCCCAGTAGTCCCCCACCCAGTTTGCCATGCCCGCTCACCCAGAAGGGTGGGCGACTCCTTCGCCGCAGGCACCTCAACCCCTGCCCCAGTGAGCCCTGCTGCCCTCACTGAGGAGGCTAATGACCTCCTAAGATCCATCTCTGTAGGGCAGTCAATCATAGTGGATGCCACCCAGGGACTGGCATCCCAGATGCAGCAATGCAGTGCCTAGCTGGAGGGCATTCACAGTGGCTTGGCTTGCCTACAGAGATTGTTTCAGGCTCTGACCTCCTCTTTGATGGCAGCCAGTGTCCCTAGTTCTTCCGTCCGCCCGCTAACTACCTGTACCCAGTCCCAGACCCCTCTCCCCTCACCCATCCAAGCACACAAACAGACGAGCATGCACCCAAGACAACAGACAGGACTGGCAAAGAAAAGCATAAGCACCACAGGTTACACCACAAGCATACACACAGCCAACACACAGAAGCACACACAACATCAGCCACTGCCTCCACTGTCTCCCCTCCACCTCTTCACTCACAGTCACATCAGCACTCACACCTGCATCCTCAGTTCCAGTTCCTGCAACCTGTTCAGCCTTGCCACAGTCACCACAACAGCAGACATGCAGACTAGCACCCCATTTACCTCATGCACAGTCACCACAACCACTATCACAACCAGATGCAGTACACCCACCTCACTTGCAGACATCACCCCAACATACATGCACACAACCTGTTTGCCCTCTCCCTCCCTCTCTGTCCCCCCTCCTCCCAAAAAACATAAATGCTCCCACTCAGACACTCAACAGCCATCCACCTTACACATGCACACTTTAAATGCATCTGCAGACCCAGTCCAGCATACCTAGACCTCCTACAACCACTCCCAAACCTCCTTCTACACTCCACCCCACTGCACCTAAGAAACTTTTCCTTTCCCGCCTTCACCTCTTCTCTCCTCCTGACCCACCCTGTGTTGTCCCAAAGAGGAAGTTCCTCCTCCCCAGCCCAGTCTCTCCAGCTCCCAGTCCTCTCGTGGCCCCCCTATTGTAACATATGTCCCTCCCTGGCTAAAAAGGCTCCCACTATAGGGCACAGGCTAGCCACTCAGACCCTCCACTCCAGGCCCACTCCTCTGCCCCTAAATAGAGGAGCAAAAGCCCGCCCCCTTCAAACCAAAATCAAAAGACCCCACTTCCAGGAACACCCCCAACCTCCTCCCCTTCAGGTGTCTGCCTTCAACATTGATGTCACTAGTCAAGTAGGACCTTTCAAGTTGCCCTGTGTAGTGGCATGGACACTTTTGGTCTGGCAAATGGCCCTTTGTGTATATAGTTCCGTTGATGTTATATGGTTGCTTTTCCCACCGGAAAACAGTGATTGATTCATAGGTGTTTGTCCTGGCTTTCTATACTTCTGGCTTATACTGTTGTTGCACTTTTCAGCAGATTGTTCTCTGTGTGTGGTGTGTGTTGTGTGTGTGGGTGTATCACTCTCCCTTCCCTTCCTTGTGTGCTAGGTGGCTGTACTCACCATTGCCATCTTTGTCGATGTCGCTGCTCCTGGACTCCCATTGCATGGTACAACCTCAGTAGGACTCCCAGTTAGGGTTCCATGGTGACCGCAAACTCCTCTGTGTACCTGGAGGTGAGTGTCTTCTTTTATATGGTCGTTTTCTGCCAGTCTTTTCGTGGCGGTGGTTCCGCCCTGGAAATCCTGGTGGTCTGCTATGTCGTAATATGGTGGGCGGTGAATGGTGTTCCACCAGCCTGAAGATGGCAACCAATGTGGTCGGTGGCCAGACAGCACTGACGGTTCAGGCAGTGCATTGGCTGTAAATGGGAGGGATCACTGCTGTGGTCATAATTTAGCGGTCTCCGTCGCAAGCCTGGCAGCGGTACTACAGACATCATCAGCGTGGCGGTCAGCTGACCGTCATAGTCATAATGAGAGCCTAGGTCTGAAGTTAAACTTTTGACTGAGGCCACACGCTTGCTGTAGCCGAACAGGGCTCCATCTCTGTCATCCTCAAACTTTGACTTTGCCCCAGTCTAGTGCGGCCAAATTACCTGATGGGTGCTTGTAGTTTCTCTGTGCTAGAAAACATTAAGGGGGTCATTATGACCCAGCAGTGGGCGATAATGTGGCAGTAAGTACTGCCAACAGGCTGACGGTATTTACCACCGTATTATGACATTGGCTGGAAGGCTGAAGCCAACCCGACAATGAACCACTCCGACAGCCATGGCGGTAACAGCCACCGGGCTGGAGATGTCCATCTCCAGCCCGGCAACTGCCATTGTGCCGCCTGCGGGATTATAACTCCGCCTACCGCCATGGTTTTCGTGGCATTCGTAACGCCACGAAAACCATGACGGTAGTCCATATCAATGACAGGGAACTCCTTCCCTGTCACTGATAGGGGTCTCCCCCTTCCTCTCCATTTACCCCCCACCCCTCACCTCTCCAAACCCTCTTACCCCCCTACATTCATGCCCTCTTCACACACACACATGCATACACACACCCATTCCCACATGCTTACATGTATGCATACATCCATTCACACACACATCTGCACACACTTCCAAACATACATGCAGACACGCATTCAAATTTCACTACATAAACGCACTCACATGTCCGTACATGTGCACACACATTCAACACTCAACACACACACACATTCATGAACACACATACATTCACACCCCCCCCACACCTCTCCCCTGTCAGAGACCCGGCTTACCTGGATCCAGGGAGTCCTCCGGGAGGAGATGGGATGGCGCGCTGCTACCCTCCACAGCGCCCACCAGCAGAACACTGCCAGGCCGTATCATGGGTCATGATACGACTGGTGGCGGTCTATTGGCGTGGCACTGCTGGTCGTAGCAGCGCCACCTTACAGCCATCCGCCGTCATGGCCACAGCCACATTTCCTCCATTCTTGTGGCGCAAATCTGGCTGAGGTCATAATATGGTGGACTGCTGGTAGCTGTGGGGATGGTCTTTTGGTGGCCGTCGCCGTGGCAGTAGGTGGTTTATACCTCCAAAGTTGAAATGAGGGCCTAAGCTTCATACTAAAACCAATGGTACTAACTTTATTAAACTCAGATGAATGAATGAAGGGTTGCTTTGACTTTGTGGGATTTAAACCTATGGCTGTGAGGTTAACCAGAGATTCAGTTACTGCACTGGCCCTCTGAGCCACATGTGTATCAACTTCTGCATGTAACAAGTTATTCACTTTTATTGCCTTCTTTTTAGTCATAGGGGAGAATAATCATGAGATAAGTTTATTGGAAAAAATATAGAAACGAGAAAACGGGCATTTCCTGTAAATAAATGATTTGGTGACATTATTCAACTAAGCTACATTTCTGTTGCTCCATCTGCAAATGGTATCTGAGGAACCAACAGAATTATTCTCATTGGCTGAACCAGGTCCATTGAATAAAGTCTTTAAGATTCCTGAATTTGCTGTCCACTTTGACAGCATTGCCAAAAATGTCTTCAAATACACTGGAGGTTAAGACTTTGACATTCTTTCTGTACATGTTGGGGCATTCACAGGTGAGATATCATCATAAATATTCACCCTCAGAGGTCCACTGTACCTTTAGACATGATGACAAAGTCAGTAGTTAGGATCAAACAACCAAAAATCAATAACATAAACCTGAATAATCAATATTAAACACCATGACTAATTCAACACTAAATCAAAACTCCAATCTGAGTAAAGTTTTTAAAGATTTATTACATTCCCAAAATCAACATCACATAAATGACAAACAAAACCAAATTATAAACATACATGAAGATCATAGGCTGACCAAAGCATCTGAAAAGATTCCATCTACTAAACATCAATACTGTTAGACACTCCAAAAGAATTATGTAGATTAGCAACAACATAACATGCACATTATTATCAGATTTCAAAGCAGATTATGATGCCAACAGAAAATCATCAAAATACAGTTTTAATAATCAATCTCAGATTTCAGAGCCGAGCTATTCCTAATACTAACCAGAATCTTGACTTGCATGTGTGGGAACGGGCTAACACCTGCAGGCAAAATCAAAAAAAAAAGAAGATGAAAATAATTTGGAAAGCATCTAACCAGAATAACTAACTAAAAGAAATATGTTGGTGTCAGTAAGCTAAAAGGGAAACAAGAAACCACATTTAGTTATACCTCTCCTCATGGGACAGCATGCAGCGTTAATTCATCAAGCAGAATACGCCTTATCTTCTGGTGTCGGTTGCCAGCAGCATCAGGACAGTGCAGAATACAAGCTGCACATAGCACATATAAGCAGTTCATTAATTTTCAGTACTGAACCACATAAAAAAATAGGGCAGGAAGGACTATGATGAGAAAACGCATCAGGAAACTTAGAGAATAGGAACGTGGGAGAGCAGACTTAAGCAAGCACAGAACTTATTCTCAGAAGAGCTGGCAATGGACTGCCTTCATTTCCAAGTTCTTCACTAATTAAAATACACAAAATCCATTTGATTGATCCTTCTGGTGGGCACACACCAGGCATTGATTTCAGCAGCCAATGGTTAAGCAATGGTGACACTGACTTTGCAACTTTTAGGAATTTCTCAGGAAAAAGTATGTTGTCAGCTTCATTCATCACAGGGTTCCGCCAAAATAATATAATTTCTAGTAACTTGCAACAAGTAGTTTCTTTATCATGGCACACAATAAACTAAACTAATATTCTTTCATATGAGCATCATGAATCTTCCTGTGCATGTCAGCAGTCAGAGCAAATATGATTACATTAGCTAAACTTGAAACATGCTCTTCTCTTTAAATACAATAGAACATTCAACATTACATTTGCTGCCTAAGAAAATGAATTCAGGTTAAAGGGGAATATTAAAACAACAATTTTCAAATTGAACTTTTAGGCCTTGTCATGTTAAGGAAGCCTTAATGCACAGTAATACAAATAATGTATTATTAAACTATCATGCACACCTTCAGATTCAAATCAAATATGCAAAGCAAATTATTTTATTAAACATTATTCATATTATGTCACAGCAAACGTTAAACGCATATTTTTTCACATATTATGTAAGCTATTCAATATGTGTTTCAATCTCAGTCAGTTAATACTCATAATGTGTTTTATTCCTACTACAGGGAGTGCAGAATTATTAGGCAAATGAGTATTTTGACCACATCATCCTCTTTATGCATGTTGTCTTACTCCAAGCTGTATAGGCTCGAAAGCCTACTACCAATTAAGCATATTAGGTGATGTGCATCTCTGTAATGAGAAGGGGTGTGGTCTAATGACATCAACACCCTATATCAGGTGTGCATAATTATTAGGCAACTTCCTTTCCTTTGGCAAAATGGGTCAAAAGAAGGACTTGACAGGCTCAGAAAAGTCAAAAATAGTGCGATATCTTGCAGAGGGATGCAGCACTCTTAAAATTGCAAAGCTTCTGAAGCGTGATCATCGAACAATCAAGCGTTTCATTCAAAATAGTCAACAGGGTCGCAAGAAGCGTGTGGAAAAACCAAGGCGCAAAATAACTGCCCATGAACTGAGAAAAGTCAAGCGTGCAGCTGCCACGATGCCACTTGCCACCAGTTTGGCCATATTTCAGAGCTGCAACATCACTGGAGTGCCCAAAAGCACAAGGTGTGCAATACTCAGAGACATGGCCAAGGTAAGAAAGGCTGAAAGACGACCACCACTGAACAAGACACACAAGCTGAAACATCAAGACTGGGCCAAGAAATATCTCAAGACTGATTTTTCTAAGGTTTTATGGACTGATGAAATGAGAGTGAGTCTTGATGGGCCAGATGGATGGGCCCGTGGCTGGATTGGTAAAGGGCAGAGAGCTCCAGTCCGACTCAGACGCCAGCAAGGTGGAGGTGGAGTACTGGTTTGGGCTGGTATCATCAAAGATGAGCTTGTGGGGCCTTTTCGGGTTGAGGATGGAGTCAAGGTCAACTCCCAGTCCTACTGCCAGTTCCTGGAAGACACCTTCTTCAAGCAGTGGTACAGGAAGAAGTCTGCATCCTTCAAGAAAAACATGATTTTCATGCAGGACAATGCTCCATCACACGCGTCCAAGTACTCCACAGCGTGGCTGGCAAGAAAGGGTATAAAAGAAGGAAATCTAATGACATGGCCTCCTTGTTCACCTGATCTGAACCCCATTGAGAACCTGTGGTCCATCATCAAATGTGAGATTTACAAGGAGGGAAAACAGTACACCTCTCTGAACAGTGTCTGGGAGGCTGTGGTTGCTGCTGCACGCAATGTTGATGGTGAACAGATCAAAACACTGACAGAATCCATGGATGGCAGGCTTTTGAGTGTCCTTGCAAAGAAAGGTGGCTATATTGGTCACTGATTTGTTTTTGTTTTGTTTTTGAATGTCAGAAATGTATATTTGTGAATGTTGAGATGTTATATTGGTTTCACTGGTAATAATAAATAATTGAAATGGGTATATATTTGTTTTTTGTTAAGTTGCCTAATAATTATGCACAGTGATAGTCACCTGCACACACAGATATCCCCCTAACATAGCTAAAACTAAAAACAAACTAAAAACTACTTCCAAAAATATTCAGCTTTGATATTAATGAGTTTTTTGGGTTCATTGAGAACATGGTTGTTGTTCAATAATAAAATTAATCCTCAAAAATACAACTTGCCTAATAATTCTGCACTCCCTGTATTTCTACTTAAAATAATACCTTCATGTTATTATCTATTAATAATTCACTCAAAAATAAATGTACATTTCTTGTTAAAAGTGGTGTCAGAAATACAAACTCTAGGCACAATTGTCCACCAAGTTTCAAAAACACACGTTCATTTCTACATTATTTTACTCAGTTAAGCTTTAAAACTGTAGATGTATTAGCTGTCATATGCTACTTCAATGTCACTAATTTAATTAATAAAACGTAATCTCTCTCAGACATGATGGCGACATTTCATCCTCATCCTGTCACCGAACATAAATCTGTGGGAGTTTGTGGGGGTTTCTTTCTATACTAACTCAAATTGACATTTCATTGATTGTCCTTTATGTTCCTTGAAGACTTCTCTCGCACTTCAGCAATGTCTCTAATTATGTACTCCAAATCTATGTTACTGAATGGAGAGTGCTTCCTTAGGATCAAACAAGTAATCCGGACGTCATCATAATGCAAATCACACCCTGTCGGATAAAAATGGTCACCTATCAGCCCATTGTACTGAAGGAAATGGTCTGTTCAGTCGTTAACTGCACTACTTTGTCTATGAAAATTATATTCTTAACTAGAATTAACATACATGGTTTAGGGCCAAAACCTTTAATACACTTTTTATACACCTTGCATAATTTCACATACTATCCTTAATTGACCTAATATTTGGTGTTTGGTATTATGCACGTTTCTCATAGGCTATCAATTACTGGAAGTTCTACTGTGGGAGTATCCAATCGATGATAAATAATGAAGAGGTTTTGGCTGGCTGCTAGCAATGTATTCTTTTTCATTAGGTAGATTTCAGTGAAGATTTGGGTTGCTAAATCTGTTCTTTGTTCTAGATTATATTTAATATTATATTTAATATTTATAGGTAATATTCTTTGCTCATTGCTTCGTACACCCGAGCTACCCAAAATAGAGTACGAGCCTTCACTTCATAGGTTAAAAGTTCGGAGCAAAAAGCAAATTCCATTGAGGCTTTACACAATCTTCGACGTTTTACTTCCACATTTAAAGGTCTAAAAACAAATTTATTTACTTGAGGAATGTGCTTTCCATAAAAGCACAACTTCGGAGCTTCCCATAGCTTGGTATTATGAGATCTGTAATTTTTGAACAGTCATAGGAGACACTACTTAAAAGCTGGACGTTTTCGCAGCTGACGTTCATGTTTGTGTTTTAATATGTTGACTTTCAATATTTTCCGTGAACAGATGTTCACTCATATTTCCACTAGTATTGACTCCGCAGGCCGCCGCAAGTAGTTTACTGCTATAGTCATCCCCTACCTGGTTGGTACCCAAAGGGGGAATGTTTATTGTTAATTAAAATATTAGAATCTTCTGCAGGCTTGCACCAGCGCTTTCACATATGTGATGGGGAATTTGCCTGCCTCCAGGACACATCTAAAGGTTGATCACCGACTCACAGAATGACAGTTTAAAGCATTTACTCGCACCAACAGGTGCAGCCCATTGAATGTTTATAATTCAGTGTTCTTTTAAGGCTGCATTTAAGCAACGCACCAATCTGGAAACCATGTAACACACAACAGTGGCACATTCTGCTGCGTCCCCGCTTGAGAATGTAATGCAGAACCACAATTTCTGTTTAGAATGTGCATACTGAGTTTACAGTTACAGGTGTCCCGGGTGCGTTTATCAGATGGCTATTAAGGGAAATGGCGATAGCTATCTGACAATATCTCCTTCCTGTCGGTTCTGATTACTTCAACTCCCCTTCTTGATTCATTTTTCTACATTCATTGAATAAACCGAGGAAGTAAATGCACAGGCTCCCTTTCCCGTCTTTGGTTTAAAAGCCAAATGGTGCTGCTCCAGGAACTGGGGCCTTGTTATATTTTTGTAACAATTGAACGGTTTATAGTCAACATTACTTTTGGTATTAAAGTGATTATTTACGCAGGCGTGTTCCAATGAAGATTTGAGTTGCTAGATATGTTCTCTTTCCTAAATTATGTTTAATTTAGTTGGTGCCTCTACAACAATTTCATATCAAAATAGCTTTACCAAGATTTTAACTTTTTAAGCACATATTACGTGTTTTGCGGTAAATGAACAACATTTATGGCACCCAACAAGTTACAAATCCAGGTGGAAAAGAAAGTGTGGAATTGTAATTCATGATCTATGGTAAATTTCAGTCCGTACTCGGCAATGATCATGATTTCAAATACAAGCAGATTACGTGTAAATTGGCGTCGTGTGTGGTAAATATGCAGCCACTAAATAGCATTCGTGTTTTTGGTACAGAAAACCCCACTTTAGACATTCTGAAGAAGCAGGAGAAAGATAATAATCAACTAATCAAATGAGAGGCCCAAAAGCAACATTGCATTACACAAACGATAAGTACATCATTTTCAGGTGCCTTTAGGGCACCATATTGAGATAGCACCAGGAGGAGTCCATTTTGAGCACCCAAGTCTAAGGAATAGACTACTGTATCCTCTAAAAATGTCTGAACATAAGGAAGGTGCCATGAAGATTCATCCTGGACACCAGGAGTTACGCAAGCATACGTATACAATCAACTGCTGGTGATCAACAAGGTTTTCAATATTACTCTAGACTTGTGGGGTATTTAATGATGAAGCTATCACCTGAAACCTGGTCATGGATTTAGAATGAGATTGCTGCTAAAATCAATGCGGCCTGGTCTTACCCAGGGGAGGTTTGGATGTCAATAAAACAAAAATATTTGGAAAGACGTGTGCAGGACATAGGGGGTCATTCTGACCCTGGCGGTAATTACCGCCATGGCGGAGGTCGGCGGTAGCACCGCCAACAGGCTGGCGGTGCTCCGCCGGGCATTCTGACCGCGGCGGTACAGCCGCGGCCAGAAGCGGAAAGCCAGCGGTGTACCGCCGACTTTCCGCTGCCCATGGGAATCCGCCATGGCGGCGCAGCTTGCTGCGCCGCCATGGGGATTCTGACAGCCCATACCGCCATCCTGTTCCTGGCGGTTCACCCGCCAGGAACAGGATGGCGGTATGGGGTGTCGTGGGGCCCGTGGGGGCCCCTGCAGTGCCCATGCCAATGGCATGGGCACTGCAGGGGCCCCCGTAAGAGGGCCCCACAAAGAATTTCAGTGTCTGCTTTGCAGACACTGAAATTCGCGACGGGTGCAACTGCACCCGTCGCACCTTCCCACTCCGCCGGCTCCATTCTGAGCCGGCTTCCTCGTGGGAAGGGTGTTTCCCGCTGGGCTGGCGGGCGGACTTTCGGCGGTCGCCCGCCAGCCCAGTGGGAAAGCCAGAATGACCGCCGCGGTCTTTTGACCGCGGAGCGGTCTTTCGGCGGGAACCGCTTGGCGGGCGGCGACCGCTGTCCGCCGCTGTCAGAATCACCCCCATAGTGACCACCAACCCAGTTCTAAATGATGCAGTGGTAAGAGAAGGTTCCTCAGTACCACTGATATATAAGGAATTGAGGGAATTCATGGTGAACTTGAGATCAGCTACACCCAGGAGACAACAGATGTCTTGAAACTATAAAAACACATTATGTAATGTTTAATGTTAACAAAATAAGGCATTTCATAGCTATGTTTAAGTAGGATGTATACTTTGGGCATTAAAGATATCTTGCCAGTGTACTATCTGATATTATATGATGTATATGAAGTAATTAGGTCAGAATACATCACAATAAAACCTAGCCCCAATGAATAGAAAAACATAGAACAATTTTGAAATTTTCAATGTCAACTTAAAATAGGTTTGCCAACACTTTATTGGTAGTCAATTATATATGCAAAGACTGTCAAAAATCCATCTGGTCACAACAAATGAGCAGTGTACGACCTTCCCTTTCAAAGTACATCACACGTAAATACAAATAATACACTATGAGCAATTTTGTAAAATAAAAACATCGACTTCTATTGCCATAGTGAGAACATAGATTCCTATGTTGTCAGGCACAAAAGTATTTGTGACACAGTATAGGGGCTGTTTGTTACCATGGTTCCCAAAGGTAGATGACAAGTGTATCTTCAGCCAATGTGAAATTTAACCCCCTATATATATTAATTTAAGCAAGTGTAAAATACCATACTATTATGCTTATGTTAGAGTGTGAAAATCACTAATAACATTGTGTGATTAAATGAAAGAAAAACATGAGTTTTAAAGCGCAAGGTTGAAATGAAAATGAGTCCTACACTAATAATTGACACAGATATTTCGAAAACGAAAATAAATCACTGTCAAATGATTATTTTTTTTTGTTTTATTAACTTAGAGTAATGAAAAAATAATAATTACATGTTCAGAAAATAAATAGTTTGAGTTTTTATGAAATGTTGTACACTGCTCATTTTACTGAGTTTTTAAACAGGCCTGTGGGAAGCTAATTCAGATGAAATAATGTGATGTTTAGAAATTGCTGATGTAAATGGAAAGTAACTGCCAATGTTCTTTTCTTTCCTAAACATCCTGTATGATGATCTAATGTCTGAGAGAAATGTTCTTGTGTTGTTACTTTTATAACCTTTTGTTTAGTTTCTGATAGATAATGTTTCACAGAAAACAATGGCTTTCAGTAGTTTTATGTAGCTTGAAACATTTTAACTTTGCAACAGAAACTGGCAATGACAGTGGAAGAAGCTGAAATGAGAGAGAAAAATGAAAATAAGAATGCAACAGGAAGAAACGTGTATTAGTATTAATTGCTGTCATTTCTAGAGGTGTATCCTATGCTGCAACAGAATCTGTATCTAAACCAGATTTCTTATTAATATCAACCTCTGCCAGATTATTGTATTGATCAGTGACACTCATGAAATAAGTGATGCAGCTACTTTGGGATGGGTCTAAATTGATGTCACCATTTTTACCTGTGCATTCACCTCCTGGAAACATGTCACTATCACCCCTATAATACCCATCTTGTGATACACACAATCTGCATTGATATTTCCCCTAACCTGGGAGCATATAAGTGCATCAATGGAAAGCTTGTGCCTGTACCGCACCGAGCACCAGGAACCCTGGTCCTCCCCACTCCTGCTGCTTGATGCGGCAACCCTGCCATCAACACTGCAGACATCGCTCCACATGCTTCTGCCCCGCATGCCACACAACACTAAGGGAGAATTCTCTGGTGGTTCCTGCAAGTTTTCATGCACCTACCCACACCCAACACTCAGCGCACCAAAAGCACACAACAATCATCCACTGACACAGTCCTGCAACACCCACACACACTCCACACTCACATGCAGTCTCCTGAACAAACCTCACTCACTTAATGCACCACAGAGTCCTGATACATGCTGCCTGACAATGCCCCTAATCTAATTCTCCTCAGAGAAACCTGACTATACCCTGTCATAGCACCTGACATCACCGCAGCCCCCCTCCAGCCACAAGATTGCCAGGAAAGACAGACTTTACAAGCCTGGAGGTGAAATCGCCATCACCCACAAGTACACATTCAACTGCACCACATCCGCAGATTCGCCATCATCTATCATAGAGCACCTGTCCTTCAAACTCCACATCACAGCAAACATCATGCTAAACAGCACTCTTGTTAGAGACCACTGGGACAGTACAACAACTTCACTGACACTATCATGGAATTTGTTGCACTACTCACCTTTGATGCTAGCAATTACATCCTGCTCAGATACCTGAACCTCCACTTGGAAGACAATGCTGACTCCAACTCAAGAGCACTGACTGGAGACCTTGGAAGCTGATCTCACCCAATGAGTAAAGATATCTACCCACATCACCATACACCTCATGGATACTATTTTCACTATCTTTGGCAACATCCAAGAAGATAAGCCCACACCTGTCCCTTGAACATACCACTCCATTGGCACATTCAGCATTCCCATCTCAGTCCAATGCACATGTACCACTGGAAAGGTATTGCTGACAATGACTGGAACACCGCTTTCAACACCCAGCAACCTGAACACAGCAACAGATGACCTTAAAGCCATTCACTGGCACCCCTCAAACACAGCAATACAACAAGATCTATGCCCCAGGTCAGCTGTCACACGGAGGAACTCAGACTAATGAAACACCACTGCAAAGAAGTGGAGCACAAATGCAGTGTGAGCCAGGAAAATGCAGAAAGAGGTGAGTTCAAGTCCACCCTAAGACTCTACCACCAAATGATCTAGATCACCAAATGCAAAATTCTAGCAAACTACTTCATTGCCAGCACCACAGAAAAAAATAAGTCTTTACCATTGTGAAAGATTTCAACTCACAATTATCCACCTCCAACCTGATTAACCCCTCGCAGGACCTCTCCAGCAAACTTTCTCAGTCATCCCAGAACAAAATCACCATCATTTACAAGAACTTCAGCTTGCAACCAGAGCTGTCAGACCGCATCAAACACCTCCCAATCTCTTCCAAAGAACCAATAATAACCACATGGCCCATCATCACCCTAGAAGAACTGCTGCTACCATTAAGTCTATCCACTTAGGGGCCCGATTGGATCCCTGCCTCTACCATGCCTACTCCAGAGGACTCAAACCCACCAGTGCCATGCTCACATACATTCTAAATGCTTCAAGCTCTTCTGCAACCTTCCCGGATGTTTAGAAACATTCAATTGTCCTCCTTTTGTTGAAGAAACCCTCAGTGGAACCTTCAATGCTAACCAACTACAGACCGATCCCTCCGGTACCATTCCCAACTAAGGTCTTTAGTTATCTTCTAAAACTCAGATAATCTTCCTCTCATTTTAATTGATCCAGGAGTACATTTCATTCTTGTGCAGCCACTACTAAGAAAACCCTACCTCCCACAGTCTGGTGTTTTGATTTAAACACTACAAAATTCAGTTTGGAGGCTGATCTTAGTGAGCGGATGGAGCAGTATAATTTGAAAAGCTGTTTAATCGGTGAACAGTTTGCTTGATATATCACCTTTTAATAATAACTTTAACAAGGCTCCTTGACACCACTCAGTCTGATTTGAGACCCAATCACAGCACAGGAACTGCCCTCGTCACTGTCAAAGATGACATGTGCATGACTCTGAACAGAAGAGGCACAGCAGTCTTCATTCTTCTGGTTCTCTGTGTAGCATTTGACACAGTCTGGCACTCCATCCTCATCCAATGCCTACACAACATCAGAATCCAAGAACATGTGGTATAATGGATCTACTTCTACCTGATTTGAAGGACCAGGTCAGTCATCAGGGGCCCCTCATCTTAGACATCTGCGACCATCTGGAGTTCTGCAAGGATCTGTTCTGAGCCTGACCTTCTTTAATGCATGCTTGATCCCTCTAGCCAACATCAGTCACTTTCACAGCATCAAGGTCCTTTCATACACCAATGCTGCACAACTCATTCTCACCCCCATGGACAAGACACTAAGGGCCATTTTTATACTTTTCGGCTCACAACTGCGCCAATGCAGTTGTGTGTCAAAAAATCTAACACCGGCTAACGCCATTCTGAAGCGCCATGCGGGCGCCGTATTTATTCAATGACGTTAGCCGGCGTTAGCCGGCGGAGCTGCCTGGTGTGCGTCAAAAAAAATGACGTACACCAGGCAGCGCCGGCGTAGGGGAATATGGAGCTTAGGCGTCAAAAAATGGGGCAAGTCAGGCTGAGGCAAAATTTTCGCCTCAACCCGATTTGCACCATTTGTTTTGACTCCCAACCCCCATTAAAATGACTCCTGTCTTAGCAAAGACAGGAGTCATGCCCCCTTGCCCAATGGCCATGCCCAGGGGACTTATGTCCCCTGGGCATGGCCATTGGGCATAGTGGCATGTAGGGGGGCACAAATCAGGCCCCCCGATGCCACAAAAAAAATTTAACAAAAATACTTACCTGAACTTACCTTAAGTTCCCTGGGATGGGTCCCTCCATCCTTGGGCGTCCTCCTGGGGTGGGCAAGGGTGACAGGGGGTGTCCCTGGGGGCATGGGAGGGCAGCTCTGGGCTCCTTCCGAGCCCACAGGTCCCTTAATGCCTGTCCCGACCAGGCGCTAAAAAACAACGCAAAAGCGGCTGGACGTCATTTTCTTTGACCCGCCCACTCCCGGGCGTCATTTTTGCCCGGGAGTGTAAATACGGCGCACATGCCTCTGAGTCATTTTTTAGACGGGAACGCCTACCTTGCATATCATTAACGCAAGGTAGGTGTCCACGCTAAAAAATGACACAAACTCCATGAACTTTGGCGCTAGACGCGTCTAACGCCAGAGTATAAATATGGAGTTTGTTTTGCGTCGAATTTGCGTAAAAAAAAACGATGCAAATCCGGCGCAAACGGAGTATAAATATGCCCCTCAATATCGAGATCAACTTCAATGCCTGCAGGACTGCAATTGCCCACTGGATGAAGAACAAATGTTTAAATTTGAATACAGACAAGACTGAAATCATGATCTTCATGAAGGGCACTTCACAGTGGGAATTCATTTGGTTGCCAGCACAGCTAGGACCAACACCTATCTCCAACACCTAATACAAGAACCTAAGGATCATTATCAGCAGCAAACACAACATGACTGCCCAAGTTAATGCCATCACCACCTCACGCTTCCATAACTAAAGATGCTGAGGAACATTTTCAAAGGGCTTCCAATCAGCCCTTGGAAGACTGTCATGCACACTCTGGTCATAAGCAAACTGGAATACAGGACCACATCACATGTCAGCAACAACACAAAACTCACCAGAAGGCTGCAGACAATTCAGCTAGCTAACACTGGCCCAAAATACCTCAACACTTGCATCTGCTTCCACAAACCTTCTGGACACCTCCAGTCCTCCAGACTCCTAGTTGTAGAAATCCCATGCATAACGAAAACCAGATCTGGCAGTCAAACATTCTTCTACATTTGCATAGTCCCGCTAGGCCCTAAATGTGGCTAAACTCACACCTGCTCAACACTAGGATACCCTACCGGGTATAATGACCTCTTTAAACATTTGTAAGATAGGATGAGATAAGTTAAGATAAGATGCGATACGATAGCTTGCCATAACATAACATAACACAAAATAACATAACATCAGACATCATTCTTCTCGTGTATGAATGCATATGTTCATGCTTGTGATTTGGAAAGCACACCTCTCAGCACTACCGTACAATCCTGGCGCTAAAACAGGTCAAAATCTGTCTGTCTGTTATAGCTCTTTCTCATATTTAGCTTGGGGAAAATGCCAGGTCTTTGGCTTTCTTGCAAAACTCAGATAATCTTACTCTCATTTAATTGATCCAGGAGTACATTTTATTCTTGTGAAGCCCCTACTAAGACAACCATAAATCCCACAGTCCAGTATTTTAATTTAGGCACTACAAAATTAAATTTGGAGGCTGATCTTAGTGAGACGATGGAGCAATATAATTTGAAAAGCTGTCTAATTGATGTACAGTTTGGTTGATATGTCACCTTATAATAATAATTTGAACAGGACTCTTCCCTTCATTGGCAGTCAGTGAAGTTAGCCAAGACAGAAGCAATGTGGAAGGTAGGTTGTACACCGGTGACCAGTCTTGCTATAAAGTTCTGAATCAAGTGTAATTTCTTAATTGAAAAACATTGGAAGATCCAAATAAATAGAGTTGCAATAATACAGGTGTAATGATACAAATGCTTTTAAGATTGCTATTTTTAGTGATGAAACACAAATATGCAACACTTGCTCAAGGGAGTACAATTGAAATTGGCAGTTTTTGATCACCATTTGTACATGGTCTGCAAAGGACAGTGTGGAATCAATTTTGATTTAAAGGCTTTTTAGAGCTGACACCGGGGGGGGGGGCAGTCATAGACTATACCTCACTGGAAGGGCATCATAGAATGAACCATACATCAGATCTCTGTTTTGGTCTAATTCAGTTTTAAATATTTTGCATTAATCAACCTCTATACTTTCTCTAAAGAATACCTCAGGTGTGTTGCTGTGTTTGGATCACTTTTCTTAAACTTGGCTCTAATGTGTGTCAACTACATATAGGTAAATTTACAACCCATAGGACTCCAGGAGTCATCAGTGCAGCCAATAGAATTAAGGGCAAATTATACAATAAAGGGTATAAGATTCAGCCCTGCAGGACCTTGCATGTGTTATGTCTCGATAGCGGCTCATGTGATGATAATTGACATGGAGGAATTATGGAATAGAAAATCCGTAAACCATTTTAGGACTTTGTTCTGCATGCCAGTATTGTCAAGAGTAGTGAACGGAATTTCATGATCCATCGTAACAAATGCTGAAATTAGAATGAGCAGTAATAAGGGTGTTGGTATCCTTATCAGCTAAAAGCCCTAATTCATCCAAATAGTTACCATTGTTAGCTCAGTGCTATGACCTTCGCGGAAACCCATCTGAGTCAGAAGCAAAAGGTTTTTTACAGGCATAAACAAAGATAACTGGTGGATTAATGATCTTTTCAGGTGATTATGAAACTGGTCTAGAGTTTGAGGAGACTTCTAGATCCAACTCTGTCTTTTAACAGAGGGATTACAAACACATGTTTTAGTATGTCTGGGACGTCCCCTTCACACAAGGATTGAATTAACAATTGCTATCATTCAGTTAAAGTAAGTTTGTAAATATTCTTTATAGATGATAACTGGTAATCGATCTGGCAGAGAAGTTCTGCATTGTCTCAGCAATGTACCAATATCTATGTTTAAATTCTCTGAACCTAGGGTCTAGATGTATGAAGACTGGTAACAGAGATTGCCAAACAGCAAATTTTTGTGAATCGCTATTTGGTAATCGCTATTACAAATGTACAAAAGTGATATCTGGCCCATTAGTTATTCGTATTGGGTAGAAAATATACCTAGCTCATGAATATTAATGAGACAGCTGTCAATTTGTGACTCATTAGGATTCACTGCCATCTCTGGGAAGATGGCCTGCTGGCGTCAGCAGTGCAGCATGTCTGTGATTGCTTTTAAATAAAGCAATAATTTTCTTTTGAAAGTAGCCTATTTTCCTTAAAGGAAAACATGTATTTAAAAATAAAAAAAAGCAAAGTTTAAATTGTATTTTTTAAAAGTAGTGGTCTGTGGGGCCACTGCCTGCTCCTAAAAAATATTTATTTAACCCTCCTCAAAGGGGAAGGGGTCCTAAAGGGACCCTGACCCTTTCCCATTTGTGAATGGGTCACAGCTAAACTTGAGTTGGTGGCAAAGTGCAAAAGTTTTGCGACTGCATTTCGGTCACAAAACATTTGTACATACCAATGCATGTTGGTATTTTGAAGAGACGTCCCCAATGCACCGCTTCCAAACACTGATTCATAAGCTCAAATTGGGATTTGGTAACCGGTTACTGAATCACAATTTGGGCTCTGTACATAAAAAAGGCATTTTTACATTTGTAAATGGTCTGATTTTGTGAATTGGGCCGCTTGTGAATGCAAACATGTTTCAAACATCTAGCCCCTAGCTTTATTTGTACGAATCATCCCACCATCTCTGGATTTGGATCCCACCCCAACCAAAAATGATTGGATAGTTTCTATAGCTTGATGAAAATAATGTGTAATCCGATTTAATTTCTCCTCAGAGTCTGTGTTAAGTACTTGCATTGGAGGATTACATAGCTCTTAATTACTGAAAAGATGGCCTGAGATAAATATAGTGCCTGTAGAGGTTTCTCTGTGTAGAATTTACCTTTCCCTCATGTAGCAGCTTTTTGTGTATGCCCTGTTGTCTTTTACCAATATTGACTTTTTCTCCAAAACACACAGAGGAAGAGAGTGCTGAGACAATGAGTACATCAGTTGTGCATTTTAGTCCAGCATATCTATCAGCAGAAGAGACAGCTCCCACACACCTCAATGATGAACATTATTCTCATTGACCATCATTGTAACACATTTTTAAAAATCCCCTTCATGCATGGAGACAGGACTGACAACATCCACAGTACCTAAGGAAAGAAAATAGGGAAAACATGTCTTCTTTTACAAAACTCAAGAACATCTTAAAACAATAACTGGAACACATGTGCATGACTCTCAACACAACAAATTGACACAGACAACAACAGTGGTACCATGCATAAACACTGACAAATTACCTTAACAGATTCAATTACTCTTTTCTAGCACCCCGTCAATTAATGATGGAAAGACAGAAGGGCAGATTTAAGAGCCCTTTGTGCTATCTAACAAAACGTTAGTATAATTTTTTTTATGCTAATGTGGCGTTCAATGGCCAAAAACGCTGCACCATGCCGAATGTCTGCAAAGGGGGCTTTACACTATTGGGGGAGGCGGGGCTGAAAAAATGGTGCAAAGAAATCTAAGAGATTTCTTTGCATCATTTTTTCAGCACTTTTAACTTCTACTTTGAGCAGGAACTAAAAGGAGACACACCATTATGCACAATGGGCCTAAATGGGCTTTGCTGGATTAGCTTCAACATTTTTTATGCCAATCCTGAAAATCTCTGATTTAGCATAAAAAATGTTGACGCTAGTTCCCTAACTACCGCCATAGTGCATTTTATCTCCGATATGGTGCACACATGGTTGCATTAGGGGGGCACTAAGGGATGCAGTAAAAGTGGCGCTGCGCTGGGTGCAGATCCAGTTTTCTTAAATTTGGCCCAAAGTTTTAGTACGTCAGCAATAGACTCTTAGTAGAGTAGTACAAAACCAGGAAATTACCCTGTTTCTAGTAGCTCACTCTGCCCAAATAAACAGTGCTTCACCCTCCAGAACACCATCAACTCCTACAACAGCAAACTTGTCAAATATCTCCCCTCGAAAGGATTTGGGATGTTGAGCACGCATAAAAATGCTACTGACCCTTCTGGAGGAGCTTCCATACATAAGGGAAGATTAGTTTGGGGTAAGACTTGCAAAAATGTGCATGACATTTTATTTTTATTTTAAATGCAGTAGTTTAATGTTACCCCTGTTTCAGAGTACTCCATGTCAGACATGCAAAACCTACCATGTGATTGGCTCGTTGGAACAATTAATGTTTTAAATGGATGACCGTCATGTAGGTATAAAGCCACCATTTACATTGTAAGCTTATCATATCACTTTATTTTGCATCAGAATACAATGCTCATTAAGTCTGGTTTTGTCTGATGCTGTTTACAAAAAATATATGGAGAAATTGTGTTCTCTCCATTCTAGTGACTAATGTTGTAAGGGGTTGTATCATTATTGTGTTCTTATACATACCCTGTCAAGAATCCTGACATCATTTAGTGGATGTATTGCTGTAGTACTTGTCATATATGATAATTGTATGACATGGCCAATTGAACATTCTAAGGTAAATTGTATCAAATGGAGTTATTACACTTGGGCCGTTTGGAGATTAATTTTAATTACATTAATTTTCACTTACACTCTTGTTTTGGGATATGTCCAATTTTAGCACCTGCTTTCGGGTAGGGTGGTTTTTCCAGGGTATTTTCCACTAATATACATTGAACAAGCACGCTTGTAACTGCATTTTTAAATACCAGATGCTATATCAATTTCATGCAGTTTTTATCACTATCATCACTTATTGCTTAAAATGTTCTTTGCATGCTGATTCATAGCATTCCTTGTGTAATTGCGGATACTGCATTCCTCATTGAAATTCTAGGTTCAATGTCGGAAGTTCTCTGTGAACCAGTGTAATGAAGGAGTTTCTCATTTGCAGGGGGGTGCTTGCACATGCATAAGAAGGTTACTACTCTTGTGCTGAATGTGTCAAACTACAAAGAATGCATAGGATGAAGGGCATATTTCCTGCAGAATCATAGAGTTTAAGAACTCCAAATAGAGGTTTTTGATAGTAGGCTAGGAGGGTTTCACACACCTTCTAGGGTTTCTACACAGAGAGGGGATGTCAGAGACTTCAATCACTTGAAAGGAAGAGGGATTATCTGACCCACTAGCAATCAGTCCAGAAACAAGCAGGTGACAATGTGCTTAGGTCGTCAGTCTTTGGGGTGACAAAACCTGAGCCTTTTATGTGATCCATTAAGTATAGATGCTGCCAGGCAATGCACCAAGCCCCCAAAGATGGCTGCCACAATGTATGCATGTGTGTGTGTGTGTGTGTGCACGCGCATGTGCATGGTAGCAATCAATATAAGTCTCGGACACATCAACTGACCCCTAACTATAAGATCATTAGGTGAAATGCTGCTGTTAGCTGTTAACCTTTGACTGCTGTCTTGTAAATTGTCAGTGCTTTCATGTGAATTTGGAGCCTGTGTGAATCAAAATAATCTCAGTGGGCATCTTGTAAGCTGGGGTGCATTTGCCAAATTAGATCCTGGGTCTATGCTAGGGAGTGATGATTTGGTCCTGATTCTGACACAAATATACCCAATATTTTACCAGTACTAACCCTGCATTACATCAAACAAATGAAACAACTGAATCATACACGTATCCTGGAATAGCCACGTGCCTACACATTGTGTATTCTTCAAGGGAACATGAAATATTAGTTGTCCTGGGAAGCGCTGTGACCGGAGGAGGGGCAGGAGCCCTTTAATTTTGTAAATCGCGCTCCCGCCGTTGCGGGAAGCGCTGTGACTGGAGGAGGGGCAGGAGCCCTTTAAATCTGTACCGCGCTCCCGCCGTCGCGGGAAACGCTGTGACCGGAGGAGGGGCAGGAGCCCTTTAATTTTGTAAATCGTGCTCCCGCCGTTGCGGGAAGCGCTGTGACTGGAGGAGGGGCAGGAGCCCTTTAAATCTGTACCGCGCTCCCGCCGTCGCGGGAAGCGCTGTGACCGGAGGAGGGGCAGGAGCCCTTTAATTTTGTAAATCGCGCTCCCGCCGTCACAGGAAGCGCTGTGACTGGAGGAGGGGCAGGAGCCCTTTAAATCTGTACCATGCTCCCGCCGTCGCGGGAAGCGCTGTGACCGGAGGAGGGGCAGGAGCCCTTTAATTTTGTAAATCGCGCTCCCGCCGTCGCGGGAAGCGCTGTGACTGGAGGAGGGGCAGGAGCCCTTTAAATCTGTACCGCGCTCCCGCTGCGCGGGACACGCGCGGGCGGCGCCCGGGCCAAGCCCGGGCCAAGGGCGGGCCTGTTCTTCGCCCGTCATCAACCGGAAGAGGCCGGGCTGGGCCCCCCCCCTAACGTCTACTTCTTCTGCCTGTGGAATCTCCATCGGGGTGCTGTTTCAGATACTGTGTGAGTTTGTTACCAAATATGGGGAAAAGAAAGTCTAATGTTCAGAAGGGGGAAGCCGGGTCCAGCTCCCTTCAGTCCTCCATTACTAGTTATTTATCCTCTGTGATGGGGGCCATTGAATCCGAACTTGAACATGTAGAAGAAAGGATTGGGGCTGTCCAAAGTACTGTTCAACACCCCCCCTTGGAACCTACCATGCATATTTCCACTTTTCCAAGGACTGGTCCTTCATCACTGATCTCGCCTCTGAATACCAGCCAGTTGGGCGCCGATATACTCCCCACAACCGACCAAATTAATTCTTCTCTCCTTTTAGCTATTCCTCCTCCTGAAAGCTCCTGCTCTCAGGCCGATTCTCCCCCTTTGAAGAAGAGGAGAGCCGGGAAAAAGCTCAAAAATACAAAAAAGGCCCTGGGCTCCAATAAGAATCTACCTACCTCCCTGGCCCATAGTGACCAACCCCCAATCCCCCTGGTCTCCTTCCCCGAATGCCCTCCGAGTAAGGATGCTCCTGAAGATCTTTCTAGTTTTATTGACTTGACACTCAAATCCTTTTGCGCAACTCTTGAGGCAAAAATTTCCACCTTGATCGCTAGGAAGCTCGATTGCTTTTGTAACGATGTGACCAGGTTTTTATCTAGTTTTTTAAAACCAGGTCCTTTATGCACGGGAATACTTCATAGCCCCGAACCAGCACATCAGTCTACTCCTCCCCCTACTTTGGTACCCCAAGGAGTAAGTAATTTTTTGCCTGATCCACGAACCGTCTCTGGTCAAGGACCTTTCGCTGACAACCCTGCATCAGGGCCGATAAGGGAAGTCTATTCCTCTAGAACGCATGACAAAGATCCTACTAAACTTACTAACCATGCAGACTTTTTACATTTACCACCTGCCTGCAACCCGTACGTTCTGGTTCTCTCAAATGTTCCTCCTCTGGAGTGCTCCAAACAAGAAGATACCCACTCCCTAATTAGAAAAGCTGGTCACTGGTTGAACTTCAATTTCAAATCCAATTGTTTCCACAATGATAAGATTCTCATGGCCCGAAGAGTGAGGAGGGTAGGACACTCCAAAGTATTGGAGGAGGGAGACTATGTTGTTTTAAATTTTGCTAATCCTCGTTCAGTAGACAATTTTTTGACCAATTTGGACTACTGTAAAATGTCAACTAACAGGATTCAAATACATCCCCTGTATCATTTTTACGACCCTGTGCTCCTACCAAACCGCATTGTCACTAATTCTAGTATTCGCAGACCAGATTTTGAAAGGCTTCATTTACAGGTAAATGTACCCTCTAGCAACCGGTTCTCGACTCTCAGTCACCTTGACGTGAACGATTGACTTTCGGTGACCCATCCCTGTTCTTCTAAAAAGGAGAGACCAAAGGCTGGGAATGTCCACGCTGAATGTATCTGGGACACAGGAAAGCCTGATTTGGACCTGAAAGCTCCTATAAATACTAAAGTTCTAATGTCATGTCCTGTGTCTAGACCATTAACTCTGCTTAGCTGGAACATAGCAGGGCTGCGATCTAAATCTGACAATTCGGACTGGATGAGCTTCATTTCCTCCTACGATATAATCTGTCTACAGGAGACCTGGTCCAAAGATACGTTCCTCCTGAACGGTTTCACCTCTTTGTGTCAGCCGGCATTAACCTCCCAGATGGGGAGAGCTAGTGGCGGCCTCTTAGTTCTTGTTTCCGTACATCTCCCGCTTTTAAAAGTGTCTTTAATCTGGTCTTCCCTTTATTTTATGGTTGTCCTAGTCTCTATTTGTGGCCAAAAGGATATCCTTATTTTAAACTTTTATAACAATATCCCTCGGGGCCTCCTTATGGGTCATTTGGAAGAGGTAACGGATTTTATAGATTCTTCACATGCTTTGCAGAATAGTGACCTAATTATTATATGGGTGGGCGATTTCAACACTCCTCTGTGCAGCAAAGAACACATGGACCTGTGTGCCTTTCCTGCTGAGGGCAGAGAGTCAGTATTTCATATTAACCATACATCTGAAGGAGATGCCTTAAACCTTTTTACTTGTAAATTTGACTTGGTCCATGTTACCGAGAAATTGGCCCCTGACGCCTGCAATATACCAACCTTTACAGGGAATTTGAGGGGGAGTATTATCGATTTCATACTTATCAGCTCCTCTGATTTTTACGTAATTCAAGAATTCAAGATTACGCCCCACTGTGCGAGTGATCATAACCCCCTTAGTATTATATTGGACCTAAAAATTATTCAGGCACCCAATAATAAAAGCTTGAGCGCTGCTACTGTTTATAATCCAAACTGTGGCATACGTTTAAAATGGGACAAAATAGATCCAAAACTTTTTAACCAGGAAATTGTAAGAAGTAGGTCGGACTCGATTCAGATGTGTCTCTCCCAGCAGTTAGATTCTGACCGCATAGTGCGTGAATTTGAATTTTTAAGCACTGACATTTCACGCGCCTTGGCGGTGGACAGGCCTGCGAAGGGGCCGGCAGCCCACAGATGGTTCGACTCCGCGTGTTCATCTGCCCACAAAAAACTCAAAGATGCACTTAAAGCAGATCCTCTCTCCCGTCAATTAGTTAAAATAGCCAGAGTTGATTATAAGGCTGCCATTGACAAACGGAAATCAGAAATTAGGTCCAGGGCCTGGGGCGATCTTTTGGCTGCATCTGAGCAGAAGGACACTTCTAAATTTTGGAAAGTGATTAATCACTCATACTTTTCTGGTCATACTCTTTGGCCGATGACTGTCTTATTACTGAGGATGTCTGGTTAACTCATTTTAGGAAAGTCTTCTGTTCAGGAACCTATGAGAATTCGCATGTAAATCCTTCTGCACTTTTCAATTTAGATTCCAAAACTAAGGCCCCAATCATTATTTTTGACCTCCACGAGGTCAAAAATGCTATCAATAGATCAAGGCAGGGAAAAGCTCCCGGCCCCGATGGGGTTCCCGCTGATCTTTTTAAATCAGAAATTGATCTTTGGGGTCCGCTAGTTACAAATGTTTTGAATAGTGTGGTAAACAGTAACGTGCCCCTTTCATGGAAATCGGCCATTATTGTTCCTATCTTTAAAAAAGGTAATAGACAAGATCCTTCCTGTTACAGACCAATCTCTCTTATTGATTCGACGGCAAAGATTTTAGGTAGTGTGATCTTGTCCCGGTTAGAAGACTGGGTGTCCGAGGCCCAGATTTTATCCCCTATTCAATTTGGTTTTAGACCTGGTGTAGGCACAGTTGAGCAAGTTTTAAACTTGCAGCTGATACTCAGCAAATATGTGACAGTCAAAAAAGAGTCTATTCACATGGCTTTCATTGATCTAACCAGTGCCTTTGATATGGTTAATAGGTCAAAGTTATGGCAAATTTTGGAAGCCTTAGGCTGTGATCCGCCTCTATTGGAGCTTATTAAACGCCTACACACAGACCTAACAATTTCTGTTCAGGTCGGCTCACATGGGCAGAGAACCTCCCCCATCCCGTCAACTAGGGGCGTAAGGCAGGGATGTATCTTAGCCCCTTTTCTCTTTCTGATTTATATAAATGGGCTCTATGATTCACTTTTAAAACATGCAAAGGACATACCGAAGATGGGTCAGAGACACCTTCCAGTTTTATTATACGCTGACGATGCAGTTTTAATTGCCCGTACTGCAAACGGTTTACAGGGACTACTGGATGTATTTTACGATTTTATGCTGAATCTGGATCTGAAAGTAAATTACCCAAAGACTTTTGTTATGACTTGTGGCCCACGCAATACAAAGTCTAAACTATTTTCTATGGGAGGGCACACTCTTAATAAGGTCAAAGAATTTTGTTATCTAGGCATGTACATGAGTTCTTCTTTGTCCTGGAAGACACACATTAATTTTAAGCTCCAACAGTTGATAAGGAACAATGAAGCAATTTTTCGCTTTTCAAATAAACTAGGTCACAGACCCCCTGCTCAGTTGAAAACTCTTTATAATTCCAAATGCACTGCATCAGTCCTTTATGGGGCAGGCGTCTGGGGCTATAATAAAATACCGTCTCTTCAGAGTGTAGAAAATAAATTCCTGCGCAGATTATTGTTGGTTCCAAAATGCACCGCAAACATAATCTGCCATGAAGAACTGGGTCAGTGCTTTTTGGAGGACAGGGTCTTTATGGCTCCCCTACTGCTGTGGATCAAATGTTGGTCAAACCCTATGGCAAGTTTGGTCCAAGACTGTATCACTGATTGTCTTCAATTGGAATACTCAAATAGGATTCCCTGGCTTATGTTTCTGCAAAACTCCTTTGAGAACCTAGGGCTTAGATATAT
The DNA here is from genome assembly GCF_031143425.1 of Pleurodeles waltl. Lineage (NCBI taxonomy): Eukaryota > Metazoa > Chordata > Amphibia > Caudata > Salamandridae > Pleurodeles > Pleurodeles waltl. Next base: position 1,103,669,974 of record NC_090447.1, on the reverse strand, counting down.
GTTTGATGATCCCCATCTATTAACCTCAAACTCTAGGTCTGTTTTGAAGTCTACTTATTCCAAGCACATATCAGAGCTGAGATTTTATAGTTCCCTGAAATTGAAATCTTTTGATTCTTATTCTCGGATTGTGACTGTTCCATGCCTTGAACCCTATTTGTCTTGGTTTTCAAGTTTTAAAATAATTTCCTTTTTAACACTTTTTAGACTTAATCTAATTCATTTTAAGGTAGCTTTCCCTGAACCATGTTTCTGGAAAAAGGATTTACCGCTTTGTCCCTGTGACTCCAAATCAACCCAGAGCACTTTGCATTTTTTTCTTTTTTGCCCTTTATATGCTGCACCTAGAGGGGCCTTTATTTTACCCATGTTACGTCTTTTTAGACCTATTCATTATAAGGAAGCCCTGCTATACCTTCAGAGATTGCCTAATATCCAAATTTGTCACCATGTATTAGACTTTGTCACAGCTTCTTTACGCATTAGGAAAAGGCCTACTCCTTTTTAAATATTTTATGTACGTATAGTATATCTTTTTAACGCTAACATTTGTACTTTTCTGACTTTGTGATTTTTAATCATGTCTAGTATATTTATCTATGTATGTCAAGGGGTTTCAGATTGGATGTTCATCTGGTGCTTCCAGTAATGGTTTTAAAGTTTTATTTTACTATTTATAGATTGGGAAATGTGTCTTGGTTTGTACTTTTATGGCAATTGCCGAATAAAGTTATTTGACTGACTGAGTTGTCCTGAGAGTGACTAAAGATAAAATCTGAGATTGAACAAAACAACAACATAAGAGGGAGTCTATGCCACAAAAATAGCAGGCAAAACATGTAAGAACCTCTCAATAGATCATATAGACATTGCATGTGAGCTTAAAACAGTTCCCTTTGAACTCTACCAGGAAGACACATTAAATGTAACAATTGAAGTGATAATACAATTGGCGTCACAATACAGTGACACCAGAACACTCAAATTCATTCAAAATTCAATATTGAAAATGAATTGCATGCACCATAAAAAATTTAGGGCCAGATGTATCAAAGCTTTTTGCATTCGCAAATGGTGCGAATGCCCGTTTGTGAATGCAAAAAGCCATTTCAGAATGTATTAAAGGCATTCTGAAAGCAATTTTAAGGAATCGCTAAAAAAGTGATGCCTTAAAATTTCAACCCTGTTTAGAGAATTTGAAATTGCAAACAAGGAATCCTTATTTGCGATTTCTAAAGCACATGTAAGAAGCAATTCCTTAATGTGAATTGGGCATTAAGGAATCACTATTTACCATCAAGTTGAACTTGGTGGTAACCAAGTGGAAATTTAAAAAATGCATTTAAAATGCATTTTTAAAATTTCCATGTAAAGCACACATGCCCTTTTGGCAGGACTTTGCATTTCCAAAAATTGCGAATTCCAGTTAGGAATTCGCAATTTGGGAAATGCAAAATATTCGCAAATATGGGCCGACAGGCCCATGGGTGCGAGTGGGGCCGTTATCGCAATTTGCGATTTGGTAATAGCATTTGCGATTTTTAAGAAATCGCTATTACCGTATCGCAAATGTGATACATTGCATTTTGCGAATCAGAAATAGCGATTTCTTAAAAATCGCTATTTCCGATTCGCAAAAGGCCTTCTTCATACATCTGGCCCTTAGTGCTTCAATAACTATTTCCCTGAGCATGAGTGAAATAAGTGTATGGCATTCATGTTATCTTTTTTTGTTTCATGACCATGAGAGTAGCACTTGTCTGTGTCTCATGTATGAATGTACAGCGGAGGTTGTCTTCTTGGTACATGTCACAATCAGATCTCACATGACCTTGTTCTCTTGGAATTCAGATTCAGAGGACTAGTCTACAATGCACAGACATAGACTAGATGTCATTCATTTACTCATTCTTCTGTTCCCAATGGTCTTTAATCATTGTGCACTCTATATTTATAATTATGGCTCATTTCATATTTATTTTGGTATTCATAGAAAATTACATCTATTCAACACTCAGGGCCTGATTTAGAGTTTGGTGGACATGTTACAATGTCTCAAACATGATGGATATCCTGTCTGCCATGTTGTGATTCCCATAGGAGATAATGAGTTTGCCAAACTCTAAATCAGGCCCTTAGTCTTCAATAATTTATTTATATCACAAATGTTAATAATATTTTTTTCACCCTGTGTAGGCAATTTAAAGGAACATAAACCCATTCAATTTTTTCAATAGTTATCTAATCCGAGAAACAAGAGATCGGTGAGGGTCTTCAAAAAAGCATATTGCAGCACCAATCAAAAATCATTGTTCATTATTGAGGGTCCTTCGTGCAATTCAGGCATGCTGCAATAACAGGGGTCAGATACACCAACCAAATTATTCAGGTCAAAGTTTCTACCTTCAAACATATTGTCTGATTTAGAGTTTGGATGAGATACTCTGTCACAAATGTTACAAATGTGCTGGATGTCCCCTCTGCAATAGTACACGTTTAATATATACTTTGGTAACTATAGCACATTGGTCAAGATGTTCGTCACATTTCTTATAGGCTATCCCATCCGATAAACTCTGTGAGGTCAAGCTCTTTCAATGCAGTAGCATCAAAGTCTGTAGCCAGCGAGGCTTCCTCATTATCATTTAGCTCCAAATTAAGCTGTTGCTTTTGGTGACAAAATCTCTGAGCAGGTCAAATCTGGGTTTTTATAACTGCTGAGTTGATATTATGTGCTGAGTAGATTTGGAACCTCTCACTGGTCCCAAGTTTTACCTTGAGATACTTTAATAAAAATTACAATCCTCCATCTGGACATGACTGGATTTTGTAGCCAGGCAGTACTCCATAAGGTCAGATACTGTAGCCACAGGATACAGATTAACAAATTTTTAATAGGACAAAAAGCTGCAAGCAGGACAAGCCTGCTTTTCTTGCCTACCGATGAAGTGACCCTTCTGAGCAGGTTTGGACACCCCGTCCCAGTGATTTGGAGTTGTAAAGAAATGACTAGGGATCTGATCTAAAGTTTGGTGTAGAGGATATTGCATCACAAATGTGACAGATATCGCGTTCACATATTATAAGTGACGTAGCTGTAATGTATTTGTAATACAGCCATCAGGATATCTGTCCCATTTTTCATGGTGTATGCCATTCGTCAAACTCTAAGTCAGGCCCTAACTCATACTATTCTCTAAATCCCGGAAAATTCCTTATGGTCATTCTGGGAGTCCCTAGCTCCTCACTGAAGGCTTCTAAGCATCAGGTATCTCTCAAGCAAGGCCTCCTACAGGTTTCCATTCCCTGTGGTTAGCTGGCCCTCTTTGGAGTCAGGAGTCAGTTTGCATTTTGTGCACTCAAAACAAGCAAAAAGTGGGCCAACCACTTGATCCTTTGTGGGAATTTGCAGTGCCCAGTTACAAGCAGGAGTCTCTTCCCAGGTGCAGGAATATTCCGAGGTGGTGGTGGTTAATGTGCCAGAATGTATTCTATGCTATTGCCAGAGATCAGGGACAATCTGCCACCCAATCGTAAATATTTTGTGACAGTCTTTCCACCTCCTTGTCTGACTGGCTAAATTGGTCTTAGGGCAGTTTTGGCTCAGGAAGCACATCTTACATTTTTATAAAGTTACATTTGCAGTTGGTGAATCAGAAATCCAATTCCAACATCAAATGCGATTAAAGCCTAGCATTTTCCCAGGTGGAGATTGGAAACAAAATGAGAAATAAAGATTTTAATTCCATCAAAGCATACAACTCCCTCAATTAACAACCTAATTTATTATATCAGTGTACTATGTAAAATAACTAATAGTACATACACTAACCATGCAGTTTATTTCACAATAAAACATAGCTATAATGATTTGAAAACATGTCAATCTTGACATTTTCAATGGCAGCTAAACATAGAGATATCAGCATTACCCTTTCATTATGATCAGTATCAATGACAGCTTTGCATGTAATTCAATAGTAAATTTAAAAGACCCAGCACTTTGTTGTTAGTCATATAAATATAGACAGATTGTGGAACTTGTCTCAGGACACACAAAAGAGCAATGTGTGACCTTTCACATGCCAAACTTCACACAGAAGGATAAACAATAAATTATGAGCAATTATAAAATTAAAGAGATCAACTCATTGTTTTAATGAAAATATGTTGTCAGCTACAAATGTAATTGTGAGGAAATTCATCATGCTAAGACTGTATAATGGCCCTTTTTTTTTGCTACAAAAGCTAATGGCAGGTGAATGTACAGATATTTTGAAATTTAAATCCCTGTATATTTTAATGGGTGCAAGTACACAGTACTATTGGTATGTATGCTTACTTAGCTTTTAATGACATTGTCTCTCAACATTCACTTTTACTTTTTTCTGGAGGTAACTAATGATGAGTCAGAAGAGGAGACTTTAAACTCAACTGGAAAACAAGACACATCTGCAGAAATGGGCACTGCAGTGAAAGTTAACCTACAATGGAAAAGGTCAAATCTCTTTACCATCAAAGGTACACCCATCAATAGCATTAAACAAGCACTGGCCAAGGCACAAAAAAAAATCCTCTTCTGTCACCAATGCATGAACCATTGCTGCCATTTCTACAGGTGCTGCCACAGAATCTGCATCAAAGACAGATTCCTTATTACCAACTACCTCTTGCACATGTTTTCATTGTTTATTAACACCCATGCAACAAGTAATACAGCTTCTTTAGTAAGGATCCAAATTGAAGTCACTACTGTGACCCATATGACGACCCCAAAGAAGCCTTTCACTGTTGCTTCTGTAATTCTCACATTGTTACACCCACAACTTCCATAGACTTTATGCCTGACTTGGGAGCACATATTCGGCCACCAGATACCCAGATACCACCCAATTCAAGTATGTCATTGCCATCACTGGGAAGCAAGTCGTTGGTATGGGTTTTTGTTTGCATGTGTGTGTGTGGGTGCATGGCTTGCCGTGCCAGGTGTGGGTGCTGTGTGTGTGTACTAATGTCCTTTCCTCCAGTGTGTTTGTCCTAGACAGGTGTACTTATAGTTGATGTCTTCATTGCCATCGCTGGTCCTGAAGTTCAATAGCCAGCAGGAGCATTGTGAAGACTTGCAATTCACATGCCATGGTGTCTGCGTACGTGCTTGTGTTCCTGAAGGTGAGTGTTCCCTTTTGAGTGATTCGTTTCCACCAGGCTTTTCGTGGCGGTGTGACAACTCCGGAAATCCTTGCGGTATGCAGCCTTGTAATAGGGTCGTACGTAACAGCCTCACCTCCGGCCTGGTTATGCCTTTTGCCGGGCATGGCGGTCCATCTGCTGTGGCGGTTCGAGAGGCGACTTGGCTGTGTTCTGAAGGTACTGTCCCCGTGCTCATAATATAGCGATCTGCTCTGCTGGGTCTGCAGCGGTGCTACCGCCACTTCCACCGTGGCGGTCCTCGGAATGCCAGACTCATAATGACCACCTAAGTATTGGACCTCTGACACCACAACCTGAGAATCCTTCTGCACTGACCACATCCTGCCAGCAAGAAGAGCTGGATGCTATAGATGGGACTGCCACTCTGCCAGTTGTTTTGCTGTACTGGCCTGCTACATGCTGCTTCTGTCCTGGGAGGGAAAGAACTGAACTTTGCTTCTTACATTCTGCTTTCCAAGGCTCTCCAACGGTTTGAACTGAGTATGCCTCCTGTTAAGAAGTCTTAAGGACATCGACTTCTTCATCTGCCAGTGCCTGTGCCTGGACTCTTCTGCAGAGAGTCGTGACTTGAGAAGAAGGCCCTTGGAAACGTAAGCTGGTTACCCGAAGGAGGAAAATTCACAAACCGATGCACTGCGGCTGAAAAATTGGAACAACACTTGCAGAATCAACACAGCACCTGTCTTGCAGTTGAAAAATCGATGCAGCGTCTGCAGAATCAACACAGTACCTATTTCCTCCTGAGGACCATCTCTGTCGGACAGTTAACCATTGTGAATGCCATCCAGGGACTGGTATTGCAGATGCAGCAGTCCAGTGCATTCCTGGAAGGCATTCACAGTGCCCTGGATGGCCTGTAGCGATCATTTCAGGGTCTGGCCTCCTCATTGACAACAGATAGTGTCCCTGCTTCTTCCGTCCCCCCTCCAGCTACCTGTTACCAATCCCACATCCCTCTACCCTCACCCATCAAGGGCACATTTTCTGACCCACATGCATCTACATCAACAGACACAGTACGCAAGGACAGACATAAGCACCACAAACTCCACCACCACCATGCACACACACAACATTCAGATGCAGACATGACAACATCCACTCCCTACACCGACTTCCCCACCACCTTCCCCCTCAAAGAAACTAAACCACTCACACCTGCAGTCACCACATCAGTCCCAGATCCTGCCACATTTTCCCTCACTGCCATCATCACCACAACATCAGACCCGCATACATGCACCCCATACACCATATCCACACTCAAAACAACTGTCAACATCCCCACATGTAGTATACCCACCCTACCTGCAGAAACCACCACAACATTCACTCACACATCCCGCCTGCCATCTCCCTGCATCTTCTCCCACCTCCTCCCACTACATCTAAATGTCAACAGTCACACACCCAACAGTCACGCAGCGCATACATGGCATCCAAGCACACACCTGCACCCAAATCACCTCCATGTACTCACCTTTCAACCACTCCCTCTACCTCCACTCCCATACCTTTCTTCCATGATCATCCCCGTGCCCCTAAGAAACGTTTCCTACGTGAATTTTTCCTGTTCCCCACCAGTGAACTTGTACCTTCCACCCCAAAGTGCCCTGTTACTCTCCCCACACCCTTGCCTTCCTCCTCCCAGTCATCCCCTGGTCATCGCCCTGCCCCTCCCCACTTAAGACTTCCATCCCTACCAAGTCCAAAGTCACCCCTTGCAAGCTAAGACCCAAACCCACAACACAAAAATCAAAGTCGAAGCCCAAACCCCCCCTTTCAAGCCTGAAGACCCCCTTCTAATCACAAACCTAAAGACCTCCCTCAAAACCCAAACCACCACCTGCTCTCCCCCTCACCCCTGAGATGCATGCATACCCCATTGATGCCCAAGCCCACATAGAGGCCAGCAGTTTGCAGTCAGGAGTCAAGTTGGGTCCTCATTCTGTGCACAGTGTGCAAGGGGCACAATGGACTAAATGGACTGGGCCTTGGGCCGCAATGTACATTGATTTATGTTCATTGTAATGTGCTTTTATATATTTATATATATACACAGCACCACACTGTTGGTGTAGATGGTTACGACCTTGTCCTAGCTTTCTTCCCACATGTATGTGTGGTGTATATGCAATTGGGCGCATCTGAGTGGATGTATGTGTGTGTGTGTGTGTTGGTATGGGTGTTTGTTTGCATGTGTGTGTGTGGGTGCATGGCTTGCCGTGCCAGATGTGGGTGCTGTGTGTGTGTACTAATGTCCTTCCCTCCAGTGTGTTTGTCCTAAACAGGTGTACTTATGGTTGGTGTCTTCATTGCCATCACTGGTCCTGAAGTTCAATAGCCAGCAGGAGCATTGTGAAGACTTGCAATTCACATGCCATGGTGTCTGCGGACGTGCTTGTGTTCCTGAAGGTGAGTGTTCCCTTTTCAGTGATTCGTTTCCACCAGGCTTTTCGTGGCGGTGTGACAACTCCGGAAATCCTGGCGGTATGCAGCCTTGTAATAGGGTCGTACGTAACAGCCTCACCTCCGGCCTGGATATGCCTTTTGCCGGGCATGGCGGTTCATCTGCTGTGGCGGTTCGAGAGGCGACTTGGCTGTGTTCTGAAGGTACTGTCCCCGTGCTCATAATATAGCGGTCTGCTCTGCTGGGTCTGCAGCGGTGCGACCGCCACTTCCACCGTGGCGGTCCTCGGCACGCCAGACTCATAATGACCACCTAAGTATTGGACCTCTGACACCACAAACTGAGAATCCTTCTGCACTGACCACATCCTGCCAGCAAGAAGAGCTGGATGCTATAGAAGGGACTGCCACTCTGCCAGTTGTTTTGCTGTACTGGCCTGCTACATGCTGCTTCTGTCCTGGGAGGGAAAGAACTGAACTTTGCTTTTTACATTCTGCTTTCCAGGGCTCTCCAACGGTTTGAACTGAGCATGCCTCCTGTTAAGAAGTCTTAAGGACATCAACTTCTTCATCTGCCAGTGCCTGGACTCTTCTGCAGAGAGTCGTGACTTGAGAAGAAGGCCCTTGGAAAAGTAAGCTGGTTACCTGAAGGAGGAAAATTCACAAACCGATGCACTGCGGCTGAAAAATTGGAACAACACTTGCAGAATCAACACAGCAGCTGTCTCGCAGTTGAAAAATCGATGCAGCGTCTGCAGAATCAACACAGTACCTATTTCACAGAGGTTTCATCATCACAGCATGACTGGATTTTCCACACATCATCCCTGGGCATCAATTTCTCATTGAACCTGCACCGCAGTAGTGAACCAAGGCTGTGTGCCCAGAAATCAATGCATCGCTTTTCCTGCGAGGAACGAATCAACATATCTCCTCCCCTGCCAGTAAGGAACCAACACATCACCTCAACTGCGAGGAAAGAATCAAAGCATCATCTCCCCTGCACAGTAAGGAATGATGCATTGCTTTTTCAGGATCTTTATGCTAAAAAGATACAACCATTTAATCCTATGGAATAAGACTTGTTTAAACCTTTAAAAAGTGATATATTTACTTGTGTCTGTTTTATTTTTGTTGGTCTACTTTGGTCTAGTTTTCGTCAGATAAATATTGACTATTTTTCTAAACTAGTGTGGAGTACCTTTAAGATGTTTTCACTGTGTCACTGTGTGTGTGTGTGTTTACAAATACTTTACACATTTCCTCTGAGATAAGCCTGACTGCTTGAGCTAAGCTACCAAGGAGGTAAGCAGAGGTTATCTTAGCTGCGTGGCTCCTTAATGTGACTAGAGTGAGGATACTTACTTGGACAGGGTTCAAACCACTACAAACTAGAAACCTCATTTCTAACAGGGACCAAGAGTGTTGTACAAAAGTAGTGCTTAAATAACATGTATATTTCATTTTCTGCCAGTCCCCTGGAATGGACTTTGAGGTGATGATTTAAAATAGATGTTTAAGGAAATCTATTACATGAAATGTGCCTAAGACACTCTTTACCTGACTTTTCTGGATTTCTCAAAGCATCTTTGTATTACAGTAGCACTTTTGTAATTTCAGATTCACTGGTCGCAGTTCTCTGTGAACCAGCTATATAAAGGAGTTCATCATTTGCAAACAGATGTCTGCTTTGCAGATAAAAATCACAGCTCTTGTACCCGTAAATGTCAAATTACAGAGCATGTATACAATTACAGGGCTTGCATAAAATGATGTGCACGTCTCCTGTAGAATTGTAGAATTTTAACACTCCATATAGGGGTTTTCATAGCAAGCTAAAGAGGTGACACAAACCCTCTAGGCTTTTTGCACCATGATGGGATGTCAGAGACTGTAATCACTTAAGAAGAAGAAGAGGGATTCTCTGACTCACTAATCATCAGTCCAGAACCAAGCAGGGGATGACGTGCTCAGGTTGTCATTTTTTGTGGATTTCTGAAGAGGATTCTATTGTTGGAAGATGCTTTTAGACAATGCTTTCATTCACCTCAAGTGGTGCCTCTGTTGGACACACAGTAGCAGAGAGGAGCCAACCAAAAGTGTATAATTGTATGGCACAGTGTCCAGAGGAGAGCACTTTTCCTGGGCTGCAGCATGCATAATAAATGACAAGGTATTTACTGGGCCTGGTTTGCCCTTCAGTGGAGTAATATAGGGACTGGGATACAATAAACAGTACATGTCTAACTTTTAGATAAGCTATGAAATTAACAAGGAATGGAATTGGATGCATATGGGAATATTAAATTACCACAGCATGAATCTTTGGTGTGGCTTGTTCTCACATTTTGTGTTTTTAACAATGATGTTTCTATATTTCTGCTCTACGGCCATAAAAGAGCATAATAGGAACAGGATACATACAAAATGTGTCAATAAAACAATACAATTCAGTAAAATAAAATCTGAGATAAAATCCATTCAAGGTCCTAGTTCAAAGGAATGCATCATAAGATCAAATGTAAGTATTTACAATTTGAGAACAAAGACAATCAATTGAACAAAAACCGGTTCCTAACAGTTCATAATTGTTGTGCTCTCTTTCCTTACAATATGCACTGGGCAAGCCAGTCTAGCCCAAATACGATCCCATAAATATCCTACTGTTTTGTTATTATCGGCAGCTCTAAATAAAGTGACAGTGCTTTGCAGTATAATCTGGCCTTGAGGATATGGTGAGGAAACCTTCCCCCTATATCGCCGGTGTATAGCAGTTTTAACAATTGGCGGAAATATTATTATATGACAGTTCAATAGGAACAAGAGTAAAGATCTAAGTCTAGGCTAATCTTTCCATCTCTACTCAAAATACCACATTGAAATATTAAGATGTTAAAATATTTTAAAATCCTGACCTACTGATTCTTGCAAGGCTGCATTACATCATATGACAATCATTCGCACCCTTCCCCGAAGTGTCACTAGCTATAATTTGACTTGACAAGCCTGCCTAGCTCTAAGGTCATTTATATTTATTTATGAGCAAGCCTTATCACATAATCAGTTTGTAAAGATGGTTTTAACCCTTACCCGATACCATTACATTATTATGCCTCACATACTACACTCACGCCTTACAAGGCACAAGTGATCCCCCTCAAGACTCCTTGTATTTCCATTAAGAATCAGCCTAAAGCACAAGACACATTCAAAAATCTCATATCTACTTGTAGGTTGGGAGCTTGATCCCAGTTATTAAAATTATATTCTCGGAAGATTGGCTTTAAAAACTTACTGTGTACATCTAAAAACCACAGACAGTCCAATAAAATGTGTTGGGCACTGCATTTTTATTTTAAACCACATGTACATAAGCCCACATCATCTCTAAGTATATATTTTTTATTTTTGGATCCATATAGCAAGGGTTTAACTCAACACTGTATTTTAACAGCGCATCCATTAATTTAGGGTTGGGTAAGACCTCTATTTAGGAGAAATTTTCCTCTTTCTCCAGCCATACAGCATACACTGGGTGAATTTTACATCAATATTGTACATCAATATGCTCTTTCAAAATTAGTTTAGAATCAAACCACATTCCCTTAAGTATTTGTATTTATCAACTAATTCTACTTTGTCACCTCCCTCGTACCAGGAGAATGCCCTCTTCCTTTTTCCTAGAACCATTTTTTTTGTTTAATCCATATTTACTGTAAGTTATTTTCTTTTGACAGTAAGTATAAAAGGTGTCTAGTTTTCTTTGCAGCCCCAGTTCAGTCGTGTCAACTATCACCAATTCATCAGTGTACAATAAGCAGGAGATATGAGTGCCATCCATTTTTGCGAAAAGACCCCTAGCCACCTTTAGTACCCCTGGCAAGTTGACAGGAAAATGGCAAACAGTAGTGGGGTCAGGACACATCCTTGACACAGCCCATTCTTTACAGGGATCTTCTTTGAGAGCGCTCCACCATTATCTAAGCTCACCTGGGCCCAGTTTTGCAAATGTAGTCGCGGAAAGAGGAAAAGTAAATCAGAATCGACCTCAAGCAATTTCAACATATCCCATAACAATTTTTGGTCCACCATATTGAAAGCGACACAGAAATCCACAAAGCAAGAAAAGAGCTCCCTTGTACTTCTATTGACTTTTTTGCTAGTGTCCACAGACTAAAGCAATGGTCTATTGTTGAATGACCGTCTTTAAAGCCCCCTTTCTCTACTGGGATCAAATTATTTAAGTCTATCCATGCTTTCATTTGACCCAGAAGTAACTTTGCAAAGATTTTTTCACCCATGTCCAGCAAGCTGATTAGGGGGTAGTTCTTTGGATGTGTTGAGTCATCTTTTTTGTGGAGTGGCCTTATTATTGCACCCTTCCAGTTCTCTGGAAAGCAACCAGAGTCAAGGATTTTATGAAAGGTGACATAGAAAAGGCATGCCCATCAATGGCTGTAAATGTTTATTATTATTGCTGGAAGGTTGTCTGGGCCTGCTGCTTTAGTTAGCTTAAGAGCAGTAATTACATCTTTTATCTTTTGTAGGGAAAAAGATGATCTTAGGGCCCCATCTACCTCAACTTTGTTTCCTCATTCTACTCCCACATTCTTCTCTTCATATAAATTACACAGATGCTTATTCCAATCTTCTTCTCCAACTAAACAACTCATCTTCCCCATAGTTTTTTCCTCCTTAATCAACTGCCAGAACCTCCTGGTGTTGTAGGTTCCTATCACATCTATCATTACTTTCTAATTTGAGTTTGTGTATTCCCATTTTCACTTCCTCAAAATGTTCTTTATTCTTGCTTAGCCAGGCCTAGCTTCTGTTCTATTCCCTTGGTGCACTTTTTCCTAAATTCTCTTTCCAGTTTCCGCACCTTCAGCTTCTGGATCATACACTTTTGATTATACCAGGTATTCTTCTTGTCCCTTCTGACTTGACCCTTGACTTTGTTCTCTTGTTTTAATTTCACTTTCAAACAATCTACTACTGCCCTATTGTATCCCATGAATACCTCATTAGTATCTTCCATCACCCTAATGTCCTTATAATTTATCATCAACTCATTGAGTATTTTTAGACTGCTTTCTGTAATTTGGGTACTTAACTGACTCAGACACTCCACCTGCAGTGCAACCACTCTTTCTCTTAGGGCATTATTCTGTTTCCTGAGTGCTAGCTTTAGGTGCCAGCAGTCGCTACCCTCTAGGTGCACAACTTCAAAACCCACCACTTTGCCAAAGTGCCAAACTTTTTCAAAGGCATAGTTGATAGGACAAACCTGAGTACTTATTTGAAAGGTCTACTTTGCTGGATGATTTGTGTTCATGCGGCCATCAATGCAAAACAGTCCTAGGGAGCCTAAGAATCTTATTAAGACGCTAACTTGAGCCCTTCCCTCTGTTATGGGGAAGATGGCTTGCCGTGTACATGCAGCTACCATCAACTCTTTATACTATGTATTACTACTTATTGGATCTAGTTTATGATTAAAATCTCCCAAAATCAACATCAACTGCTCTACTTTACTGATGCATATTGCTTCCAGATCCTCCTCAAATAGACCCTGTTGAATATGATAGTCTGCTGTCTCCAGCTGGATATATACATTAATTATAATAAGCTGTCTGGTCCCTTCAATGACGTTATAAAGGTCTACCTGTCCTGCTAGTAGCCAGCGACTTTTTGTTTTCATCTCTGTAAATCTATTGGCTATTCTGGTCGATGTTTGCGTTATTAGACCACCCGAGGGGCGACCAAGGCCTTGCCGTATGGCATCCTTGAAAAGCCTCAGAAAGCCATCTACTGGCACTGGTTCTTCACATAGCCAGGTTTCCAGGAAACACACTATATCATATTTTCATAACCTTTCTTTAAATAAGTCTTGTTTTTCATTTTTCTTGTAACTTCCTAAGTTCCAGGAAAAAACCAAGTGGCTATGCGAAGAAGCTAATTTCTAGTCTAACGTACTCAAGTCCCCCCCACTATAGTCCTCAAGGGGGTTTAGAAGGGGCTCAAACGGTTCCCCCTTATTGGGCCTTTAGGTTTGGCAGCTATTGTTATACTTAGTCTTTCCTTATTCCTGTCTACGCATGTTCTTAGATTTTTAAGGCCTACATGAATGTACAGTATTTGGTCTGAGAGCTGCCCTGCATGGCAGTTGAGTGCTCTCTGGTTTATCTCTCCATTCTGAAATTCCCTCAATGGAACCAACTTTATGCCCTCCTTCTCTAATTCTCTCTATTCCTTCAGTACTAATTGTCTAACACATCCTGAATAAAAAAGGGCCTTTGTCACCTCACTTCCTTCAAGAATTGTAATGAATCCGATTTGCTTTATATCTTCTGACTCAATCTCACAGAGGCTAGGGCATTTGCTCATAATGTCTAATAGGCACAAGCGATTCAAGGGCTTAAGCTTCCTCTGTCATTTCCTCCCAGTCTCCCTTCCCCAAGGAGTCCATTGGTGGTAGTAAGGGGCTACCCATCTCCTGTCATTCTAAACTTCCCTCCCCTCTAGTTTTCCCACTTGTTACCTTCGTTTTAGTAACAATAGCTTTTTTATTTTCCTTATTCCCCTTCATTACAATCACTTTAGATATGTTACCGCTTTTAGAGATAACCACTTCTAGCTTCTGTCATGGGGCTGTTGTTGATTTCATATTCTGAACTCTCCTCCCTCCTCTATTCGTGAACTTAATCATGGGCCTTTCCTTTTAATATTCTTCTGATTGCTTCTTAGTGTTCCAAGGGAGGGAATACACCCCCTTCTCATCCTCCCTTGGCCCCTTTTTATCACCTCCGTTGGTTGTTTTGAGATATATTCTGACGGGAACACCGTTAACTTTATTGCATCTCTTAACTCTCCTTCACTACTTCCTACCAGTGTACCCGTCTCCTGATCCCTTTTCTCTTTTACTGGCCACACCAGAATCGAGATACAACTATTTATTCGTCTCAGCTCATCAGTAATCCGTTGTAATTGATTTTTGTGCAATTTGCCTAGGCCGTTATTCCCTGTCAGAACTTCTAAAATGACCTGTAAAGTTTTCTTCATTAAAAAACATGACTTCTAACAAGGATGCTGCAGGGACTACTGTGGTTTCAAAGCCTAGAACAAGCTGCCTATCCATAGGTGAGGATATATCCATTTTATTTACACCTTTATCTTCCCCTCCTAACTCCTCCACACAGTGTGAAGCAGATGTCTCAACTCCAGCCTAGAGTTGTTCCTTGCTTGTGGGGGGAGGCAGGGCAATGAGGATAACCTAGGCTCTGACTCCAGCAAGGGCAACCCCCCGCTCCCTTCCCCTAAGAATAAATCCTCATTTTGCAGAGAATCTAAGATGAAAGAGTCACTTGTCATAAGCTGTTCAACGTTGCTCTGGTTAGTTTTTAGTAGGTTTTTCCCTTCCGTAACCTGGGGTACATTAGGATCCTTTTTGAAGTATTTTCCTACAAATTATTTAATGGATGCACTCAATGGTGTTATAGCTGTTCCTTCCCTGCTATCATTCTGGGCATCCTCATTCTGTGATATTGATGTAGATGTCGGAAGCACATCTCATCCTTCCAAACTAGTAACTGTATCTCCCAGACAATGGCAGTCCTTTGGGATTCCTTTTGTCCTAGTTACCCCCTCCAGGCCCTTCTTTTGGGTACAGCATACCCCCCTTACTCGAGGGTATGCTGTATCCCTAGTAATGGGTGAACTTTCTATCGAGGAACTTTCCTTCAACTTCCAATACTGCTTCCACCGCCTTCACACACCCTATATCTTATATACAATGTACCTCCAACAGACCTCCTACTCTCCAACTCTTAATGCCTGACACTGTCCAGCAGAGTACAGCAGAGTGCTACACAATTCAACAGCTCCAGCACTCCAGTACTTAACCCGGTTTCTCTCTGTCGGATTTAGGTACAGTCATGCAGTATACTACAAGCACATGGGTGGCGGGCAAGAGCCCAGTAGCAGTAAGTCAAGATGTTTTCCTCTACCCCACTACTTCATTCGGAGGAGCGTCAGACATACTCAAATTCAATGCAGATAATTTTCCAAGTCTAAACACGAAGGGTAAGTCACTTACTCCAAAAGCAATTTATCTCCACGGAACCTATTTTTTTAATTATGTTGTCACCTGGTATTGCTTAGGATCTCCTTGCTTTGAGTTAAATTGAGTTAAGGGGCAATGTCAGATGTAGCCAGGTGCAGTCAAACACCTCAGCTGGCTTGAGGGTGCATCGGATGGGGAAGAAGGGCGTACATCCAGCCAGCATGTAAGAGCGCAAGCTTGCAAGGCCAAACAGTAGTAGTCACTATGGGAATCTTTAGTGACTCATAGCTCTTTTTACCCTCTATCTAACTTTTCATTTATTTGTTTTCAATGCTAAGAGAATTTGAAAGAGTCTTAAACGCAAATGAAAATAATTTTTTTTGTATTTCTTTTCAGATAATTAATTTGAAACAGATCTTGCATTTTGTAGATTGGAAGAAATATAACTCTGACAGCAAGCATTATGAATACCTGCCCATCTGGAAACAAAACTATTAATACCACCAGGAACATCTAATGCCTTATTGGACTGGGTTTATTGATTTGTCTGGTTATTGTCATTTCTTTAATGAACTAAAAACGGCCACTGCTTTAATATCTCAGGTGAACAGTAAATATAACACTTTTAAAGCTGCCATTTTTCAAATGGTATCACAGAAACATTTTTACATTCTATGGGAGTGTGTATAATTGAGGGAATCAGGGATACCTTTTGTAGGAAGCTGGTCTTTATATAGCGTACCAAAAAGAGGTACACCGTAAAAAGAATCCAGGCAAACCCAAAAGGAATCACTGAGGCACAAGTGACTCACTTTTGTGGTAGTGTAGGTGAGCAGTAAGGCATATCAGAAGGTAAGCATGTAAGGCACACACAGGCAGTAAGTGAGACACACACTCAATAAACAAATCTGAAACCTACTTAGAAAAATAACACGCACGCTTGTGTAAAATTAGATACCAAGACCACCAGAATCAGGTGGGTACTTTTTGAGATAGGACTTTTTTAGAACGAAGATCTGTTTTCCTGGTGTCATGGGGTCCCCTAAATACTCAAATATGGGGACGTTAAAGGGAAGCTTTTAAGGACCCTCTGCAGTGCTAGGACCTAGGTACCAGAGGTACTACTTGCTAGGGGCTTACAAAAATCTGCTATAGAGCCTGGCCACTTGAGGATCAAATGACGAGGTGTTTTGATTTGGGGAAAAAACACTGGCGCTGTTAACCTTGTAACCTTGTTACCAGGAACCCGGTGCACTTCAGTCAAAGTTGCACCAAAAAACAGGTAAAAAGTGGGGGTTACTGCAACCAGAACCCAGCTTTCTACACCACCTGGCAGTACAAATCTCCCATCATGTATCATCAAAGGATGCCAACATCTATCACTCTTATCAGTGCACATCTTGCTCATCCTTCCTCATCATAAATGTACTTTTCCAAGATGCTAAAACACGCTATTGTATCATCACAGTTATGAAAAATTACTGACCCCTGCTAAATAAAGGTATATCTCTGGCCTACATGCGATTTCAAAGCTTCTCGAAACAGTGATCACCTATAAACTGTGTACTCACACAGATTAAAAAATCCTCATCTCCATTTGGATTCCAGACTTAATAGAGTAGCCAATTGTGCCTTAATGATCCTTGTTGAGGAACTGCCTATGGCCAGAGAGTTTGATGGATGGCATACTGTGTCACAAACATGATGGCTATCCCTCTCCTGAATTACAAGTGCAATAGACCATAGGGCACTTATAGTAAGGCTGGTGGGATATCCTTCACATTTGTATGACATTTATAAAACTCTAAATAAGGCACTAAGGCCCTCATTATGAACTTGGCGGTAATCACCGCCGGCCACCATGCTGACAGTGAACAGAAGATCGCCAGTGGTGGTGAACTGCACACCGCCGAATAATGGCAAAAAGACAAACCTCCAAAAATCCTCCAACCTCCACCCACCGCCAGGGCCAATGACTGCAGAAAGGCAGTACACCCCACCCTGCCACCACCATGAAGACAAATCATCCGCCCACCAAATAATGATGCACAAATCAGCTTGGCGGATAGTGGATGTTGAACGACCATTGGCGGTACGAACCACCACGGCCAGCAATGGGACACACCAACAACAAATGCACACATTGGCAAGTTTGAAACTCACACAACTGAAACACATCCACAACACAATAAACCACAAACATACATACCCCACAATCCTTTGCAACACCAATAGCATGACAGATATTGACAACCCAATACGCATACACTGAACTCAACAGCACACAAGTCACACACACAAATACACCACAAAAACCCATACATACCCCAAACACCATCACAAGCTTCTCACCCAACCACCCAACAGCACCCTCACCAATACACCTAAAACACACCACCCACAACACACACCATGTCACCCCCTAAACACCTAAGGACCATGGTGGACGAAATACTCAGGGTCGAGCCACAACTATTTGGGGCACTGGTGCAGCAGACACCTGTGGCCAGGAAGATGTAGCTATGGCAGAGGATAGTCAACAAGGTAAACGCCATGGGAAACCATCCACGCTAGGGAGGACATGAGGAAGAGATGGAACTACCTGCGCGGGAAGGTGCGGTCCATGGCATCCATGCACAAGATCGCCCTACAGAAGACTGCTGGTGGTGCCCTACCTCCTACCCCTGAATACACCGACTGGGAGGAGAAGGTCCTGGCTATCCTGCACCCAGAGGGCCTCACCGGACTCATAGGAGGACTGGACCCAGGTAAGTCAACTACAATATCTTAACAGTCACCACACCTGTAATGTATGTATAAACCCATCCCCTCACTACCACTAGGACCCCTTCCCCTACCCAGTCCACAACACCCACATCCAAGTCCCCTGAAGCCCCAAAATACCACAAGCAAATCACCATCCAGCCCCCTGTGACAGTCACCTACCCCTGCATTGAACCCCAGTGGTACTACAGCACCCATAATGCACCTCCACCCCCCACAAAAAATGCACCAAAATGTACACAAAGGTACCTTGCATGACACTACAGGGGAATATAAGCATCAAATAATGCAGAACAGTGAAGCAATTGCAAATAAATTACAGGACACCCACATCTTTATTCTCTTACACACAGGCACCATCACCCATGCCACCTGGATGGAGATGTCAAGGACTGCCAGACCTCCACCTGAAGGTGGAGGCCCCAATCAGGAGAGTGCAGAGGGATGTCTGGACACAGAGGAAATCCCTGGCCCATCTCACATTCCTTGACTGTCACCTTCCAAGCCCCACCCAGGACACCACTGACACCCCTACTACTCAGCCACCATCATCAGCTCTCTCCAAACAACCCCACACCAGTGTTTCCCGGCCATGGACTGGCTGCCTACATGTACAGAGGGCAGAGTCTCCACCTACCAACAGGCAGGACGATGAAGGGTCAACTGCAATGGGGACTGCCAGACCTGTGCAGGGGAGTCAGGCACAGGGGACTAGGGCCAGTAGGATGGCATCAGTAGCCCAGAGGGGTGGCCAAAGCATGGATCCAGCAGCCCAGGACGTTATTTCTGAGGTCCTGGGAGCATACCACCATACCCAGGACAGGATGGTCCAGATCCTGGCCACCCTGGAGCAGAATCAGACGCTGCAGATAGCACACCACCAGGAGGCCATGGAGCAATGGAAACAGCTCAATACCACCATGGCCTCTATTGCAGGGGCGCAACAGCCCCTGTACCACAGCCAGCCTGAATCCTCCACCCACCTGCCAGCTCCTACCACTAGCCAGGACACTACCCTGCCATCTACATCTGCAGTATCCAATGGACTGGTGGCAATGTCAGAGGACTCACAGGACACCAGCACCCCTACCCCTGCAGCCCAGTTGCACCTTCGCAAACATGCCCTCAGACCCAGATATGCCACTGAAACACCAGCCAAGACCAAGCCCAGCACCAGGAAGTGACTCTGCCCTGAACGGTCTCCCTTTTGTGCCACTGAGCTACCTTGTTGACATGCCACTGCCATCATACCATCTTCCAATGGCCACATGGACTATATCCCAGTGAAACCAACAGCTGAGCATATGTACCTGAGTATGTTTTTTACCATGTGCCCACTCCCTTTCACTGTCCCAACACTCATGTATATATTGACATTGAATAAATACACCTATACTCTCAAATTATATGTCCTTAATCAACATGAGAGATCAATTGTGAATGTGAATGCATTAGCCAGTTACTATCATAATCCCACTTTTATTGCAGGAAGGGATCCAACACACTCTAGTGTCTGCACTATGTCACACTGTGCCTAAAATTGCATTTCCAAGTTGTGCAGCATGCAGCAGGCCACTACTATCTTACACGCCTTGTCAGGGACATATCACAGGGTTCCTCCAGAGAGATGGAGGCAACAAAATCTTGCCTTCAGGAGTCCTATAATGTGCTCTATCACCCTCCGAGTACGACAGTGGGCCTCATTATAATTCTTCTCTGCATCTGTCCTGGGATTCCTCACAGGTGTCCGGAGCTATTGCAAGTTGGGGTAGCCAGAATAACCTGCAAAAGTGGGAGAAAGAGGACTTGAACAAACAGGTTTTACTAGCATACAGCCTGGCTGTCAGCTATGTAACTGACCCAGTGTCATACAGACTCACCTATGAGCCAAGCTTTGTCCCCTTGTAGTTGTCCCATCATGTGTTGCACACTGCTGTTTCTCAGGACAAATTAATCATGGACTGATCCTGGGAACCTGGCATTGACATGTGAAATGTACTGATCAGCAGTACACACCAATTGTACATTCATGGAGTGATACCTCTTACGATTCCTATACACCTGTTCATTCACTCTTGAGGGTACAAGAGCTATGTGAGTTCCATCAATGGCCCCTATCACATGTGGGATATTAGCAAAGTCATAGAATCCAGATTTGATGGCAGTGAGTTCAGTCCTTTGGGCAAACTGGACAGACGTTTGCAAGTGTTGAACGAATGCATCCAGGAAATTGGACAGGATGTGGCTGAGCACTGGTTGTGAGACCCCTGCAGCCATGCCCATTGTCACCCAAAATGAGCCCGTTGCCAAAAAATGGAGCACAGGTAGCACTTGCACAGTTGTAGGTATGGCATGCTGATTCCGATTGGCCGGCTTCAGAACAGGATCTATTAATGCACAGAGGTCATGGATTGTAGCTCTATTAAGTCGGTATGTGATAATGATGTGACATTCCTCCATAGCGGCCAGATCTACAATGGGTCTGTAAACAGATGGGGCCCTTCCTCACCACATATGTATGTACCTATGGGGGAGGAAAGAACACATTTTGAGTGTCAACATACAGTTGCATCACATGATGTGACTGTACTTTTCAAAATTTCATGTCAGTAATCGACGAAGGGGAGAGAGAATGGGGCCATGCATGAGGCCCCCGGCAAGGCTATGGAGATGTGGTAAAAGCAATATGGCAGCCTCCAGCCATCCAGGTATGGTAGTGTGGAAGTGACTTCATTCCGCTGGCGTTAGTCGTCATGCTGGTAGGCCGTGTTCACCGCCGTGCACCTGATCATTGAATTACATGGTTGTCAATGGGGAACCTGGGCAATCATGATCACTGCTGGAGGTGATGGTGCACACCGCCACGGTATCTACCTCCATTTTGACAGACACTTGACTCCTGCATCACGTGAAGGGTAGTACTCCACTGCGTATGCTGCTGTGTCCTGACTCAGGTCCCTGAGATAGTGCGTGTCACAGGGGAAGGGGCCCCGGCCTTCTCCGCTGAGGAACTGGAAAAGCTGGTAGATGGGGTCCTACCCCTGTATGCGAAGTTGTATGGGTGACCAAAGGAGCAGGTGAGTTGCCATCTGTCATCCTTCGATGTGTATGATTGTAGCAGATGCCTGTATGCATGTGTGTTCGGTGTGTGACTGCCCAGCCGTAGGTTGTCTAGCACTTTCTGCTTGTAATTTGTTCATATGCATGTCTACATGGGCCATGTCAGTATGAAAGGGCAAGGCATTTGTGTATGGGGCACCCATACTGATGTCTGTTTCTTTGCTCTGTGTGTCCCATGCAGGTCAGCGCCGACCAAAAGAAAGGCCTGTGGCAAGCCATCTCCAAGAAAGAGCAGACCCTATGGGTCTACAAACGGTGGAGCACCCACTGCAGGAAGCGGTGGGAGGACCTGAGGCGCTGGGCCAGGAAGACCGGAGAGGCCCTCCCAACTAGGAATGGGTGCCCATCAGACCCTGACCCTAGTAAGGGCCCGCATTCTGGCGATGGCCTATCCAGATTTGGATGGGCGCTTGAAGGCAGCACAGCAGTACAAGAGTGTGAGTACCAACACTGTTGTGATAGCACTTTGATGGGTGTATTTGGCTGCAGTGGGATGCATGCATTGTAGTGCCAGGCACTTAGACAGGTGTGCCCTTGCAGTCCTGTCCCCCTCCACATCCTTGGAATAGTGTAATAGCTAGTTTTGGCAGGGTCTGTAGGCCTATGAGGGGTCACCCTTTTTGTCATCTGGTATTCATTGTGGCCTTATGAACTTGGAATTGAATTGGCTTGGCATGGTCTCTCGTGGGTGTACTTCACACAGTGTATCAGTCGTGTTTCATGAAGGTTATATGGTATATACTGGAGTCATGCCTACTAGTCAGGGACACATTCATAAAGTATGTTGTGTCTGCTGAGGGTTCGAGCCTGACCTGGGTGGGAGTGTCTGTGGCCTAAAATGTACATATTTGCAGGATTTGACATACTTATTTCTTGTTTTGTTTCCCTACCCCTGTGCTCTTGTGTCCCTGTGTACGTTAGCATCATCTGGCGAGGTAGCTGAGGCACTGGTGAGTGGGGATGCATCAGCTCACGGTTCAGGCAGAGTCTATCGACGCCAAGGGGACCAGTGGGTTGGAGGGCGAGGGGAGTACCACAGGGGAAGCAACTACCACTGGAGGTAGTGACTCTGATACCTCCTTTGATGGCAGCTCCCTGGTGGTGGTGGACCATACTGGGCCCACCCATTCTTTGTCATCTTCCGCCACCCCCATTCCATCACTGCCCTCTCAGATGCTCCCCACTGAGTTGCATGTGCCCACTCACCCAGGAGGGTGGGTGTCTCCTTCACCCAGGCACCTCATCGCCTCCCCCAGTCAGCCCTGCTTCCTTCACAGAGGAGGCTATTGTCCTCCTGAGAACCATCTCTGTAGAGTAGAGAACCATCGTGAATGCCATCCAGGGGCTAGCATCCCAAATGCAGCAATGCAATGCGTACCTGGAAGGCATTCATGGTGCCATGTCTGGCCTGCAGAGATCTTCCAGGGCTGGCCTCCTTTATGACGGCAGCCAGTGTCCCTCGTTTTTCTGTCCCCCCTCCCACAACCTCCACCCCTTCCAGCACCCCACTCCCTTCACCCATCCCAAGCACACATACAGACAGCCATGTACACAGATCAACACACAAGAAGCACATAGACAAACACAAGCACCACACTTCCCACCAAAGGCAGGCACACACCCAACATACCAAAGCACACACAACAATATCCACCTCCCCCAGTGTGTCAACCTCTCCCGCCACCTTGTCTGTCACCTCAACATGCACACCCACACACAATGCTCCCTCCGTCACTGCTGCTGCCCCATTCATGCAGTCACCACAACAGCTAACATCCAGACATGCACCTCAGACACCACACCTGCACTCACCACAACTACATTCACAGACACTTACAGCACACTCACCAGACCTGAAAACACCCAGACAACATCCATCTATACTAACAGCCTGTCCTCTCCTACTGTGTCCACCCCCTCCTCCTAAAACACTCAAATGTTCGCACACATCCACACCACACACATCTACCACACATAAGCATACTATACAGGCACCTGCATCCACGTCCGGCACACCTACATCTGGTAAAAGCACTCCCTCAACCTCCACTCCTAGACCTGGCTCCAGATCCTCTCCAACTGCACCTAAGAAGCTTTTCCTATCCCGTGTTGATCTGTTTGAACCCACTAGCCCACCCTGTCTTGCCCCTAAATGTTCCCATGCCCTTTCCCAGTCCACTCCTTCCTCGTCTAAGTCCACCCCAGTCCCCACTTCCCATTCCCATGCCACTTCTCCAGGGAGGAAGAAGCTCTGTGTTGCCCCAGGTCCCTCTATCACCCCCCCGGTCCAGGCCCACTCCCCCTCCTTCCAAGGGCAAGCCCAAACCCCTTCCACCTCCAGAAGCCCGGGGCCACCCCTTCTGGACCTGAGTCCCCACCCCGCCACTTCCTGACCCTGTACCCCGAGGTACCTGGCTGTCCCATTGATGCCCCTTTCCAGTGGACTTCCCTTTGCACACGTGGGGGGGCACGTTTGGGCTATATTTGCCCTCCAGGGACTTTACAATAGACTGGCCAATGGCCTTATTTGGAAATTACTTTTGTTATTTGTAATAAAAATCAAGTGCCCAGCAGTGCTGCTGGCACAATATAGTGAAGTTGTTCAACGTATCACTGTGAGGGTGTGGTGTGCACAGGTGTGTACACTAGTGCAGGTATTTGTTGGCTTGTGTCTGGTAAGTACATTTTGTTATGGTATGTATGGCTTGGGATGGTGGGAGGGGTTGGTAGTGTGTTGCAGGTTGGGTGGGGTGGGTGTGTAACTGTGCCCTTTCTTCCCATGTATAACTTACTGTTGTCGTCTTCATCGTCGGTCACAGTCCTGGAGGAATATGGCAAGGAGAAGCACTGGCTTTATTTCCAACTCTCGCTCCATTTCTGTGTTGGCGCCTTCTGTGTACCTCCGGTGAGTGTTTCCTTTTATATTGTTCGTTTCCACAACACTTTGCCTGGCGATGGTTCCCGGCCCCGGAACTGATGGTGGTGTGGTGCTTCATTATTTGGTGGGGGGGTAGGGCCTTTCTGTTGGCCTGAAGGTGGCCTCCTCCGTTGTCGTCAGGACTACAAAAATGGCTCTGTGTGGATGGCCTGGTACTTGTTTATTATTGGCTCCATTATTTGGAGGTCCAGACCGTCAGCCTGGTGGGGGTAGTAACCACCACTGCCGCCGGTGTGGTGTTTACTGCCATGTTCATAATGACCACCTAAGTACCACTACTTTCCAACTTCTGGGAAAATTCCTTCTGCTTATTTCCGCAGCCCCAAGCTCTTCGGTGCAAGCTTCTAGGCACTAGGCACCCATCCCTGCAGTCAGCTGGGTCTTTTTGGAGGCAGGAGTCATTCTGTTTTTCTGTCCCTAAAACAGGCAAACAGTAGGGAAAAGTCTTGATCCTTGGAAAGAATTTCCAGTGTTTGGGTATCAGCAAGAGTCATAAATTCGCCCTCTTCTTTCAGCAAGAGTGAAGCCGCTTCATACAGCAGGGTCTTCATCTTTTAACTGTGCTTCCCAGGTGTTGGAATGTTCTGATGAAGTGGTGGTAGAAGTTTCAAAATTTGCCCTACCATTTACCAGAGGTTCAAGAAATTCTACCATGCAATTTTGACTATCTTCTGACAATTTTCCCTCTTTCTTCTTCAGCACTCACTCTTTCCCTTACTGTAAGATTGCCCACAAGCTAATCTTTCATTATGTGAGAAAGCTTCTGCTTCGAGGTATGCCTATCTTCAGCTCCTTGACCATTCCCCTTTTTAAATGAGATCTATACCGATTGTAACAGGAGCTAACGTGGCTCTCTCCTTGCTGTGGCAGAAGCCTACTTGCCTGGGCAGGCCCTGGGAATGAAGAGGAGAAGACCTCCCTGGCATCTCCAAGTCAAAAGACGTAGTGCCAATGTGACCCACTCACATATTCTCATTCCATTTTAAGTGACTATCAGTTTCCACCCATCTCCTCTTCCTGCCCTGGGCTTAGAAGCAAGCTATTGTCCTCTGAGCCAGGGCTGTGAGGATGGTTATACCATTTCTAAAGGGTCTGAGTGATAAACTGGTCTTAGGCCACTTTTGGTCATTTTATCAAATAAGTGTAAAAATTATTTTACACTTATTTGATAAGAAATCTGATTTCATCATTTAAATCAGATTGTAAATGGGGTGGGCTGAGCTCATGGAGTCCCACTACCCCAAATGATTTATGCTCTTGCGTTGCAAATACAGTGCAAGTGACTTCATGAAGTTCACATAGACACAGCCATTTTGTTTTCCCTGTCTCTGTGCATGCTGTTGGGGCTATTTTTTCATCCAATCTTTACCATCCCATCCAATAGTCAATTATCCACCTCTTGTTTTCCTTTATTTTATCAGTGCGGATCTTTGTGTTTGAGTATTTTACATTATTGTCGTTTTTTTATGCGTTTTTGCTACTTTGGAATTTTATTTTTTTGCTTTTCTCTTTACTTTTTTAAAATTCTTTCCTTTGTTTGCTCCTTCTTCTATTTCTTCACCTTTCTTTTTCCCGCCCAGCACCATGGCAATGCAGCCCTACCCCCCATTTTCACCGATGTGTAGGTGGCAGTACTAGTCTTTTTTGTGCAGCACCACCTCCCCTCTATGCTGGCAGCAGGCAGCAGGCGGCAGGCCTGGGAGTGGTTATACCCTTTGAGAGCATCGACTGCTGTGGGAGAGGGTACGCCAGTTGTTTTGTCGGCATACTTGTGTCCAGAGCACTCAGCAGCAGTTGACGCAGTGTTGGGCGGACACCATCGACCGGGAGAAGGACATACTGGGCATCAAGGTGTCGGGCTTGGTGGGTAATAGTTATTTATTTGATGTCTGTGTTCTACAAAGCTATTTTTTCCAATATCACTGCTGATTCTCAGAAGTAAGGTAAGGCTATGTCTTTTTATTATGTGATCCAGTTTGAGCTAGCAAGGTGAGTCAGTGCTTCCTAACTGCACTTGTGGTTGCACATTTGGGCTGATAATTTAAGAAGCCATGCAGGCAGAGATTCCTCCTGTCACCAACAATAAGATAGTGGTAGTAGTAATAATGAGTAATATCAGTGAGTTAGCATTCCCTTCTCTTTGGCTTTCTTTATGTAGCTCATGCTGTCCCTCCCAACTGCAATCTCCCGGTGATTTGTATATCATCATAGTATGTATCTATGTATTGAAAAAAATGGAGGCTGAGTCACCACATCAAAGGTCATTGAGAGAAGTGAAGATCATTTGTTTCAATATGAATGCATTGTCAGTGGTAAGTAGTTGTACATGTAGGGGCATATTTATTTGCAAGGCCCTTTACGCCACCAGAAACCACGTTTAGTGATGGTCCAGTGGCAAGCACTGCAGTGCCATATTTACAAGGCCATGTAAATCCACACTGTGTGGCTCTTCATGGCCTTGTAAATGTGGACAGTGTCAAAGTAGTGCAAGTCACTGCGTTGACTCACCCTGAGACAGGGAGGCGTGCCATGGGTGTTACAGTCGGTATTCCCTCATAACACCCATGTCATTTGACACATTCAAAGATTTACAAGGTTTTGTAAATCTCAGAATGTGTCAAAAGCCTACACCTCCCTAAGTGGGGATTAGGGAAGACTCGCAATGAGGAAAAATACTTTCATTTCTCCTCACTTTTCCCTTTTTTAAGGATACTGCTAACTGCTACACACATGGATAAAGGAAAACTCCTTTTGTGATTGTTTTTCTGCTGGAATGTGTCTCTTCCTGCTCAAAAACAATCATCCCCTCAACGCAGACAACCTTGCAGCATGGTTCAGGGGTGCCTGCATTGGCTCATGGCAACTCAATGTGTGCCACTGCTAACACAGGGGAAAAGTGCAGGAATGTGCCATATCTGTTGTAGATAGGGCTCATACCTGCCCTTTTCTTTTTTATGCAGTGCAGCACTGCAAGAAGGCTTGAAGCGATGCCCTGCATCAAAAGTTTGTAAATAATATAGCCTGTAGTTTAGGAAATTTGGAATAGGTCTTAGGTGTAAGAATTAAGAAAGTAAAAGTAATAGGACAACTTGATTTGAGTCCATCATACTAGGCAATCTGCATTAGAAAAGTCCAATGTTACTGTGTTTGCCTCTGCGTGTCAAAAACATTCGTGGGAGATTATCTGTACTACTGATGTTTTTTTTTTCTTTTTCTTATTTATTTCTTACCTCAACATCCAAGGGGAAGAAGAGGGCAACAATGACACAAGGTCCAGGAGGAGACGAGGATGCCAGTGCCACCACCAGTGTGGATGCTGGCAGATCTGCTGGCCCCAGTAAGTCTTCATGTTATATTATTATTATTTCCCTAATTTTCCCCTCTACTCATTTTTAGTAACTTTTATTTAAGTCTTCATTTTTTTTGTTTTTTTTGTCTTTCTATAGAAGCTTTGCTAAATACATTCTACTTATCCCTGCATTTATCTATTGTTTATGTTTCTGTACCTGACTTCCTCCAGTCTGTACTAACTTTCATATGCTTGGCTACTACCATAGCTTTCCCTTCTCCGCTTGTATGTCTTGTGGATTTTTAATTGATACTGAGAGGACCGATTTTTAGGACAGGAACACTATCTATAATATTGCATGCTGAAATCTGCTTTTCTACGCTTGTTTGTGAAGGTTGTTTTTTTTGCCTTGCTCATGCCCATTGCTCAACCAAGTCCTCCCCATAGGTTCTCCTGGATTGACCAAAGTATTCTACCCCTTTATTGCACTTCAGTGACTTATCTCTGCCCCTCCATTATGAAATGTTTGAGATTGATTTGTCTACCTGGTTTTTGTAACAACCAACATAATTCCTAAAGTGAATGATAGCAGAAGATAGAAGTCTAATGATCTATTGTGGTTGTATTTTTTCTGAACTAAAATGTGTAATGTTTTTTCCAGCTGCAATGACCACCAACTCAGGGGCCAGCGGCAGCACCATTGTGCCGGACGCAGCAGCGATTGGAGGAGGAGAACCAGCTGCAGCAGGTATGGACACTGGTAAGTCATAATGCTCTTGCTCATTGACAATTACTGATATACTCACTGCAAGGGTGTTGCTTGTGAAGCTGCTGGTCTAATAGCTCAGGAGAGTTGAGTTCTTAATGGCCTCTTCTCTATGCACATCAGCAAACAAAAGCTCAAAATGAACAGATGCTACAAATGATGGCTTGATGAAAAAGTGAACAAAGGATGGGCAGCTAAAAAAAATAATGGGTGAAATGGTATTTGAAGGGATGTGGGGGTGAAAGGATAAGATGTGTAGGTGAGTGATAGCAGATGCATGGGTGTGTGAAAGGATGGATGAAAAGGGTGAAAAGGGTGAAAGGATGCCTTAGTGGGTGAAGGGTGGATGGGTAAAAGCTATGTTCAGGTGAGTGACGGGTGGATGGTAACGAACGTTGTGTGGGTAAATGGATGGATAGATGAAAGCAATATGTTTGAAAGAGAGGATACTGAATAGGTGAGTGACATTATGGATGGACGGGTGGATAAATATGGATGGCTGGATTGGAATAATGAAAGACAAGGGCCAGATTTAAAAGAAACTGGTAAAGCAGGGTGCTGCGCCAAAATTAGCAGTGCCGGGCCAGTTTTTAAAAGCAGAGCTGTGCCATATTCACAAGAATATGGCGCAGCCCTGCGTTTACCAATGGGCCGGCACTAAATTAAGCTGCAATGGTGTCTACATTGAGGGCAGTGATTGTTTATGTGCAGGAAGGTATTCCTTCCTGCGGATAAACTATCTACAATGGCGATTTGGCACATCTGTGTGTGCTGGAGAATGCAGCACACATAGAAGGACCAAATCGTAATTTTTGAATGATCGGTTACGTGCAGGAAGGGACACCTTCCTGCATATAAACAATCATTCATGGCATTTTGCATCTTCTTTGTGTGCTGCAAAACGCAGCACATATAGAAAAAGCAAAAAACGAGTAAGAATAAAGGCATTCCTCCTCATTGTGCCTCATAAAGCCACCCCTGGGGTGGCGTTAGTTTTTGACACTGCCACAGATTTACGATTTCTTGTCAATGTGGGACAGTGTCAAAAGCAGTGGGTGTTGTGATGGAATGCCCACTGCAACCCCATTGCACGCCACTCTGACCAAGAAAACTGCGTCAGAGGGGCCAATATTTACAAGGAGGCGTAAGGCCATAGAAAGTGGCATTACACCTCCTTATAAAAATGGAGCAGTGGTTAGCGCCAACAAAGCATCGCAAAAAATAATGCTTCAGTGGTGATAGGGTCTTTTAAATCTGGCCTAAGAGAGTGTAAAGCATAAAAGGTGGGTATCAAAGGGTACATAGAATAGGTGAATGAAAAGATGAATGAATAAATGCTTGGATCAAGAAATAAGGGTGCTGTGTCTGCAGTTTGCCTACTTCATTTGGTTTCCATGGCTATCAAAGCTTGGGTTCAAAGTGGGGGTATTTTAATTTTCTTTCTTCCCCCCTATCTCATTGCAGTTGAAGCAAGGCAGTAATTTCTCCTCCCACTCATCATCATACCTCCCCATTACTTAGCCGCCATTGCTACTATGATAGCGTCTTCTGTGCAATGCGCATCTGCTTCAGTTACTGCAGAATTTACAAAGCTGTCAATGCATTGAAAACTTAAGGTTGTGCCTCCCTTCCCTCCCAGTGCCCATCATGTCACCTCCTAGTACTTCAGTTCTCAATTTTAGCCTAAAGTTCTGTCCGAGCCACCCAAACAATTTGAAAAATCCCTTGCATGCGCCACATTTATGTATCATTGAATAATATTTCATGACTGCCATAATGGATTCATGCAAGTTAAAATTTTACCCTTTTGACATTCATCAACTACAGAGAGTCATTTGCAGGTAAATATTAGCCCTGTGACCCGTAATCAACCACATCAAATTAAAATGGCCCTAGGGGACCAGACATTTACTGCTACTATGCCACTCTACTTTTAAAAAATTATTTGCACAGAGCACAGTTTATAATTTGTCATTTTCCTTTTTCTTTCCTACTATAGCTACTTCTGGTGGACATCATCCAACTCATGAGGAGATTGCAGCCAGCTGAGACGGCAGAGGCTAGAGGGCATTGGCAATGAAAATCGGTGGCTGGTGGCCATTCGATGAGGCCAAGGCAGCAGTAGCCACCAGTGCTAGCCCTAGCTCCTCCAACTGGCCGCCATCACCTCCAACCTCCCAGTGGCACCACCATTGCAGCCGCCAACTGGCATCAGCCCATCCCCGTTCTACCACTACTGCCCCCTCTCACACTCAGACTGCATTTTCCAATGCCACATCCTCCAACACCTTGTATGCGTGTGTTGGAGGCTGGCCTGGTTTGTAGTGGGTACCTATGGTACTTACACATTATACCAGGTCCAGTTATCCCTTATTAGTGAAATGTAGGCAGTGTCAGAAGCCAGGCTCTCTAGAGGTAGCTGTAGCTGAGGATCCAAGGCTTATCTAGGAAACATGCAAAGCTCATGCAATACCACTGTAGTCACACAGTACTCACTCACTTGAAAGAAAACATTCAGTGTTACAAAAATAAAGGTACATTATTTTGGTGACACAAATACCAAAAATGCCATAGAGATTATATTCCCATAGGAGGTAAGAAATGCACAAATTATATACACTAGTATGCAAAAACAGGTGTAAACACAGTTGGAAAACAGTGCATTTACTGAAAATCACAATAGTTAGAAATGGGCCTGGGGGAACACAAACCATATACTAATAAAGTGGAATGCGAATTTTGGTTTCCCTCCTAGGCAAGTGTAGTGTGTAGAGGGGTGCTGGGAGTACTAGAAAACACCAAAGGTAAGTACTAGAACCCACCCCAGAGCCCAAGAAAGCTGAAGTAAAACACAGTAACTTCCCCAGAACAGACAGAAACATGTGAAAGAAGATTATGCAAGAACCAGAAGATACTGCAAGACACCAACAGTGGATTACTGGACTTGAAAACCTGTGGAAGAAGGGGACCAAGTCCAAGAGGCACAGAAGAGTTCAGGGACAACAAGAGACCCTGCTAACCCGGATGAAGATGCAAAAGCAGAACCACAGGTGAAGAAGAACAGTCAATACTGCACCCAAGAAGACGGATTCGGGTTCCTGGTTGGTGCAAGTGATGTCCCACGCCGGATGGAGGATTGCAGTCTGGTTTGTTTCGCTGGAGTCTGCCAACAAGCCTTGGCACATGCAAAGTTAGTTGTTAGCAGAAATTGCCACTGCCAGGACAAGGAAGGACCAGGCAGACTCTACCTAGGAGGAGAAGTCAGAGGGGGCTCTCAGCAACTCAGAGAGGGGACAAAAGAGGTGCAAAAGGAGGCCATGCAGCACTTTGACAAAGGCTCACATGCCACCAGAGAAACACTCAGGAAGATGTGCGTCACAGGATAGAGTGTTGGGGGCTGCAGCTGCACGTTGCACAAAGAACTTCGTGGAAGGATGGCAACAAGCTTTGGCAACTGCAAAACATGCAGTGCACAGGGGTACTGTCTTGAGTGGGAAGGCAGGCTCTTACCTCCACCAAAGGTGGACAGTAGGACATCAGGACCGTCAGGACCACTTCAGTCTACCACTCATGATGCAGGATCCACACAGCTCAGCAGGAGAGAGGATCCACGCAGCTGGTAATTGATGTAGTAGGTGCCTGCTGAAGCAGGTGACTGACTCCTTCATCCTGAGGGAGATTCCTTTGCTGTTCTGGTGCAGGCTGAAGACAGGCTATCCTCTGAGGATGCATGATGGGAAACAGTTGCAAATGCTGGCAGGAGCTGAAATACAATGTTGCAAAAATTGTCTTTGCTTCTTTGTTGCAGTGTGTAGAGTTCCTGGAGGGTCCAGATGCAGTTTCGTTGGTGAGATGGTGAATTAGAGGATGCAGAGGATTCCTGCTGGAGTCTTGCAATCCGAATCTGAAGAATCACCAAAAGGAGAGACTCTAAATAGCCCTGAAAGGGGGACTGGTCAGCTAAACAGGTAAGCACCTATCATGGGAGGGCTCTGACTTCACCTGCTGGCACTGGTCACTCAAATGCTCCCAGAGTTCCCTTCCAACTTGGAATCCATGATGGCAAAACCCAGGGACCCTCTGGAGGAGATCTGAGCACCACCCCTGGGGTGGTGATAGACAGGTGAGTGGTTACTTCCCTTTCCTTTGTCCAGTTTCGCACCAGAGTAGGGACGGGGGGGTCCCTGAACCAGTGTAAAATGTATTATGCAAGGAGGGTACCAAATGTGCCCTTCAAAGCATTTCCAGTGGCTTGGGGAGGCTACTCCTCCCAAGCCTTTAACACCTATTTCCAAAGGAAGAGGGTATAACAGCCATCTCCCAAATAAAGGCCCTCATTCTAACCCCGGCGGTCTCAGACCGCCGGGGCCAGGGTCGGCGGGAGCACCGGCGACAGACCGGCGGTGCCCCGCAGGGCATTCTGACCGCGGCGGTTTGGCCGCGGTCAGAAAGGGTAAACCGGCGGTCTCCCGCCGGTTTACCGCTGCCCTTAGAATCCCCCATGGCGGCGCAGCTTGCTGCGCCGCCATGGGGGATTCTGACACCCCCTACCGCCATCCTGTTCCTGGCGGTTCGCCCGCCAGGAACAGGATGGCGGTAGGGGGTGCGGCAGGGGCCCCCGTAAGAGGGCCCCACAAAGTATTTCAGTGTCTGCCTAGCAGACACTGAAATACGCGACGGGTGCAACTGCACCCGTCGCATCTTCCCACTCCGCCGGCTCAATTCTGAGCTGGCATCTTAGTGGGAAGGTTGATTTGCCCTGGGCTGGCGGGCGGCCTTTTGGCGGCCGCCCGCCAGCCCAGGGCAAATCCCAAAATACACTCAGCGGTCTTTCGACCGCGCAGCGGTATTTTGGTGGGGGAACTTCGGCGGGCGGCCTCCGCCGCCCGCCGAAGTTAGAATCACCCCCAAAATCCTTTGTTCTGCCCTCCTGTGCTTAAGCTTTTCAACCAACAGGAGGGCAGAAATCTGTCTGTGAGGTGGCAGCAGCTGGGGCTGCCTGAAAAACCTTGGAAGGCTGTAATGGCTGTACTGGGAGTCCTCTAAGGAGCCCTCAGAGTGCATGGGATTATACAACCAATGCTTGCAAAAGCATGGGGGTCTGATTCCTACCTGTTTAATACCAAACATGCCTCTGTTCGGAGTTACCATTATGAAGCTGGACATAGTAGTGACCTATGTCCAGGTGTAAAATTGTGTCCATGCATGCACAAAGTCTGGGAAAATGTTCATGGAGGTTGTTGGGGCACCTCTGCTATTGCAGGGATTACCTCACACACAGGTACTCTGCACCCTGCCCTCAGGGCTGGAGGGCCTGCTATGGAGGTGACCTTTAAGTGACCTGGTGCAGTGGAAATGGCAGTGAAAGGGTGCATGCACCTTTTCACGCAGGCTGCAATGGCAATCCTGCAGAAGCCTTTGCGTGGTCTCCCTATGGGTGGCAAAAGATATGCCGCAGCCCATAGGGATCCCCTGGAACCCCAATGCCCTGGTTATCTAGGTACCATACACTAGGGACTTATAAGGGGGCAGCAGTATGCCAATTGTGAGTGAAATGCTGGGTTACCATTATACAACAACCAAATTCAGAGGAGAGAGCATAATCACTGGGGTCTTGGTTAGCAGGATGCCAGTGAAAACAGTAAGCACACTGACATCAGGTAGAAAATGGGGGTAACCATGGGGAAAAAGAAGGTACTTTGCTACAACCTGGACCGTCGAAGATCTCCGGACCCATGTCGAGAGCACCCTTGTTGTGGGTAGAGAGCTTGGGGAGGGAGTGGGGACAGGATTTTTTCCAGAACGTTACTTATTTACTATTTAAATTTTCCTTGGATTTTTTGGGGACGGGCTATTTGTTTGGGTAGATGGGTGGGCCTGTTGTGAGTGTAAAGGGTGGGTTTTTGTATTTGCTAAAAAAAAGGGGATAATTTATTTTCTCGATTTATGCCTCAATTGTTTTTTTGGGGTGTTTAGTTTCCACTGCTGTCTATTAGCATAGCCTATTTTTTAAATCTAAAAATTTATCTGATTTACTTATACCCATGCTCTATTGCCCTCTGCAACTATTTTGACCACTAGGTAATGATTGCCTATTTTGCCTACAAAATCCTAGATATACATAGAGAAGTAAGACAACAGCTTCTTTAGTAGGGGTTAACTACTAACTAAACAAGTCAGCTTCAATCCATAGTTCTTCTCTTACCTCAAGAGATGAAGCAAGTGAGTCTTCTATCTGTAGGGTTTTTCCCAAGAAGGCATCTTAAGGTTAAGGGGGCGATAGGTAGCAGTAGTATCAGGCTAGCATGTTAACAGGGAAGACAAAGTGCCACTCCCACCAATGCAAACTCCAGCAGCAGGATTAATCAAAGGATTATCCACCACTGTCAATTAAATTGTAAGGCAACAGAGAGTTAGTGGGTCATATTACATCATAACTTTAGGACGACTGAGACTAGACTACAACTATGACAGCATTTGGCACACAACAAAGAAGACCTGATATGATAATAATAAAAAAAAAAAAAAAAAAAAAAAAAAGAAAATAGCATTATCAACTTCTTCTGAGCAATGGTGGGGAGCTAGTACTGAATAAATAAAGTTAGGAAATTAAATCATGGAGTCAGGATAAGTGGGCTCAGAATCAAGAGTGGTTGAACAAGGTTAAGGATATACGTAAGACAATAGGCCTTAATGATGATGTTGAAGTGCCAGTGTGGAATACTGCTCAGGTAATAGAAGGTCATGCAGTGAGTTGGTGTTGCTTTCAACACATCCACACCAGCAAGTGTGTGATCCATTTATGGTGTAAATTTAAGTCACACCTTGATAAATCACACAGACCAGGGGAAGAGGGCTAGGGGGCTTGATGAATGAATGGGAAAGGGGGTTTGGGGAAAGGTGTGACAAAGACAAACACACAGAAAAGGAACCATAGAATATTCATTGTTACTCCGAGCAGCACACCATCATCAATCTGTTGTGGAAGGAAACAATGTAGTAATACGTATGACACATTACAGTTAAATGCATTGCAAACAGTCCATCTGCCCCAGAGAGACCCAAGATAGTATATCTCTAAATGTTTTGTCTTTTAGGTTTGAAAAATGCAAGTTATGGGGGATTAAACTACGTTAACCCACCCAGTTCCAAAAATTATGATTGCTGAAAGGAAAATAATACTGTATTGCCAAATTGGGTGGCCATCTCCATTCTTCTTGGAATATCCATCACTCTTGGGTGCCTGGCTGAACCTGTTGGGTAGGCAAGTTGGAGTTTTCAGTTTCACCAATTTTTGTTCTTGGAAGACTGAGAGAAGGCCTGTGTATTGAAAAAAAACAGTAACTGTACTATAGAGTAAAGGAAAAGGACAAAAGTATGTGAAGCAAGGCAAGCTTCACGAGGAGTCATGAGTGTTCCAAGAAAGAGGAGTTTTATGTTAGAGCCAGCAATGCAGCAAACACACACTCAGCAACATTTCCCATATCAACGCATCTCTCTCCAGTCCATAGAGCTGAGTGAGTACTATGCCTCAGAGTGTTCACAATCATCATTGTTTGTCTTTGAAATTGATAACTTCCTCCTTCTAGCTGTTGAGGTAGTCCCGCTATGAGTCCTTCCATCCTCCTCCTCCTGATTCTGAGGAACTTTGTCATAGTCCCAACCCAAGTGAGGTAGACCTGTGTAGTCAGGTGCACTGCTGTTAAAGAACAAGTAGAGAAAGAGAACTGGAGTATTTTGTGTAGATTTGTGTTTGGTAATTAAGGTAACTGGTCTGGTCTGAGGAACTAGAAAAAAGGAGTGGACACTGCAGGCAAATTTCAATAAGTTTGAACGACCAATCACTTTCAGGAAAAAATTATCACCCATCAGCCCCCAAACATTGCAAATAATTGGAAACAGGTTTATAAATTTGTTGAACTCCCTCCCTCACTCTCAGGCAGCCACCACTTACATCATCAATTATCACCTACAATCACTCAATATATCACCACTCATTGGTGCAATTATTATTAGTTACCTCTTCCAATCCAGGCACAGTTGTTTCATCAAGGCATTGGAATTTGACATTAGCACTTGTACTCTTTTATTCAATGATCTTCTTGGCAAGCCTTGCTAGGTGATGTAAAAAAAACATAAGATAGGCAATGGCATGTGAGGGAGGCAGGCATCATCTCCAATATCCTGAAAAGTATGTAGGGGCTTCTTCACTGCCATGGGTCCAAGTCCGATCCAGGCTTATATGTGACTTTAAAATGGTGCGTCATTATAAATCTGACACAAACAATGTTTCACTAGCAAAGAAAGAAACAAAAGAAGTTTAATAAAAGTTAAAAAGCTCTATTGTGGTACTGGCATACTCAGTCCAGAAAGTAGAGGTCATCCTCAAACTCTGGTGGTTCACCCAGAAGTTGGTCAGCTAGAAAACTTGATTCTGACCAACCACCCCCTTCCTCCTCCTGTGATGTTTCAGGAACAGTGTAATCAGGTGAAATAAAATGCTGGTTCATTGTGATCATGGTTAATCTCTCCACATTTTGAGGTGAGAGACTAGTCTTTCTCACTGTAACAACTGAACAGCTGCACTGCACACATGCTCAGCAGCCTCACTGGCTACAGGACAAGCCAGAAACTGTATCCTCCTGAGCTCTGGCCATTGGTGCATCTTTTGATGCCAATACACCAATGGGTTTTAATCCAGATACACCTCTTTCTAGTCACCTAGATACCCCTGGAACATCCTCTGAGTGGTCATTGGTGCTGACTTTTGCTTAAGCACTTTTGCCTTCACCTCTGCACTGGACTTAAGAACTTCCACTTGAATGCAAGCCAATACAGAGGCTGGGGCCGATTTTTCTGTTGCTGTTGTCACTAGTTTTCTTGTTGATGGGGTTGACGGATGTGAAACAACAAGCCTGCCCTCTCTGGAAGCTGAAGGCACCATCTCAGAACTATGGAGTGGGCTTTATGTTTCAGAAATTCTTCTTCCAGTTCCCCTGTTTGTTCAACAATCCACCTCTTGTATTGTGAAACATCCCTTTCAGAAAAAGGAATGAAGATGGGAAGATTCCTTTGTAGCGTGGATCAAGTAGGGTGGAACAGATGTACTCTTCGGAGGTGATAATATCATTTTGTAGCGTTGAATTACAAGTCAAGCAATACCTTATGCTCTCAACCAAGTAATGCACTTCTGGGTTTTTAATTTGCACCCACAAATGCGAACCTATCAGATACCTTTTTTAGCTGCTCCTGTAGCAGATGTAATAACGGGATAGCTTGGCCCATTGTACTGTCCTCCTTGCTAGCTTCCAGCGTGGAAACCTCAAAAGGGAGCAACATCTGTGTCAAGCTTTTGACTAAACCCCATTTATCTGCATCCATAGTCATAGCTTTTCCAATTGCATCCCCTCCTCTTTGAATGACATAGCCATTGATCTGTATGTAATGTTCAAACAGATGTTGCAACATATAATAGGTTGAATTCCAATGTGTTGGCACCTCCTGTAGGAGAGCTTTGACTGGTACTCTGTTACAAAGATGCCAAGCCTTAAAAGAATGGCTGAAATGAATGTAAAAGCATCTGCAGATGGTCAGTATGTTGCTGACCCATTCTCCTTTTTTTTAGAAAGTCTTGTACAATCAGGTTGAGGCATGGAGCCAAACAAGGGACCCTAAAATAACCGCCACCTGCCATGCCTTGACTATGTTACTGTCATAGTCTGTGGCAAGAAATCCAATTGAAAGACCTCTGAGTCTCAGCTATTCAGACACCTTGCTATTAAATTCCTCCAAGATATGTGCAGCCATGTGTGATTTCTCCATGGCGAATATGGCAACATGTAGATAGCTAAGACCTGTAGATAGCTTTTGCTTTGCCCCCACAAAAGAAATCCAGTGTGCTGTGGTGCACATGTAATCAGTCGCCTGACAACTGGTCCACATGTCGGTCGTCAGGTGGATAGTGTGGGCAACTCTTTGGTGCAAAGCTTGTCCAACCAATTGCAGCACATCATGATGCAGCGCTAGAACAGCAACTCTTGCAAATAAGGTCCTACTTGGAACCTTCCATTGTGGTCAGATGGATGCCACAAACTTTAAGAACCCCACATCTACCACAAAAGGAAAAGGAGGGATGTCCAGCACTAACATTTTCACCAGCTTTCCATAGTACAAACGTGCCATTGGGTGGTTGCAGTTGTAGGGCCCCCTCTGCCTACAGATGCCTGTAGTAGTAGCCTGGATTTTCTTCTTTTCTGGGGGCACTGACGCAGGCAATTTTCAGGAAATAGTAGGTGGTGGCAGACCATATGTGTGTCATGGGGCAGTTCCTAATGCCATGGTGTCTCTGTCTAACTCTGAGTCATCTTATGTCATTGTGAGTTCGCTGAAGTGAGTGATTCTGGTCCACTGCTAGAGACAGGGCTGCTTTGTGTGAGGATGAATTCACCTACTTCTTCCTCACCTTCCACCATGATTTGACCAGTTGTAGCTGATGTTTCCTGGCTCTGTTCAACTTTACCACTGCAACCACATGCAGCCATTTCTTTAAGGTGCTCCTCCCAGTGGATTACATTATTTTTTTCATATGAGCGATCTGGCATCCAGTACCATAATGTGAACAAGGCTTACCTCGATGGGTACTTGCATGGCAAATGGAGCACATAGGAATGTTCTCCTCCTTTTAGCTAATCGTAAAAATGTTCCACACTGGGGCTGTGGAGGAGTACTTTCTTATTGGACAACTGCCTATGTCTGATGAAGAACTGGAGGTAGGTGTGTGTGTTGATTGCCTCTCTGCAGCGCATACTTATTCTGAGGAATGGGTTGGAGCAGGTATCTTCTGGGGCCTTAAAAGCACGTGATTTAGTAGTGCTGTCTGTGCCACAACCCTCAGTGCAGGTAAGATAGCAATGTTGGAGTCCTCTGTGCCAGCTTCCACAATGACTGGCGCTTCGTCATCATCCTCATCATCCCCTTCAATGACTCTAAGGCTTTCTGGAACTTTTATTTTCCCTTGCCTCCCCATGTGTCTCCTGGACTTTGCCGGGGTCCACCCTATGTCCCTATTATAGTCATTAGAAGTTGTGCTTGGAGAAGCTGATGGAGTAGTGCCTTCCCTTTTCCTTGCTGGAGATCTGGGAGCCCTTGATTCAAAAAGACAAGGTTCTTGCTTGACAGAAAGCTTGACCTCCTGTTCTGCTGCAACTTCAGGAAGCTCTACTATTGTTGACTGTGACTGCTGTCCACTTTGCTCTGTTTCCTGAAATGATTGGATACTACTTTGCAAAAGGGACAAATCCAATCCTACATCATTGCTCGTCAGCGTCACCATGATTGTAGTGGCTGCCTCACTGACAGACATTTGTGGGCTTAGGTTGGGGTGGTGCTGTTGATGCAGGAGTGCTGCTCCCAGGTAACGTCCCGGGGGCTGGTGTGGCTGTCACCCGTCTCCTGAAAAAAATTGAGGTTGGCCCACCACTGGAGAAAAGCTGCTTCTTCTCACTGGCTTCTTCTTGGAAGTAACTTTCTCTGGGGTCATCTTAAGCTCTAGGTTGACAGTGGCACTAAGATGCACAAGCAGAAGAGTTTGGAGGACCAAAGTAACTGTAAGGCTTTCTCTTTGGCAGTACTGCGGGTGATTGGGGTCTCTTCTGTTGTAATTATCTAATAAATACCAAGTTAATCAAACATTGTAAAGGCAAACCACACCATAAAAAAATGCATTTAAAACTAGACAGCACAACATGCAGATCTACTGTAGTTCTTTGCTTTATCTCTATCTGTTTTAAAGGAGACCTTTGGGTTAGTCAGAGAGAGGTTCATGGGTAAATGAAATAATCCTTTAAAAAACCTATGGCGGCAATGTGGTCCAGGGGAACCGGAATAATCATTAACAAAATTAATTATGCTATTGATTTGTCTGCAGAGCTCTGCAGCCAAGGTGTCAGAATTACACCTAAAGAAACCAAATGCTGTAGTGCAGCTGTGCATCTTTGGTGGATGGATGGATGGATAAAGGCAACACGCTAAATACATTAAAAAATAAAATAAAAATGCAAATTATAAAAACAATTAAAAAACTAAAATATAAAAATTAAAATAATGACATTATAAAAAAAACAATTTAAAAATAAAATTAAAATAAACAAATATTTAAAAACTTATAAAAAAACTAAAGTAAAAAAGAAAAAGAAAAAGGCAAAAGAAATAAAAAAAAAATAGAGAATTAAAATAAAAAAGTGAAATAGAAAATACAAATTAAAATATTAAAAAAAAATAGAAACTTAAAAAACAAATGATCAATAATTAACAGTGCTTGTAAGCATCCGGCAAGGACACACTGGCTCCATGCACAAATTGGCTGCCAGCCACATGCTAAAACAACAATAAGGAGCAAGGAGGCTTGCCAAATAAAGAACACATTCAAGCCTATGGCAAGGGACACTGGCTGGATGAACAAAATGGCTGCCAGCCACATGGTCAAATCAACAACAAGGAGGAAGGAGTCATGGCAAGGGACACCTGCAAGTCTCTGGCAGGTGGCACTGACTGAATGAACAAAATGGGTGCCAGCCACATGGTTAAACAACAACAAGGAGCAAGGAGGCATAGCAAACAAAAGGCACATGGGAGCCTATGGCAAAGGTACACTGGCTGCATGCACAAAATGGCCGCCAGCTAGCCACATGGTCAAACAACAACAAGAAGGAGGAAGGAGGCATGCTAAAAAGATAGCACATGCAAGCCTATGGTAAAAGTACAGTGGTTGATTGGCCGAAATGGCTGCCAGCCAGCCACATGGTCAAATAACAACAAAGAGCAAGGAGGCATGGCAAACAAAGGTCACATACAAGCCTATGGAAAAGACACACCGGCTGCATGCACAAAGTGGCTGCAAGCCAGCCACATGGTGAAATCTACTCCAGAAGTAAGTTTGGATCATGAGTGGCACTGTTTTGGGTGCTGATGCGGAAAGAAGCCGCACGAGCGAATGTGAAGTCTCACATGTGCTTGCTAGTGGCCCAGGGGTATTGTCACGCCAAAACCCAATCTTGTGAGCACAAATGAAATCCGCTCTGTGCTGGAGTGTGAAATTCAGGTACTCAGAGCTATTTCACAAATTGTGCAGTGCCCGAATTCCTCAAACTCTGCCGGTGATGTGGAGTTCTACGCCCAGGCCTATTTTTAACAATTCAGTAAGAAATAACTTTAAAGCCTAGAATCTTCAGTTAATATTCTAGACCTAAAGAAGAATTTGCAGAGGACTGACTGCTGTGGACTCCACCAGACTGCTTTGCTACAGCTGGGTGGACTGTTTTTCTGTGTCAGCCCTACCATGAACCCTCCTGTTTCAAACCTGCATCTTTACCAGAACCCAGGACTATCAGCGTGACTCCAAGGGCTAGTTTGCTGGCCTCCTGTTTAGGCTAACAGGAACCTGGCAGGCTCCTACCATCTTGCACCTGCACCTGGAGCCAGTATGAGTAAGTCCTGAAACCCCAAATGAGGTCCCACCTGTGCTAGAGCCTAAATTGAAAACTTGGGCACAGAGAATTTTTGGCTAAAAACTGCTCTGAGAACCGAGGACCAACATGCTTTTTGATCCTCCCAAGGTGAATCACCGGTTGGCCTGACTAGGTGGCTGTTCCCACTATGTTTTTCTCTGCAGCAACAAACTCCTGGAAATGTCTCAGACACAGCTTACTGCCTCATCCCGCTGGAGATTTTTGACTTCCAAAAAAGTCAGGAAATTCAAACTTAGAAATTTTACCACACCTTTGTTCAGCAGCTCCCCGATTATGACAATTCCTCCTTGGACTCCTCGTACAGCTTTGCCCCAACGAATTTTGCCTTCTCAGAAATTTTTTCTTGAAAATACTTCTAAGTCTGAAGGTAAGTGCCAACCATGCCCAATTGACTGACCAGTGCTCCATTGCGGGTGGCTGCATTTTTCAATTGTGAACCAGTCTCACGTTACTAGATGTCTGTGGCAGGTATTTTGATCTTTAAGACACTGGTTTCTACTAAAAACCTAAAAAATGTATAACTCCAGTTCTACTGATTAAATTTTTGTATGCTAGGGGTCAATTAATTTATTAAAATGTACTATATTTTTCTTATCTGGTGGGGGATTTTCTTGTGTTGTGTGTTCACTTTATTAGTATTGGTGTGCTGCATACATTCTTTCCATATTGCCTCTAAGTTAAGCTTGACTACAATTTGCACAAGGTACCAGAGATTTAGGCACAGGTTAACTCAGTGACTTTTTGTTGTTTACCCTGACAGGGATTGTAGCAGCTGCTTGAACAGAGCTAGCATCAAGGTCAACCAACATCCCAGTTCCTCACAGGAGCTTATTTGGTAAAACTGGGTGTGATGTTTCTGTACCCATCAATTTAAGGTGCCAAAGCACAGGACTATTTATATTTGTCTAGAGTTGTTTCTCACACAAGTATACTGCTCTTGTTAAGCCATAGCGGGACCATACTGCTAAAGATAGATTTAGGGGTAGGGTCAATATTATTGTGTAAATGGTGTGGTGTTTATGTAGTGGTTAATTAGATTATATACCATACTTCTTGTTGTAGTGGTAGGCTCGTGTAGTGACTGTGATGTAACACCTTATGCAAATTATGATCTTTGAAGAAGCAACATAAGAGTCACACACACTTAAAAGAAGTCAAATTGACTGCATGTTCTTTTAGCACAAGTATTCAGCTATTCTTGGACTCACATAAAATGTTTATTTTGGAGGATGAAAGCAGAATGAGGAGAAAACAAATAAGCAGGAGTACTTTCTGTAATCTGATTCTTATAATTTGAAAGAAAAGTACATAACCCAGTAGACAAGATTCCTTGTCTCACTAAAAGTTACTGCATGTCTGAAAAATATCAACACTCTTCTATGCTGCTATATTCCAATTATATACATTTGGTTAAATTACTTGAATACAAGTTATGGATGGAGTAGTGTAATAACAGGCTGTCATTTTACTCTTACCTCCATTCACCCTGGTTCGTTTTATTCGTGGTTTCTGTCATGGCTTATGATTTCACAAATTCTCTAACACGTATTTCTTTTAAAATACCAGTATTAAAATAAATAGGGACACAGATAGAAGGTTTTAAAGGGCCTCATTTACATGAATCTGACGCGTCGACTCCAATGCGTCCGATTTGTTGCACTGCCCTACAAACCCCCAACAATACCATGGATGCTCTGTACTTATAATACAGAGCTCCATTTTGCATGTTTTCACAGAAATTCTGATGCATGTGCGGCACTAACCTCACGCATTGCTGGACTAGCATCAAAAAAGTGATGCTACTCCATCAATGCTAGGAGGACTCCATAGAGAAAAGGCCTGCATCAGTTTTACGTCTGCTTAGAACAGGAGGTAAAAATCTGACTTAGTGAAGTCACAGAATGATACAGTGAAATGTTGAAAATTTCACTGCTTCAGTTCTGCGTGGCTTTTCCCGTCGGAATGACTACCTTGCATACACTATACCTAGTGCAGGTATAATGTGATACGAGGCTTTAGAAACTGATGCATTGGGGACAATGTGTGGGTTTGTAAATGTGGAGCAGTGTAAAGTGTGCCAGTCCATATTTACAATGCCATGCAAAGCCTCCTTGCTTGTAAATATGAACCCCTTTCATGCATAACACTGCATGAAAGGGTGGTTCCATGGGTATTGTTTGAGGTGTTCCCATAAAACACC
Organism: Pleurodeles waltl; assembly: GCF_031143425.1. Classification (NCBI taxonomy): domain Eukaryota; kingdom Metazoa; phylum Chordata; class Amphibia; order Caudata; family Salamandridae; genus Pleurodeles; species Pleurodeles waltl. The sequence goes on along the minus strand of NC_090447.1, from coordinate 1,103,625,669 downwards.
CATGGAACCCGAAGAAATCTGACACATTGCCAGATTTAGAAGTCTGAGAGCGCATCAGATTCCTGCGTCACCTCATGGGTGGCGTAAGAATGATGCAGTGCGGAGAAATATCTTTATTTCTCCCAATGAGAAGAAATATCTTTATTTCTCCCCATTTTTCCCTCTTTTGAAAACACCTCTTGTGATTTTTTTTGTGCAAGACTGTGCCCCTTCCTTCACAAAAACAATCATCCCCACAACACAGGCATCCTTACACCATGGTGCAAGGATGCCTGCTTTGGAGCCTGGCAGCATTTTGTGCGCCACCGCAGGGAGAGATACAGCACATTCTGCTCTTTCCGGGTGTCGCAGGTCAGCCCAGCAGGGCACTTGCTGCTCCGCCCTGCACCACGGACCTCTTAAATGAGGCCCAGAGTTACTTTATTCAATCCAATTATCGATGCCATTTAGCAAATAACTGGTGCAGAAAATGGGTCACATCGCATGTGGTATTTCTTTTCACTATAGCAGTGGAACCCAACCTGTGGTCCGGGGACCCCTGGGGGCCTGAAAGCCTCCTCAGGGGGTCAGCGACTGCTTAGAAAATGAAATAATATGAACAGATTAGGTCCCCAGCTTACAGGAATGACTCAGTGGGGGGTCCTGGGTTTCCAATAAAGATTCAGTGGGGGTCCCTGCGCTCCAGTAATGATAAAGTAGGGGTCCACAGATGCCAAAAGGTTGGGAACCACTACACTACAGAATTATTAAAAGAGAAACACAGCATAATACGACTATGTGTTGATCTTTGTTAACAAAACCATTGTATAATTGAGTGATTTTTTAAATAAATGGGGCAAAAGTGTATTCTTAAAAGTGATGCGAATAAGCATAAGTAAGCCTACGGTGAATTTGGTAACATATTCTTTCGAGGTACTTATTAAACATTGGCAAATTTACATTTTATCACAGGTAAAGCAACAAATGGCTGAAGTCTCTTTAAGGTGTTAGTTTTAAAATTTTGGGGTTTTATTTCGATGGCTGTACCCAAGAGACTAAACTTGCATTTAGGTTCTGGTGAGAAAAGTGCTCTGTTATATGTTGCACAAATGGCCGAACAATAGCATGTACAATTCACAAAAATCACATCCTATACACCCTATTTGTAATGATAGCCAAAAATATTTGAAACAGGCTCAAGCGGCTATGAGTTGGTTTTCAAAACCAATTAATGTAATGTTTAAAGGCCTGTTTTACTGGGTGAACTTAACAATAGTTTCCTATGCATAGGACATCACGATGAAACTGCACAAATCACAATTAAAACTATTTGAAATGAAAGTGTCCTTGTTTCACCCATTCTATTACTGAGGCCTCAGCCTTGATTTGACAGAGAGAAAAATATAAGTTTCTTATCTGAATAAAAATGAATTGTACTTCTCTGTACAATTCAAACCACCTCTATAAAATAATTGCAAATTTCACATCCCGAGCTCATTATTCATAATATACCTGTGACACATTTTCCAAGAGTACCTTTGAATCTAGAACTTTTTTAGAAGTATTATTAAGTAAAATATTAAAATCAATCTCACCTGAACTTTGAAAATGTACTCGCAGAAGTAGGTGCATTTGGAACTCTTAGTAGTTAATTTTGGTTTATATCCTACAGATTAGCTTTCTACTAGTGTCGTCTGGAGTCTAATGGCAAGAAGATTATACAAACTAAACATTTGCTGGTATATTTATTATAAAAGAAAAACAACGCTAGACACGATTTGTGCACGTTAGTATGTATGACAAAACCACATAACATATTTCACTGCCAGAAAATTATGATGAATTAGGAGGATAGCATTATGTTGGTTTTCTGGAGAAATTATAAACGGTTTGGGTCAAAGTAGGAGGGCATGTTGATAAAGAACTGATTGAAGGGTGAAATATTGAGCGGTTGCAAGCCAGTATCCCTCTAAGTGAAACTTATTTTCAGCAAAAAAAAATACAGGTGTAACCCTATTAGAAAATCCAGGATTGGAGATCCTTACATAATAAAAAGATTGGAGAACCCCCGAAGAACTACAAATGCACAATAAATTAAATTGAGGGTCAGTGGACACTTCTTTATTTTTATCTAGTATATATGATTTTTCACCTTTGAATGTAATGCATGTTCTAGTTTGACTGTCATTTGGATACAGATATCTCACCAAGACATACAACCATATATTTGTTGTATATAAAGCGTTATAGACATATTCAAAAAATAAAAATAAAATCAATGTCATAATTAACGTCCCGGATAACAGAGTTTTTAAAAAAAGATGTTGCCAAGTGCAAGGGATTAATCTATCCCCCCGAATGCGGATGCAAGTGTCAGTCTAATGATAATTCCATTTCTGTTTTTAGACAATGACGAAAATTTCTGGGAGACTTCATTTTTTCTCCGTGCTTTGGACCAGCTCATCTGAAATATGCTTGTCATAATTTCTATCTCGAATATGGAGATACCTCATCGGTCTGACAATCTTTCACCGGTCTCACAACTCCAACATAGGACTTTACTACATCAAGTTGAGTAATCAGCCTCAACTTCCAAATGTATGACACATATAGAAAAAAACTCTGCCCATGTAGCCCAGGGAGGCATTGAATGGCAAACTGTATTTACTGTATAGACATGGAGAGGACATTATTTGTTTAGAAATTAATATCAGATACCCTTCAAACACACACTAGGGTAGTCAGTTATAAATACAGGTCGGATATGTTACAACACAAAGAAAATGTACCATTTTCCTTTCTGCTTTGTGACAATATATGAGACACCCTACACTCAGCTGTCAGATATACTTGACAACTCCTACTGGTGGTTAATTAGTCAGAAACCTATGCATAACATTTTAATCAAATTTGTTTCTGTTCACGAGTGGGTTAATGCTTTCTGCTCACTTTTTAAACCCTTATTTGCGCAGGGGTGTTGGGTGATATTTACTGTATCAGATAATTACTGGGTGCATTAAATATCTCACCCTTCATTTAATTTCAGCAGATCAATCAATGTTTGCTCTATTATGCAGATTCTGGTGCAGTAAATACCAAAGTCAGCACGTTATCCACCAAAAAATAGTGTGCCCCAAGTATTATTATTTTTCTGGTGCAATTAAAAATACCTTGATTCCTACAAATTTAGAATCAGTGCCAATATGTAGATGCAAGCATTAAACACACAAAATTGATGGAGGAAATGCTTGCATTAAGTCTAATCACTGGCGATCACTCAAGGTAGCATTGAAACCCATCTTTCTTTTTTCCAGCATGCCACTTCAGTTTTGATCCAGCCGTATGTTAATCAGTCTTGACCCTGCTTCATGGGAACATTCAAACCTGAACTAGCAGGCCAGGTCCTCCCTTAACCGGAACACAAACAACCCAAAACCGGATGCACCATCCAAACCATTGTTGATGCAGATATGGTCATTAGAAATTATTAATGAATGTTTATGTGTTTTGATTAACGAAAAGTTCATAGAGAAATTAATCGTGGAGAAAATAATGTGCACGTTTGAAAAATGTGCCCACGGAGAATGGCAGCCACATATATGAAAGTTGTACTAAAATAACTAAAAGTGTGTGAAATAATGAGAATGTATAAGAATAATGTAGTAATATGTCATAATAAGATGTATAACCTATGTTTTGCATTAATTTGTAGAATTAACTTAGCCAAAGCCTTGGCCTAGTTTTCCAGGCCTCATGCAGTAGCTGAACTATTAGAACATGCTGGAAGAAAGTGACAATGCTAACCTGACCCTGAACCACCCAGTGTTAAAGTTGCTTAGCTATAATTTTCTGCAATGTACAGACAGACAGGAGATGATGAAGTCAATTTGATCCAATTATGTGTAGAGTAGACTAAATGTACTTTCCCAGGACTTGAACAATGTACACTGACTGAATGAGAGCCACAGGGTTTGCTGAAGTTTACGCCAATGACAGGGACACAGGCAGATGTGACACTAGTGATGAATCAGAGTATGGGAGTAGCCCTTCCACAAAATGCAGGTACAGTACAGCACCAGATGCAATGTCATTGCCAATTACAGTAGGTCCAGCGGTACCATTGTTTGCGCATATGAAATCAAATGCAGGAGAACAGGGTGAGATGTCACAGAGCCTCGTGAGGAGTGGAGTGAGTGATCATGTGCAGGTGATATCGACTATGGGTCAGACCTTTGATAGAGCTAGACCTTTAATGGATCTTAGTCTACTTGTTGCGCTTCCAGATGTGGCAAATGGCCCAAGTGCAAGTCAGAACTTGAAGCTTTTAACACCGCAAGCTTCAGGTGCTGTGGTACAACAGGTGCCATTGCCGGATGCAAGTGACATTTCATTACAGGGATTGACAGCACAGCAATTGAGAGCAATTGAGTGAGCGGTTGTATAGTTTGAACACTCCTCGAAATACATCAAAGGGTGAACAGCAGATCAATCGTGTAAGATGAGCTATAGAAAAAACTGAGCTAGTTGAGGAAACTATGGGAGTAAACAGGTTAGAGTCCCACACAGAAGAAGAGCTGAGGTACTTGTGTCCAAGGATTACAAGGGAAGTGAGCAAGATACATCAGAAATTGGCAGATCAGGCAGACAAACATGACATAGAGATTGAGAGAACAAAGCATTTGAAAAGAAGTTACAGGTTAGATTTTGAGGCAAGAGATTTTGAGCACATAAGTTCAGCAGGGATGAAGGTACATCTAAAAGAATTATTGCAGAGTGCTCAGATTTGGGGAGCATTAGAGAAGTGGGAAGGCAGATGGGCAAAGAAGAAGGATAAATGGAAACGAGATTCACAAGAAGGATCTGAAAGTACTCAGAAAGAAAAGGATCCAGTAAAGATTTTACCGATGAGGGAAATTCCAGGAGGGCAGTTTGTTCATATCCCATGGCACAGGAGTGATATACTGTAATTCACAAATGATTACCCACAACTGAGAGGGAAACCATTTGAGTGGTACCAGCAGACAGATCGATTTGTGAATCTTTCTAAATGTCTGTGGGAAGACTTGAATACCTTGTTAGAAATAGTGGTTCCAGCTGATTTGTGGGTTGAGTGCAAGAGAGCAGTGGATTGGCCGACGAGTGAACCGGAAAGGGATAGAGTAACAGGTGCACCATCACCTGAAGTGATGAAACATTATTATGAGGTGATTGAGTTCCTGAAGATGAGAATTACTCCTAAAAATATTGACTGGCAGAGAATTGACAGGACAGTGCAAGTGGCGAAAGAGGTCGATACATACATATTATGAAAGATTGCTGAAAGTATTCAAAGAGTACAGTGGCAAGTAAGCAATGATCCGAAAGACATGTTACACTTTGTGTTCAGGTTTGTCGAAGGATTGAGACCTGAAATAGGGCAGATAATTAAGAGGCATTTGATTTGTTGGCAAGCGAAGCCGATTGATGAAGTGTTGCAGTATGCGAAATACTGTGGTGATGAGATTGAGTTGAAGCAGAAATAGTTGAAGGAGAAAACGATGGTGATGCAGATTAAGGCAGCTCAGACAGGAGTGCAAGGATCTTTAGTGTAGCAGATGCTGCAGCAGCAGGGAAATGTAATTTTCCAACCTCATATGAGAGGTAGGGGTCCTGGAGTCAATGTGACTCGTGGGCTGGATTTGAGTACTGTGGTGGTTCAGAGTGATATGCAGGGGATGAAAAAGATGTTACCATGTCATCTGTGCAGAAACATGGGACACTGAAAACGGGAGTGTCTATTGATGGTGCAGGATGGTGCTGTTCAGCAAGGTGGTGATGTCAATACATTTAAAAGTGTGAAAGTCCCTAGAATAAGAGGACTTAATCCAAACGTTCAGAACTGAGTGCAGAATTTTCAACCCATGCAAAAGATGCAAGTGTTGCGTGCACAAGTGACACAGTTGCAACCAGCGCAGCAGCAGGTTCCTATGGTACCTAGACAGCAAATGCAGATACCTCAAGCCCCGATGGAACAGCAATAGATGATGCTTATGAGAGAGCGTAGGTTAAATATCGTATATTATAGACGTGAAATGTTTACATTAACAAAGCAATATTAATAATTAATAATTAAAATGTATTAATAAACGTAAAGATTTACTCATTTATGAACACTAATGTTGAATAATTAATAATCTTTCAAATATACACATTATTACGATCATAAATATATGCATTAGAATTTGTATGTCTTAAGTTAGCATGAGTCGCAAACTAGCTGTGTAACTCTCATTTAAAGCGTATTTTTCTGCTTCTTCTGTGTGCAGACTTGCAAATGACCATGACCCAGCTATTGTTCTTTTTGTATTAGTTCGTAACATGAAGGAATCTTCTCATCCGCATGCTAGCAGCTTTTAGTATAAAGTTATGCGCTTCGAAACATTAATGGACACTCTCAAGGACAATGAGACGAGGGGAAGAGAACTTCTGACCTGAGACGTGTGCCAAGATGGTGAAGTAACCCCGGACGTACCACCTACGAAAATGCTGATTATGAAGACCAATTGAAAGACAAGCCAATATCAAGAAATGACATATGCATTACTTAATGTATAATTTGATTGGTTGCCAATGATGGGGTGTAGTTATTAACCAATAGAATTTTGTGGGAATGGATTACGAAAAGGGGATAAAAACTCATGACCCAAGAGACAAGACACATTAGGTAGGGAATGATACCGATTGCATCCAGAAACTCTGTCACTCTATTTGGTGATCTGAGACTTAGACAAAATTATCCTAGCCCATAGACTGCCCTATTACACTTTCCTCCTTATGAGGAGAGTGTCCCTTGCTTCTAATTTAGATAGATTGACGGTGAACTATCTGATGTCCTGAAGACGAAGACTGATCCTGTAAGCTGACCTAACTCGAGGAGGGTAATTATTAATGCTAACAAAATCTATATGCCTTTCTTTCTAGGTACCAACTGCTGTATGTTTAATTAGGTATCTTAGTTAGATGTTTTCCAAATTGATGTTCTAAATTGTTTTGCATGAAGCCCAACATGCTAATGCTCATTTGAGGTTAGATGAGGTATTCATTTGACGGACGGAACTGACGTGACTGACATGTAGCTATGCTGAACTGATATTCTATTGTTTATCATGCACTATGGTCTATTCTCTGCTAACGCATCTATCCTATGATTCTGATCATCGCATTGTTGAAAGTTCATCATAATTGCCACTTTGTGATTATGATTTTATGCTTCTTGGTTTTGAGATTAATACGTTCATTATTATTAGATTGTAATCAATAGGGAATAAATTCACAAATCTTCCGTCAAGGTGTGGTTATTTGAGTCTAAGAACATCTGAATGCGCCGAAGATTTATTAATGGTTATGGTGAAATATATTTGATGTTTGATAATCTCGTCTTACGGAGACTCACCACTGGGTCCAAAGGTTCATCGACCTAAAACGAGTCCTGATGTGTATAAATTGACATAGACGGACGCGTTAACACTTACTCAGCAGGTCACAGGTCAGAGACAAGACAGAAGTAATGACACAGTGCACCAATTCCCATTACAAAGTGAGAATGAAATAAACAATGAATGGAGGAGAATTAGTTCGGATGAAGAGCCATGTATGCTTACAGCATCATTAGAGGTAGATCAGAGAGGACCTTTTGTGAAGGGAAAAATTATGGGTCACAGAGTGTAATTCTTAGTGGACACAGGAGCTACACGCCCAACAGTGAGAAGTGCAGAAGCACCAAACTTACCTCTTTCAGGCAGAACAGTTCAGGTTGTGGGGGCAGCAAAGAGACAATTGCCAAATCCGATCACAAATCCAGTGCAGGTTGAGATTGGCAATTTCCAGGGACGGCATAAGTTTGTAGTTTGCGAATCAAGTCCAGTACCTCTACTGGGAAGGGACTTGTTGTGCGAGACCAAATGCTTCATTAGTTGTTCGAATTCAGGAATAGAGGTCCAGACTAATAGCGATGATGAGGAAGAACAAACATCTGAAACAGCAAATTAAAACGTTAATGAAAAGCACCCGTTGATTCAGTTTTTCCCAATGTTTACTGTGAAAGAATTGCATGCAGATTTACAAGGAACAGTGCAGGAAAATGTATGGAACCTGACAGGTAAAGAAGTGGGTGGTTTGGTCAAAGGAGTGGAGCCAATTAAGATTACTCTGAAGCCAAATGTAGTGTTTCTGAAGCTTCCACAGTATAACATGGCACAAGATGTTATGATGAAAGTGGCACAAATAATTGGAGATTTCCTGAAACAGGGGGTTTTAAAAGAAGTGTTGAGCAGTCCATGTAATTCACCAATAATGGGCCTAAAGAAGCCGTGTGGGAAAGCACGCTGTAACCGTGTGGGTGTGGATGAATCACTCTAGACCGCGTTAGTCTGGGAAAAGGACTTTTATTGGTGATAGAAGATGTGGTATGAAACAAGTGAGTATTCTTCAGTCTTGGGTTGCGGGGTTTTAGGGTGGTGGGATGCTCTTGAGGTTTTGGTCTTCACTCTTCTTTTTCTGTCTCCCTGGTTGACAGGTCATTCCCTGGGAAGCGCATGTGGAGAGAAGAGAATATAGCGGTAAGTGTACTTGATACTTAAATCTATTTTGTCTCCTTATCCTTTCTTTGTTTTCCCTGTCTCACTGTTCTTGTCACGGTTATATTTCTCGGACCGATTCAGGTTAGTATGTGCTTTCTTCCGTCTTTTTCTTAGTGCTTTAACTCCTGTTCTTTCTGTCCTATTAATTTCCTTCAGTGCTCAACCGTTCCTGTGCGTAGCTTAGCTGGTCTACTTTTGGTGACGGTGCTCTACGGTGCCCGGTGGTATGTACATTATCACCCCCTTTTTGGGTTTTACCCTCCTGCTTGTCTGTTTCTCTTTTCCAACCCCCTACCTCCCCCCAGTGTTTGTGCTTGTTATGTTTCCCTGTTTTGTCCTCCCCCTCCCTTCTTTCCGTGGTTTCCTTCCCCCACCCCCCTTTTCCCACTCCGTTCTCTTTCTCTCACTCTCACTCTTGGTCAGGGACATGGTCCCACGCACCTGAATGGCCACTCTACTCCTGAAGCGTGGCGGGATGCTGCAACTTGTCCTCCCGGTTGCCTGGAACAAGGTCTTCCGACGCTCGTCTTTCGCCTTCACCTCCGGTGCTCGGATGGGACCGCTGTCTCCGACTCTCGGGCGGGCTCCGCTCCTCGGCTTCCGCATTCACCTCTCTTTTGCTGGGTTTCTCCTCTTCCAAGAAATGGTTCACAGCTGTTCCCTTGCCTCCTGCTTGCTCCTCCAAAGCTCTGAACGCCGTAGGTTCTGACCGCGACACTTTTCACCTCCCAGCGCCCTGCCACTGCCGGTCTTCCCACCAATCACGGGCAGGGATCCGCGGAGCAACAGGGGCAGCGTCAGCACAAGTGGGAGCTGAGTGCAGGCGAACAGGTTCCAGCCCGTCACATACACTCCCCCTAGAGAGCGGCCTGTCGAGACGCTCCAAGACCGGATAACGGGAAAGAAAATCCGCGGTCACCATTTGTTTACCCGGAAGATGCTGTATCCGAAAGGAGAATGGCTGTAAGGAAAGGAACCAGTGGAGAATACGGGAATTAGTGTCCTTATGATGGGCGAGCCAGGTAAGAGGAGCGTGATCAGTAATCAGGGTAAAGGTCTTGCCGGACAGATAATATCTGAGAGACTCAATTGCCCATTTAATCGCCAAACACTCCTTCTCTATAGCAGGATAATGTAATTCCCGCGGTAGAAGCTTCCTGCTGATGTACAATATAGGGTGGATGGTATCATCATCCTGTGGTTGGGATAATACAGCCCCAAGACCCACGTCGGAGGCATCAGTTAGTAACACAAAGGGTTTACCAAAATCAGGACAGCAAAGCACAGGTTCGGACATGAGAGCGGTTTTTAAATTGTCAAAGCTATTTAAGGCAGTTACAGAGGGAGGACCAAGGGTGTTGGGATAGGTGTTTTTTAGCATATCAGTAAGGGGTTCTGCCACCGTAGAGAAATTGGGAATAAATCGCCTATAATAGCCAATCAATCCCAAGAAGGCCCTAATGTCTTTTTTTTTCTTGGGGAACGTCATTTTTGAGATGGCTTCTACTTTTTCTACTTGGGGTCTAATCCGACCGCTCCCCACAATATAGCCCAGGTATTTGATACTAGTCTGTTCAAGTCTACATTTCTCAGGATTGGCGGTTAACTGGGCCTTTCGTAGAGCTTGTAATATGGTATCTAGGTGTGCCACCTGCTCCTCCCAGGTTTTGCCATAGATAACAATGTCATTGAGATAGGCAGCAGCATACTGCTTAAAAGGTCGTAGGATTTCATCCATGAGTCTTTGGAAGGTGGCGGGGGCCCCATGAAGCCCAAAAGTGAGGACAGTAAAATGATATAATCCCGAAGGGGTGGCAAAGGCTGTTTTTTCCTTGTCTTCCCTTCTTAAGGGTATTTGCCAATAACCCTTTGTGAGATCTAGGGTGGATAAGTACTTAGCTTGGCCTAGTCTCTCAATAAGCTCGTCTATTCTAGGCATGGGATATGCGTCAAAATAGGTTAAGTTGTTGACACCCCTGTAATCTACACAAAACCGGGTGCTGCCATCTGGCTTGGGTACCAACACGACTGGCGAGCACAACAGACTGGCTGACGGTTCTATGATACCTGCTGCCAACATGGCTTGGACTTCATCTTCAATAATCTTTTGTTTTGCTTCAGGAATGCGGTATGGTCGCTGTCGTGAGACAGTATTCATTTTCAGGCGAATGGGATGTTGGACTAGGTTGGTTCTACCCGGATATTTAGAGAAGACATCTTGATTGTGATGTACTAGGCGAGTTAGTTGGTTGTGATACAATCTCTTAAGATCGGGATTGATCCATGGTTGTACCTGGTTGGACAGGTCATGGGGAGGTAACATGGGATACGGAATGTCTTCTGTAACATCGGAGTTGATAAAATGAATGGAGGAGCCCCCTGTGGGTTCTAGCCATTTTTTAAGAAGATTCATGTGATATATCTGTTCCCTGCCACTTCCTTGGGGAATGGCCAACTTATAAGTGGTGGGATTGATCTGTGCTATCACTTCAAATGGTCCCTGCCATTTGGCCAGTAACTTATTTTCAGTGCTAGGGAGTAAGACTAGAGCTTTATCTCCTACTGTTAGGATACAAACTGCACTTCGGGTATCATATATTTGCTTCTGCTTATTCTGAGCTTCCTGTAAGGCAGTATGGGCTTCCTCCCATACTGTATGAAGATTCTCTCTTAAATCTCTGGTATATGTTAAGAGGTCTTTTACTTCCTCCTCAGTGTCCTCCCACTGTTCGGCTAACATATCTAACAGTGTGCGTGGTTGTCAAGCGAACAACATCTCAAAAGGGCTATGGCCTAAGGAAGCTTGTACATGGGTGCGAATAGCATATAGAACCAACAGTAGTTTCTTTTCCCAATCCTTACCGGCCTCAGATATGCTCTTTCTTAGTAAGGATTTAATGGTTTTGTTGTATCTTTCCACCAGCCCATCTGTTTGCGGATGAAATACTGAGGTACGGATTTGTTTCACCCCTAGCAATCGACATACTTCAGCCATTAATCTAGACATAAAAGGAGTCCCTTGGTCAGTCAATATTTCTTTCGGGAAACCCACCCTTGAAAAGAACTCTATCATTGCCTGAGAAATAGCTTTAGTGTGTATACTGGGAAGGGGAATGGCCTCGGGATATCGTGTGGCATAGTCCACCAAGACTAAAATATATTGTCTACCCCGAGTGGAAGGGGTGAGGGGCCCGATAAGGTCCATACCAACCCTGGTAAAAGGAATATCGATAATCGGAAGAGGTTGAAGGGGAACGGGTTTTTGTGGAGATGGGTTATACAACTGGCATTTGGGACACTCTAAACAATGCTTACGTATTTCGCCATAAACCCCTGGCCAATAAAATCATCTAAGGACTGCTTCCTCAGTTTTTTCCCTTCCCAAGTGCCCTTCCCCGTTATACCCATGTGCTAATTGTAACACTTGTTGGCGGTGACTTTTAGGCACTACTAACTGCAGATCGTTTCCTCTTGTGGGCGTGGGATTTCTGTATAATAGATTACTACGAATCAGGAATCTGGGACCTACCCCTGGTGCTGCCCCGGACTCGGCCTGCTGCCATGCGTGTTTTAAGGTTGGGTCCTTATTCTGATTCTGCCGGAAATCCCCAGTGATTGTGCAAACCTTCCCATTAGCAATAGGACCGCCTTGGGATGGGCAGTTCTGAATATAGGACCGTCGTTGCTCTCTTTTTTGTCTCCTGCTGAGGATAATTCGTACCCGTTTGGTTTCCTCTGTAATCGTTCCACTAGGTGCCTCCGTCCACCAATCCCTCAAAAGGTGCTCTTGCCCGGCTTTGTCCAATAAGGAGGGAAAATCCTCGTAATCATTCCCGAGGATTATGTCCTCATCAAGGGTGGAGAGTACCCCTACCCGCAGGTTCTCGTTTTGTTCTCTCCATTTCAACCTTATAGTGGCAATGGGATAATACCGTTGATCGCCATGTACACAGGTGATGAGAACCTGGGTCTCTGTATCTTCCTGCCCTGGCAATACTAAATCTCCCCTGATCACGCTCTGGCTACATCCGGAGTCGATTAGGACCATTCTTTCTACTTCATTGACGATGATAGGGAGGGTATATTTTGTTTTCTCTCTTCCGGTCCAGAACACTCTTCCCTTGGTCAGACCTATCTCCATGGGCTCCTCGGCGTCTTTCTTATGTGGGCAATATCGGGCAATATGGCCCCACTCTGAACAGTTGCAGCACTGAGGACCAGGGCCTGAGTATTCAGAGGGTCCCGGGCCCACTGGTTGAGATCGGTCCGCCCCGTGGGTTACTACCGGCCGCAGCAGTTGTATTCTAGGTATGGCCGGTCTGACCGGAGGTGGGAGAGCCCAGCTAACGGTAGCCCGGAAGTCAGGGCCTCTATGATAAGCACAGGCAAGATCTACAGCCGTCTCGTTTGTGAGTCCGGGATGTTGTCGTACCCAGTTCCAGGTGGTACGTGGTAAAGCATCCAAGTACTGTTCTAAGACTATTATGTCAAACATGTCTTCTCTTGTCTTCTCCGTGGGATGTAACCACCTCCCAGCTGCATGTTGGACTCTATAATACGAGGTACGGGGATTCTCCTGATGCTGCCATTTTATTTGCCTAAACCTGGTGCGATAACTCTCACTGTCCAAACCCACTCTTTCTAAAATAGTTTTCTTAATGTCCTTGTATGGAAGGTTCCCACTCGGATTAATAGCTTAGTATGTTGTTTGTAGGTGGCCGGTGAGTAGGGGGGCGATATACTGACCCCATTTGTCCTCAGGCCAATTAGCAGTACTGGCCACTCTTTCAAAGTTTGTGAAGAAAGAGTCTGGGTCTTCCTGCTCCTGATAACGTTGCAACACATTACTTGGTACAGCGGGGTGTACTTTTGTATGGGCGATGGTGTTGGTAAGCTTCCCCAATGCTGTTTCATGTACTAGTTGGTTATTGGCCATAGTCGTTGCCTGGCTCTTGAGCGCTGTTTGCAATGCCTCCCGTTCCTCTTTGGCTTCTTTCATTTGTTGTTCCCATGTCAACTGGAGATGCCGTTGCCCTTCTGCCAACTGGGCTATTACATCTGCCATTGTTGCCTTCTCTTCCATGGTGGTGGATTCTTCTGCAAATCCCACTTCTGACACCACTTGTAACCGTGTGGATGAATCACTCTAGACCACGTTAGTCTGGGAAAAGGACTTTTATTGGTGATAGAAGATGTGGTATGAAACAAGTGAGTATTCTTCAGTCTTGGGTTGAGGGGTTTTAGGGTGGTGGGATATTCTTGAGGTTTTGGTCTTCACTCTTCTTTTTCTGTCTCCCTGGTTCACAGGTCATCCCCCGGGAAGCGCATGTGGAGAGAAGAGAATATAGCGGTAAGTGTACTTGATACTTATGTCTATTTTGTCTCCTTATCCTTTCTTTGTTTTCCCTGTCTCACTGTTCTTGTCACGGTTATATTTCTCAGACTGATTCAGGTTAGTATGTGCTTTCTTCCATCTGTTTCTTAGTGCTTTAACTCCTGTCCTTTCTGTCTTATTAATTTCCTTCAGTGCTCAACCGTTCCTGTGCGTGGCTTAGCTGGTCTACTTTTGGTGACGGTGCTCTACGGTGCCTGGTGGTACGTATATTATCACCCCCTTTTTGGGTTTTACCCTCGTCCTTGTCCGTTTCTCTTTTCCAACCCCCTCCCTCCCCCCAGTGTTCGTGCTTGTTATGTTTCCCTGTTTTGTCCTCCCCCTCCCTTCTTTCCGTGGTTTCCTTCCCCCATCCCCCACTTTTACCACTCCGCTCTCTTTCTCTCACTCTCACTCTTGGTCAGGGACGTGGTACCACGCACCTGAATGGCCCCGCTTCTCCTGAAGCGTGGCGGGATGCTGCAACTCATCCTCCCGGTTGCCTGGAACAGGGTCTTCCGACGCTCGTCTTCCACCTTCACCTCCGGGGCTCGGATGGGACCGCTGTCTCCGACTCTCGGGGGGGCTCCGCTCCTCGGCTTCCGCGTTCACCTCTCTTTTGCTGGGTTTCTCCTCCTCCAAGACATGGTTCACGGCTGTTCCCTTGCCTCCTGCTTGCTCCTCCAAAGCTCTGAACGCCGTAGGTTCTGGCCGCGGCACGTTTGACCTCCCAGCGCCCCGCCACTGCCGGTCTTCCTACCAATCACAGGCAGGGAGCCGCAGAGCAACAGGGGCAGCGTCAGCACAAGTAGGAGCCGAGTGCGGGCAAACAGGTTCCAGCCCATCACATACGCATTGTGCAGGACTTGTGAAAAGTGAATGACTTGGTGGTCAAGTGTTGTCCAGTAGTGCCAAATCCAGCAGTGATGCTGTTTCAGATTCCTTGTGATGCTGAGTGGTTCATAGTGGTTGACTTGTCATAATCTTTCTTTTCTGTGCCTCTTCATGAGGATAGTCTGTTTCTTTTTAGTTTCAAATTCCTAGACGGAGTCTACAGCTGGTGCAGACTTCCACAAGGGTATACGGAGTCACCGTCTCTGTTCAATCAGATCCTGAAAAAAAAATTTGAGTCATTGGAACTATCGTACCAATCGACTCTAGTGCAGTACATTGATGATTTGCTGATTGCATCCAGGAAAAGGGACGAGTGTAAGTATGACTCGATTGCCCTGTTGAATCATTTGGGAAAGTCTGGACATAAAGTGTCACCTTTGAAATTGCAGTATTGTCAGAAGTTAGAAGTGAAATACTTGGGACACCAGATTGAGAAAGGGTTAAGGAGAATCTCCAGAGAGAGGATTACAATGATCCTGCAGAGAAGTCCTCCGACTTCACAGAGAGATGTCAGAATGTTTCTGGGAATGGTAGGTTATTGTCGACAGTGGATTACAAATTTTGCTGAGATTGCCAAACCGTTGCAGCAACTGACACATAAGGAAGTTACAGATCCCATTACTTTAGATGAGGATCAGATGAAAGCGTTCACTGATTTGAGAGAGAGTTTGTGCAGAGCTCCAGCGTTGGGAATGCCTGATTAATCAGGCATTATTTTGTCATGAATGTGATGCTTGTTCTTTGTCTGTTTTGACACAAGGCCATGAAGGAGCTTATCGCCCAGTAGACTATTTTTCAGCTACCTTGGACCCAGTCACAGCAGCTTTACCAGGTTGTCTGCTTGCAGTTGCTGTCAACATCAGGACAGCACACGCTCTACGGGCAATGAAAATGCAAAAACCCAGATTTTATGCAAGAGCATAATTCATGCATTGTGTTTATATACAGTCTGTTAACCTTTTGCATTGCAGACTTTAACCTTGAAAAACACTATTAATGATGTTTGCAATAAGTGTTCAATTGCAAGGTATTGCTGCAGACTTATTGAGTGTGTTAGGATGTGGTCCCTTTCTAGGACCTTCTAGAAGTTTTCTCTGCAGCATGACTGGGTGTGGTCTGTGGGCTGAGCCAGACTCTATATAAGGGAGCCAGCCCAGCTCCACGTGCTCACTATTCAGAGGTCACGGTACAGAGCAGCAGCAATTTCCTGAGCTCCTGTTCCGGAGGCCTACCTTGAAGTTCCAGGCCTGCATGGCATTATCTTGGTGATCCTAGAGCAGGGTGGTAAGACGGTGGTTGGGCTGGGCCCCCGCTCTAAAAAGACTCTTGAATTTTTGGGCCTATTCTTAAAACTTTCAGAGTACGCAAAGCATTGCTCTGATGTTAATCTTGGTGTTCGGATCGGCAAAGGTTTGCACAATCGTTTCATGACATTTGCATACTCTTGTAAGAATCGGCTGTTTGCGCGATTCATTTCCTGCATGACAATCTTGGTGTTCGGATCGGCAAAGGTTTGCGCGATCATTTCATGGCATTTACATACTCTTGTTAGAATCGGCGGTGTGCGCGATTCATTTCCTGCATGACAATCTTGGTGTTCAGATCGGCAAAGGCTTGCGCAATCATTTCATGGCATTTACATTCCTGTTGGAATTGACAGTGTGTGCAATTCATTTCCCACGTGTTAGACTTGGTCAGATCGGCAAAGGCTTGCACGATCATTTCAAGACATTTACATATTCCTGTTGGAATCGGCAGAGTGCACGATTCATTTCCCTCATGTAAAAATTGATTCATAGATCGGTAACAGTGTGTCCAATCTTTTCATGGCCATACAAAAATCTTTGAAGTGTAATGTTATTTAATGTGCACATATTTATTTTGTGAAGATGACAAATCCTAAATGTGACGTTCTTTGTGCACATTAAGTTCCTAGTACAGTTCCAATTGTTTTCCAGGGATGGTTTTCAGACAGCCTTTAGTCCTCATGTTAAAAAGGCAGTGTTTGTTCTGAAGCAATATTCTAGAAGTTCTTGTATTTCTAGACATTATGTGACATGTTATGAAAAGCTTTTATGGAACATTGCATTAATCATCCTTGATTTATTCCAGGTGTCCAGAGTTCTTGAGGTCTAGTTAAAGTCACTCCTTAGAGTATCCATGGTAACAGTAAGACAATACTAAGAACCATAATCTAGTGAAAGTCAATGTGATTTTATTCTAATGTGTTGAAAAGATGTACAGTGTTGAACCCAGCAACATTACTTCCAAGTGATACTGTTGAAATTGAAAAAGAGGAAGACATTGAGCATGATTGTCTTGAGGTAACTAAACTGTGTACAAAACCAAGGCCTGATATCAGAGATACACGATTAGAAGAAAATGATCAAATTATCTTTGTTGATGGCTCATGTCTCAGAAATGGTACAGGGACATTAAGAGCAGGATATGCTTTATGCACAATCACAGGTACATTGGAAGCTTCCTGGCTTCGAGGTGTATATTCTGCACAAGTGGCAGAATTGGTAGCTCTTAGTAGGGCATGCCATGTTTCTGCAAGACTGACAGTCACAATCTATACTGACAGCCAATATGGATTTGGAAGTGTTCATGATTTTGGTCAATTGTGGTCGAAAAGGGGTTTCCTGACCTCTACTGGTACACCAGTAAGAAATGGCAACAAGATAAAGGAGTTGTTGTATGCAATACAGATACCTGAAGAAATTGCCGTGGTAAAATGTAGTGCACATCAAAAGGCCTAAGATTACATCTCACTGGAAAATGGATATGCGGATCAAGTCGCAAGGTTTTGCGCATTTAAGTGTATAGAACACCATGAATGACTATAAAACAAATCACATTTATTTAAGACACAATACTTAATGCAACATCTAATAGAGAAAGCAGTCAACAGCAAATATCCAATTATATGAGCAGCAGACAATCACCCACAGTCATGTTTATCATTCCATATATCCTATTCTGAAAGTACAAAACTTTGTTATCCAGCCAGGGATTTTGCTATCAAATTCTCATCCAGCCATTCTGTGCCTATGCCACTATCAAATCAGTAAGTTCAGCCTGAAGATAGCACAATCCAGTCTATCACCCAATATATTGGGCCATTTTCCTAACCCGGCAGGCTCTGTTAACTATCCAACTAGCACAAAGCGGCATTCACAAGAGGAAGGTAATAAAATAGGCTGGCTCCCTTTGGAACCTACATCAGTATGTCCAAGGGGAGAAAATTGTAGGAGAATTCCACTGACCACCATCTTGATAATGCACCCCTCTATTCTGGTAGTTCTGGTGGGAACTTCCCAGATAATGTGTATAGGTTTAGTGACAAGCACCTTTACAGTTTCAGTTCTTCGTGCTTTATGTTGTGCTAGGAAATCTTGCAGGTTATCGTCCAAAAAATAGCCTCTTTTCAATTCCAGGGGTATTTTAAGTTTAATATATCTTGCTAAACCCATCTAAATTGCCCCAGTTCACTGGTTTGAGCAGTTTTTTTCAGATCTAAGAGCCAGATGGAAAAGAGTATGTTTCAAGGTCTCTGCTATATCTAATGTGTCCTCCATGTAATGACTATTAAAACGTAATAGGCAAATTGGAATAAATCCAGTTTGGTTAAGATAAATATTCATATCAATGTTCAGGATAACTGAATGAATTGTTAGCAGTGTTATTGTACTATATGATCCGCAAGCTTATGAATCTCAGCCCAGTTTCAGAAAATGTATTCAAATTCTCCAACAGAAAGAAGGCAGGTGAGTGTTTCCCATTAATATACCATTTAATATCATCTTCAGATTGTATTCCAATCCCACCCAAGAAAGCTTATAGATTTCACTTGGGAAACAGAAAGGACTAGGGGAATTAGCTTTTTAAAGTGCACAAATCACATTTTTTCAACCTCATTTCAAACAATTAGCACCTCTTGTTGTTCTACCAAGATCTTATCAAGTTAATAATCTCCTCTTTACTGAGTGTTAATATTTCCTCCTATGTTACTATTTACGGTCAGATATGTTTAACTTCATTCTCGTACTCTTGTAGCACCTTTATAATATTTTCCTAGGAGTTTTGGGTTATTCTTACCTTGTCTTTTTCAGGCTGATACTCATTCTCCACTACATCCCTAGCTTCTAGTCATCTCTTAGTCATTTTTCTCCGCACTTGCAGAGCTCAGCATTCCCTGGAAATAAGCTGAAAAGCCTCCCAGTACAAGGTCTTCAATGCAGTATCTTTATTATTATCAAGTAATTACTTTATCTGAAACAAAGAGTATAATATGATAGCAGAGTCACAACAAAGCCATATCCTTCCTGCCATGGATTTTCTAATTTGTATGCTCTTGGATGACTGATGGTGTACACTAGACTATGATTGAAAGGGGCAAAAGCTAGATTAAAGCAATACTGTTAACTTCTGAGCATTTTAGTACCCAAGGGATTCAAGAAGTATATTTATGTTTGTTTTTTGTATGTCTGGCTACAGTAAGGGAAACTAGCAGTATTCAGGTATAGCTCCCTCCAAATATCAATGAGATCTAGGCTATGTTGTTGTAATTAAACTACTTGTCCCATACATGCCCTCAGCTGGCACCCGCCTGTATGTCATTTTGAGGTACATCTCCTGTAGGAGAATTTTATTTGGTTTGGATTGTTCCAAACAACATTAACATGTACCTCTTCCAATGATACAACAGACCATTCACATTCCATGATATAAATGTAATCTTGGACATTACTTGTGCATTGTTTCCATAATCATATGATTATCTGAATATTTCCTTTAGTACATGCATTCCACTTATCCACTATATTTTCATTGTCCTTATTTACCTACTTATACCTGGACCACTTTTCCCACTCACCTTCAGTGGGTGACCTCCCTGCATAATGGCAGAACCCGAGAAGATATAATACATCTCAGTGTGCAAAAGTGTTGGACTCTGATGAAGGTGGGGAACTTACACAGCTGCTCTTCAAAGATGGAGAAAAACAGAAGGAACACATTGCAAAAGATTTTGCAGAGGCTGCATTAAATCAGTAAGGAGTGCTTTCCCCTATTCCTAGTTTAGCATGAGCTATTTTAGGGTCTAGAGGCACTCTTAACATTATGAGAACTTCTTGATCAGAAAGCTCATGGCAGCAGAACATCATTAAAATAATTATATTGCCTTTTGAAAAGACATTTAGGGCCAGATTTTGAGTTTAGTGGATGGACTAGAGCTGCAAGCCAAACATAGCATTCATCCCAGGATGGTCGCAGCTGGAGTGCCCATCTACCACTTCCTTTTCTGTGCATTGTTTATATAATCAAAGAAACACTGTTTTAGAGTCACAGCTCTGATGCAACAATATGTCTAGGTGTTAAAAGCTGTCGCCAAATGGGCAACACAAGCACTAGGATATGATGTACTGTGTTTCTCGCCTTCAACAGAGTGTACAGAATATGGGGGTTGTTATGACCCCGGCGGTAGGTGATAATGTGGCGGTAGTACCGCCAACAGGCTGGCGGTACATAACAAACATTATGACATTGGCGGGTTGTCTGCAGCCAACCCACAAATTTACCATTCCTAACGCCATGGTGGTAGCAGCTGCTGGGCCGGAGATAGCAATCTCCAGCCCGGAGGCCACTATAGTACTGCCGGCGGCATTATGAGCCAGCCTACCACCATGGTTTTCGCCACAAAAACCGTGAAGGTAGGTGCTACCAGTGACAGGGAATTCCTTCCCTGTCACTGGTAGGAGGCTCACCCACCCACCCAAACACTCCCCAGATGCCCACCAACCCCCCTCCAACCACGGTCCCCCCTCCGATTCCCCCCATACAGGCATACACCAGCAGACACTGACCACGCATACACTCACTCACTCACACTGGCATTCATACATGCATACATCCAGTCATGCTTGCACACATACGTACACACATTCACACTGACATGTAGACACGCATTCACATTTCAATTCTGACACGCATTCACACACATGCACACAGCCACACAAACATCACTACACACACAGACACATAGACACACACACTCACATATTCATGCACACAACCCCCCACACACATACACACACAACCCCTCCACCCCCTCCCCTGTCGGAAGCCCAACTTACCTTCTTCTAGCTGGTCTTCCGTCAGGGAACGGGACAGGGCGCTGCTACAGCCAGCAACGCCTGCCAGCAGAAGACCACCAGGCCTTATCATATGTCATGATACTGTTGGTGGCATTCTACTGGCATGGCGGTGCAGGTCGAGCAGTGCCACTTTCCCACCATCCGCCAGTATGGCCACAGCTGGATTTTCGCCCTTCTTGTGGCAGAAGTCCGGATGTGGTCATAATCTGGCAGATGGCTGGTAGTTGTGGCAACGATCTTTTGGCAGCTGTCACCGCGGCGGTAGACGGTGTATACCGCCAATATCATAATTTGGGCCTATATGTTGAGAAAAAGCTAACAAAAACAAAGAACATATCCCTAGAGTAAAATCATTCAAGCAAAGTGTTTAAAAAGTCCCTGCTAAAAGGCAATGCAGCTGAAACATATAAAATATCAAATATGTAATGAAGCTCAGCTAGGGAACCAACTTAGGTCCAAGAGGGTTTCACTACACCCTCCCCTTGGCCTTGAAAAGTCAGATTCTAAAAATAACCCATACTATCAGGGGAAAAAAAGGAATAAAATGTTCACTCCAACAAGCAAAGCAAACAAGCCCCATAACAATTTACTTAAAAACAAGGGCCAAATTTAATAGTTAGTGGAGGCTACCAAGATGTCACCCATATTGTCAATGGAATCCAGAATGAATCCTACTTCCTTAGCCAACAGAACCAGAATGGTCTTAGTGAGCAAGTCAAAGGAACAAACATGGTCAGTATCCTCAGCTGCCACCAAGAAAGTTGCATCCTGTACCATGCCCGCAGTAGAAGATCCAGAATTAAGGAATCCTGTAGCTGTCATCCATATAGAATGGCTCATAAGAGGCTTCCTGAAGCAATCGCGGTCTCATAAGACAACACCAAAAATGAATTCCCAATGGGAAAATCAGAAAATCCATGTCCATGGTTTGTACCAATTGCATTGCAAGACAGACATTCAGTTGCTACTTGAAAGGGCACCAAAGACAGCTAAACACAAGCTGCACATAATAGAACCTTACTGACCAGAATGACAAGGCCAAGTTTTCATTGGGTTCCTCCAATAAGGTACACCAAAGTAGTGTATCATGTATTCATGACAGAGTTGAACTTGCAGTAGCTCCATCGCAATTTGGACTTGCGGTGGGACACCCATTGCGACAGCAAAAATAGTACCAAAATACCACCAATAAGGAATACATGTGGTGTGACTCCAAATACATTTGAAAATAAGGAGTGTATAATAGATGGTATCACTCCAGAAACAGTCTGGAGATTGCAGACAAACCTAGACTCAACCACTTTAAAAAAGTGTACAACATCGGCAGTCTTAGTCACATTAAAAATTAGACTTACAAGTTCACTAAAATGTCAGCAAGGTTGGTGTTTAACAGCAATTGTATTTTAGAGGATGACCTTGCAACTTGCAATTCAAATGTTTCACAGGCAGATATGAGCACCACATTTTTCTGGAACAAAAGTTTGCTCAGCTTGCCGTACTTAACATTAAAGGCCAGAATGGGAGGTCCCAAACTAGCTACCCTAATTTCATGTGCTGGAGGAAAGAGTACATTATTACAGCAGGTCACTACTTGAGAAACACAAACCACATAGGGGAAACGTGCCCTCATTCCACAAAAGCCTTGATCATTCAGCATCAAATAACTCCGATTCGAAAGTAACTGAATCACTGGGTGAAGCAAGGAAACTGGTGCTCCCTTCAGGTAGCATGCCAGATTGACCACAGATGTATGACAGACTCTGTGCAATGTCACCTGTTTACAAGTCATTAAGTGGCCTAGAAAAGGTTTACATTCATTTACACTAAGAAAAACTTATTTTTCCCCACTCACACATCTGTACTAGAAGGGTAGTTCCCACACTTCATGCATAAAACTCTCCCCTAAAGCTTCATGTCTGCCTAATGGGAAATGTTTCAAACATGATGTGAACTGAAACTTTGAAACTGGCAGTGAGATTACTCTGTCTTAGCTGTACTGCTGAGATTGCATTTTGCCTACTGTGAAACACAACTTCCCTAATTTTTTATGATAAGCATTCTATATGTAGCATTTTTGTTGCTGTTATTTGTTTTTATGTGTCAAATTGAAAGGTAAAAAAATGTTGTTGCTTTCACATGCTTTCAGGGCATGTGGTTCGATTTCAAGACTTCTAATATCCACCTCAATTGCATAATGTGTAAGTATCAGTGGAGAATGTATTCATTCTGTTATCAACAACGGTCGATGCCTTTTGCAAATTAACCTGATCTATTTCCCTTAAAAAAGCTCCCAAATTTCATTATAAAAGTCATAAAGGAATCTTTTAGAAGATGGCGATCTAGGACCTAACATGTAAATCTTGCAAATCCATGACATCAGAGAGGAGAGAGAGGTGTTCTTTTAATGCTGAAACAGTGGAATGTTGAAACCATTGCTGACATAACTGCCCCAAGCTATAAGTAATGACCACCTCTGAGTGCTGAGACTGAATATAATGAAGATCTGGGCTGCCTCCTTTAAAACCCCACAAGGAGTTTAAAAATAGTTTGTGACAACCATTTGTGTCCACTGGCCACAATAACCACCCGTTGGAACCTGAAAGTGTAAAATTGAATGTATCATTTTGTACCATGCCATTGAGCTCATGCAGTTGAGGGGATACTGGGCACATTTGTTTCTTGAATTTTATCTAGTCCTAGGCAAGTTATCTGTTGCACTATGTCATTCGGAAAAATCATCTCTAGTGCAATTAGACACACTTTAAATAAGGCATCTATGCATGCACTTACCAGCTGTTTGTTCCAGAAACAGATTTTAAATCAATTGTATCTTTTCAATATTCATGGGCCTTTAATTGCTAGTTGGGAAACAAAGGCATTTAAATAAATTAATTTCCTGTGGGTCAGCATATTGTTCCTTATTTTTGAAGATGTAAATTTAAAATATTAAGAAACAGGATCAGAAGTGATGCATCATGGCCAGAAAAATATGTGAGTTTGTCTAAATATGTTTTGGAACTTCTCAATGGTGGAGTCGAGCAATGTTCCCATTGTTTATAATTGAAAACAGGACGGGGGTACTAACTCTTTGTAGGTAATAGTATCCCTAGTGATGATAACAAAGCATTTACCCATAATTTGCTGAATTCCAATAAATGTCCTCATTTTCATATTGAGTATAATATTCAAGCTCAGTCAGCATCGAAGAAACTGTTTTAATGCCCCATTCATCAGACATTCCACCTGGGGTTATTGTATCATCCATAGCATTTTTAAAAACATGAGGGATTTCTATAGTCTCTGTAAGACCATAGATATTGTAGGGGTCTTTATCCCAAACTTTTCCATCCAGAACTGGAACAGCAGACATATTCACAAGGAGCAGGTCTCTTCGCATTTTGTTAGAAGATGAATGAGGTTTCAACATCTCAGCTACCAGTACTACAGCAGAGTATTCTGGGAGATAATGCCCATTTATAAGCAAGAACAAAACAATCACAAATGCAATCCACAAGAGTAGAGAATGCAAGTATAATCCACAAACAGGTCCATGTGTGTTTAAACCAGTGAAGGAAATCACAGACACAATGAAGTGAAGTGTGAGGAGAATCACAAGAGAAATCATCAATGCTGACAAAGTAACCAGAAGCCCCCTGAACGAAGACAGGAGCCTCAACAGGGGAGAAAGAACTGGTAGACACCTCCAAAGATGGCTACTCATAAACAACTATGTTTCTTTGAATAGTAGTAGTAAACTATAGACACGTCAAATGTATTTCTTGCAATTTTAGTGGTAACAGATCTCAACAAAAGTTCATTCTCCACCCTCCCCATCCTGAGATAAATAATACTGGTGTTGTTTAATGCTTATAGAGGTATTTCTTACAAGGTAGTGAGAGGGTTTCAAGAGCTACCCAGGAGTCCTCGTGGCCTACTATAAAGGTTCTGCCACATGAAGCAATTTTACTTGATCAATAGAGACAAAGTGATTGTCTTTACAGCCAGAATGCAGTGGCAAAATCACAGTTCTGGAACCTTGAATTCTAAGTATTGGCAATGGTGAATGGTATGATGGGTTAAATTATTTCATCACAGCAATCTTTTCTTGAACTAGCTCCCTAACCTTTAGAATCCAGCCAGAAGGTGCTGCTTGCTCCTTCACTTCTTCAGTGGCAGGACATATGTTTGAACATTCATCTCAGAAGTCTTGGAGTTCCTTAAGACAGCAAACATTCATTTATGTCAAAAGGTGTATCTGTGCCAGAACTGTCAAGATCCGGGACATACATGGGTGCTGAACAGGAATTTATATGGGGTCCGGCCACCTAAAGACTGTCTAGACTAACTTTTCAATGCCCTATGGGCTCCATACTGGTGATGGATCCAACTATGACCTGAACCAGATACTCTAGCTGTTAAGGATTACTTTAGGTCTTGTTTTTTACTCTCCACAATCAAAGTTACCTTAGTAAGATATGGAAAGGAATAATGCACAGATACACCAAGGGTTCCCATAGTGTCCCTGTAGGCCACTGAGGCAAAGGCAGGGCCCTGGTCCAAGTGGAATATAACTAGTGAATGTTTTGGGTGCTCCAGTGGTAGGAATATTTTGTTGGATATGATTTTGGTAAAGGGGTTCCATTGCCCAAATAATTAGTGGTAGCCATTCTTTCTTTATCTACCCTTGTGTGAGAATGAGTAATTGCAGCTACTGTAGCAGTCTTAACTGCAGATTTGGCTTCTACATCAGCTAGTGAATTCTCTGCAATTTGTATTCCAACATTAAGTGTAAGAACTACAGGAGCTTGTGACAGACTATCTTTGAGCTCTGCCACCTTTCTCTGAATCCATTTAGGCACCAATAATGTACTTTTTCACCTGAAAGACTGAACTCAGTAATACAAATCACACACTATAGGAGACAGGAATTCAGCATTCATGGGTTCTAGTGCCAGTATTTACAGTGGTGGCTTGGGATATTTCAAAGTAGAGGGGGCATAAAAGTCCCCATTGACTTTCACTGAGTGAGTAAAGCAAACACTGGGTGAGTTAAGCTACTTGTGACAAAAAAAACAAACATAGAACAGCATTAACACTTTTGTTAATGTTGAACATCTGAATATGTTCATTTCAAAGGCATTTCTTTCTGTTCCCCTTTCACATGCTCTTTTTTGACTCGAGGACCCATCTCAGCTATAGCTATTCTAAAAAATAACTACTACTGCTGCAGGCAACTTACTGTATTGCACTATTATGGATGCACAGTACACAGCTCAGCTGACATCACAGACGTCTTCAGTCTGTATCTTCGCACTCACAACAATAGCCGTTGCAAAGAATAATTAAATAACAAACATGGCCAATCATTGTGCCCTTTAAAATAAAGCTGCACCATAATTGGCCATGTTGTAAGTCTTCCCTTCTTGCACTGTCTGACTCTACTGGAGGGCCTTGTGTGCCAAAGAACTGTTGCCGATTTACCTTTTGTGCTATTAAATATATTATTTACATATGTAAGAGAGATAAAATAAATGATCAAAACTGCTTTATTTTCCAGGGAAATTGCAGCTCAAGTAGTTGGCCAGTGCTCTTCTGCCTTCTTAGAGGAGCTGCTGCTGAATATCAAACCTTTAAGTTCAGTGAGTTGTGCAGTACAATTCCCTAGGGACTGCGTGAAAGTTTGTTGGAGGTGGAACTCTCTGTCCCTCATTACTCCATAAACACCTGCGCAAACAACAGAGTATTGCTGCTTTGTGCCTATACTAGGCTGAGCGAATCATCAGTATATATAACAAATGTATATTGTTTAAGAGGCCAAATGTTAATGGGCATGGGTTAATCTTGTTCTTATTGGACAAAATGTTGAGTTTGTAGTGTAGGGTTGAAGACAAAGGGCCTGATTTAGATCTCAACAATGTTATCACCAAGCCACGTTGGTGGTGGACCCAAAAAGACCATTAAATCAACAGTGTTACAGCTCTGCAAGAGGTGGACAGCTGATGGATTGCTGACAGAGGGAGACAGTGATGGGACCCAGTGGACTTCGTACAATGGCTGGTGGTATGGAATAGAAGTATGTGACACACACACTGTCCCTTATGCATATGTGTCACCCTGCCCTACACACTACACAACAGACCACAGACACACTATCATGTATTACAGTTCCAACACAACACAACCTGTACATGCCAAAAACACACATTGACATCCATCGATGACACAACATTGGCACTGCACCCGCACACGACACAACCACAACAACTAACACAACTACAAACCCACCCACACAAACAAACTCACATACAAACACGATGACATAAACCACAACAACACTAACCTCACAGTGTCACAAGGCAACATATACAACAACATAGATCGCACATGCAAGTGATACACATACAGATACACGCACACCACCGACCCCAGCACCCTCCATCTCAACCAGGCCAGTCCACAAACACACATACACACACACACTCAAACATACACACACGACACACATACACCACAGATGGCACAAATCTAACAGTACAGGTCCCCTTGCAATGCGTACTCATGGACACCATTGACATGTGTGAATGTACAGTCATTGTAGTGCCAGGAATCATTTGGCAATGAATACTGATACCACAGTGGTAGGTGTATATGTGGGTGATAGGCATGTTGTGAAAGTGTGTCGTAGCCATGTATGACACTATTGTCTGCCTGACATATGCATGTCACAGTGATTAAAAAAAAGTACAGTGAAATGTATGTGCCTCGAATGGTCCCGACCTCCTGTGTAGTGCCCACCCAATGTTCCTTCGCAATGCAGTGTCCATACATTGAGTTCAATGACGGTGGGAGGGCATGTTTTCTCTGTGGGTCGGTAGCAGCAGCAATGGCAGGTGTTGTCCAGTGAGGTACAGTCAAAAACAGAAGTGGATTTTGAGAAAAAAGGTGAGTTTTTACTCCTCCCTCGAAACCACCAACTCAGAAATGGAGGTTGCACTGCCACTTTTTGCTTGGGGTAAGGCACATCCAAATCTGCATGACAGAAAGGGTGGCTGGGGTCCCACCAGCATCCACTTTTACCTCTCCTGCTGTTGATGAGGATGATGTTTCTTGGCGGAATCAGCGGCATGAATGTGGGCTTTTGGCTATGGGATCATCAACATCTAAATGCAGCAGGCAGACCATCACAGCAGCGGACGGGTTTTCAGTCTAAAACTCAATGGCAGGACAGTTATTACCTACATCTAAATCAGGCCCATAGTCTACATCAGTGGTCGTCAGGAAAGTGGCCCACTGTATCCATCTAGAAGGTAGGTGTGAGAAGGTGGTTGTGACCACATAATCCACCCAGATTATTTGCTTTTTGATCACCTGGTTTTTGACCTTTTGCAGGGGAGCCTCTCAAACTGTGACTCAGACACAGTAAAAGCATGGTAAAATGGACAGAGTAAGTTTACTGCCAGTCTCTGCTATTTAAAATAAGGCCTCTGTGACGGGGCAAGGATAAGAGGCACTTGGCAGGTTAAACATGCACACACCCATTTTCACATGTGTGAGGGCTGCACGTGATAGACTCCAGTTGCGTGCAGCCCAAGAGCTACACACAGGTAGCCTGTCACAGAAAAGACTATCCAGAGTTGGGTGGTGACCTGGAGTAAGCCTTATAATGTAGGTGTACACATGTAGGGATAGGCAATGTGCTTTACTGTCTTGACTATAGTGACACCCCGTTGGGAAAGGCTGCTTTAGGTCACAGCTTCTGTTCCCTGGGGTCCACAGAATCTAGAGTCACACCAATGTACACTGTAATCTGTGTGAAAAGAACACGTCCAACAGCATATTGGTACAGCTTATGGGTCATTCTGGAATGTCACTTTTCTCTGACTCACATCTGGATCAGAGCCCAGGCCTTTTGTGACCCTGCTGGGCTGGGTTAATCACTTTCGTCTCTGGCTGCAGGAACAAAGGCCTCACGCATCAAAGAAATCAATTAACAGTGCTTGTGCCATCTCTGAAGTTTTAAAGGATTGACTGAATTGTTCTGAGGCAATCAGTCAGCTGTCATCAAGTGCCAGAGCCTGCCCCACGCCACTCAAAAGAGGGAGTCAGGACCTCTGGGGCAAAACCAGAGGGGTTGGGGGAAAGAGGCTTCTTTAAAGGTTTGCTGGGGGAAGATCCTGGCAGCGATGTCAGCGTGAGGTGGAGTAGAGAACCACTGACCAAATGTGGCAAGTGACTCCTGGGTGACACCATCTTGAACTATCCCAGAAGATTCTGCAGGAAGGGTGAAACAGGGGTTGAGAGTTGATGTGAAATGTAGTCAGTGTCTAGAAGCCAGGTCTTCTAGAGGTAGCTGTAGGCAGAGCAGCTGTGTACTGCGTCTTCTTCACCTCCTGAGGCCTCTGTGCACTATTTGCAAAATTCCTTCATGCACAGCCTGGCCCAGTTCCCCAGCACTCCATCCTGCAATGCTCAACTCACTCAGTTGTTCTCTGGCGGTGCAGGACCTTCCTTTGTTGTGCTGCACCAACCGCATTTTGCACCTCCTTTGTCCCCATGTCCTGGGACTCCTGTGGGTGCTACCTGGCATCCTGAGGGCTCTCAAAAGTGCTGAGAGGCCCCTCTTCCTCCTCACACAGAGTTGAGGCCCCCAGGTCCCTCCTGGGTCCAGCCACGGCCATTTTGATGCAAAACACACTTTTGTCATGACCAAGGCTTGTTGGTGACTTCCAACACGAAATCACATCTGCATCCATCTTCACATCATGGGACATCTTTTGCATCATGCAGGAACCCGCTGGCATCTTCCTAGAGTGCATTTCTGCAGTCTTCAACTAACCAGGGACTCTTCTTTTGCACCCTCTTCTGGGTTGGCAGGGGCTCCTGTCCTTCCTGGAACTACTTTTGACTTCTGAACTTAGTCCCCTTCTTTTGCAGGTCTTCAGGTCCAGGAATCCAGCAGTTGTTGTTTGCAGACTTAGTTGGTTACTGCAATATTCCAATCACGAGGTGTAGTGTGTCATAAGGAAACTTGCACTACTTTACTCCTGCTTTTCTGGGCTCTATGGGTGGGGTAATTTACTTACCTTTACTGTATTCTTACTCTCCCAGCGATTCTGCACACAGTACACTAGTCTAGGGGGGAGTTTGTGATTCATATTCCACTTTCTTAGTATATGGTTTGTGTTGCCCCTAGACCTATTTTCTCCCATTGCATTCTAAAGTATTTCCTATTGTTTGCACTATCCTATGACTATTTACTTGTCTAATTTTGGTGTCTGGTGTATATATTGTGTACTTACCTCCAGAAGGAGTATTGCCTCTAAGATATTTTTGGTACTGTGTCACCCACATAAATACCTTTATTTTTGGTAACACTGAATGCTGTCTTTACCTGTGTATAAGTATTGTGTAACTATAAGTGGTATTGCATGAGCTTTTTTTATGTCTCCTAGTTCAGCCTAAGCTGCTCTGCTATAGCTATCTCTATTAGCCTAAGCTGCTAGAACAGTACTACTTCACTAATAAGGGATAACTGGACCTGATATAAGGTGTAAGTACCCAAGGTACCCACTACAAACCAGGCCAGGCTCCTACACACGGTGCATGAAGAACTTTGTGGAAGGATGCCAACAAGCCTTGGCAACTGCAAAATACGCAGTGCAGCGGGGTACTTTCTTGCATGGGAGGCAAGCTCTTACCTCCACCAAAGATAAAAAGCTGGACGTCGGGACCATCACGACCAACTCATTCCACCACCTGTGTTGCTGGATCCACGCACTTCTTCAGGAGAGGGGACCTAAGCCACCAGTCGTAACTGCAGAGGGGTGCCTGCTGAAGCAGGGAAAT
Source organism: Pleurodeles waltl (assembly GCF_031143425.1). Lineage (NCBI taxonomy): Eukaryota > Metazoa > Chordata > Amphibia > Caudata > Salamandridae > Pleurodeles > Pleurodeles waltl. Next base: position 1,103,594,803 of record NC_090447.1, on the reverse strand, counting down.
GACTCCTTTACTTCAAGGGAGATTCCTTTGTTCTTCTTGTGCAGGCTGAAGACTGGCTGTCCTCAGAGGATGCACGACCGGGAAACAGTTGCAGTCGCTGGCAGGAGCTGGAGATACAATGTTGCAGAAGTCTTCTTTGCTTCTTTGTTGAAGTCGTAGAGTTCCTGGAGGGTTCAGATGCAGTTTTCTTCAGTAAGAAGGTGAGGTAAAGGATGCACAGGATTCCTGCTGGAGTCTTGCAATCCGAATCTGAAGAAGCACCCAAGAAAGAGACCCTAAATAGCCCTGAAACGGGGATTGGTCACCTAACCAGCTAAGCACCGATCAGGGGAGGGCTCTGACATCACCTGCTGGTGTAGTGTGGTTAGTTTTACGTATACTTTACGCATTAGCTTCAGGCTTTAGGCCTTTGTGCACTTTGCCCTGAATGTATTTTATTCATTTGCTGACAGCTTAGAGCCTCTGTGCACTTTGGTCTACATGCTTTTTATTAGGCTTCGTACTGTTATTTTTCAAATAGCCAGTTCTACGGTATTGTTTTTTATTCATATCACACTGTTTTGCCTACTTCAGCACTGGAGTTCTTCATAACATATTCACTCTGTTCTTCAGTCAAGGATACAGTCTGGTACATTGCCGATAGACGTGGTAGGAGTTTAGATTTGGCATTCCTGCGTAGAGACATTTTGTGATCACGATGACATGTTAGTTATAAAATCACTTCCTTGTCCCAATACATGCAAGAGGGAGATTCCGACCAGAGACCCACAGCTAGACGCTGACTGCCTCGTTGCAGATGCTGGACCAGATCACAGGCCTTTGCTCAGGTACGAGGGCTTATGTCTCCCCGGTGATTCGGAAAGGCAAGCTAGAAGCTTAACATGCTGTGCTCTAAATAGAACAAGCAGAGGGAGAGTAGAAACTGTTAGGAAATATGATAGCTTTGTTCTTATGTTTTACTCTCCTGGTGACTATTTCAATCCTACTGTGTTGTATTGTTCTGGCTATTGCGGCTCACGCCTTATTATCTAAAATACAGTTGTTTTATTAAATCATTATATAAAACCTATACTGTCTTTGTCATTTGTATATGAGACCATATTGTAAATGAGAGAGTTGGTTTGGATCTGAGTGACCACGATTTCCCTGAGAAGTTCCAAAGATGTCATGCGCTCGTCTGCCTAATCATTTCTTCCCCGTGGGAGAAATGAGGCACTGCTAGTTAGCCGGAGCAAAAACCGGATTTAGGGTGACAGAGTTCCTTACACGTGGGTCAGACTCAGTCCCCCACACCGTTATCGATCCTGCTGCCTAGAAATCCAGTAGTCTCATTTAGGATAATGAGAACCCACGCGACACTGGCCACTCAGATACTCCCATAGTGCCCCACCACCTTGGAATCCATGATGTCAAAACCTAGAGACACTCTGGAGGAGCTCTGGGCACCACCCCTGGGGTGGTGATGGACAGGGGAGAAGGCACTCCCCTTTCCTTTGTCCAGTTTGACACCAGAGCAGGGATTGGGTGTCCCAGAACTGGTTTAGACTGGATTATGCAAGGAGGGTACCATTGGTGTCCTTCAAAGCATTTCCAGAGGCTCTGGGATACTACCTCTCCCATGTCTGTAACACCTATTTCCAAGGGGAGAGGGTATAACATCCCTCTCCCAAAGGAAATGCTTTGTTGTGCCTTCCTAGGCTTGAGCTGGTTGAGCAACAGGAGGGCAGAAACCTGTCTGTGAGGTGGCAGCAGCTGGGGCTGCCTGGAAAACCTCGGAAGGCTATAATGGCAGTACTGGGGTCCTCTAAGAAGCCCCCAGAGTTCATGGAATCATGCAACCAATGCTTGCAAAAGCCTTGGGTTATGAATTTAACATGTTTGATACCAAACATGGCCATATTCGGAGTTACCATTGTGAAGCTATACATTGCAGTGACCTATATACAGTGCACATGTAAAATGGCATCCCCGCACTCACGAAGTCTGGGAAAATGGTCCTGGATGACATGGGGGCACCTCTGCTAGTGCTGGGGTGCCCCCACTCACAGGTACTCTGCACCCAGCTTATATGGTTGGAAGGTCTGATATATGGGTGACTTATAAGTCACACCTGGTGCAGTGAAAGGGTGCGTGCACCATTTAACACAGGGAGCAATGGCAGTCCTGTAGAAACCTTGGTATGGGCTCCCTATGAGTGGCAAAAAATGCTGCAGCCCATAGGGATCCTCTGGAACCCCAATGCCCTGGGTACCTAAGTACCATACACAAGGAACTTATAAGGGGTGACCAGTATGCCGATTTGGGATGAAATATTGGGTTACCAGTATGCAGTGACAACATTTAGAGGAGAGAGAGCAAACACACTGGGGTCCTGGTTAGCAGGATCCCAGTGACACAGTCAAACACACTGACATCAGGCAGAAATTGGGGGTAACATGCAAAAAAGAGGGTACTTTCCCACAAATGTTTTCTCCAATTGATTTTATTTCTTTGTGACATTTTTAACTTTTTTTTATTTCATTTGAGAAAGTGCAACACTTCTTTACTGTCTTGGATCATTTTAAATTCTTTTACTTCATTTTGGGAGAGTGCTATATTTTTTATCTGTTGGTAGGGGGCTGGCTATTTCGGTAAGAATTGAACTTTGATCCATTAATTGGTCCTCCCCCAAATTCAACTCGGAGCTTAGCATTCAATTAATGTCTCCTATTCTCTGACAGGTTTTTTGCACAGTTTTTACCTCTTGTTGAGTTAGTATTTTTCAGATTATTTCAGTCTGGCTTCTTAGTAGAGAGGTATTGGTATTCTGTATTTGATCTCTTAGCTTGTTTTTTTCTTGTTGAATGAGTATTTTTTGGATCATTTCAGTCCGGTTACTTAGTAGAAAGGTGTTGGTATTCTGTATTTGATCCCTTGGCTTGTTTTTCTAGTCACGCCCTGAGTGTAACATGACACAGCATGAGTAGATAGTATACAACATTTAGGGGATCTGACCCTGGGGCACCCACTTCCAGTGGTGACACTGTTTTTCCAAAAGTTTTTCCAAATGTTTTTTCAAATTTGTCACCTGATTGACCACTAACGGTGTTTCTACATTTTCTTTATTACATATGATTGTGTTTTTAAATATTAGATTCTCTTTCCCCATGTATCCTGAGGAGGCCCTTAAAGATTTGGGCCGCAACACCTCGACATCTTGCTGGAGGAGTTGGATCATAATTATAATAATGGGACATAAGGATTGGTAAATGGTGGTCTTGCATTTCACATCCTAGGTGTAATATTCCATAAGCTTCTTGTCACTATGATCTAACTACAACTACCTCAAAATATCTGGTATCTATATTGTAAAAAACGACCTACAAGTAACAAAAAAAATGAGAAAGAAATCAATGTGATCTAAACATTTTCGCTTCATTGGGAAGTTTTTATTGTGTTGATGTTTGATATTTGGCATAATCCCAGGATTCACAGTTGTACCTTTAACCTCACCTTCTGGGGCTAAGAAAATAAATTTAGTTGCACCAATTCGTGTATTTTGGTTTTCCAGTGATTGATTAAGTTTTTACTGTGACACAAACAATTGGTCGAGATTTGTCCCTGCAACATCCTGTTTTTCTTGTTGTAGTTGTATGCCCAGTTGTGTGCAGGGTTATTTGGGCATACCCCTAGTATTTTCTGCTCTATTTGTGGGCTGCCCGATTTCTGGTTGCCATTCTGGGACACCAGTTTGAAGTCTGTTCGCAGTCCAGGCATCTCTGCTCACTCTTCAGAGATGCCTATTTGGGGCATTTGGAAACACAAATGCACTGCAGAATGCAGGCAAACAGATAACCTCTTGCTCCAATTAACTTTGTTTTGTTGTGACATTTTTAACTTTTTTTAAATTTAGTTTTGGCAAAGTGAAATACTTCCTAACTGCCTTGGGTAATTTTAAATGTTTTAACTTCATTTTTGGAAAACTTCGTGTGCGAGGATGGCAAATTTATGACGCTGAATAGCAATATCGTTGTTTCAAAGAACTGTCTTTTATTGGTTCTTGAAACAGTTTATACGATGAGTAATATGTACAAAGTTTATGGAATAGTAGTAGGTCCTCTTGGCTCGTCCTTCTTCTTCCTTCCCAGGCCTCGCGGGGAGCATGGAAACAAGAAAATAAATAGATACGGTAAGTGGGGAGGTTTGTTAAGGCTTAACTGTTCTCGTCTTTCCCTTTTCTCTCTCACTCTCTTTGTCCCTGTCTCCGCTGTTTTCTTATTGTCTTACTTCTTTTCGCCTGTGTTGTCCCTCTTCCGACTCTCCTGCCAGACTTCCTTCCTGCCTGTTTCCTTGCGTCCTGCGCTTCTTGCTTATGTACTGTTTTCCGTCTTTCTTCTTCTTTTTCTCTCTCTCTCTTTCTCTCGTTTATTCGTTTAGTGTACTTAATCGTAAATCTCTTCCTGTGTACGCCCTATCTTCTTGGTATCGTATTTCCTATATTTCTCTTCCCTTTCTTTTCTGTATCTGAATGACTGCTATTGTTTTCTTGCCCCGTCCCCTTTTCCCCGCAGTGCTCACCATCACAAGTGCCCGTTCCCTTCTTTCCCCTCCTCTTCCCCGCTCCTCTCACTTCCCGCCTCCCTTCCCCGTTTCCGTCTCCGTACCTGGAGAGGCCACACTTCTCTGGAAGCGTGGCGGCGTATGAGCGGGCTCCCCGGGCCAGCTGTCTCCAAGTCTCCTCTGTGGTACTCCAGCTCCCGTCGGCTCCGTCTTCCGGCCGTCCTCCTCCTCGATGGTGGGTTCCTCGTCCTCTTGTTCCTCCTTTGTCACTCGTATGTCTCCACTCCCTCTCGCCTCTCTCTTCGATCTCTCTGACGCTCCGCTTTTAAGCCGCAGTTGGTCCCGCGGTTGCCATAAGCGACCAATCAAATCGCCGGGGTCTACAGTATGCACCAGGTCGTGTGTGGCAGAGTCAGCACAAGTAAGAGAACTGTGTGGGTCGGAATGGAGCGACCCATCACAGACACTCCCCCTAGAGAGCGTCTGTAGACGACGCTCATCCGAAGGACATCTGGAGAGAAAGTCAACATTGGCCATGAGACGTCCCGGAGAATGAAACACCTGAAACGAAAAGGGTTGTAAGGAAAGAAACCACCTCAGGACTCTAGGATTCGTATCCTTATGACGAGACAGCCAAGTGAGTGGGGCATGATCAGTCAGGAGGGTGAAAGGACGGCCACTGAGATAATACCGGAGAGACTCAATGGCCCACTTAATGGCAAGACATTCCTTCTCAATAGTGGGATATGGACGCTCACGGGGAAGAAGCTTTCTACTGATAAACAGAACAGGGTGAACCGACCCATCAGTTTGGGTTTGTGATAACACGGCCCCTAGACCAACATCAGAAGCGTCGGTTTGTAAGATAAAAGGATGACCAAAATCCGGGCAGCACAACACAGGGTTGGTAGCCAAGGCCTCCTTAAGCCTCAAAAAACTGTGCATACCTGCTTCTGGTAAGGAGGAGAATGTTTTAGGAGACCCATTCTTTAGCAGATTCGTAAGAGGCTCAGCTATGGTCGAAAACCCAGGAATAAACCGCCTGTAGTAGCCGACGAGCCCAAGGAACGAGTGTATTTCTTTTTTTGACTTAGGTACTGGAATCTGTTTTATGGCTGCAACTTTTTCAATTTGAGGGTAGACTTTTCCTTGTCCTAAGACATTCCCCAGGTATTTGATTGATGTACAGCCTAACATACATTTTTCAGGATTGGCAGTTAAGTGAGCTTCCCTCAATGTCTGTAGCACTGTTGATAAATGTTGGAGGTGGTCAGTCCATGAGTCGCTAAATATTACAATGTCATCTAAGTAGGCTGAGGCATAGGAGCGATGGGGCCTTAAAATCATATCCATTAGCCGTTGAAAGGTAGCAGGGGCTCCGTGTAGTCCAAAAGGGAGAACTGTAAACTGATATAACCCAGAGGGTGCTGAAAATGCGGTCTTTTCCCTGTCTGTTTCTTTTAAGGGGATCTGCCAATATCCTTTTGTGAGATCTAAAGTAGACATGAACTTGGCATGCCCTATTCTCTCCAACAGTTCGTCGATGCGAGGCATAGGGTAAGCGTCAAAGTAGGTGAGCTCATTCACCTTCCGATAATCTACACAGAAGCGCGTGGTTCCATCTGGCTTGGGTACTAACACTATAGGGGAACACCAGGGACTACTGGATGGTTCAATAATCCCGGATTGTAACATTTTAGTAACTTCCTGTTCGATTACAGCTTTCTTGGCTTCCGGAATCCTATAGGGTCTTTGTCTTACAACTGCCTCGCTCTTGGTTCTGATACTATGTTCGGTTAAATTAGTGTGGCCAGGGTGTCGGGAGAATATATCTGCATAGGTGGTAAGTATTCGATAGAGAGAGGTTTGATAACTGTCAGCAAGAGAGGTATTGATCCGGGGTTTATCGTCTCCTTCATTGGGGAAAAAGGAAAGAGCGGGATAAGGAATGTCTTCTATCTGCTCTGTCACGATATGTTGGATTTTATGGCTATGCTCAGTCTCTTGCCATTTTTTTAACAAGTTTATATGATAGATTTGTTCTTTTTGGGGTCGATGGGGAAGAGCCAACCGGTATGTTGTTGGGTTGATTTGTTCTAACACTTCATATGGTCCTTGCCATCGGGCTAACAATTTATTCTCACTACTGGGGAGAAGGATTAGAGCCTTATCTCCCACCTTAAGAGTACGAAACACACTTTTAGCATCATAATTCTTCTTTTGCCTGTCTTGGGCTTCTCTTAAATTCTCATGGGCTCTATCCCATACAGCCTGTAGATTCTCTTTTAAGTCTTTAGTATAGGTCAGTAGATCCTTTATGTCCTCATCTCTTTCCTCCCATTGTTCTACCAACATATCAAGGAGGGTTCGAGGAGGTCTACCAAATAACATCTCAAAAGGACTATGTCCAAGGGAAGTCTGGATATGTGTACGTATGGCATATAATACGAGTGGTAGTTTTTTTTCCCAGTCTCTTCCGTCCTCTGCTACGCTCTTCCTAAGTAACGACTTAATGGTCCGATTATATCGTTCCACAAGTCCATCAGTTTGGGGATGGTAAACCGAGGTCCGGATTTGTTTTATCCCCAACGTGTCACTGACCTCCCTCATTAATCTAGACATGAAAGGAGTACCCTGATCAGTCAGAATTTCTTTAGGGAACCCGACCCTTGAAAAGAACTCGATCATAGCTTGGGCCACTACCTTTGTATGTATACTAGGAAGCGGGATTGCCTCGGGATACCTCGTGGCGTAGTCCACCAGGACTAATATATACTGTCTTCCTTTAGTAGATGGGGTGAGGGGACCAATAAGATCCATTCCTACACGAGAAAAAGGGGTTTCTATAATCGGGAGGGGTTGTAAAGGGGCAGGGGGTTGCATTCCTGGATTATAGAATTGACATTTCTGACAGGTTTGACAATACCGCCGTATATCCCCATATACCCCAGGCCAATAGAATCGCTGGAGGACCGCTGCCTCAGTCTTATCTCTTCCGAGATGCCCTTCCCCTGTCTCCCCATGGGCTAGTTGTAAGACCTGCTCTCGGTACCTCCCAGGGACTAATAATTGTCTCTGGTCCATATTTCCTGACTGGGGCAGTCTATATAACAGTTCATTATGTATGTGAAATGTGGGTCCTACCCCTCCTTCCTCCCGATTAAGGGCCTTTTCCCAGGCATTCTTTAAGGATGGATCCTCTCTCTGTGTTTGTCTAAAATCCCCGGCAACGGTGTATACCTTTCCGGTGTTTTTTTGTGAGTTCTTGTTCCCTGGATTCTCCTCCCAATATTGCTGTCTCTGGACTCTTTTCTGTCTTTTGCTTACGTGGGGTTTTAGAGGGCGAGTCTCAGCTATTTCAATATCATAGGGTATTTCCTCCAACCATTTTCTCATCAGATGTTCTTCTCCGGCTTTGTGCAATAATTGTGGAAAGGCTACATAGTCGGTCCCAATAATAATATCTTCTTCAAGATGTGGCAATACTCCAACCCTGAGGATTTCTTCTTCACCCCTCCACTGAAAGCGAATGCTAGCTACTGGATAATATGACTGATCACCATGGACACATGCTATCAATACCTGGGTATGGGGTATGGTGTGCCTTGCTTCTACTAGGTTTTGTCTAATGACGCTCTGACTGCAGCCAGAGTCAATTAAAGCTACTTTCTCTTGTCCATTTAGACAAATGGGAAGCGTATAGGTAGGCCTAGCCTCCCCAGCCCAGAAAACCCTGCCTTTGGTGACGCCAATTTCCATGGGTTCTTCTATGTCTTTTTTCTGTGGACAAAAGCGGGCGATATGACCCCATTCAGAACAAGTATAACATTGAGGTCCGCTAGACGTATAAGAGGCTGGAGGTGGATGGGGACTACGAATTCTCTCTGGCTCATGGGAACTTAGTGGTCGTGAAGGTGCTATTTTCCCTATATTGGGCCGTGCAGGAGATGGTCCAGGGTTCCGATAAGGGGTGGTTTTGAAATCTGGGCTCCTGTGGAAGGCACAGGCTAAGTCAATTGCTGTTTCGTTAGTTAATCCGGGGTGTTGCCGAACCCAATTTCTTGTGGTTGAGGGCAGTGCATCCAGGAATTGTTCTAATACAATCACATCGAACATTTCTTCCCGAGTCTTTTCGGTGGGCCTTAACCAACGTCCCGCCGCGTTTTGGACCCGGTAATATAAGGCACGAGGATTTTCTTGTAATCCCCATTTCATATGCCGGAATTTGTTCCGATAACTTTCGTGGTCTAGTCCTATCCTTTCTAGGACAGTCTTTTTGATCTCCTTGTAGGGGAGTGTGCCCATGGGATTGATGGCTTGATATGTGGCCTGTAATTGTCCAGTCAATAATGGGGCTATATATTGGCCCCATTTGTCTTCGGGCCAGTTGGCTGTACTGGCCACCCTTTCAAAATTAAGAAAAAATGAATCCGGATCTTCCTGATCCTGGTATTTTTGTAGAACACTGCTCGGCACATTCGGATGTACTTTGGTATGTGCAATGGTCTCTGTTAATTTACTCATGGCAGTTTCATGGACTAGTTGATTGTTGGCCATAATTGTGGCCTGACTTTTAAGGGCCGTCTGTAACGCTTCTCTCTCCTCTTTGGCGTCTTTCATTTGCTGCTCCCACATCAACTGTAGATGTCTTTGTCCTTCGGCGAGCTGAGCAATTACATCCGCCATGGTGGGTTTTTCTTCCATCGTCTTCTCCGTGTGTGTGGGGTTCAAATCCCACTTCTGACACCACTTGTGCGAGGATGGCAAATTTATGACGCTGAATAGCAATATCGTGGTTTCAAAGAACTGTCTTTTATTGGTTCTTGAAACAGTTTATACGATGAGTAATATGTACAAAGTTTATGGAATAGTAGTAGGTCCTCTTGGCTCGTCCTTCTTCTTCCTTCCCAGGCCTCGCGGGGAGCATGGAAACAAGAAAATAAATAGATACGGTAAGTGGGGAGGTTTGTTAAGGCTTAACTGTTCTCGTCTTTCCCTTTTCTCTCTCACTCTTTGTCCCTGTCTCCGCTGTTTTCTTATTGTCTTACTTCTTTTCGCCTGTGTTGTCCCTCTTCCGACTCTCCTGCCAGACTTCCTTCCTGCCTGTTTCCTTGCGTCCTGCGCTTCTTGCTTATGTACTGTTTTCCGTCTTTCTTCTTCTTTTTCTCTCTCTCTCTTTCTCTCGTTTATTCGTTTAGTGTACTTAATCGTAAATCTCTTCCTGTGTACGCCCTATCTTCTTGGTATCGTATTTCCTATATTTCTCTTCTCTTCCCTTTCTTTTCTGTATCTGAATGACTGCTATTGTTTTCTTGCCCCGTCCCCTTTTCCCCGCAGTGCTCACCATCACAAGTGCCCGTTCACCCTCTCCTTTTCTCCCTTCTTTCCCCTCCTCTTCCCCGCTCCTCTCACTTCCCGCCTCCCTTCCCCGTTTCCGTCTCCGTACCTGGAGAGGCCACACTTCTCCGGAAGCGTGGCGGCGTATGAGCGGGCTCCCCGGGCCAGCTGTCTCCAAGTCTCCTCTGTGGTACTCCAGCTCCCGTCGGCTCCGTCTTCCAGCCGTCCTCCTCCTCGATGGTGGGTTCCTCGTCCTCTTGTTCCTCCTTTGTCACTCGTATGTCTCCACTCCCTCTCGCCTCTCTCTTCGATCGCTCTGACGCTCCGCTTTTAAGCCGCAGTTGGTCCCGCGGTTGCCATAAGCGACCAATCAAATCGCCGGGGTCTACAGTATGCACCAGGTCGTGTGTGGCAGAGTCAGCACAAGTAAGAGAACTGTGTGGGTCGGAATGGAGCGACCCATCACACTTCGATATTTTTTAATCTGTTGAGGGGTGTTACTGCTGATATTTTAAACTCTGCACAAGCACTTTCTTTACTCTCAGTTCCATGAGACACTGTCCTTTGTTCCAGAGAGAGTGCTTTGTCGGCCGCCCACTTCCTGGTTCACATTTTGGGCTACCATTTTGAAGAGGGTTAACGGTCCAGGCATTATTGCTCACTCATCAAAGATGCCTATTTAGGGCATATGGAGGTGCAAATGCATGGTGGATGCGTGCAGGAAAAGCCAAAGGCACGCCAAAGACAAGTCCTTGTATGGCCATGAATGCTTGAATGCCACCAGGTGCCAGGAATTCTACAACTGTACTAGAGAAGCTGATTCCTTAACAAAGCTACGCTTCTCCTCTGCAGAACTCCATTCCCACAATTCTAAATCCAGGTGCTCTGGCTCCCTCGCCTTACACTGCCCTGACCATTTCCCTCTTCACCTAGAACAGCCTGTTTTTTTTTTTTTTTTGTGCAGGTTCTCCTGTTCTTTCATTCCCTCTCCACCTAGTGCTGTTTTAGTGGCTAGCTCTGTATCAGTTAACTCAAAAGACCCAACTCCTTTAACGAGCGAGAAGCCCCATGTCCCCTACCATGCTTTAAACTGCTCATATTGTAATATTAGTTCTATATCAAAACATGCAACAGAACTTTGGGATTTGTTAACTTCCCTATCCCCCGATGTGTGATTTCTGCTGTACTACCATGTATTTTGCTAGCTCTCTCAGATTTTTATCAGTTGGTAAATCTGGATAGAGAGACGAAACCAGGTTGAGGCATGGCTCTCCCTTTCAGGGACACTGTCAATATAGTATTAGTCAAGATCCTTCTAGCTGTGTGGGTAAAAATGATTGTCTTTCCAATGGATCTCTTGGCTACTCATTTTCAGAAGGGTGCCTTGATTTACTGGTCACCGGACGCCAGGAGAGACTTCAGTCACCTTCTAGTAGAATGTATTGCTCTTCACATTTTGGCTTCCAAGCACTTTGCACCATAGGGGTAATTTAATTTTCATTACGGAAACTCTCAAATTGTTGAGATAGCAAGGCTTCTCGCCGACATGGAGATGCAAGGCTTATCTCAGAATGTGGTGGGTCCCACCCACTCTGCAGGCCATAACCCAAATCTGATCTTTACTAACTCTTTTGAGTGAAGGTGTGAATCTCCTTTACTGCTTTTTTGGATGGATCACTACATGGTAAATATTGATATCCCTAAGGCAAGTGGATCTCAGCCACCCATGAAAGACACCAAACAGGCCATGAGACAATGGAAATCTGTCTTATTGGCCTTTTTTGTTGAAGCATTTATTCCTCCTGTGGTTTCAAGTGACTGAAACACGAGCGATACTTTGGCTAATTTCCATAACTCTCTCATTTAGGGCCCTGACCTATTTGCACCCCTCAAAAAGTCATCAGCTACTTCCAGAAGAAACAATGCACATTGGTATTCAGTTGATCTGAAACTAGAAAAATCTAAATGTAAAAAGCTAGAAAGGCAATGGCATAAGACCAAATCCCTTTCAGATAAAGAAGCACTAAAACTGTGGCTTAAGAGCTATCATCATAACATTAAAACTGCACAGAGATATTTTATGACACTGAAAATTGAGTGCTGGAGCGTCTGTGGAGGACTTCTTCCTGCCTTGGGTTCAGAAACCGCAAGCACTCTGGTGGGACACCATCACTATTCACACTACTAGAAATCAACAAGATCTTGGGACCTAGTGAGGAGTGTGATAACTGGATTTATTTAATTTACACCAACAACATGACATGCATAAACAATTTAAACACCATGACCAATACAACCATAAACAGACTCTAAAATGAATTAAACTTCAAAGCTTTATTACAATCCCAAAGTTTTAAACATACATGAAAACTATAGGCTGTTAAACGCTCCAAAAGAATAACATCAATTTTATTTCAAATTTCAAAGCAGATGATGGTCAAATCAGTAAATCGTCAAATTCAATTAATAAAATTAAGATTTCTGAGCTGGGCCATCCTTATTACTAACACAATTTGGGATTTGCATGTGTGGAAATGGGCTAGCACATGCAGACAAAAATAAAAAGAGAGACAAAAATAAGTTGGAAATATCAGCTAACTATAGTTACGCTCTAAAAAATATGCTGGTGTAGTAATCTAAGCTGAAAAGGAAATAAGAAACCACATTTAGTTTATACCTCTCCTCATGGGCCAGCAGACAGGAAAGTTTCATTGAGTAAAGAGTTCACCTGCTCGTGACATCAGTAGACAGCAGCATCAGGACAGTGGAGAACACGGGCTGCACACAGGATGAGTGAGCAGTTCAGAATTGATTTGGGCATATTAGTACTGAACAGCATAAGCAAATAGGGCAATTAGAAATAAAGCAAACTCACAGCATGAGAATCAAATATGGCAAAAGACTCAACAAGAAACAGGAGGTTGAGATGACAGCAGCAGCCTTCACCAGACCTCAGCAGACACAGACTGACAATAGCAGACTCCGGCAGACTCTTGCAGACTGCCTAAACTTTCAAATGTTTCTCCCTAACTAGAAATATCCAAGACTCTTGGTGGGCTCATCTTGCGCACAAGATTCATCATCCTTTGGTAGCCGCTAAAACCATCAGATTTGCGACTGTTCTGGATTTTCTCTGAGAAAATACATGATCATCTCAATGAATTCATACAGTTCGGCTGCAATATTACATTTTCTAATTGATTGTTACTTCAAGATTCTTTCTCACAGTACACAGGGTGAACTGAACAATTTTTACATGAAAATTAAAAAAGTCTTCTGTCTTGTTTGACAGGTAGAACAAATATTGTTAAAAATGTGTTACTTAATCTCAAAAACATATTCTCAACCTTTAATGCAATGGGGCAATCACTAATATGTCAGCAACTTAGGAAACAATTCAGGTCAGAGGGAGCAGAATAAACAAGTAATTTTCCTTTACTGGTGCAAAAATTAATCTTCAGTCCTAGTGTAAATAAGAAAACCTTAATGCACATTTATTTTTTGCATACATGTAACTTTGCGGTAATTAATTAATAAAATCAGTATAAGTATGAATAATTCATGTTCATTACTTAAGCGTTAATTGATGTCAGTATATTAAATATAAATGCACAATAACTTTTATGTCAAAACGTGATGTCAAATACGAATAGAAGCCACATTGTCCACCATATTTCAAATGGGCACAATTTTACATTCCCATAATAATTTCTCTGTTAGGCCTTTAAATATAGGTTTGTAAGTCACCACCTGTTAACTTGTATGCCACTACTATATTATTAAAATGTTATCTCTATCATGAGCAAGCAGGAATTTCCACAAAAGTTCTCTTTAAAACTTATGGCCTCATTACAATTTTGTCGGTCTTATCATGCCACCAAAAGACCGCCACTTTGGCAGTAATCCAACTGCTGTATTAAACCTCACACTTTGAATACCACCAGAAAACAGCCACAAACCCGACAGCACCAGGACACAGGAGAGCGGGAAAGAGGTGGTTCCCAACCAGCACCCCAGCCTGACATAATTCCACCTACCATATTATGAGCCACAAATCACCATAGTGGTTCTTTCATGGCAGTAAACCATGTGGGCTGCGAACCGCTGCTCTCAGAACCCACTATTCTCGGAACACAACACTACATTAGACAGCTTGAATATCTCATACCTGACACACATGCATACACCAGACACACCTATTCACTGCACTATAAAACACACCTCCACAAAACCCACAATCCTTTGCTACAAAATTGATTTTCACATACACCAAGAGCAGGCAAATAAACTTATATTTCACCATTACAACATAGGCACATATACACATCTTACTCAACACACTCCACACAACTGCACTGCCAACATAAACCATACATAATTAGCACAGACACAAGCGTCCATCCCTCACAATGCACCACCCACACCCCATCAACCATCCTACACTGCACCCTTATACACACAACATCCCCACTACCCTCAACACAACCACTACCTTGTCCCCACAAAAGCACCCATGGTTCACAGACGACAAGTTGAAGGTCATGGTGGATGAAATTGTCAGGGTAGAGCCACAACTGTTCAGAGCACAGGTCTAACAAGCCTTGATAGCCAGTTGTGACAGAGAATAGTTGACAAGGTCAACTCAGTGGGCAACCATACACGCACAAGGGAGGACATCAGGAAGAGGTGGAATGACATTAGGGGGAAGGTGTGTTCCATGGCATCGCAACACCAGATTGCCGTTCACAAGACTGGTGGTATGCCCCACCTCCTCCCCCACAGTTCACATCTTGGGAGGAGAAGGTCTTGGACATTCTGCATCCCGAGGGCCTAACTGGAATACCTGGCAAACTAGCCTCTAGTAAGTACTCATAACTACCATGGAACACAATTGTCATGCCCTACATGCTTCCTCACCACCAAAATACTCCCCAATCCACTGTGTGTCTCTCTACATCTCCCACCTATACACCTAATGGCCCTCTCTTGTATGTCACACCTCCACCCTGCCCAACTGCCCACACAGCCCTTGGCAAAGGCATGGATAGCATTGGATAATATTAGCACTACAACTCCACCAAATGCACTAGCCCAGCTAAGTAAAAACCTGCAATGTGCACATCACATCACATCTCTTATATGTATGACTTTTGAATTAGCTATACCAACTAGATGGTACGACTTAGGATCACCACATGGCAATCAGCAATGCAATGGCACAACACAATGCCAAACAAGGCAAACACAGCTACAGCACTGTGACTAATCCAATTGCCCACTATTCAGGATCCCCAACCCAGCAGTTGACCCACCATGGTATGGAATGTAAGATGGCATACTCCATGCACATGCACAAAATGTACAGACAGGACACTCACAAACCATCCTCCCAGTACAACACCGTGCTGCAATGTCCAGCCATTTCCTCTCACAACTAGCAAGCCTGAATAGTCACTAACTAACAGTGCAGAACAGTCATGTGAACTATGAGAGAACAGGGCTGATTGTAGAGGCCCCCTAACTTTTTCTCCCATTTTTCACTTTTTGCTGGTGTTTTCCTGACTCTGGTGGTGCCCTGGGTACTGCTAACCAGTCCCAGGGCCTGTGCTCTGTGTAAAATCAGTATGCAAATTAGGCTCATTATAATTGGCTAAGTCAACCTACCTATAAGTCCCTAGTGTATGATAGGGCATGGAGGTTTAGGGACTCTAGCGTAGGTAGTGCACCCATAGGTGCACTGCTGAGGTGCTTAGTGTCATTTTAAAGGCAGGGCTGCTTTGTTGGCTGCTTTTAACTTAAAGTTACATGCAAATTCGACTTTGAAATTAAATGTAGTTCCAAAGTCTTAAACAACCTTATTTTTACATATAGGTCACCCCTAAGGTGTGCCCTATGTGCCCCTGGGGCTGGGTGCCATGTAACTATAAGCAGGGACCTTATAAAAATAGTTGTATATGCCCTGGTGAGGTAAAACAGCCACATTTGTTTTTCCCTCATTGTAGTGAATGGCCTCCACGGGCTAGAATGGGGAGACTGTATTTTAATTTTAAAAGTCCCCTTAAGTAACAGATACCACAAGTATGGTATCAAATTAATTGTTATAATAAATCTCACAACTTCCAGTTGTGGGATTTAATATAACTTGTTCAGGCAAAGAGTTTTAAACTTTACCTGAAAAGTTGCCAACTTCAGCCCTGCAGTGCTTATGCTGCTTTGCTCTGATTGGCCAGCCTCTGGCAGCCTGACTAGGCTGCCTTGATGAGGTGTGAAGTGGCCTGGCTCAACACAAAGAGATGTGCCCGGGGGATGAGATCTCTCCTCAGCAGATGGGGAAGCAGGACGGGGGGAGGGCTGCCAAACTGGTCTTCAAAGGCAGGAAAGGACATTTGGAGCACTGCAGCAACACCCTCACATCCTGCAAACGCGGACAATTAGGTGACCACTTGATTAGATTAGGAGAGGGAAGGAGAGGGGGGTGTTTAGGATTTTTAGCCACACTAGTGGGTGGGCTCAGCCAGATGTAACCTCCAAAAATCACTTTCAGCCATGATGGATTTTTGAGGAATGTTGCTCCCGGGGATTGATTTTTGCCACACTTCCCAGGAGGTTGTCATCACACGGGAAGTACCCTGCCCCTGACTGGAGAACCAGGAACCCCCTGTTTCTCACCCAGGAGCAAAGATAAAACTGGCAGACCTGCACCCACACCTGAGATTCCTACCAGATCCCTATCAGATTCCAACAAGGAAGAACTACAGAAGAAGAAGGACTGGCCTGCTGGTCCCCTGGCCTGCATCTGGACAATGCACTCTGGAGGACTGCAACAGCTGCACACTTGGGCTTCACCACAAGAAGGACTTTGCCTGGCTTCAACTGGTTCAAGTAGTGACTCCCTGTTTGCTACAGGTGAATACTTGCTAACCAGAGTCCCCTGCACCAACTCCTGAAGAAACCAACCAGCTGACCACTGTCTATTGGCCAGAAAGGAGTTTGCACCGGGTGCATTCTGGGAGTAGTAGTCCACACCCTTATGGTAAAATCTCAGAGCTTCTGGAACCTTGGGGTGATCTGTGGACCTCAAAAGAACCTTAAAAGAGCATCTGGAAGAAGATCCAGAAGTTTGGAGAAGTCTGGAGAACTTTTGGAAAAAAGCTCTATAGAGGGATTGACCCGCCGCAGCAACTCTATACTGCTTGCCTCAACCGCGACCCGGCCTGACTTGCAGGTTCATCCTGGTGGAGAAAATCTCCAAAAAAGTGGCTATATCTGAACGTAGAAAGTTGACCGGGACCGCCAAGGGAGTGTATCCGAAGAGGGCTCCAAGGACGTTGGATTAAGATTCAGGTTTGCCCAGGTTGAAGGATTTTCACCTCGAAAAAATGACTAATCTCCACCGAGGGCTCCTGCGACACGTATCGGAGGAAGAGTTCCAGGAGGTCGGATTGGACTGGCAGGTTCGTCCCACTGAAGAAAATCTCCATAAAAACGACTAAGTCCTAAGCTAAACCTTTGACCGAGGCCTCCCGCAGGCTGTAGCTGCACCGGGCTCCATCGCGGTCGGCCTTAAACTTTGACTTTGCCCCAGTCGAGGTGCGACCACATGACCAGATTGGCGCTTTTTGTTTCTATGCGCTAGAAAGCAATAATTCTTTAAATATTCATCTCTCCGGTTCCCCTTATCCAATTTAATTAGTTTTGATGTCATTTTAAAGCTAAAAATCTGTCCTATTTTTATTAATTGATTTTGGTTTCCTGTGTTTTATTTAATTACAGTTTTGTGATATTTGAATGCTTTACGTTTTGTTTTGTCTCCTAAGTTAAGCCTTTGTTGCTCGTTGCCAAGCTACCAAGGGATGACCTAGGTTTAATTTACTGAAACCTAACTGGACCTAAGTGGAGGTTAGTGAACTATCAGACAGTACCGGTACCGATCCACAGAGACAAAGGCCCATATTTATACTTTTTTATCGCCTCATTTGTTCTGCTTTTTAACGCAAAAATGGCGCAAGCGTACAAAATACAGTTGCATCTAGCAGTTTTGCGCCACTTTTGTGTCAAAAAGTGGTGCAAATACGGCGCTAAAAAAGTATAAATATGGGCCAAAGTTACTTAACCTGAATGTCACCATTCTAAATGGAGTATGGTACATATGTCACAGACCACTATCTTCCACCAATGTCATTGGTGGGAATCATGTTAAGCTCCTGGATGCATATGATAAAGAGATAACCAAACACACGTTTAATAATTAACTCTGTCTCTCACTCCTTCTGCAGGTACCTCAGCCACTGCCACTATAGAAAAGATACCAGAGACTGTCAGCCGTCCTTAGAATGAAGGCCCCGTGAGGACAACACGTCAGAATGTCTGGACACTGACGACCTACCTGGCCTATCTGGGACATCTGGTCAGTATACAACCCCCTGCCACACCCTGTCCACATCAATCCCTCTCAACCCTGTGGCTTCTACATCACAGCCAACCTTTCATTCCCCAACCTGTGTCCTTAAGACTGTACAAGGACCTGAGTCGACCCCTCACACCCCAGACAATGAAGTTCCTGCAAAGACTTGGAGTGGCACACCGTGCTAGGGGCACAAGCAAATAGGGGCAGAGGATGTGGGAGTGAAGCTGTGGGCCAGAGGATGTGGCCCCCAAGGGACTCTACTGACCAGGAAACCATCTTCCAAGTCCTGGGAGCATACAACAATCCCAGGAGAGGATGGGCGAGATCATCACCATGTTCGGGGAAAACCAAAGGTTACAGAGGGAATACCACCAGGAGGTCATGCAGCAGCGGCAGGCCCACAATGCCACCATGGAATCCATTGCAGGGATGCTGAGGGACATCAACACCACCCTGTGTGCTTCTTCCACCCACCAACAGGCCCCTTCTGCTAGGAACCTAACATCTGAGCCATCCACATCAGCGGCAGTTAGTGGAAGGGAGTCAATGCCAGGGGAACCACAGGCCTCAGACACCCCTCCCTCTGAGCTGAAGACCCCCCGAAAACGTGGACATCGCTGGTTCTGGAGTCTTTGTGCAAGGAGGAGCAGTGGATGGACATGCAGTTCAGGTTCCTTGGCGGTTCCAGACAGGTATGTGTTCCAGAAGATGACTATCTCCTTTTATAGAGTTGGTTTCTGTCAGGATTTCCATGGTGGTGTGGCGGAAACCTTGGTTCCAGAAGATGACTATCTCCTTTTATAGAGTTGGTTTCTGTCAGGATTTCCATGGTGGTGTGGCGGAAACCTTGGTGGTGTGCAGCCTCGCAACATGTCCGTCGGGAACATTCTATCCACCAGCCTGAAGGTAGCTACCGCCGTCCATGGCGGAATTACCTCAGTGGCGGTACTGGTGGTGTTTTTTCCTGTCTTCTGTTGGGAAGACCGTCATGGTCATAATTTGTTGGTTTTTCATTCCGGCCCATTGGCGGTACGATCGCTGCATCTAACATGGTGGTCCTGGTACAACCAAACTCGTAATGACCCCCTTAGTAAATTTATGTAACTACGTGCCTGTGTGTGTGCTGTCCTGGCTTCCTGAGAACTATGTGGCACACTAGCAAACTTTCCTGCTACCCAGAGCCAGTATGAAGACATTCCTGACTACTTTTATCTGGAGAGCTTCTTACCATGCACACCAGAGACTTTAGGACTGCTTGAATCAGCAAAATGAGGATCCCACTGGACCTGTGCCTAACTGGGTTCATGGCAAGCATCTCCATCTTCATTGCTCCTTTCATCATGTCCCTATTGTCTCCCTACATGAACCTAGCTTCAGTCCCCACTGCATGGAAAATTGCTCTGGTCTCCCTCATCCTAAAGAAGCCAAATGCTGACCCAAGCATCCCAGAAATGACTGGCTCCTTTTGTTACTCCCTCTCCTTGACAAATGATTGTAGAACGTAACAAATAGGCAATTATCTGCCTTTTTGGAAAGGACAGACTCCTTGAACTCTCTCAGTCTGGCTTTAGGGCATGCCATAGGACAGAGACAGTGGTGGTCATTGTTACTGTTGCTATTAGACTGTCCCTGAATGCAAGCACACCAAAGATGCTAGTAATTCTAGATCAGAAACGGCCTTCAATACAATCTCACATGGGATTCACATTCACACGTTGCATGAAATTGGGGTTTATGGCAAGGTGCTCAATTGATTATTTGACTTTCTAAAAGATTGTACCCAAACTATTTCTTTGAATCCCCCTAAGTCTTGTAGCATGCCTGTTGACAAAGGAATACCACAGGGGTTCACACTTAGCCATACATTATTTTATGCCTATGTTGCCCATCTGGCATAGATTATTAAGGCATGTGGTTTTGAGGCAATTATATATGCAGATGACACACAATTGGTCATCATTTTTGGTCAGGACCTAAAAGGGGTCAAATCCAGCTTCTCTGACTGTATGAGGAAAATTGCTTATTGCCTGTCTAGTAACTGTTAAGACACTCCTTTTTGGCAAAGCTCACGATTTGTGGAAGCCAAATTGGTGACCTTCTGATTTGGGGCCAGCCCCATCCCCAAAGCAAGCAGCAAAATTATGCCATTATGTGATTATTGAAAAAAAGTGCTTTCTTGGCTCTCTCCAAATTCCAGAAAAACTCTTGTGCAAGCCTTAATTACAAGTCGTTTAGACTATGGCATGCTCTATTGGTTACTGCAAACAAGACTTTGTTGTCCAAACTACAAGTAGTACAGAATACAGCAGCCCGACTGGTTTGCAATCTTCCATCTAGATCCTCTTCTGCTCCAACTCTAAACTTTTTGCATTGGTTACCTATCAGGAGAAGGCTTATCTATAAGATATGTTGTTTCACACTTGTCATTAGATATGAATGCTCCATCTTACCTGCAAAAGAGACTCATTCAGCATAACACTACCAGAATGTAAAGATCTAAAGACAAAGCCTATCTGCAAATTCTGCAAATTCACACTTCCACATACGGCAGAAGATTGCACTCCCACCTTGTAACTAGCTTTGCGTATTCGACTATGCTCAGAATTTGGAAAATTAAAAAAATGTTTAAAAACAAGGATATTCTAGTCAATTGGTGTATCTCAGTTGATGTTGCTTGTCTATATCAGCTTACCCCCAGGATATTACTATGGGGATGATTAATTTTGCACTATATCAAATGTGGTTAACTTAACAAAACCTAACATAACTGCCCACGTCCTATTCTGAAGTACCCTTCTCAGTATATGCAGCATATTTTTCTGAAATTCCTGCAACCTCCTGCTTTTAAAATTAAAAAAAAAATGTTTTTTTTTTTTGTGGAGGGTTCTCTTTCTTTTTTATGATGATGTCAGATGAGTATTTTGAGAACTTTTTTGGTTTCACATGCTCTTCTTGTCTGTGTTCTGACCGCCCTGCTCCTTCAGACTGTTTGACAGATGAGTCAGGGAAGGAGCAAGAAGGTTGTGTGTCAGTATACTGATACCTGTCAGATTGTGTTAAAGTAGCATGGTTAGGTACATTATCACATTTTTTGGAGCTCTTCAGTTGCAGAGACTCTCCCCACAACTTTTTTTTGTGTTATTTCTTTGTTTATCCCAGCGTTTCTTAGAAGACTCTGATACTTGCTTTTTATTTTCCTTGTCAGTACTACCTTTAAACTGCTAGCACTGCTGCTTTGCTTTATTATTTCCTAAAATAATTGTGGAAAATGTGGCAAAGTTGTTTATTAACTTCACTCCAAATCCAAGGCAGTGGCAGTGGCAGCCCCCTAATTATTTTGAATCTGTTTTAGCACATCTGGTAACATAGCGAGTTATGGTGTACCGTGAGTTATGGTGTACATCACAGCAAAAACTGTACCCCATGTGGAACAGCCATCAATGGAGGACACCATCTCCATTGCAAGCACATTGTGAGAATTGTAGGTTTATCTTGGGGTCCCCTATGGGGAAACAGTGCTTCAAGCTGGTTTGTTTTTTTAACAATCCAGAACATGATTTCTTCCTGTCTGCTGGATTCTTTCCCTTAATAGTATTGATAGTTACTGAGTTAATTCCAGGTGAAGCCAATTGCAGTTGAACAGCTTGAGAAGCCCTTAGTGAGACAGCTATTAATGTATGCATAACAAAAAGCACTAAGTGTCTGTATAGACTAACACAATTATTATATAAAAGAGGAAAATTGATCACAACTAAATTCTGTATGGTAGTGTTGGAAATGGCCATCTCTACAGGGTCAGCTCCAAACGTTTTGCCTTTCTCCTCCTACTTTTTGCTGGATTTTTGTTTGTTGGCCTTAGGACTCCGCAGTTTACCACTTCTAACCTGTGCTAAGGTGCATGTGTTCACTCCCCTAAAACTATGTCCAGGCGGTAAACTGTGTTCCCCTTGCAGAGTTTTCAGAATTCAGGCAGGCCGCACTCTGCGACATATAGCAGAATTTCTGAATCCAGCATGAAGCAGACTTTTTTGTTTCCATTTGCAAGCACAATAATTGTTTTTAGAGCTTGGTCGCTCAAACCACGATATTCATAGGTCGCTAGTGAGCGCATGCGAGATTTCGCACTCGCCAGTGTGGCTTCCAGTGGCAACGGCATCTGCTCGCAAGTGTGAACGCACCTCAAGAGGATTGTCTACTAGAGAATCAGCTAAATCTACTCAGAAAGATGTTTTTCAGAAGATTTTCTTCTCCAACCGACCTTTCAAGTTGATTTGTAGTAGGAGAAGCCTTTTTTAAAACTTTTTTTCCAACATGAAGGAAGTGCCCCAGAGACTCCAACTTATTTTTCTGTCCAGCAGGATCCTCCCAGTGCTTTGTCCATCTCATGGTCATTTTGAGGTGGAAGCTTCAATGTCTTTGTCAGCTAGATATATACCTTTGGATTTAAGGACTTTGTTTTTGTGATATCACACAAGTAATTTAAAAAATGTTTGCATATGGGTGTTGTTTGTTTGACAGGGCCTGCACTAGTTTTTCTTTGTACTTTCATTTGATTTGTAAGTTTCATTGTGGTGGGTAGCCTAGAGTTTACATAGGAGCCTAATTATTTTTTTATTCAATTTTGATCATTTGTAAAGGGAACATTTTACCCAGCTCAGGAACTTTTCTCCATGCTCGTTACATGTGCAGTATTCATTTATTTTGCTATGTGGCCTAGTATTCAAATAGGCCATCTAGCCAGTAGGGCCAATACTTGCCATCAGTACTTACACCCAGCATAGTATATAATCATTGGACCAGTCACAAAATTAAGATTTGGACTTATCCCCTTATTGACTCAACCATTCTTTCAATGGATTCCAAAACCTGTATTTCTTATGATCTTCTCTATAATTCAGTTTAAGTTATACATTATTGTGTCTTTCCAGTCCTTAAAAAGAGGGGGGAGGGGACTGATCTGCTTTCTACAGATCTCTCTCCTGGCCAAGAATATCACATGGAAAAGTAATTTTGCTTCATCCGTCTTACTTGCTGAAATATCAGAACGGCACCCGAATATGACTAGCGGAGCTCTTACCTCCAGATTTACTTGAAAGATCTTACTTATCTCCACACCCACCTCTCCCAAGAACCCTCCAAGCTGGGGGCACTCCAAAAACATATGTAAATCGTCAGCTGCAGGTATCCCACATTTTTTACAGTTTACAGGGGCATCTGTCCCCATTTTTGAGATCCTCGCTGGAGACCAAAAGGCTCTGTGAATTGAGAACAAATGGTTTCTACTGAGGGAAGCGGGTTTAACTGTGCTGTACAAAAGAGATAGAGATACCTGCCAGGGCTCTTTCACTTGTACTACAATAAACAGTTCCTCCAGATTCCTTCTGGGAGGATAAATTCACCATCCGCACTCTTCGTTATTAACCAGTACCATCTAGTCACCTCTTTTTTCAACGGGATAGCAAAATGAACCTGGTCCTCCAAAACGTTTGAGTCTCCCAGTTCCTCCTTCACATTTTTTCACCCAGCTTATTTTCTGAAGGTACTTAAACTTAGAGAGGTTACCCCCCACCTCTCTATTCAAGTTTTCATATTATCGTATCTCCCCGTTATAGCAAAGATGACTCCATTGTACGAAACCCGCTACCTTCAACGAGATTGCCAAAGCATCTTTAGTCCAGCCAGGAGAAGCTCGCGAGTCCCAAACGGGGGCATTCCTGCTATAGTATGGAAAACTTGTAGTATTCCTCGCCAGGTACCAAAGCTTTGCTGCATCTTGAAGCACCTTAAATCGAACTTTTTAAAAACACTTTGGATCTCCAAATTTGTATAAAAAACCCCGCTGCCCACCTCCATTTATCTCTATCATTACTTTAAATATCTCCCCCAGCTCCAAACACCCTGGCTTATTCAGCAACTCTATTACATTTTTCAATAAAAAAGCCCAAGCATAATTTTGCACATCCGGGACGGCCAACCCCCCTTCCTCTTTTTGCCTTCTCAGCTTTTTCCAAGCAATACGGAGACTTTTAGAGGCCAAAATAAAGGTGTTAATTTTCCCCTGCAGTTTCTTTAGCCATTCCTTAATATACATAGCGGGACTGAATTGAAGACAAAGAAAAATGTGGGCAAAATCGCCATCCTAATTAAATGTACTCGTCCCACAATAGTTAGGGGAAGATTCATCCATTTCCTCATCAACTGATCAGTATCTTTCAATAATCTCATAAAGTTTGTTTTTATTAGCTCATCTATATCGTGTGTGATAGTAATCCCCTTTTAGTAGGCCAATTGCCAGTCCAAATTCCAAAACATGGCCTCAGTCTTATCGTTATTAATCTTGTAACCAGAAATGTCCTCAAATCCCGCTAACACTTCTTCCAATGCTGGCTTTGCTTGATTGAAATTAGTTGTATAAACCATCAAGTCATCCGCATATAGTGCTACCTTTCTAGCTAAATTCCTACGCGAGACTGGCACTATTCTTTGATCCCCTCTTATTCCACATGCCAAAGGCTCGATATGCAGATCAAATAGTAATGGAGAGAGTTGGCACCTCTGTCTCGTAGCTCTCTCAATCTTAAACGGGGGGGTTAAGGAGCCATTTACTAAAATCCTTGCGGTTGAACCCTGATAAATCTTTTGAAACACCTTAATGAACTTGCCGTCTAGGTTATAAATCTTGCATAGAGTAATCAGGTAACCTCAGTTAACCCTATGAAAAGCTTTTGTTGCATCAACCATTACCACAGCTAAAGGAAGTTCACATGTACAAGCAAGATCAATTATCCCTACCAAACCCTGTGTCAGTTCATGCATGTACCTTCCCTTTATGAAACCGTTTTGATCGGTAAGAATAAGCTTCCCCGCCACTCCCATCAATCTGTCTGCCAAAAGTTTTGCAAAAAGTTTATAATCACAGTTAAGCAGTGATATTGGTCGATAGGAATCACATTTTATTGGATCTTTACCTTGCTTTAATATTACTGTAATAGCAGCTTTCTTCCACGAAGGGGGGAGCCCAGCACCGTCTAAATTATCATTACACAGCTCCACAAAATGTTCTACTATACTACTCCCCAAAACTCTGTAAACCTCCAAGGGTAACCCATCCGGGCCTGGTGCCTTACCCAATTTACTAGCTTTAACAACTCGCTCCCCTTCGCCCTTTTATCATTAACTTTTCTTCCTCATTTAGTGAAGCTAAGCCTAGATCGCCTACCCACGCCTTCACTGCTTCAGGCGCCACAACTACATTTTCTGTATGTCGCACCTTAAAAAAGCAGTAAAAGCATTCTCCAACCTATTTCCAACTTCTCTTCACCTCTCCAGAATCCTTACATGAATATTGGTCACCCTATTTCTAATTGAGTCCGTTTTCGTTTTCCAGGCCAGTATCTTACCACAACGCTCCCCATACTCAAAATGAGCCGCCCTATTAGCCACATATCTCAACCTAATCTTTCTATCCATTACAGCCACCAGATCCAACCAAGCCACCTGATCTTCCATACACAGTTGTTCTACTTCACCCTCCTCCAGATCCGGACACGACAGCCTTTGATCAATTTGGTGTACCCGCTTTTCTAAGGTACTAACCTCCTGTTTGTGGGCTTTCCTCTTAAATGATACAGCTCTTATCAATCTCCCCCTCAAAAAGGCCTTACAGGCATCCCATATCAGGGCTAAAGAAGCTGACCCTCTATTATGACGAAAATATTCTTCAGTGTCTACACGCAGTTCAGCTATCACCTCATAATCCAATAATATTGTTTTATCTAATGTCCATCTACTTTCTCCTCCCCTCATTGAAGTTCTTATCTTCAAACTAATAGCCGAGTGATCCGAAAGGTGGGAGCCTACATGCGATACTTCCTCCACCTTTTTTCTCTCAAGCCCTCATCAATTAGTACATAGTCAATCCTTGATTGATGCATATATTTTTTATTATTGTATGTATGACCTTTTCTATACCCCATGCTCCCTCTCCCAACATCACATAAACAAAGCTGTGTCATCATCAAGCGAACCTGAGCATGCATCTTCTCATTAACCCGTGACTTATTACCAGTGGACCTATCCAACTCATAATTCAAAACCACATTAAAATCCCCCATCCAAATTATAAGATGTTGATATTGTACCAGAATTTGAAATAGCTCTATTAAAGGGGAAACATTGTCTCTATTGGGCCCATAATAACCCACTAATATAAATACGAAATCATATGCCCTTCATCTGCCAGCTACCCATCTCCCAGACTTATCAACTACTTCATCCACAACAGAGATATTCGGACGGTTCTTGATGATAATAGTCACTCCCTTACCACCCCCAGCATGATTAGTACTGACTATCTGTTGTATCCACTTACAAGTCTTGAACACATCCAAACACTCCTGCCGAGACAAAATGAGTTTCCTGCAATACCAAAACATCTGCAGGAGTGTCTTTCAGATATTGCAAAAGCCTTTTTTGTATTACTTTTATATTTCAATTTAATTAAATTATTTGTTTTGTGTTTCGATTTTTTAAAATGTTTTGTATTTTTTTTTAAATATATGTTTTTTATTTTTCATTTATTCACCATAGGCTCACAGCCACACAACAAGATTCATTTTTGTCGGGTATAATTCCATTTCCCGATGGACACCCTACCTGTGGTGCACTGGGCACTCATCAGCATCATTCATTTTGTTTTTGAATGATCATTCCATTTCCCCATGGACCACTTTGCCTGCCATAGGCACACACTAACCTTCATTTTTCATTCAGCTCTGACTGCCACAGATGCCTCTTTTAGAATAGATGAACCTAAAGTAAAGAGCTACATCTGTAGGTTGTAGTATGCCGATTGAAAAATTAAATCAAATGTTGTGGTATGATGGTGTGGTTTGACTTTAAAGTGGTTAATGTATTATTACCTAAGTAATCAACCTCACTCATATTGCCTTTGTCTGCACTAATTCAAACTGCAACAATGCCCTATTTCACTAAATGTTTTTCTTGTGTGTTTGCTTTTAGGTGCACAACAGAAGAAGAGCCATCACCCACAGTACTACCAAACAGAAGGCCTACACAGTGACAACAGTAATCCAATCTCTCCCGATTGTGCACCTTAGTGCCACTGACAACTGAGAGCTTTATTATGGCCACAAAGAAAGTTGCTCACAAGAAAGTGGTAAGTAAGAAGAAGGAGCTTTCCGCCAGTGGCATGCCAACCACAGCCTTTTTTGGGAAACATGTGCCTGCCGTATCAGACTCCAGGAAGGAACCTGGGAGCAGCACTCTTTTATCAACAGCACCACCCCAACTAAAGCCCAAGATCATGTCTGACATTGAGGCAGCCACTACAATCATGGCGATGCGGACGAGCAGTGATGTTGATTTGGATTTGTCCCTTTTGCAAAGAAATACCTAATTGGTTTAATAAACAAAGCAAAGTGGACAGCAGCCATAGCCAGCAGTAGAAGATCTTCATAAAGTTGAATCAGAACAGGAGGTTGACCTTCCTGCCAAGCAAGAACCTCCTCTTTTAGTATCATTGTCTCTCAGATCTCCAGCAAGTAAATGAAGGGTAGTACTCCAACTTCTTCTCCAAGCACCATTTCTGATGATGATGATAGGGCCATGGAGTAGATCCCAGCAGAGTCTGGGAGATGCCAGGAGAGGCAAGGGAAATGAAAAGTTCCTGAAAGTGTTCGAATTATGGAAGGGGATGATGAGGAAGATGATGACAACAAGCCAGTTTTTGTGGAAGCTGGCACACAGGAGTCCGACATTAATCCTCCTATTCAACATCCTCCACTGGATGTGGCAGAGGTAGCACCACAAGCTACTATGGCCCATATTTATACTCTGTTTGTGCTGGATTTGTGTCACTTTTTTTATGCAAATCCAGCGCAAACGTAACTACATATTTAAATTTTGATGCTAGACCCATCTAGCATCAAAAATATGGAGTCAGCATCATTTTAAGGATCATCACTGAGATGCGAGGTAGGTGTTCCCGTCCAAAAAATGACTCGAACACCTCAGCGCCATATTTATCCACCAGGGCAAAAATTATGCATGGGTGGGAGGCGGACCCAAAAAATGACACTAAACCCGATTTGCATCAAAATTTTACGTCTGGGTCAGGGCAGGCATTAAAATGAGGCAAACACACCACTACGTAAGGAAAACACACACAAGCAACATCAAAGCCCAACAGGACAACATGGAGGTGCTACTAATGCAGCTTGCAAGACAACACCGAGCACTGGACTAACAGCAGCAGCCCCCACCACCCCAACGTGGCCCCCAAGGGCAACACAGAAGGCAGGAGAGGGTCTTCATGAACAGGACAACCCACCATGGGCTCAGGGAACAGGACAGCATCTGGAGGTATAGACTGAACTGGGAAGCCATACAGCAGCTGCTGCACCAAATTAAGACACAAATAACAGCTAGCCAGCAGACACCACACAATATACCACCAGTGACCAAGCTGCTGCTGTCCTGCATATGTTGGCAAGTGGCTCCTTCCAAACAACGGGTGCCCTGATCGCTGGGGTATCACAGCCCTCATTGTCCACCTTCCTGCCCAAGGTCTTAGATGACATAATCTCTCTCACACCCCGCCACATCAGCTTCCCCAAAACCAAGCAGAAGCAGCAGGAGATAAAACAGGGCTTCTACCAACTACATGGCTTCCCGCGTGTGCTCGGTTGCATTGACTGCACCCATGTCTGATCGTACCACCTGCAGCAGCAGAGCATCTATTTTGGAACAGAAAGCACACACATTCCATCAATGTGCAGGCCATAGTTGACCACCAGGGATTGTTCACCATTATCTTGGCCAAGTATCCTGGGAGTGTCCATGATTCCTTCATATTCCGCCACAGCACGATCAATCAGCACTTCCAGGTCGGACAAAATGGCAATGGCCTTCTTGTTGGTAAGTCCATAAACCTAGCAATATACACACAGCACAGCAACCCTGTAGGACACACAAAACATACACCACCACATTGACACATGGGCAGGATGACAGTGAGGTGTGACACAGGTAGTTATGTTGTACACCCTGACACAATGGGATACACACCTATGGACACATGACGGCTGCCACAAACATTAGCTGCCACTCTAGAGCTACAAAGGACCAATGTCAAAGCACACAGTGACAATGGACTGCACTGGAAGTACAACTTGGAAGCTGAACCATTTACAATTACATTAGACCACATAGGCAATCCGACACCATCCCAAGTATGTAGCGTGGAAGTGGTGTGCAATGTCTGTTGCTGCAGGTGTAACACCATTAGACACCTAGCATGATGATGCTGACTCACATGTAGGTGACTAGGAAATACTGAGGCAATCCCAACATCATACATCACTTCTGGGGTGCAGTTGCCAGGTAGTAATAAGGAAGTGGACTGTGCTATGAACACATATTGATGTGCCACTAATGCAAACTGCACACTGCTGCACACACTGAAAGAGCCAATTGTCCATCAAAATAACATATGTACAGGTAGATGGCTCTTCCTGCACAGATACATCCACCTCCACAAGGCAGTTAGCCAGGTTACCTGGAGCAAGTTTGGTAGTGTAGGTGAACGGTTGCACATGAGCCACTGGCAGAGGGAGCAACAAAGGTTTGCCTAGAACCAAGTCAACATAGGACAATTGTGCATATTCAATACTGAACACCACAGTGCTGCCAACTTACCGAGATGTGCTGTGCATTGTCACCTAGCCAAATCAAAGGGTCTCACTGTTGCATTTCATCTGCAATGACATATGTCTAATTGGATGGGATGTCCAAGCCATGTAGTGCAACCACGTTACCACCACGTTGGAATCTATTGAATGTGTGGAAGTATCTTGTCCCCTCCAGTGAAAGCACACTAAAACATGTTGGACACTACACAATGTATGGTACATACATACTAATGAGTAGTTTGGAAACAAAATCACAGATCTCAGGTCCATGACCCAAACACAAGTTGTCAAGTGAAACAGCCCACTGCAGAAAACATCTCACAGAAACCCAGGATCTCACACAATACTACAAACACATGTGAGTCACAGACTACACAAGATGTCAACTGTCATCCTACATGACATTCCTGTTGCAAGCACTAACAAAATACTCACTCCTATTATCTTTTGCAGCGGATCAGGTTTATGGGATCCAGCCATAGATCATGACTCAGTTCCCCAACCCAAGCACAACGGCAGAGCATGCCTATAATGAGGCACATATGAGGACATGCACCATTGTAGAAAGAGCCTTTAGCATCCTGAAGTCCAGATTCAGGTGCCTGGACATCACAGGAGGCAGGCTCCTATATGCCCCACACATTGTTTGCAAAATCATACTTACATGTGCTATCCTGCACAACATTTGTGTGAGGAGGAACATCCCTCTATATGAGCCAGAGCAAGAACTGCCTGAGGAGGAGGAGGAGGATGGTGCCAGGGAAAATGAGGGGGAACAGCAAAACATAGCTGCAGGAATGCACTGCAGACAGCTAATTCATCAATTTTTTTTCAACCGATAGTCACTCTACATACCTTGTTAAGAGATGTAAATAAACACCTTACTTGATCACACATTCCTGCTCTGGTTTCTTCTTTCTCCATAACATGTTCTTTAGGAATGTGAGTATTACCTCAGGGAGCATGATACAAAGACAAATCTGACTACTTCTGATGCAACATCACATGTGATGCATATGATTGTACAGCAAACATTACACACATATAAAAAATAATCATCCTTTGAATTTCACGTATGAAGGACAAAATCAATGGACCACAGCATATGGCACACATCCACGTTGCCAACATGGTCTACTGTAGCACATGCCACACAACTTTGACATCTCCAATCATAAGGTAAATAAGCACCCCATACATGAGACAGTGGAAGTGAAATATCAGTGGAAACGGGAATGTATGGACAAACCCCTGAGATTAGTAAGTGTGACATTTGCAATGTCTGCAAGGAGCTTGTATGACAAGGGGGGCATCATTTCTGAAAATGGATACCATGAGATATACAGCGAGGGCAGCAGGTCCACCACAGCAACATAAGTAACATAGGTTATTCTTATGAGTCAAACTGACGTGTACCAAATATTTTATGGGTGGAATTAAGGCACAGTGTGTCACACACAGAACACACCAAACATGTACACATGGCCGACATATGGGTAGTTCACACACAAGTCACCATGAAGTCGTAACCACAATTAATGACATATGAGGTGTATAATATCCGACCTAGCACTCATCAGCCAACCTGAATCATCCCTGAGTTGTGTTTGTCGTGTGAATTGTAAGGTACCCAAAGTCAAACAACTTCACACATCACATGAGTCAACACATATTACAAACACATTTCATGACTGTTGTAGATCACTGATTGCCATCAGATGTAGATACGCATTTGAAACAGATTCATACATAAGCATTACGTCCAATGTATTGCATGCCGTTCCTTCAGAAACACACATATCATTATTACAGATCATTCACACACAAAACACAGAGTTGCATGCTCTAGCACATGTAGCCAACCACTATACCACACACTGCAGGCCAAACTATCCTATCTTCATGTTGATACAGGGTGCATGCATGTTAAATATTAAAAAATCACAGTTTGAGTAAAAAATGTTGACGGAAATGAGTCAAAAAATCACGCAAACGCTAACTAACCATACATGAGCCCTTAGCGTTAAGTCCACCTGTGCACCACACGCATGCGGATATCCATTGAACTTTAAGTCTACAGGTAATGCATGGTATTTTGCCGCACATGCAGGTTATGCGTCTAAAATATTCACGTAAACATTGTATGCATCAAAAAAATACACGCATGGCTGAAAACGGGCCGCAAAGGGGACAGGAAGTGATTAATAGGAACTCTTGTTTACAGGCCTGGTACAGTGGGTGTACTTTCACTTTCACTTTACAGTCTGTGCTTTTTCTTGACTATGTGGCTGTGTCTCGCTGTTGCGGGTGGCTGGATTGCTTTTCTTGTGGTGTCTCTCTTGTTTCTTTTGTGTATTCTGTTTGCTTATTGTACCTGTGTATCTGCTTTTGTTTAGTTTTGTGTCTTTCGGATTGTATTTGTACTGTCTGGGGGTTAGATTAGTTTGATTAGTTGGGATTCTCAAGTTTAGGCTGTAAGATTCCTTTTTTTACATTTTTTTATTTTTTTTTACTCTTTTTCTCTTTTGCTTTGTTGTACAATGACATGTCGGGAAGGGCAAGGCTGACCCGCATGAGGGAAGAGGAGCTTGGGGGCTTTGTATGGCTGGTGTGCCACTACCTTCTATTGATGCTGGAGATGGGTGGGTGTGTGAAACAGGGGTATCACACTGAGGCAAGGTGGCTGCAGTGGGGCTGCAGTGGGGCAAGGTGCTCTACCACCTCAAAAGAGTATACCAAATGAGCAGGAATGAGCACCAGCTGAATATCACTGGGCCGACCTGCTGGCCAGAGAGCAGGATCTGCTGGACCACCTGGGTGTGGTGATCGATGGCCCTGTTGTTGAGTATCACATTGACAAATGTGTACAGTAGAATGCTCCTGAGTTACAGTAGCAGATGTCTTGACGTGCTGCACTCAATGTTTGTGGCCATGTTGAATGCAAGCAGAACAAAGTGTTAGTGTCCCAATACTGAGATGGAGTCCACATGTCTATACATGTTAACAATGCAGTCCTGAGATTTGTTGAGTCATGTACGACTATCACTTAGGGCCACATGTACCAAGCTATCTTAAATTGTCACAAACGGCTTAGTTTTCAGATTATGGGGGTCATTACGACCCCGGCGGTCGGTGGTATGGTGGAGGTATTACGGCCAACAGGCTGACGGTACCTACCTCCACTATAATGACATTGGCGGCTTGGCCTCCCATGGCATTATGACCCGCCCACCGTTCTGAAACCATGGCGGTAGGCGCTATCACTGCCAGGGAATTCCTTCCCTGGCACTGATAGGGGTCTCCCCCGCCCTCCTCCCAGCCCTAGAATCCTCCCCCACCTTCCCCCTCCCTCTCCCGACCCCCCGCACATTTACACACATACACGCACATACATACATACACACCCATACACACACAAATACACATATTCACCCACACATTCCTACATTCCTACACACACACAGCAAACAGTCACAAACATACATCACAAACATACATCCAGGCACACACGCAATCTCAGGACACAACATGCACGTACACTCAGACCCACTCATGCACACACGCATTACACACGGATGCACGCATTCACACACAGTCACACACACCCCCACTCACTCACACAACACCCCCATCCCCCTCTCCTGTCAGAGAACCCAACTTACCTGTTTGCAGGCGGTCCTCCGGCAGGAGACGGGATGCGGCGCTGCTGCCAGCAGCAGCGTCCACCAGCAAAACACTACTAGGCCATATGATGGAACATAATACAGTAGGCAGTGTTTTGCTGGTCTGGCGCTGCTGCTGGCTGCAGTGCCACCTTACCGCCATCTGCTGCCATGACCTAGATGGAATTCTGCCAGCCTTCTGGCGATAAGCCATCTACGGTCATAATGCCATGGACGGTCGGTAGCCACGGTGACGGTATGTTGGCGGCCATCGCCATGGTGGTAGGGAGAATTGGCCACCAAGGTCCCAATGAGGGCATTTGTGTGTTTACATCAAGAATTTTTTATTATTCCAATGCACATGCTCAATTTTGGCATCCTGCAATCACATTGCCGAACCACAAAACAGGGTTTGCTAGTGTCATCTGAGAAAGGGCGTTCCCTTCCTATTAGCGAGTCTCAGTCTGCTGATTAATTGTTTGATGACTGCAAACGCTGTCACTAAACAATTGCAATTACCACCAGTTTCAAGTTGGATCTAACTCATTTGAAAAAGGGGAGGGGTCCCCATGGGATCCCTTCCCCTTTGTGAATGCATGAACAAAATTGCTTCAGAGCAGGCAGTGCTCCCATGGACCACTGTCTGCTTTAAAAAACATATTAAAGTTATAACATTGGCTTTTGACATGCTTTCTGTTTACTCTTGATGAAATAAGGCTGCATTTAAAAAAAAATACATCTCTATTTGAAAGCATTCAAAGACATGGTGGTCTGATGAGCCCAGTAGCTCAACATCCCTGTGAGTGCTGCCATTCCCAAGGGGTTGGCAAAATGAGACCTACCTCATTAAAATTCATGAGGTATGTTGGTTGCTATCCCATTTGTGATTTGCAAACAGTGTAATTGACAGTGTTGTACCTCAGATTATGCTACTCTCAAAATGCGAGTTGCTAAGTCTCGCAATGTGTGACTCACAAAACTTGATCTTCGTACATGTGGCCCTTAGTCACACATTTCAGGTGCAATGACAATACCTGTGCCGATGCATTCGGTCAATGATGATCAGGTAAGACACTGTTAGCATACCACATTTCACTGTATCAGGAGAGCAAAGTGGCCAATCCATGTTTAGCGCTACACTGTCATCATTACACACACATGATCCCTGCCATTATGTTAGCAAAGGGGGCATACACGGCTTAGGGACACTGCCAATGGGGCATTTTGTACCTCCATACAACAGGGTAACATCTGTCATGGACCACTGAATGCATGATAATTGCAGACTGAAAATTGAGCCACATGTCCATCACACAGTAGCTCAGTGTCCCTTGATGCACAAGCCACAATATCTAAGTCACTGGTACTGCAGTGCACCAGAGAAGTGCCATTGAAATTGTCACCTAATTCCAAATCATGACATGGAGTACCATCTGAAATGGATTATCCACAAATGTTTGTGGTCGGGTTTAGCACCACATTATTGTTAGGCCCAGGTCATGTGTGCAGATGTGTCAGTGTCAATGTGAGTTTTCAGTGGTATGTCTGTTGGACTGTCTACATGCAGGATCACCAGCTCACTCATGTAAAATGTTACACACTGTGATATGTTGTCCACACATTTGTACAGTGATCTGACATTGTGCATATATTTCCTTTCCATGTCTTACAGGTAGACCTGCCCCCTATACTATCGGGGAAGTGGCTTGATTTCAGGACCCAGGCGTATCCATTAAATCTGATAATGACTGTCCTGTGTAGCGGCTGCAGCTGTTGTGTCAGTGACTCTTGTGTGTTGCACTCATTGCAAGATATGATGAGCTGGCACGTGATCTGATATATTACTTGAGAGGATGTTGACATAGTGTTCCATGAAAGGGTTAGACATTCACAGGCAGAGAGTCATATCTTGGGAGTCTTGTGCTGCGCAATTGGAAGCAGCGTGTGAACACGTTGATTACTAGCCACATGTAGGCCCACTTGTGACTTGGAAGTGCCAGTACATTGTCACTGGGTCATACCTTCATTCTCACAACACAGTGATACATCAGTTTTCCGCACAAAATTGGGCCTCCCTGTATTGTAATGTACATGTAAGACTGTATGGGTAACTGTCCGGCAGCATCTAGACCCATAGGCTGTACTCCACTTATGTGGTATGCAATAGGCGTGCATGCAGGTCACGGCCAGACATGTGCTGGCATCAATGTGGGTGTTTTGTGAATTGTGTTGGCAGATCAGGTGTTGATGATTGTCCACAACTGGACACATGAATGTAGATGTGAATAACCTATGGATACCTTATTCCTAGGTGGCAGACCTCCTCACAAGTGTTCCACTCACTAAATCCATGTACAAGTGGACATGCCTTCGTAGATGTCCGCAACAGTTGTGATGATATATTGCATGCCCATCCCCCCGAGGCACATGGGTAGGGGAACAACATATATGTAGGTAGATGTGATGGTCACAGTGTAGATCAAAGTCATCTCATTCAAGCATGCATGTGTCCCAAACAACACTGACCCCTTATGATTAGCTACTGCATAACCTCCTGCCAATTACATCTACATATCACTAGTCTTGGGTGCCTTGAAGTTGACTCAGATGATGAAGATTAGTCGGCCTGGCCCATGTGAAGTAGTTGCTGCCTTTGCATTGTGACACATTGCACTATATCAATGCACAGATCATTTTATTTGGTCCAACTCTTGTTGTGCTTTGTTGTGTGTAAAAGACATGATGGGTAGGCAGCGTTGCCATTACATTCATCAGCGACATTGTATCATCTGGACTGTGATTTGGACTGCATGTGCAAATTGAGCCAGAGTGTTAGATTATCATCTATACATACATCACACAATGATGACACTGATTGTTGCCTGT
Source organism: Pleurodeles waltl (assembly GCF_031143425.1). Classification (NCBI taxonomy): domain Eukaryota; kingdom Metazoa; phylum Chordata; class Amphibia; order Caudata; family Salamandridae; genus Pleurodeles; species Pleurodeles waltl. The sequence goes on along the minus strand of NC_090447.1, from coordinate 1,103,558,261 downwards.
CTCATTTTTAAAGCTGCCAACATGTATGTAGCGGACATCAGGGCTTTCCAGAAGCAGGCTGTGAGATACAGACATATCTTGGATGTCGAGTCTGGGTACTGAAGGATGGCAAGATGATATCAGAGAGAGAGAGCCACAGGAGAATGGGGGGCTTTCAGCCAAGGGGGACCGGCAATGGCCACAAAGGTTGAAGCCACCACCACAACTGCACCCAGTACCACAGCGGCCACCTCACATCTGCCCCACCTGCTGCACCGTCAACCTCTGCACCACTGACCACCACTCCTGCTGCACCATCAGCATCTGCAACACAGACCAAAACACCTGCTGCAATGGACATGGCCACAATTGCTGAGCTCCAGAGGGACATGAGGAAAGTGTTAAAAAAACTTGACACAATACAGAAGGATGTGGACAAAAATACCCGGAGGCTGAAGGCAATTAAAAAGACACTGAGGAGGGCAAACCTATGAACTCTTACCTCCCCCACCCCTAATTCATGCCCCTCCCTCCTTCCTCATCCTGTTTTGTAGTGGGTTTAAGGGGTTTAGTGATAGGTTAGAGTAGGTTAGTTGTTTAGATAGGATAAGTAGGTTTGGGTGGGTTTCATATTATTACATGTTAGTTTGTGGGTCAGTGGGTGGAGGGGGTTAGTGTTGGGGCTGTTGTGTATTTAAAAAAAATACAAAAAAATTTATAATTGTTTAGTATTAGGTAGTGTATGTTTAGGTTAGTATAAGTTGTCCTACATGTGTCTCGTCATAAAAGGGGTTGGGGGACAAATGTTTAGAGTGTTTTATTAAGTGTGGTAAGTAAGCTTATCATAGAGTAGTTAGGGCAAGTTGTGGGTAATGTATAGTTAGGATAGATTAGGTCAGTATAATTGTGTTACATAGTTTTAAGTTCTATTTCATACGTAGTTATTAAAGATTTAGGTACTCCCTTACTGCATGTGTCATAAGCTTGGGCCTCAGGGTCTTTGCATGAGTGTACAGTGCCAATTATATGTTGGCCTGTGAATTCCATCCTGCATCCACATCCCTCTCTTGACATGTTAATTCCCACTTCCAACTGAGCTGTCACATTGGCAGCTACAACAAATCTAAATCTCAATGCATCTGCTATCCATTGTACCCACCACTCAAAGTAACTATGGTTCCCATGTATTGGACAGGTAGGTGCGCTTTTTAAAACTCTAGTTGTTTTGGTCCGGCCGTCGTGATGTTGGGCACTGCGGGATGTCTGCCTGCAGCCTGAAGTTCATGTCAACACTGCTAAACTGAGTAGTGCCAATGTCAGAAGAGGTCAAGTCTACAAATTTCACACCAATGTGTTTTACTTGTACTCCCAGCTGACGTTATTGGGCCAACACTCTTACACAGCCATTCCTGCTGTATATTGTGGGTGAGGCATGTATGTTTTAAAGCAAATGTCACATACAAAATGATCTGCTTGTAGGGGATGTGGCCAGCATTGATTTTCTTCTTGTAGATACCTTGGCCTTGATTTTTACTTATTTTGCGCTGCATTTGCGTCATTTTTTTACTGTTATTAACAGTCTGTGACCATAGACATGTTACATGCATCACAAATCTCCAGCAAAGTACATGTGTCACATTACACAAATACAAAGTGGGTGTGTAGGTGCTGTTTATTTTAAAGTGCTGTAGTGCAATATGTACATAGTCGAGGTCTGTGGCCCCAATAGTGGAAAGCATTCTATTGTGACGCAACACAAGTGCAAGGCTGAGGGACACGTCATTGGACATGCTGAGCTGAAGTGTCTTTCAGTGCAGAGGAACATGAATTACCAATGGAGTAGTGAGAGACAATTGCAGACCATAGTGGAAAGGTTAACAGTGTGTCGGTGAAGAGTGTATGTCACCAACTGTAGCAACACTGGCATGTTGTCAAGCACAGGACGAAGGAAAATCAGTGCCCATGTGGCATGGGCTGCTGCTACCGGGTACTCCTACGGGTGAAGATGATCTGTTCCACATCTTCATCCTCTGATGTGTGTGTCCTCTCCCCTGCCATTGATGGTGGTGCTGGTGGGTTTGAGGGGGCAACACAGACTTCAGTGGTTGGAGAAATGGACACCAAATTCCCGGCAGCTGCCATCTGTGGAACTACATATATCATAACTGCAGCAAAGAGGAGCTGCTGATTAATGAGTATGGCATCAACATCCCTGTGGTAGGAAGCCATGCCTGTCCTGAGGGTGGCCAGTTCCCGGTGCATGGAGTCCAGATTGTTGTTATGCATGCAGCAGGAAGATTGGGAGGGCAGGTGTGACAACTCCCTCACAACAGTGGTTAGGTGCCTCACACACTGTTGGAATCCTTGCAGTAGGGATTGTGTGACTTGTATGACTGCTGTCTGTTCTGCAAATGTCATCATGCACATGTGCATCCCCTCAAGGCTGGCTGCCATAGTTTGCATCCCCACCCGCACCTCGTTGGCCAGCTCCCACTGTACTCCCACTACTGTCCTCTCAAAGGTGGTCCCAGTGTCATCAGACTCCTCAGCTCTGTTTGAGATGTCAGGTCGTACTATTGGGGTGGTAGGTGGGTCCTCTGGCATGGCTGCTATATGTATACTCCTCCTTGTGACTGGAAGTGGTGTCTGGAGGGTTCCCAGGACATATTGGATGGTTTCCTGGCTGATGGTTGTCAGCTGGTCACCCAGGTCATCAGGGTAGTCCAAGACAGGCAGATCCATTGGAGAGCCATTGTCCACTACAATGAGATATTGTACAATTAGTGTGTCTGTGTTGTGCAAGTTGTAATGTGATGTCACTGACTTCCTATTGGTGGTGCATTGTCATGTTGGTTCCCATGCATTGTTCCTGTCATTAATGTTTGCAGTCTCTTAGCCCTATACCCCACCTGCATATCACATGTAGTGTGGGCAGTTTGGGCATTTGTCTGCGTCACATCTTCTAGTTGTGGGTTCTGCCCAAATTGTGGCTTACCACCTTCTTGTCCTCATCATCCCTCCCTCTGCTTCCATTAGCATGGTGAGGCCTTGCAATTATTGTTAGTGTGCTGATGCCACAGCACCACACATAACAATATGTCCCTGTCCCAGTCTATCATTTTTCACATACACGTTTGCGGTGCTGAGAACTAGCACCACACCATGTATGGCATTTCCATGAGACAATACAGGTGTTACCATTGGTAGTTTCTCATGCTGATGTTTGCGTATGTGTGCTACATTGCATTGCACTGATGGGCCTGGCAGAGTTCAAATTTCCTCTTATAACTGTGCGGATGTGTTTGCCTTCCTACACACATATGTCCTCCCCTTCAATGCAGTTGTCTTAGCACTATGACACCTGAGATGTTGCGTGGTGCGATTGCAGCTATTGTGACAAAGGGGTAAACTTTTGTGAACATCATTATGTATTTGACAGTGCCTGATGGTTATAGAGTCTATGCACATGAGCAGTTGGCATGAGTTGCACTTGGATAGGGATTGATGGGGATTGATCACGTAGTCATACTGAACCCTCATTTCGGTTGTGTTTGTGCCATGGGCACCTAACTGCCATTTCCTAACTGACCAGCACACAGCACAGGTAGTGGTGGCAAATGTTGCTTGAGCAAATGGCCTGAGAGTCGGCATTGCCCTCTAGTTTACATTCAGACAATACCATCTGTCTGTGACACCATACCAGTTTCACATTCTTCCCTACCCTCCTGGTCTGCTTCAGCATTTCCAGCAGCCTTGGTGTACTCCCATGCAAAGGTTATTGGTGTTGTGTTGTACTGTGCCCCTGGCATGGGAACTGCAGGGAGTCCTGTGCCGTGCCCCTTTGCCCTTTCCACTGCCTGATTTGCAAGGCTGACATGCATTGTGTAGTAGGTATGTGCCTCCCCCTTCTGGCACTTGCGATTTAGGCATTTTGGTCGCCCATGCAACTTACCCTTCAAATGTGTTGTTTCCTGGTAGTGTGCGCTGTCCTGTCCTGCGATACCAGTGACGATTTCCTCTGGGATGATGGCTGCAAACATCTCCTCCACCTCGTCCAAGTCCTGTTGCGGTGCTGGACTTCTACCTTTGGTCTGCAGTGCTGCCTTCCTGTTCCTTGCCATTTTTTGCTTTGTTCTGCGCTTGCAGTTATTGCCTCTCTCCTCCCAATTTGCAATTTAGCGGAGATGAAGAGCTGATGTTGGTGCTCCGTCACCTCTCTTACCAGAATTTCATGCTCCTCTGCACTGAAGCGACACTCCCTCATTTTCGTGTCTCTCCCCTGGTCTTGACTGTGTCCTCCTGTCAGGTTCCTGTTTGTCTGGGATCTCCTTAGGGTATCTCCTGGGTTCTGGGATCCATTTTGGGGCACCTTGGCACTGTTTGCTCCATTTGCGTCGCTTTTTGATGCTATTGTGGGGAAAATGGAGCATATCTGTTTTGCAAAATTTTTCCTAATTAGAGTCATTTTTCTTGCGTTAACGCCATTTGGCCTTATGACAAGGCACAATGGTTAGCATCAGGAAAAATGACTCTAACGTATTCTTAGCGCCACAGATGGCATTAATAAATGGCACTAGCCAGCGTTAACATTTTTTACACAAAACTGTGTTAGCGCAGTTTTGTGTCCAAAAGTATAAATCTGGCCCTATATTTGTAACGGCCAGCCTGAGACCTGAACCAACCCCTACCTCAGTAGAAGTATGCACTGCAGAGAGGCAGTCAATGACACACCCAACTACCTCCAGTTCTTCTTCAGGTATTGGCAGTGGTGCACTAAGAAAGTACTCCTACCCAGTTTGCAACACCCTTACTAATATCAAGCAGAAGTAGAACATTGCAATATGCTGCATTTGCCATTTCAGTTTTGCTCAAGGTAAGCCTGAGTCACATTATGCTACTGGAGGCCAAATGACCCATATGAAAAAACATTGTGCTATCTGATAGGAGGAGCGCCTTAAACAATTGCTGAATGTGGTTGTGGTGGAGAAGGAGAGGAGAGCCGGGAACCATTAGCTATAAGTCCAATCAAGGTGGAAGGCAATGATAAGAAAGAAGAGGGTGACATTCTCACACAAAGCAGCCCTGTCCCCAGCAGTGCGCCAGACTCACCCACCTCAGAGACCTCAAAATGACACAAGAAGACTCAGAGTCAGATGGAGACATCACGGCATACAGTGACTTCCTCACAATGCACATTGAGTCTACACACTTCTCGAAGCATGCCTGTGTCAGTAGTCCCACAAAAGAAGAAATCCAGGCTACTATTACGGTCATCTTTTGGCAGGATAGGTCCTACGACCACAACCACCAAACAACAAGTTTGTACAAAGGGAAGCTGGTAAAAATAGTACCACTGGACCTCCTCCCTTTTTTGTGGCAGTAGTGGGATTCTTAGAATGTATGGCAGCTATCTGCGCAAAATGGAAAGTTCCAAACCAGAACTCTTTTGTCAGACTTACTGTTTCAGCACTGCATCACAAAGTGCTGCTATTGATTGGACAAGCTTTGCAACAAAGTATCGTTCTCACTATCCACTTGATGACAGACATGTGGAACAGTTTACAGGTGTCTGATTACATTTGCATTACTGAACGCTGGATCTTTCATGCAAGGTAAAGCAAAAGTTATCTACAGGTCTTGGCCCTGAATAATTTTTTAAGAACTATCAGTTGCATGCAACAGTAGCTATGTTTCTCATGGAGAAAGCTTCTTAGGCAAATTTAACAGCAAGGTTTCTGAATGGCTCAAACCTGTAAGTCCTAGAATTAGATTTGCTGTCACGGACAATGGCAGTAACAAATTTAAGGACATAACAGACGGTGGCTTTTTCAATGTCCTAGGTTTGGTGCATTGCATCAACCTTGTCGTGCAAGACTTTCTCAAAAAGAAGACATAGTCAACAACATACTGACCACCTGCAGAAGAATCTGCACTCATTTCAGCCACTCTTTTAAAGCCCAGAGGTAGTTTTGGATTATTCAGCATGCTAATGGAGTACCAGTTAAAGCCCCAATGCAAAAGGGGATGCAATTGGAAAAGTTATGACCATGGATGCAGACAAACGGGGCCAAGTCAAATGCATGACACAGATGAGGTTTTCACACGGAAAGTGAGCAAGGGGTCAAGCTATCACATTGTTGCATCTGCTACAGTACCAGCTGAAGAAGGTGTCTGAAATGTTCACAGTCACAGGTGTGAACAAAAACCCAGAAGTGCATGCCTTTGATGAAAGCTTAATTGTTTGCTTGTCTTATAATGCAAGGCTGCAAAATGATGGCATCTCTTCCAAACAGTATATCTGTGCCACACTACTTGATCCATGGTACAAAAAAAATATTCCCACTTTCATTCCTTATTTTGAATGGGATATATCAAATGCAAGAGGTGGATTGTTGAGGAAGCCGGACACCTGCTGGAACTTAGAGTCCTACTCTGCAGTTTTGAAGTGCCACCTTCAACTTCCAGACACGGCAGTCTTTTATCACAGCAGCCAACACCAGCAACAAGAAAACAGACAACAACAGCACCACAAGAATCAGACCAAACCTCTGCATTAGATTGGTTTCAAGTGGTAGGGCTTAAGTCCAGTAAAGGTGCAAAGGTAAAAGAGGTCAAACAAGTGGCGGCACCAATGACCCTTCAGAGGATGTTCCAGGAGTATCTGATTGAGGTGTATGTGGATCAAAACTCATTGTTGTATTGGTAAGGGAAGACGCCCAAATGACCAGAGCTCAGCAGGCTATTAATAAAGTATCTGGCTTGTCCTGCAGCCAGCGTATCTGCTGAACGTGTGTTCAGTGAAGCTAGCACAGTTGCTACAGTGAGAAGGACCAGACTCTCACCTCAAATCATTGAGAGATTGACCATGATCATAATGAACCGACATTTAATACCACACAATTGCACTGTTCCTGAAACAGCACAGGAGAATGAGGATGATGATTGGTCAGAATCAAGTATGTTAGCTTACAAACTTAAGGGTGAACCACCTGAATTTCAGGACAACCTCTACTTCCTGGACTGAGTAAGCCAATGCCACCATGGAACTTTTTAAATATTTCTCGTTGAACTTATTTATTTCCAGTAAAAAGTAGCTAGTGGATCATTATGTTTATGTCATATTTAGGCTGCCCCACCATCTTTTAGTGACATATATGGCTGGATTGAAGCTGGACCAGTGTGCAGTGAAGAAGGTTCTACAGCTACTTCATGACATTGGAGATAATGTCTTCCTCTCTCACATTCCTACCCTTTTTAGTATCACTTATCAGGGCTGTCCCAGAAGATCATTTATTTACAAGAGTGCCACTACCAATTTCCAATGTCTTGCCTGAAACAAAGATGCAATTATGTACCTATCCTACCCTTGCTTGGATTAGAAGAGGTAGCTACAACTTTTTAACCAATGAGTGAGTGATTGTAAGTGATGATTGATTGTGATGACTTGCAATGTTTGGTGCCTGATGGGTGGTCATTTTTCTTAAAGATGATTGGCCTTTACAGACTTACTTAGTGGACATTTACCAGTAAGGTCCACTCCTTTCTTCTGGTTCTTCAGAGACCAGCCCAGCCACTTTAGTAAAAAAACACAAATCTGAACAAAATAATACAGTTCTGTTTCTCTGCTCGTTCTTTAACAGCATTGCACTACAGGTCTATCTCACTCGGGTCAGGACTTCGACGGAGTGCCTCGAAGTCAAGAGGAGGCTGAAAGGACTCAGAGCTGGACTACCTTTACAGCTAGAAGACTTCAATGGGAAACCATGACTCTGAGGCACAGTACTCAGCTATGTGGAATGGAGAGAAGTAGATTGATTTGGATAATGCTACTGAGTGTGAATGTTGCACTGGTGGCAAACGTGAACTCCAAGTGCTCTTGTTTTGCTCTGCCTCTGAGTATTTGGGATACACTCCTCATGAAGCTTACCTTCCTTCTTTCCTTCTACTTGACTTTACAATACAGTTTTTGTTTTACAATCTGCAGGCTTTTTCCTCTCCTGCACAAAAGGCAAAAGCTGAGCTCAACACCCCTGCTTACCTATCAGACCTTTTCAGACCGACACCCAAGAGTGGGGGATACTCACAAGGAGACTGGAGATGCACTGCCCAAATTGCCAATACAGTATAATTTTTTCTTTAATAATCATATTTTTTAGAACTGCGAAAGTTCAATTCACTCCTCCCTTCATTGATTCTTTCGAACCTAGAAGACAGAATATTTAGATAGCTGATAACATGGGTCTCTGGGACAGAATTTTTTTTTGTAATGCATGCAACTGAACTGTTTCATACTCATTCCCTTGTTTCCTTCCACAACAATTGATGATGATATGCTGCTCATCACCCTAATTGATATTCTTTTTGTGTTGTATTTGTCTTTGTCACACTTTTCCCAAAATCCATTTTCCCATCCATCCATCAAACCCCTAAACTTCTTCCCCTGGGCTGTGTGATTTTTTTGAGGTGTGTCTTAATTTACACCAAATAGATCACACATTTGCTGGGGCAATGTGGTTCAATGCCACACCAACTCACTGTGGGATCTTCAATTACCTGAGGAATAGCTCACACCAGCCCCACTTACCCAACCACCCATAAGTAAGAACATCATTCCTCAATGTCAACCTCATCATGCCATCATTTGTAATGCATTTAATAAACACTTAACCTTGTTGACTGCAGAGTACAGACTTTGAGTATATTTTTCCTGACTTGAGGTTTTCATAACTTTGGTTTTGAAATTCCATGCTCACCACTGCACAGAATAATTTACTTCTGATAGTTTTTGTTATAATATGTGGCATTCTTTGATATGTTATGGTGGTAGAAGTTTCTTCCTCGGCCTTTCTAAAGCTAGCATATACATGTATATATATATATATATATATATATATATATATATATATATATATATATATATATATATATATATATATATAACCAAATAATGCTTTCATTTTAGTTGTTATACCTTTTCTGTCAGTGCACTACCACTACCATAAAGAAGGCACCTTCGGAAACCCTCCAGTAAGGTGTTGGGACATTGACAGAGAAAGCAGCTGCCAGCCATCACTTCATCTGTTCTAGTATGAAAACTATGGGGTGAAGTGAACTACTTTACTTAGTATCTAACTAACGTCTATTACAGATTAGATAAGTAATTGTTTATCTAGGTTTCTGAAGGCAATATAGGGAATGGGAACATACCTTTCTTGCTGGCAGACACTTTGAGAAGCAGATTAAAAAGACAGGTTGTGAGAAAAGGCAACAGTGTAAAGTGAAACACAAAAAAAGTCTTCAGATATAAAGTAGATTAGAAAGATTTTCCCTTTGCTAACAAAAATAAACCCACCCTCTCACCCACAACAGTCCCACCCCTATGGTGTATCCGGTCTGAAAGGGGACTGACAATGGTGGTACAGGCTCTGGCAGTTGCAAGCTGCCAGCAGCGCTGGTGTGGCTTGAAGGATAGAAGCAAAGGTTGGTTGGCTGATGGAACTGGGCCCCTGAGTAGGGGCATGTGCCTAGCACTCCTTGTCCATCAGCCCCTGGTAGTGGGCCAATGTAGCCTCCAGCTTCTGCTACCAGAGCTGGGCCGCTATCTTCTGCTGGGTAGGTGGTGGTGGTAGACCAGAAGGAGAACCTATATCAAGAAATATAATAAAATAAAAAGGACACATATTAAAGAATGCACTGTGCAACAGGGCAAACATTTTTTTAAATTTTACAGTAGGAGTACCTTGCTGGTCCTCTATAGACATTGGAATTGTTGATGTGATTGAGAAAGTCATAAGGACAAGATTTTACCACACATGCACTTCATGTGGGAAAAAAACAAAATCATTCTGATTAATGAGTAAGGCTTTAGCCACTATGGAGTACAAGTATTCTATTATTTTTGCTAAATGACTAGAAACATGATAGCTAGCGCATCAGGTTCAAATTTGCTACTCTGTGCAGCCTGCAGCTGGGGCAGCTACAATGGACAAAAATTGAACCTTGATTCCTGTGGCCTTGCTCTTCTCCAAATGCCCTTCATTTATACACTGACTCCAAAGAGGGAGATGATTATTATGTCGCACATGTCATGGTTAAGTTGTGGATAATAGATATCTTATATGTTGTAAGTATATGGTAGGAATAGTTATGCACTTCTTTACAGGGAAAGAAATGGCATATATAGAGTTTTTGGGCACGTTTATCACAGAGTATCCCATCCACAAAACACAAAATCACAGACACTTAATCCCACTTTACATCCTGGTCTCACTCTCAAACACAAATTATTTCCATCAAATACATTAGCTTGGTAGACCACTAGAAGAGCAATAATGGCCACCTAACAGCTGCACAGGCGTTAGTAATTGGAGTATGCAAGACTTATTTTGAGAGTGACTAGCACTCACCCTCATTCAGTCATCAAAGGAATATCATTGGGTAAGATAATGAGGTTTCATAGGAATTGTAGCCAAGATGGAGTCTTTAATGAAGGGCTTGAGGAGCTGAAGAACAGATAGTCTGGATGAGGTTATGAGAAATAGATATTGGAACAAGTTACAAGGAGAATTCCGGGTGTAGAAAAGCTGAATACTCTAATTCCTAAGAATAGATGACGGGACTAGCCCTGGTCACTATTTCTAACAAAGACTATGGCCCTCATTATGACTTTGGCGGTCAGCTGACCACCACGCTGGTGATTGCGATAGTACCGCCGCCAGGCTGGCAGTGAAAACCACCATATTATGACCACAGAGGTGATCCCTCCCACATACAGCCAATGCACTGCTTGAACCGCCAGTGCGGTCTGGCCACAGACCACAACGGTTGCATCTGCAACCCGGCGGAACACCTTTCACTGCTCACCGTATTACGACATAGCAGACCGCCAGGATTCCGGGGCTGGACGATAGCCACAAAAAGCCTGGCAGAAACAAACCATATAAAAGGACACCTCCAGGAGCGCAGAGGAGTCCACGGCCGCCATGGAACCAGAACTGGAAGTCCTGCCGATGCTGTAACATGCGATGGGAGTCCAGGAGCAGCAACGTCAATGAAGATGACAACCATGAGTACAGCCGCCTAGCAAACAAGGCAGGAAGGGGAGAATGACACACCCACACGCACAACACACACCAAACACACATACCACACACATGGAGAACAATCTGCTAAAAAAATACAACAATTATATAAGCCAAGAGAAAAGAAAGCCAGGACAAATACCTATGATTCAACCACTGTTTTCCAGTGGGACTAGCGCCCACAACAAAACAAGAACTATATACAAAGGGCCATTGGCCAGTCCAAATATCCATGGCAACTCACCAGCCAACAAAATAGGCCCAACTTGACTCCTGACAGCCCAAGTGACTCCATTGGGCAGGGACATCAATCAGGGGTCAGGGGGCAGGGGCTTGGGGGGTTTCTTCTTGGAAGGGGATCTTTGGACTTTGGTTTGTGAGGGGTGGGCTCCTTTGTTTAGGGGGCTGGGGAGTGGGGCTGGAGCACGGGCTGGGAGTGGCTGCCTTGTGTACCTGAGTGGAAGCCTTCTTAGCAGGGGGAGGGACATTGGAAACACTAGGGAGGACATGGGAGGGCTGGGAGATGGAGGGACTGGGCTGGGAGAACGGGACCTTTCATTTTGAGACAACATGGGGTGAGTCAGGAGAAGGGAAGAGGTCAAGGCAGGCAAGGAAAAGTTTCTTAGGTACAGTGGGGCGTACTGTGGGAGCAGGTTTGGGAGAGGAGGGGAAGGGAGTGGTCGTAGGACGTGTATGTGTGCTGGACTGGGTTGTGGTACATGCAAAGTGTGCATGTGTAAGGTGGATGACTGTTGAGTGTTTGAATGGGAGCGTATGTGTTTTGGGAGGAGGGGGAAAATGAGGGAGGGAGAGGACAAACAGGAAGTGTGTATGCATGTTGGGGTGGTGTCTGCAAGGCAGGTGGGTGCTGCATGTGGTTGTGATGGTAGTGATGGTGACTGTGCAAGTGGTCAATGAGCTAGTCTGCGTGTCTGCTGTTGTGGTGACGGTGGGCAAGGTTGAACGTGTGGCAGGTTCTGGGACTGAGGATGCAGTGCCTGCAGGTGTGAGTGCTGATGTGACTGTGAGGAAGGAGGTGGAGGGGGAGACAGTGGAGACAGTGGGGGTCATTCTGACCCTGGCGGTCGGTGATAAAGCGGCGGCCAACCAGCCAACAGGCCGGCGGTCCAAAATATGCAATTCTGACCCTGGCGGGAACCGCCAACACAGCCCGCCGCATTAACACTCCGACCGCCACGGCGGAACAAACAAACAGCGCGGCGGTCACCGCCAACAGCCAGGCGGCAGACAATGTACCGCCCACCCTATCACGACCCACCAATCCGCCACCTTTTCCGGGGCGGGAGCACCGCCGATAAAAACACGGCGGAAACAGACTATGAACGGGAAAACGCTCACCTCCACATACTCCACGCGAGATTACGGCAGTATGGAACCCGAGTTACAGGTCATCCCCGCACTCCTATACCTGCTCCTGTACCAGGAGCACGCCCGGCGGCGCGGAAGACATCGGTGAGTACTGCACCTACGACACAGGGGAGGGAAAAGATTACCGGCACACAGTCACCCACCCACACCCACTACAACACACACATCAATGCATTCCCACAGATCACTGTCACAACCCACAAACCCCCCCCTCCGAAATAATGCAAAGACCAAAAGAAGAGATCCTAAACGGGCAGATATATTGAAAAATGGACAGCAGTAATCCAAATAAATAAATAAACTATGTACAAAATATATACATCAACTATATGTAGTCCAACCACTGTCCGTGGACCACAGGGGTCCTGAGCAAAGGGGCAAGGCCCAGTCCCACGACAAGAACTCCACGGAGAGAACACTGCAGGGGCATCAGAAAGAAAAAAGGACAGGCACCTCAGGGGGAAGGGAAGGGGGGGCACCTCAGCCACTTGAGTACACAACGCCAGATCCATGAGGGGACTCCATGACCACTGGCCCATCCTGGGGAGAGCAAAGCCACAGTCCATACAGTGGGTGGCCTGCCCACTGGGCCATCCTGGGGAGAGCAAAGCCACAGTCCATACAGTCCATACAGTGGGTGGCCTGCCACTGGGCCATCCTGGGGAGAGCAAAGCCACAATCCATACAGTCCTTACAGTGGGTGACCTGCCCACTGGGCCATCCTGGGGAGTGCAAAGCCACAGTCCAAACAGTCCATAACAGACTCCACTGCCACTGGAGGAGGCATGTTGGCCAGAGGACATCCTGCAGCCCTGCCCGAGACAGATCCTGCCCTGCCACGTCTGCCAAAGGGCCAGCGGTTCTTGCCTGGAAGGGCCCAGTTCAGCGGTTCTTGAGACGGCGGTCCCCAGCGGAGCGGTGCTGGAGCCGGCGGGGCCCAGTTCAGCGGTTCTTGCCTTGAAGGGCCCAGTTCAGCGGTTCTTGAGACGGCGGTCCCCAGCGGAGCGGTGCTGGAGCCGGCTGGGCCCAGTTCAGCGGTTCTTGGCTTGAAGGGCCCAGTTCAGCGGTTTTTAAGACGGCGGTCCCCAGCGGAGCGGTGCTGGAGCCGGCGGGGCCCAGTTCAGCGGTTCTTGCCTTGAAGGGCCCAGTTCAGCGGTTCTTGAGACGGCGGTCCCCAGCGGAGCGGTGCTGGAGCCGGCGGGGCCCAGTTCAGCGGTTCTTGCCTTGAAGGGCCCAGTTCAGCGGTTCTTGAGACGGCGGTCCCCAGCGGAGCGGTGCTGGAGCCGGCGGGGCCCAGTTCAGCGGTTCTTGCCTTGAAGGGCCCAGTTCAGCGGTTCTTGAGACGGCGGTCCCCAGCGGAGCGGTGCTGGAGCCGGCGGGGCCCAGTTCAGCGGTTCTTGCCTTGAAGGGCCCAGTTCAGCGGTTCTTGAGACGGCGGTCCCCAGCGGAGCGGTGCTGGAGCCGGCGGGGCCCAGTTCAGCGGTTCTTGCCTTGAAGGGCCCAGTTCAGCGGTTCTTGAGACGGCGGTCCCCAGCGGAGCGGTGCTGGAGACGGCGGCCATTCTATGGCCAACTGCTCATTGCCTGGTGGTGCCCTCCTGGGCAGCGGGGATGGTGCTCCTTCAATGCCCACCTGGGCTGTGGGTGGTGGGGCCCTCCTGGCCAGCTGGGCTGGGTCCTCCCTGGGCAGCGGCTATGGGGGTGGTGGGCTCTCCCTGGGCAGCTGTGCCGGTTCCTCCCTGGGCAGCGGCTATGGGAGTGGTGGGCTCCTCCTGGGCAGCTGTGACGGCTCCTCCATGGGCAGCAGGCCTGCTGCCTGACTTCTCCGCCTTGCTGCCCTTGCCCTCCTTAGTCGGGAGTCTGTGGCCCTTTCCTCCCTTTGGAGCTGTGGCTGCTGACGGTGTCTGGGTGGTGTCCTGGGGGGATGTAGAACCCGGGCTCCTGCGGCGCCCCTTCCGCCTTCTGCTCCTCTTCCCAGGGGGTGGGCTGCCTGTCCCCTTGCTGCTGGGCGAAGATCCAGACATGCGGGCTGGTGGGCTCCAATACCCCTGCACCCTTGTCAAGGGGGCTGCAGGGCTGGTGGTGGCTGAGGTGCTCTTTTTACCCCGACGAGAAGGAGGGGGGGGCTCAGGGTCAGGAAAGAAGGTAGCAGTAGAGAGATAGATTTTCTTAGGACAATGGAGAGTGATAGGTACAGTGGGAGTGGGAGTGGAGGGAGAGGATGTGGTTGTAGGTGAGTCACGTTTGCTGTCTTTGGGTGCAGGTGCAGGAGGGATAGGCTGTCGTGAGGTGGATGGCTGTTGGGTGGGTGGGTGGCTGCGTTTGTGTGGTGTGGAAGAGGGGGTGACAGACACAGTGGGAGAGGACACAGGGGACGTGTAAATGGCAGTGGGGGTGGTGACTGCACGTGTGCGGACTGTTCTGGTGGGTGTGCTGGTGATGGAAACACTGGCTGATGGTGAGGTGAATGAAGGTGTGAGTGTAGACGTCACTGGGAGGGAGGAGGGAGACGAGGAGGTGGGGGTCACAGAGGTGGAAGTGACTTGGCATGTCTGCATCGGAATGTTGCTCGTGTGAATGTCTGCGTGATGTGTGGTGCTTATGTTTGGATGAGCTGCTCTTGGGTGTTGAGGTGTGTGCAGGCTGGTCTGATGGTGTGGGTGGGACAGGCAGAGGAACAGGAGACTGGGAGGAGGGAGTTAGTAGAGGGAGGCAGGAGACAGGGACAATGGCTGCCGTCAGTGCTGAGGCCAGAGCCTGGAACGATCGTTGATGGGCAGCCTGACCCGAATGAATGCCCTCCAGGTACGCATTGCTGCGATGAACCTCCCTCTCCACCCCCTGGATGGCATTCAAAAGGGTAGTCTGCCCAACAATGAGCGTTCGGAGGAGGTCAATGACCTCCTCACTGAGGGCAGCGGGGGTAACAGGGGCAGGGCCTGAGGTGCCTGGGGCGAAGGAGATGCCCGGCTTCCTGGCAGAGCGGGCACGGGGCGAACGCTGAGGGGCTGCTGGGAGGGCGGAGATGGTGCGCTGGGTGGCGGCTGTACCTGTAATGGCGGGGGGCACGGATGTTGCCCCCCCCGCAAGGGAGCTCCCATCCGAGGACGTGTCCGTGTCGCTGCAGGGTCCAGTCGTCCCCGTTGTGGAGCTCCCCTCGCCCTCCGTCTCACTGGTCCAGTCAGACTCTGTGGCATGGCCCTCCTGGGCCATGTGAGATGCAGCTCCCTCCTGCCCCGATGCCACTTCTCCTCCGCCTGATGATGCTGATGCACACAAGCACAGAAAGACAAACAAAAAGGGGGGGGAGAGAGAAATAAAGAGATTTTGAGTACATGGATCACTGGTACAGTTAGCGGACATGACAGACACAGATGCCCCCTGCACTAAGTTGCGCACTTGGGGTCTGCTACGCATTCCGTGGAACATGCCCTACACGCCTAGAGTTGACAACTGCACCCATGGATGACACGGCCCAGGGATGGCTGTACTGACACACTACTGAGGGTGGTGGCTGGGGACACAGGGGCTTACGGGGGTGCCCAGCCTACAGATATCGCCCTGGCCTAGGGGGACCCACAGCCCTCCTCCCCCACCCAGACACCTCCACTGCGCGACAACAGAGTAGATTATGCGTGTACTCACCCCCTTGTGTCTGCTGTGCTGCCCTCACGCGCCCATCCAAATCAGGGTAGGCCACCGCCAGGATCCGGAACATCAGGGGGGTCATTTGACGGCAGGCACCCCGCCTACGTTGGGAGGCCATCCCCAGCAGAGACTCAGCGGTCTTCTTGGTCCCGCGGCGGATGTCCTCCCACCTCTTGCGGCAGTGGGTGCCCCGTCGATGGTGGACCCCCAGGGTCCGGACTTCCTTGGCGATGGCACGCCAAATCCCGATCTTCACATTCCCGGACCTATGTGACACGTACAGGGAGGGAGAAATACCACGTTCAAGTTTGTCTGCATTTTCGTTGCCAGTGGCCCAACGCCCCCCATCCCCGCCAGGCCCCCCGCCATGCCCCCCGCCAGGCCCCCCGCCAGGCCCAACATGCCGCCCATCCCCGCCAGGCCCCCCGCCAGGCCCCCCGCCAGGCCCAACATGCCCCCCATCCCCACCATGCCCCCCGCCAGGCCCAACATGCCCCCCATCCCCGCCATGCCCCCCGCCAGGCCCAACATGCCCCCCATCCCCGCCATGCCCCCCGCCAGGCCCAACATGCCCCCCATCCCCGCCATGCCCCCCGCCAGGCCCAACATGCCCCCCATCCCCGCCATGCCCCCCACCAGGCCCCCCGCCAGGCCCAACATGCCCCCCATCCCCGCCATGCCCCCCGCCAGGCCCAACATGCCCCCCCATCCCCGCCAGGCCCCCCGCCAGGCCCCCCGCCAGGCCCAACATGCCCCCCATCCCCGCCATGCCCCCCGCCAGGCCCAACATGCCCCCCATCCCCGCCAGGCCCCCCGCCAGGCCCCCCGCCAGGCCCCCAAGCCAGCCAGTGGCCCCAAATCCATATTGAAATAAACTCACTTGTTGGTCTGGAGGACCGTAGAGTAGCGCATACTGGAGGAGGACCCCATCCACAAGTTTCTCCAACTCTTCTCCAGTGAAGGCAGGGGCCCTTTCCCCAGGCGCAGCAGCCATTGTCCCTTCCAGACCGAGGTCACAGCAACACTTGCAGTATAGGTCCTCTCCTGTGAAAGTTCAAGTCGCGAGTGAATAAGTAGATAGAAAATGGCGGTCACGCCCGCGGCGGTGCGTACCGCGGCGGTGCGTACCGCCACCGCCGGCGCCCTTCGCCATTGGCTCCTGAAACCCATAGGCTTCAATGTTAACCAATGCGGCTTCGCGCCGCGGTCTTCGACCGCCGACCGCCGCGGTGTGCCACGCCAGCGCATTGACCTCACATCTCATTGTCACATTTCACAGGTCAGGCAGCCGCCATTTCGAGGGTCCACATGGCTCAATTTCAACTGCGTCACACAGGCCTAGGCCTTGCATAGCCACTCATACACGCCATTCACTGCATAGAGAATCGTTTACTGTGCAAGCTGTGAGTACGTACCTGTGGGTTGCTTGACTCTGTTCTCCATGTTGTCCTTCCTAGGCACCGTCCGCTGGGTTTGGCGAGGAGAAGGAGGAATCCTCCCGTGTACAGACCGCTGGTGGACCTGTCGACAATGGAAGAACGCCACGTTATACTGACCTACCGGCTTGACCGTGCCACTATACATGAACTGTGTGCCCAGCTGGAGCCCGACCTGATGTCCCCCATCCGCCAACCCACAGGGATTCCCCCTCTGGTGCAGGTCCTGTCAGTACTCCATTTCTTGGCAAGTGGGTCATTTCAGACAACAGTGGGAATTGCTTCTGGGATGTCTCAGCCCATGTTTTCGAAGGTGTTATCCAGAGTGTTGTCTGCCCTGATGAAATACATGAGGAGCTACATCCTTTTCCCTGAGGTGGGCGAATTGGCTACAGTGAAGGGTGATTTCTATGCCCTTGGACATATTCCCAACGTCATTGGTGCCATTGATGGGACCCATGTGGCTTTGGTTCCCCCAAGAGACAGGGAGCAGGTGTACAGGAACAGAAAAAGTTACCATTCCATGAACATCCAGGTGGTGTGTTTGGCTGACCAGTACATCTCGCATGTAAATGCCAAATTCCCTGGGTCAGTGCATGACGCCTACATCCTAAGGAATAGCAGCATCCCTTACGTGATGGAACAGCTAGAGAGACACCGTGTATGTCTATTGGGGGACTCTGGGTACCCCAACCTGTCGTGGCTACTGACCCCAGTAAGGAATCCCCGGACCAGGGCAGAGGAACGGTACAATGAGGCCCATGGGCGTACTAGGAGGGTGATCGAACGCACCTTCGGCCTCCTTAAGGCCAGGTTTCGGTGCCTGCATATGACAGGTGGATCCCTAATGTACTCACCTAAGAAGGTGTGTCACATCATCGTGGCCTGCTGCATGCTTCACAACCTGGCTTTGCGCCGCCAGGTGCCTTTCCTGCAGGAGGATGGTCAAGACGGTGGTGTTGTGGCAGCTGTGGAACCTGTGGAGAGTGACGAGGAGGAAGACGACGGGGCTGAAACAGACAACAGGGACAGAATCATTGAACAGTACTTCCAATAGGACACAGGTAACAATTCAAACATAATTTAGTAAATGTGAACTACTCTCCTGCATCTCTGCTGCCTGTCTATTTGCCCCAGTGTATGATGACTGAGTTGTGGCTTTTCCCTCCCTATTTCAGATCTGGGGTCCCCACTACGAGTCCTGTGCTTCGTTTCCCCATGGACTACAGCTTTGTGGCAGCTGTTTGTTGACTTCACTATGTACAAGGACATATTTGCACTGTCATGTCAATTACAATATTTTGAAATCACAGCCAGACTCCAGATAGTTTTGTGCAAAATAGGTGTTTATTTCAGTGCTCAAAATGGGATGGGTGGTTTCAAGTGGGTGGGGGCTATGGTGAAGGAATGTCCATGGCAGAGTCCAGAGTAACAGTCACACAGGTGCATTGTCCATAGGCCTGTGGAGAGATGGAGCATGGGCAGTTCAAGGATGGACAGGGTGACAATGTGGGACAGTGGGATGACATCAGGTGGTATCCTTTGCTGGCGGGGGTCTTGACATCCTACTCTGTCTTCTGGCGAGATCTCAGGGCCCTCTTGCGGGGTGGTTCTTCTCCTGCAGGAGGTGGGGGTCTGGTGGGCTGCTGTTGTGCGGGGGCCTCCTGTCCACTAGCGCCGGGGGAGGTGGTTGGCTGTTCTTGGTCCAGGCTACTGGCAGGGGCCCTTTGTTGTTGTTGAGTGTCCGTCCTGGTGTTGATGAGTTCCTGCAGCAGCCCTACCATGGTAACCAGGGTGGAGGTGAGGGCTCTGATGTCCTCCCTGTACCCCCGATAGTGTTCCTCCTGCAGTACCTGGATCTCCTGGAACCTGGCCAGTACCGTTGCCATCGTCTCCTGGGAGCGGTTGTATGCTCCCATGATGGTGGTGAGGGCCTCGTGGAGAGTGGGTTCCCTGGGCCCGTCCCCCCCCCTGTCGCACAGCTGCCCTCCCAGTTCCCCTGTTTCCCTGGGCCTCTGCCCCCTGGCCGGTGTGCCCACTACCACTGCCCCCAGGTCCCTGTTGTTGTTGGGGTGGTGGGTTATCCTGGGTGCCCTGTAGTGGTAGACACACCGCTGATTGACGCGCCCTGGAGACAGAGGCATGGGCCCGCTGGGTGGGAGCTGTGCTGGTGTTCCCGGAGGGGTTTGGGTCTGTAGTGGCCTGTGGCTGTCTGAGGGGAACCGACTGTCCAGAGGTCCCCGATGGTCCGGGCTGGTCATCAGTGTCCAGGTCGACAGAGCTGCTGTCATCGCTGACGGCCTCTTGGGTGGGGGGTGTGGAGAATTCTGGGCCCTCCGTGGCGGTGTGTTGGCGGTCGGGTCCTGCAGGGGTATAGAGGTATGGTTGTAGTTTCAATGGGTGCCATATGGGTGTATCTGTGGGTTCCCGTGTCCCCAAGTGCTGGCATTCGTATGTGGGGGCTTTGGTGAGGGTGGCTTGTGGGGGGGATGTGTATATGCATTGGGCATGCTTTGGTGATGGGTGTCCATGCTTAGTGGACGCATGCAGGCCTAGGTTTTGGGATGTGTGGGTTGTGATGGTGAGACATTGGCAGGGAATAGGTGTGCGGGGGGTGGGGGTGAGGATGGTGGTGGGGGTGAGGGTGGGGGTGAGGATGGGGGTGAGGGTGGGGTTCGAGGATGGGGGTGAGGGTTGGGGTATGATTTGGCATGCAGGTGGGGGGGAAGCAGTATTGAAGCTTCAACTTACCAGAATCCATTCCTCCGCCGACTCCTGCGAGGCCGTCAGGATGCAGGATGTTCAAGACTTCCTCCTCCCATGTTGTAAATTGTGGGGGTTGAGGTGGGGGTCCTCCGCCAGTCTTCTGCACGGCGATGTTGTGCCTGGATACCATGGAACGCACCTTCCCCCGTAGGTCGTTCCATCGCTTCCTGATGTCTTCCCGATTTCTGGGGTGCTGTCCCACAGCGTTGACCCTGTCGACAATCCTCTGCCATAGCTCCGTCCTCCGGGCAATGCTGGTGTATTGGACCTGTGTGCCGAAGAGCTGGGGCTCTACCCGAACGATTTCCTCCACCATGACCCTGAGTTCTTCGTCTGAGAAGCGGGGGTGTCTTTGGGGTGCCATGGAGTGGTGTGTATGATGTGTGGGGTGGAGTATGTGTAGTTAAGTGTGTTGAGTGTGGTGGTGTGTGTTGTTTTGTGTGTGGATATTGTGTGGGTGATGGTGTAGTGTGCCTCTGTGTGATGGTGTTCTGTGATCGCTGCTGTGTCTCTCAGTGCTTCTTTTTAGATTTTGGTCGAAGGGGTTTGTGGGTGATGTGGGTGTGTGTTTTATATTGTATTGTGTGTGTGGGAGTGGTGTGTGTATGTGTATCAGGTGTGTGGAATTCAAATCGTCCAATGTGGCTGAGTTTTGTTCGTTTGTGTGTATTCTGACCGCGGCGGGGTGTACCGCCAATGGAAATCCGCGTTTGAAAGACCGCCGCGTGGATTCGTGGGTCGTAATGGCATGGGCGTATTTCTGTTGGCGTGACGGTGGAGGTTTGGTCACCTCCACTTTTCTGCCGACGCTGGTCTGGCGGTCTGTTGTGGCTGTCGGATTTTCGGAGGTTTGGCTGCTGCGGGTCAGAATGACCGTGGCGGATTACCGCGACCGCGGCGGAATTATGGAGGATTTCTGACCGGCGGTGGGCGCCTTTTACCGCCGAGGTCAGAATGACCACCAGTGTCTGTTATTGTGTGTTCTTCTGTGTGTTGGCTGTGTGTGTGCTTGTGGTGTGTTCTGTGGTGCTTGTGCTTGTCTTTGTGAGTCCTGTCTGTTGACTTTGGTGCATGCTCGTCTGATTGTGTGCTTGGGATGGGTTGGGGGAGAGGACTCTGGGACTGGGTACAGGTAGTTAGAGGGGGGAACGGAAGAACTGTGGACACTGGCTGCTATCAAAGAGGAGGCCAGAGCCTGAAACAATCTCTGTAGGCCAGCCAAGCCAATGTGAATGCCCTCCAGGTAGGCATTGTATTGCTGCATCCGAGATGCCAGCCCTTGGATGACATTCGTTATGGTTGACTGCCCTACAGAGATGGATCTCAGGAGGTCAATAGCCTCCTCAGTGAGGGCAGCAGAGCTAGCTGGGGTAGGGGGTTAGGTGCCTGCAGTGAAGGAGACACCCACCCTCCTGGGTGAGCGGGCACGTGCAACTGGGTGGCGTGCTACTGGGGGGCCGGTGCTGAAATGGGGGTGGCGGAAGATGATGATGCCGGGGTGGTTCCAGAGGGGTCCATCACCACAAAGGAGCTCCCATTGGAGGAGGAATCAGAGTCAGTAGTATCAGCTCCTGTCTTCCCCGTGGTGCTCCCCTCGCCCTCTAACCCACTGGTCCCCTCTGCATCGGTGGACACTGCCTCCTTGGTCCCGTGAGCTGCAGCTCCCCCACTCGCCAGTGCCCCTGCTCCTTCGCCAGATGATGCTAATGCACACAAGATCAGGAGAAGAAAACGAGGGATGGCGGGGGAGAAAGAAATGGAGCAAAGGACCAATGACAGCAATAACAGCACATATGGCATACACATCACAATGACTCAATGGTAATGTACATTATGCAGTGACAAACACAATACCACACCATTGTCTGGGAACAACAGCTGAAATGAACTCTGAAGAAACTACCATCTGCACACCTACTGAGATACACTAATCCATGTTTGCCTGTTGAGAAAGGCACAGCTACCCTTGCTTCGTTACAGTGACTGCACAACGTGCAATTGCCAGGTCACACCACCTAGGCAGTGAATGTCAGAGCATCACTCCAACACTGTTGAGTGAGGATGTAGGCCCTTACTGAAGCAGAAATCCCAGCAAATGACTGATACCAATTATATATTGCACTCACCATAGCAATGCAGAACTATACAACATTACCTACAAGGGCAAACTGAGGCATGCACTGACTATTACCTTGGTATCCAAAGACCATGCCAAGCATTAGGAAACAAATGTACACAGTAAGTACTCACCCCCTTGTGGCTGCTGTGCTGCCCTCAAGCACCCAACTCTGGGTTGGCAACCGCCAGTATGTGGGCCATTAGGGGGGTCACCCCTCCCTCATTGGGAGCACGTCCCCAGCTGGGACACTGCGGTCTTCTGTGCCCAGCATCTTAGGTCCTCCCACCTCTTTCTGCAGTGGGTGCTCTGCCAGTTATGGACCCCCAGGGTCTATACATCCTTGGCGATGGCATGCCATAACCCTTTCTTCTGATGGACACTGACCTGCATAGGAAACACAGACAGAAGGACACCATTAACTGCACTCTTCAGTCAGTTACGGCAATGAACTACATACTATGTAGATTCCACAATCATCATACACATCACCTGTACCTCTGTGTACATACTGTATGCAGCAGACAACATTCTATAAAGGACGCACTGCATGCACACACACATATGTTGCATCCAAAATACCTAAAAGGTGCTCACCTGTTGATATGGAGGCCCATTCAACTGTCCATACAGGGGTAGGACTCCATCCACAAGCTTATCCAGTTCTTCAGATGTGAAGGCTGTGGCCTATCCCCTGTAGCATGGGCCATTGTGGGTTCCAGGCAAAGTCACAGCAGCTCACGCAGTGGAGGTCTTTCTTAAGAGGGTGAAAGTCAGGAGTCAAGTGACTTGGGCTTCTAAAAATGGCAGTCACATGCGTGCCGGTAATCAGCATCACCCCCGGCGGTGATCATCATTGGTCCTTGTGCTCAATAGACTTCATTGTTAACCAATGAGGAGTTGCGTGGTGGTTTAGACCGCCCTCCGCCAGGATGTCAAACACCGGCGGAGTGAGGTCACTTCCACCTGTCCCTGCAGGAAAGGCGGTGCCATTTTCTGGTGATTGTTATCATGGTAGTCAATTAAATGTGCATTGTAGGTACTTATGGTACACACCAAGGCAATTCTGACACTTCTACATTATACATTTGGTGGGAGAATCTGGCTGTTCAATAAGAGCACATACCAGTGCACTGCTTGCAGAAGACTAGTTGACAAAACATGTTAAATGTGATGGTACAAATCACGTCCCACAACTTGGACTACATCTGTAAAATCTGTAAAGCAGTATGACAAATTAATGGAAATATATGGTATCAGTAGTCTGTTTGCATGTAGAGTTCACCAGAGCAGATTCCAATCATTGGTTGCCTGAAATGTATGAGACAACTCTATTTACTGTGATTTTTTTGTGTTTCTATCTTTTCTGCTATCACACACTTGTGATGTTTTGTCTGTTCAGATACCAACCACTGCGGAGGAGGAGGAATGCGCCCATATACAGACCCCTAGCTGGCTTGCCAACACTGGAGGAATGCTATATAATTCCCACCTATCATCTGGACAGGGCAACAATTACCGAACTCTGTGAACAATTGGAGCCCGATCTCATTCCTGCTCTTTGTAGTCCTACTGCGATACCTCCTACAGTAATGTGGTGTCAGTGCTCTACTTCCTGGCCAGTGGATCATTGCACATGACAGTGGCCTGGGCTGCAGGTATGTCTCAGCCAATGTTTGCTAAAGTGGTGAGTAGAGTTTTGACTGCCTTGCTGAAACACATGAGCAGCTATATCACATCCCCTCAAAGTGATGATTTGCCCACTGTTAAGGCTGCTTTCTATACAGTGGGACATATTCCACATGTGATTGGGGCCATTGATGGGATAAATATTGCTTTGGTCCCTCCCCGGATAAATGAGCAGGTGTTCAGAAATAGGAAGAGTTACCATTCTATAAATGTGCAGAGGGTGTGCCTTGATGATCAGTATATGTCCCACGTTACTTCCAGGTAAACAGGATCTGTACATGATGGCTACGTAATGAGGAACAGCAGTGTCCCACAGATGATGGCGCAACTAGAGAGAGAGTCTGGCTCATTTTTGAGCAAGGTGTTTCACACAATGTATGTCACTGTATGTTACGTGGAGTTGCCCTCTCTGCTATTTTACACATGTAATGTGAGTTTCTCACCATTTCCAGGTGACTCCGGCTACCCAAACCTATCCTGGCTGTTGACACCAATAAGGAATCTGAGGACAGAGGCAGAGAATCGATACAATGAGGCACATGGATGGACCAGAAGAGTCATTGAAAGAACATTGGGCTACTGAAAGCCAGGTTCAGGTGCCTTCATATTTCTGGTGGATCCCTACTCTACTCCCCTGTAAAGGTCTGCCAGATAGTGGTGGCCTGCTGCATGCTTCACAATTTGGCCCTCAGAAGGCACTTGCCATTCTTGCCGGAGGAGGGGGAGACAACACACCTGTGTTTCAGCAGAGTAAACTGAAGACAGTGATGAAAATGGTAAGGAGGAGGATGTGGACAACAGGACACATGTGATACACCAGTACTTCCAATGATAGCCAGGTACGACTGTAGTTCTGTTCATGCCACCAGTTAAATGAAGAGCTGTGTGAAAGCAATGATATACCAAGCTCAATGTGTGCATGATGAAACCTGACACTGTTCCATCTGTGGGTAGAGTTGTCAGTGGTATGATGATTGGTTAGAAAGCTAATTCTCTGTTTGAATGTGCTTACACAACCTCTCTGTAATTTCATTGTCCTTGACAGTTTGGCCTGGACTATGTGTTATAGAGGAGGGATATGCTCACTCAGAACATGGCATAGCTAAAACTGTGCTATCTTGTCTAAGCCTTTACAAAAGGTATGTATTGCTCACAAGTAGAATTTGGAGTTCATTGCAGTGCAACATTTTAAGTTGATGTCACCAGATGAATGTAGACTGTCATGTTACAGGGGCTCATGTTGCTTTACTTCCCTTTACTGCTAATCTGAATGTTCTAAAGGTTTTTCTATTTTCAGATATTGATGTGGTAACTACTGTGTACTCATGGAATGCCTACAGACTGCTTTCACACAGTTATGTTGATGGTGACTTGTGGCAAGCACTTACACTGGGAATGTGTACCACAAGGTGTCTGTAAATTGGATGGATTCACACTTCACATGATATTTGCACATGGAATAAAGGTCAAGATATTACATGTACATGCAAGAAATGAACAAATCACTCTGTTGTGTTTAAGTGTGTTTATTTCAATTACAAAAAAGAATGGATAGTGCAATTGAGTTGGGTGATGGTGGACAGAATCTTCAGTGTAGTGGCCCAGTTATTTTGTAGCACAGATCCAGTATTCATGGGGCCATAAGACAAAGGAGCAGTGGCAGTCCAAATTGAACAAGGTGTCTCATTGGCACAAAAGAGAGACATGTTGGTGAGGCTTACTTCCTGGCAGTGATTTTGGTCTTGGCTACAGTCTCATGAAGGATGCCTGGTTCACAGGGAACGTTTGCAGGGTGGTTCTTCTGCTAAAGAGGGAGGGGTGTTGGTAGTCTGTGAGTCCTGTGGCAGGTCCTCAAGTCCAGCTGCAGCAGATGTAGAGGGCTGGTCAGTAACCTGGCTGTAGAATGGGCCTGTTGGTGTGTTGTGGACTCACGCATGATGGTGACAATTTCACTGAGCACCCCTGCAATGGAAGCCATGTTGGCATTGTGGGTCTGCAACTGCTGCATGACCTCCTGGTGATGTTCTCTCTGCAGCCTCTGGTTCTCCTGCAAGATAGTAAGTACCTGGCCTATCCTATCCTGGGATTTCTGGTATGCTCCCAGGACATGTGACAGTACCTCTTGGGCAGTCGGTTCCCATGGTGGGGCCACCCCATGGTGCACAGATATCCTCCCACTGGCCCTGGCCTCTTTTGCCTGTGTCCCCTGAACTGTGTGCCCACTCCCACTGACACCAGTACCTTCTTTGTCTTGCCTGAGAGGTGTTGACTCCGGTCCCTGTACAGGTTGGCACTCTGTTGATTGACGTGTCCTGGGGACAGAGGTTTGTGGATGTTTGGTGGCTGCTGTTATCGTGGAGTCTGATGTGGGGTGCTCTGGGGTGGACTAGGTGTTGCTTGTGGTGTCTGACTGAGCAGTGGTACCAGATGGCCCAGAGAGATCTTCCAGATCTAGACATCCAGAATAGCTGTCATCACTGGGGACTTCTTCTGATGGAGGACTGGGTAGATGTGGCACATGCTGCCGGCTGACATTGGCTGGGGTTCCTTGTGGACATGCATGATAGTTGGTAATGTCATCCTCAGATACATGTGCAGCATTTATGGGTTTCCCTATGGGATGGGTGTCATTTTTCCACCTTTGGTTTGTGTATGGTGATGCATTGTGGGATTGGAGTGCTTCATGCTGACCATGCCTTACTTATGTGTGTGAATGATGACCTTGGAAAGGTGTGATTTATGTGGGTTGGGCATGCAGGAGAAAATTGTTGAGGGTGGTTATGGGGGTGGTTCTAAGTTTAGGATGGAGTGAGTTGAAGGGAGATATGGTGATGGGGAGACATGCCATGCAGGTGTACGTGGTGGTGGAGAAGTAATGGTGACTTACCAGTGTTCAGCCCTCAAATGATTCCAGTGAGGCCCTCAGGATGCACAATAGCCAAGACTTTTTCCTCCCATCTTGTTAACTGTGGGGGAGAAGATGGGGGTCCAACGCCAGTCTTCATGATGGCAATGTGGTGCCTGGATACCATTGCACGCACCTTACCCCATAGGTAATTCCACCTCTTCCTTATGTCATCCTTTTTGTGTAGATAGGTTCCCACAGATTTCACCTTGCCCACAATTCTCCACCATAGCTCCATCTTCCTGGCAATGGATATCTGCTGGACCTGTGCACCAAACAGCTGTGGCTCTACCCTGGTGATTTTGTCAACCATGACCCGCAACTCTTCATCAGTGAAGCGAAGGTACTTTTGTGGGGACATTCCGATTGTGTAGTGAGTGTAGTGTGTGTGTGTTGTGCAGAGGGTGGAATGTTGTGTGGGGTGCAGGTTGTGTGAGTATGTGGGATGCAGTGAAGTAGTAATTGAGTGCAGTGTTGTGCATGTTTGGTGTAGAGGTATGATGTGGTGTGTGATGCGTGAATGGTGTATACGTGGCTATGGTTTCTGTGTGCAGTTCTAGGGATATGTAGGCTGGCAAGGTATAGCAGATTTTAGGATTTTGCAAAGAATAATGGGTTGCGTGGGGGATGTATTTTAGTGCAGTTGGTGGGTGTGTACGGTGTACGTGTATAAGGTGTGGCTAATTCAGTCTGGCCAATGTTGGCTTCTGTTGTTGTAGAGTGGCAAAATCGACTGTGGAGGTCCACACTGCCAATGGGTTACTGCCATTGATGGAGCGCTGTGGTGATTTGTGGGTCAATATTTGGAAGGCCGTTTGTTGTTGGCGTGGCGGTGAAGGTGGTGGGAACTACTCTCTCCCACATTTGTTGGCTCTTGTGGTGTTGAAATTATGGCTGCTTTCTGGTGGTTTTGTTTTGGCAGCCGTCACCATGGCGGTCTTCGGTATAGACCACCAAAGTCATAATGAGGGCATGTGACAGGATTTTATACATTTCTGAATACAAATTGGTATTTACTTACTGCTGTTCCTGGATTGGTTGGTAACATCACATAGAAAATGATGACTACTTATCAGAAAAATTATGAGATAATGGCCAAGGTGGCTTGGAATTTCCTAGAATTAACTACTGATGTCAGCAATAATTGGCTACCATGCTTACCTATTAGTTTACATGTCTGTGGTGACTGTAGTATTTGTACTATTGGAATGAACAAGACACAAGCATTTTGTTAAAATACCATGAGGAGGCACGGTATCAAATAGTTTATCAACTGCAATAGTCAGTGGATGGTGTATGTGATAGTAAGCAGTTGCACCAAAATGTATGTAGGAATAACTAAAAGAACACTGAAGATTGGGACATTAGAATACAGACAAGCAGTGAAACATCAGGAGGTTAAATCCCCGCCGACAGAGCATATTAATCTAAGTCACCTATTAAGAATTTTGATTTCATGGGACACAAAGAATTGAAAAGGATATCAGAGGTGATGACTTAGTTTTGAAACTCCACAATGCATAAACAAGGTGGATTATTACATAGAAGGCAGTAGAGATGGAGTTGAATGTGGAGCATGTGATGCACTACTTTTTATAGGCTAGTCTTAGATATGGCATATGGACATAGAGCAACTGTTATGAATATGGAATCCTGCCTGCTGGAGATTAAGATGAACAAATCTACCTGGCGGATGTGATGGTAGAACATGGAAGTGTAGCCTTGAATATAGGGTATACCTTAAACAGAACAGGTTGGGTTTAGGGAGTGTCCATTGGAAGGAACAGGATGATAGAGTTTCCAATCAACACATGGTACTGTTTGTTGCCTCTTGGGTCCACATGCACCTTCTGGTAAATATACCTAGGACCCATGGTAGGTTTCTGGTCACTTGGTGATTCATTGAGATATATCAATTTCCTGGGTGCAGTGCTAATTTTCTCTGTAGGATGTACGACCAGCACACATCATTAACAGAGTATGTTGCATTTGTCTGGGTGTACCAATGCTCAGGAATTATGATGTATTGGGAAGTGTGTGATTCATTTAGCACACTTGGTTGACTGGCTCCTTGTTGGACAACTGGTTATGTTTCCACTGTCTAATTTTGGTCTAGAGATGTATTTCTTATGTTTGGGTACGTAGAAGGTTAATAGTTGGACCTGGAGAATATGATGATATGCCTATCCCAACTTTGATGCTTTGGGACATCTGATTTGACGGCTAAGTGTCCAATCCATGTATGGTATTATTGGTTTCTCTCTTGTCCGCAGGTCTTGCTCACAAAGTCTAAAACATAGAAGGAAAATTGTTGGGCTTGGTAAATAGGATGATATCCCTATTATGTGATGCCTTGGGATATCTGATTGGATAATTCAGTGTCCAACCTATGTATGGCACTGTTGGTTTCCTCTTAGGTCCATTGTGCCTCTCTTCTTTCAAATTCCTGCTCAGGTTACAAATGTGTGGTGGCATTTTTGTTTGGGATGTGAGCGCTAGATATAAGTACACTTCGGTAATCGTGGATATGTATTTCTATGGTAGCTGGACACTCAGAACCTGTATTGTACATATGACAAATGGCTCGAACGGTTAACAATATGAATATCCCGGAATGGGGACATTCTTTGTTTTGGCCTGTTGGAACATTGGAAGTTTCAGTGTCCAATTGGTGCACGGAATTGGTGGTTTTCTTATTGGTTTTTGTGCCTTTTGCTAAACTACTTGATAAGAAAGGCCACAGGGTGGAAGTTGAAGCTTCTGGCTTTTCTGATTGGAGATCCCAGTGTCCAACCAGCACACAGCATTGTTTGTTTCCTCTTTGATTTATTTACCTTTCTAAAACTTGCTGAGTAAACGAACACCCAGGGCTCTTTTTATTCAATCATGTGGGATCCAATGAGGATGCAGTATTTACTGGTATCTTTCTGGTCAGTTTAACATTCTATTGTTATCTATTGTGTAATAAAGTTTTTTTTACCTTAATACGGGTAGATGTTTGTAAATCTGTGCTTTTTTAGGTTCTACTGTGGAAAAGGAAACATTTTTGCTACTGGAAGGACTTAACTAGTCAAGAGTGAACAGTCACATGGATAATATGTGAGTTGGGGAAAGTTTGAGGAATGATTCATTGAAATAATGTGTTTTATAAAGACGATCAATGTCAGTATTTCCTTAGTTGGTGGGCTTTTTAATATGTATATCTCATTTGACCTTATGCATTTATACATGTTTAAGTTTGAATTGTTGACAGATATTATGCAACATGAACCACATTAGTATTATGAGAGGTATAGTCTAAATTAAACAACAATGTGATAAAACATTTTTTTATTAGGTGTATTGTACCTTAAACGATTCCATTGTGCTGTTTTTCTAATAAAAGTAACTGTGGGGGGTCATGAAATGTTTTAATTTTATACAGGAAATAGTTTTTATTGGTGTTTGGAATTGTCTGATGATGTTGTACTATATTTGTTCTTCTTATGTTTTCAGCCCTGGTGAAGTCCCAACTTAGGTATGAAACAGGTTGGCTGGGCTGATGTTGAATGATTAGTTAAGGAAAATATATGGAATTTAACATGACTTATGGCCCCGCTTCATTGGATTTCTAAGAAGAACTTCACACTCATATGACAAGATTCTCAAGAAATGTTTTAGAATCATTCAAGTCTTTCAGCCTTTAAGGACTTCCTCAGACTTCTTTAGCACTCCCTCTTATATATTGTCTTGTTTTGTGTTACATTCACTTAGCAGTAAGGGAAGATAACTTGACTTAGGGCCTGGTTTAGATCTTGGTTGTTGCACTGCCAAGCTGCGTCGATGGCAGACCCGAAAAGACTATCAAGCCAGCTGTTTTCCGCCCACCGTATTTCGATGTTACAATTCCGCAAGGGGATGGACTGGTGGAGGATTGCTGATAGAAAGAGTTGGAGGCAGGACCCAATAGACCTCGGACAATGGCCGGGGCTATGCGAGTGAGGTAAGTGACACACTTACACACACTGCAAAATATAACTTGCACTACACACTACAAAATATACACACAGTAACTCATTGCCATTCCAACACAACCCAACCCATACATGAGAAAATACACATACATTTATGCCACAACATACACACCATTTACACTGCATTCACACACTACACAACCACAAAAAAACAACACATCTACAAAATCATCTACACAAACACACTCATATTCATGGACAACTACACAGAGCACGACAATGGCCACCACAAAACACTCACCTGAATATATCACAAGGTAACACAACATAAACAACATTGGTCTCACATGCAAGTGACATGCATACAAACACAACCACACCACCCACTTTACCTCCCTCCATCACAAACAGCCAATGCGCACACACAAACACACATATTCAAATACTGACTCACATACACAACAGATAACAAATCTACCCGTACAGGTCGCCTTGCAATGTGTACACATGGACACTGTTGTCCAGTGTGAGTATACCATCACTGTGGTGCCAGCATTCATTTTGTACTGCATGATGACACCACAATGACAGCTGTGTATGTGTGTGATATGCATGTTGTGCCATAGTTTCACAGCCATGTGTGACACAACTGTGTTCCCAACATATGCATGTCACAGTAATTTAAAAACATATGGTGACATGTTTATGCCTGCAGTGGTCCCTACCTCCTAAGCAGTGCCACCTAATATACCCTGGCAATGCGGTGTCCCTATCTGCGAGTCGGGCGATGGGCCGGTTGTGTTTTCTCCCTGGGTCTGTGGCTGCAGTGATGGCAGGTGTTGTCTAGTTGTGTCCAATCGAAGGCAGAGGTGGAATGGGGAAAAAAGGTGACTTTTCACTCCTCCTTTCCCAATCTCCTCACTCAAACATGATGGTCGAACCCACACTATTTCCTTGGCGGTAAGGCACATTCAAATTTGCACAGTGGGAAATGTGTCTGGGGATCCACCATCAGTCAGTTTTCCCTATGGTGTCGTTGATGCGGATGTTGTTTTTTGGTGGATATGGCAGTTTGAATGCGGGCTTTCATCTATTGGACTGGCAACATCTAAGTATGGCAAACAGACTGTTGCAGTAGGGAGGGGTTTTCAGTCAAAAAGTGTTGATGATACTGAATAATAATACATACAATACAGCATGGAGGGGGGTCACCATAACCAAGGCCACTCTCTCTCCATTTGAGCATGAACAATAAATGGAAAGCCTTCTCAACACACAAGCACAGTCTGAATACTCTGCAATCTTCACAGTAGGCTACCAAATCTATTACTGTAGTCCTACAGTACCAGTCTACAGGTATACACATTAGGGGAGAAGGACAGCCTAATAATAAAGCAGAAGAAAGCTTAAGATATAGATTAGTACATACAGGACTACAGAAAGAAAAATATTGAACAAAGGATAATGCAGGGAGGGGTAACAAGAATAAATAGTAAATAGAATGAAGAAGAAAATTTGAAAAGTAAGTCACAGTAGAAGAGAAAGAAGGATACATGATTCTATTGGGGAGGGGTAAAAGTTAGAGAAATAAATACTATTAAAGAAAAAAGACTGGGGCCAGTAGAGTATTCAGCCACAGCCACGACACTGGTGCCCTTCTCAGCACAGCCATCTGATGTCTTCTTCTTGCCCTTGGATGCTGATGTAAGAAATAAAGAAGATAACAAAAATAGACGAGTGGTACAGTTAATCTTCTAGAAAATATTTAGACAGGAAAAGGCCTAGGCAGTAACATATTGACATTGTACTTTTCTAAATCATATTGCCTATTTTATTGAGTTGACCTATTTCTAATTTCCAAAACCTTAACTAAGTCATATTCAAAATTTTCTAAACCACATTTGCCAATACTAATGCATTGCAACAAATGATGTTTGCTTCATAAATTGCAACCCACTTTGATGGGTCAACTCAGTCAGTTTCTCTTTCAATGCATAGATGCATAGATGCATACTACACATCACAGGGAGATTGCTTGGGACTGTACGAGCTACATAAAATGAAAAACACTGAAAACACTAACTCACTGATACTATATTACTATTACCACCAAAGTAGCACTATTTTGGTGACAGGGGGACAGAGGAGTCAGTGTAACTTCTTTTATAATCAGCCGTAGCAAGTACTTACAGAAATGAGGAGCACTAAGCACCTGGCTCACTCAAATTGAATCACACAATATTCGTAATGTTATGTGAACTTAACTTACCTCTGAGTGTGTGCAGCATGGTATTTGAAAAAAAGTAGCATTGTAAGACACAATAAAATTAGTAATAATTACTAGGCTAGTACTACTGTTCTCCAAGCCCTGAAACCTGGATGCCCAGCAGGTCGATCAGGAGAGTGAGTGACTGTATAACTGCTTTGTCGATGTCTGACTGGGTATGAGTGGGCGACTGGATGTATGGCTCTGTAAGTGCACATGTAGATTGGTGAAATTTAAAAGCACATGTCCTCCATTTTAAGCACAAAGCACCCTGCCCTACGGCCAACATACAGCTTACCTGAACAGTGACATATTTAGGGAAATGAGAGTTTAAGGCTTGTTAAAGGAGTGTTAAATGACAAGTTGACCTGGTAGTAAAACTACACATACAAGCTCTGCTTTAGGAGGCCTGAGGCATGTTGAAAAGGCTTCTTGGCTGGGTGGGTGACTAGGTTGTGTCAGTACTTGATTACATATCTGAGTGAGTGTACCAGTTCTTCTGTTGCATGCCACCAGAGTTTGAAGTAAGCATAATGATATAGGACTGGCTGTTTTAGTAACTCTATGGGTCTCTAAATTTGTATGGAAGTGGTGATATGAATTGCTTACTGGCTGTGTTAGTGAGTATAGGGGAATGTAACTGGGTCTCTATGATTTCACAAATATGCCGGTGAGTTGTTGTATGGTTGGGAGACTGGATGTGTAAATGGACATATTGGTCTGTAAGTGCATGTGTAACTCAGTGAAACAGTCTGTCCTGTGCTGTGCGATCTTGTGGCGGCTCCAGTGTGAACTGCAAACAGCTCTGGTGCGGGAGAGCGAATTATGGCACAAATTGAGATATCTTCATTGTGGTTGTTCCATTGCAACAGCCGTCTATGTCAGTTGTACGGATGTAGGTACCAGCCAGTGGCGGCCACCTTTAGACGTCAAGCATGAGGACGTACTTTGCTGCATGGTGGCTGATTACGGTGATCCACACACCTGGTGATTTGTGAACTTAGATATTCATTATTTCTCACCTTGCATTTGACAAAGCGGATTACTTCTTATTAACAAAGTGGTAGCGGTGATCTGCTTATCTCATTAAAAAAAAAAAAAAGGATTTTTTGTTTCCATACTTTGCAATTATTATTTAATTTCTTATTAATTGTACTGGTACAATAAGCATTGCTAATTCTTTATTATGTCATAAATTCATCCATCGTCATTTTTTCTTTCTGAACCTGGGGAACCACCTATACTATGGGAACATTGGATTGATTTATTTGAGGCGTATATAGAGGTGTTAGAGGAACAAGAATGCTCTCTGGAAAGGTATTTAGCCCTATTAAAGCACTGATTGAGTACTATTGGCATTAGGGAGTTTAAAAATGTACCTGTAATTGAAAATTCAGAAAATGTTAATGTTTATCATCTTGCTAAAAAACAATTACATGAACATTATGGCAAGAAAATAAATGTTGCATTAGAAAGATTTAAGTTTTATTCTAAATCCTAGCATTTTGAACAAATGTCATATGATCAAGTGCTGAGGGACCAGTTGCTAATGAAAACTAAATCTAGTAAAATTCAGGAAAAACTATGGTCCTGTGGTGGTGAAGTATCATTGCTATTGAAGTAGCTATAAGCATTGAGGTCTTTGAGAAGTGTATTCAGACTGTGAGGAGAGATACTCGGGACCACAATCTTCAGTTGATAAATGCTATTTCCTTAAATAAGAATGTTAAGGAGAAGAAAACAGAGTTGAAGAAAGGTTTTCCAAGATCCTGTGATAGGTGTGGAGCTAATGACCATTTAATGAATTGTAAGAAGTGTCCTGCGATTTGCAAAATTTGTAGTTCATGTAAAAAGATTGGCCATTTCAGCAAGGTATGTAAAGGCTATAAAAAGAATATAAGTTATGTGTCAGATTATGAGAATTGTGAAGAGGAGAGGATACTGGATGTTGTGTTAAGTGTTTTGAAGGATGACTGTGGTGTGTCTTATAGACCGTTCAGTTTAACGTCTTGCAAGTTAGTTATATACGACTGTGAAGTGGATGCTATGGTAGATTTTTGCACCTGGTTTACCATTATGTCTAAGGAAAGGTTTAGCAAGTTGTGGCCTAAAAGGACTTTAATCCCTGCAGATGTGAATCCCGGTAGTTACACTGGTCACAAAATACCTATTTGTGCATGCGCATGTTAGTTTTGGGAATAGGCATTGCAAAGATAAGCTTTATGTGGCTGCTAAGGGACAATTTATTCTTTGCTGGCCACATATTAGGGAACTTGGTATAAAGCTCAACCCTTCAAGAGATCTACCTGTGTATGTGGTTCATGAGTTGATTGATGCTCATTTGGAGTATGATGAGCTTGACCAGCAATATCCTGGTGCATTCTCCAAATCTTGAGGTAAATTAAAGGAGTTTAAGCATAAAATCATATTACGTGAAAATATTTACCCTGTTAGACACAAAATAAGGAATGTACCAGTGAACTATAGAGCTAAATTGAAGAAAATATTGTGAGACTTCTGTGAGAAAGATATTGTAGAACCCATTGAAAGTTCTGATTGGATGTCACCTGTGGTAATTTCTGAAAAAAGTAATAGTAATTTAAGACATTGGCCCTCATCATGACAGTGGCATTAAAAACGGCCTACTGCCACGGCAATGACTGCCAAAACACCGTCGCTGTGGCTACCAGCCGACCGCCATATTATGACCATAGCCGGAATTGTACCAGATGGATGGCGGAATTCCGGCGCCGGTCATGGCGGCTGATGGCGGGAAGGTGGTGCTGCTGCCAGCAGCAGCGCCACGCCAGTAGACTGCTGCAGACTGTATCATGACCCATGATACGGCCTGGCGGTGTTCTGTATGTAAGTGTGTGTGGATGTGTGTGTGAATGGATGTATGCATGCGTGGTGAATGTGGGTATGAGTGTGTGTATGTGTGTGTATGATGGTGCGTGAATGTGCGTGTTTGTCGTAGGGTTTGGGAGGGGGAGGGTGAGGGTGGGGGACGACTCTGGGGAGGGGGCGGGGAAGACCTCTATAAGTGACAGGGAAGGAATTCCCTGTCACTGACAGTGCCTACCACCATGGTTTTTGTGGCGGTAAGGAAGCCACAAAAACCGTGGCGGTAGGCGGGGTCATAATCCCACGGGTGGGACAGTGACAGCCGCCTGGCTGGAGACTGTAGTCTCCAGTCCAGCGGCTGTTACCACCCTGGCGGACGAGTGGTACATTGGCAGTTTGGCTTGAGACAAACCGCCAATGTCATATTTTGGGGAAAGGTACCGCCAGCCTGTTGGCAGTACTTTTCTCCAAAATATTGCCATCCGCCAGGGTCATAATGATGGCCTATGTGTCGATTTGAGATCTGTAAATGTGTCAGACTCACCAGATCCTCGGGGTCTGCGCACATTCCCAACATGTCCACCACAAGACAGCTCCAATACTCTGAATAGAATGTCACAGAGTCTAAGAGAGTCGAAGTGGGGAAAAGGGGATTAGGTAGGGAACAGCTGGGAAGGAGACCTGTAGGAAGCAAAAGGTTAGAACGCACAATATCAAAATTATATCAGATTAATCTTTACTAGACTATGATTCTAAGCATTGTCATATTGTAACCATGGATAACTTAAGCATGGACTAATTAACTAGGCATCAAGATGTCTGGTTACCTGGGAAGAAATTAAGAATGATTAATACAACTTCTCAATAAAACCTCTTAATGAATTGTTACACATTGACTAGAAAACATAAGGATAATGTCTTCTGAATCAAACACAGTCTTTTTGCATGAGGAGAAGGAAATAATCTGAACGTTTTCTGGAACACCATAGGAGTTGAATTAAGGGGCTTATTATGCACATATAATGCAACATCTAGAATTCTAACACTTAGACGGTCATTCTGACCGCAGCGGGCGGCGGTCGCCGCCCGCCATGCGGTCACCGCCGAATGACCGCCCCACGGTCAAAAGACCGCGGCGGCCATTCCAACTTTCCCGCTGGGCCGGCGGGCGACCGCCAAAAGGCCACCCGCCGGCCCAGCGGGAAAGCCCCTGCAACGAGGAAGCCGGCTCCGAATGGAGCCGGCGGAGTTGCAGGGGTGCGACGGGTGCAGTGGCACCCGCCGCGATTTTCACTGTCTGCAAAGCAGACAGTGAAAATCTGTATGGGGCCCTGTAAGGGGGCCCCTGCACTGCCCATGCCAGAGGCATGGGCAGTGCAGGGGCCCCCAGGGGCCCCACGACTCCCATTCCCGCCAGCCTGGTTCTGGCAGTGAAAACCGCCAGAAACAGGCTGGCGGGAAGGGGGTCGGAATCCACATGGCGGCGCTCCCTGGGCCAGGGGAAAACCGGCGGGAAACCGCCGGTTCCCCTTTTCTGACCGCAGCTTTACCGCCGCGGTCAGAATAGCCCAGGAAGCACCGCCAGCCTGTTGGCGGTGCTTCCGCTGCCCTCTGCCCTGGCAGTCAGAGACCGCCAGGTTGGAATAAGGGCCTTCGTTTTTGAAAATGCAGAAACATGAATTGCGCACATTGCTGATTTCCAATAAGAATATGTAAATGCCATGAAATGGTTGCACACAATGAATATCATGAGTTAAGCACAAGAAATTAACCGCGCGTCTTGATGATTAGAATCCCACCATGTAAATGCCGTGAAATGGTAGCGTACAATGAATATCATGAGTTAAGCACAAGAAATGAATCGCGCGTCTTGCCGATTCGAAAACCACCATGTAAATGCCATGAAATGGTAGTACACACTGAATATCACGAGTTTAACACAAGAAATGAATCTTGCGCCTTGCCGATTCAAATGCCACCATGTGAATGCCAAGAAATGGTAGCGCACAATGAATATCACAAGTTAAGCACGAGAAATGAATTGCGTGTCTTGCCGGTTCGAATGCCACCATGTGAATGCCAAGAAATGGTAGCGCACAATGAATATCACGAGTTAAGCACAAGAAATAAATTGCGCGTCTTGCCGATTCGAATGCTACCATGTGAATGCCATGAAATGGTAGCGCACAATGAATAACAATGGATTAAGCACAAGAAATGAATTGTGCGTCTTGCCGATTCGAATGCTAGCATGCAAATGCCAGAAAAAGTCAAGCGCCCATTCACACGCACAAGGGAAAATCATTTATCATGAAAATTAGGCCCAAGAACTCGAAAGCCTTCGAGAACGGGATCAGGGGCCCAGTCCGATCTCCGTCTTACCGCCCTGATCAAGAATCACCAACAAAGTGAATGGCAAGGCCTGGAAGATCAAAGTAGGCCTCCGGAACAGGAGCTCAGGAAGTTGCTGCTGCTCTGCACCGGGACCTCTGAATAGTGAGCACGTGGAGCTGGGCTGGCTCCCTTATATAGAGTCTTGGCCCAGCCCACAACCACACCCAGTCATGCTGCAGAGGAAGCTTCTAGAAGGCCCTGGAAAGGGAGCACACTGACACACTCTGAAAGCCTGCAGCAATACATTGCAAATGAACAGTATTTATAAACACCTTGAATATAAGTCTTCAGGATTAAACTCTGCAATGCAAAAGGTTAAACAACAGCACATCAACATAATGCATGAATTACGTTATCTTGGAATTGCTGGATTTTTGCATTCCAGTCGCCCGTAGAGTGCGCACTGCCCTGATGTTGACAAAATGAAATGATTTAGATTGACATGTTTCCTTTACCAAACTTGCAAGAACTGTTGTCATCTGTAAACCATGCTACTGTTTTTTCAACTATAGGCTTATCTAGTGCATATCATCAAATTTAACTAGATAAAAATTCTAAACACTATATGGCATTGATACCAATAGAAGGTGAATTTCAATACAAGAGAATGAGTTTTGATTTAGCTAGTGCTTTGGCTGTTTTTCAAAGAGAAATTAACAGGATTCCTAGTGGGGTGGAGAATGCCAAGGTGTTTCAAGATTACATTCTAGTTTTTGGTAAAGATAAGTTTAAGCATGATAAAATTTTAAGCAAAGTGTTGTTCATTCTGCAAGAAAATGGATTGATAGTTCGGAAGGAGAAATGTAAATTTGGACAAACTCAAGTGGAGTACTTGGGTCATATAATTTCTCATGATGGGATTCGCCCTAAAAATATGAGAGCAACTGTGGAAGCTCCTGAACCTACCAGCAAAGAGCAATTATTGCCATTTTTGGTTTTTAAGGAATTTTATGCATGTTTCATTGAGAACTACGCAACTAAAGTAGAGAATTTAAGGAAATTAGTTAAGACAAATGCTCAATTTGCATGCGGTAAAGTACAATCTGAGCGCTTTGCAGCTATCAAGAATGATGTGATTCAGGCTCCATGTTTGAAACCATTTAAAATGAATGCTAATTTCATAATTTTTGTAGAAGCAAGCAGTTATGGCATTGGAGCAGTCTTATCACAAAAAGAAGGTAATGAGAAATGGATTGTTGCAAATGCTTCACAAACTTTAATGCAACCTGAAATAAATTATTTGGCAACTGAAAAGGAGGTATTAGCTGCCTCATGGACTGTGCAAAGATTCAGAATGTATATATGGGAGAAGAAGTTCAAGTTATGCACTGATCATAAACCACTGGTTAGTATATTAAAACCTGATGGTGGGAGAAATTTATCGCCAAGACTTTCCTCTAAATTCCAAATATTTAACTGGAAGATGTAACAGTATTGCAGATGGTCTTTCACAATTACAGATTGATGATATGGATGATGATTGTAAAGATGGAGAGAGTGATGTGGCTTTTACTTATGATGATTTTTGATGAGTATGGGAACATTTGCAAAAGTGGAACATAGAATGGTAACTGAACAGGATTGGGAGCAAGAAATGATAAAGGATGTTGAGATGCAAATGTTAAAAAAAAATATCACAAATGGCTGGCCAGATGAGCTCATGATGAGAGATGATGGTTTAGTATTTTGGAAAGTTAAGGATGAGTTGAGTTTGTGCGATGATATTGTGTTAAGAGGAGAAAGGATTGTTCCACCTAAGGGTATACATGAAGCCATAGTAAAAAAGAGCCACATAGGTCATGGTGGTATGTCGAGAAATATAAGGAAGGTGAAAGATAATTTTTGGTGGCCTGGTGTTGATATGATGATGGACAGGTTTGTGAGGAATTGTACAATCTGTGCTTAGAGTGATAAAAGTGCCAAACCGTGTTCTGCACCATTGATGTCAATTAAATTACCTGAGAAGGAAACAGGCTATCGACTTTATTGATCCATTTTCCACCTTGCCTGTGAGGGAGTCATAGGCCATTGTGTTAACTGACTATTTTTCTAAATGGCCTGAAGTAAGAATGGTAAGCAAAATTACTACAGATATTGTTGTAGAAGTTTTAGAGGATGTATTTGCAAGAGATGGTGTACCGGAAATCTTGGTGTTGGATATTGGTGTTCAATTTACTTTGGAAAAAATGTCTAGTTTTCTCAGGAAGAATGGCATCAAAACATGTAAAAGTAGCTTTGTATAATCCTTCTTCTAATGGGCAGATATAAAGGTTTAATAGTGTAATAAAAGATACAATACAATTAGCTCTCAAATCGGGAATTTCTTGGAAAAAGTCTTTACAAAACATGCTTTCATCATACAGGGTGACTCCTGATACTGTTACAGGAAACATGCCTTTTGAATTATTAAGAGGAAGGAAACCGTCTGCGAGTTTGGTACCGTGGTGGTTGATGGAAAAGAATTGTAAGAAGTTTTGTGTGTTGGTCAAAGGTGAAATGAGGGACGGAGTGCGGAGTTATCAATTGCCTTCTGGATTGTATCATCATAATGGTAGAAGTGTATTTAAAGTTGGACAGCATGTTTGTGTTAAGATTCCAGGTTTCATTGAAAAAGTGAAATCCTGATGGTCAGAACCATCGAGAATTTTCAATGTCTTAAAAAATGCTGTGCGATTGGAAGATGGTAAAGTATGGAATGTTCGGCGAGTATCAATACATAGGAAAGAGGATTCTGGTGTAAATGTAGGGGACAATCACAAGGAATGTAATGGATATTTAATGGATGGTATGGATGGCTTAAATGTATGTGGTCTTGGAGAGAATTCTTCGGTTGATAAAATTGTGGGTGTGTGTGAAAATGATGTTGCGTGGCGCAGTGGAAGAATAAGAAAATCTCCATCACATATGGGTGATTACGTGATGGGCTAGAATGTAACAATTTGGTACTCATAATGTATAGCTGTATTGTAGTTCTATTTATGTTGAGGTAATTCTTTGTTGTCATCTATGGGGGAAGATGTGTGGTATTTGTGAGAAGTGTAGAAAGTAACAGGGTGGAAGGTAGTGCTCGAACATAGATGGGTAGAATGTAGAGAAGGTGGAATGTGGGGCTAACGGCAGTAAGGAGGAGGCAGTGGAAGATACTGTCTTGTTCTCCTTATACCGCTGTACCTGAATAAATACATGTTTACTGCCACACTGTCTCTCTGTGCCCATAACTTAACAATATGACTTTGTCATACTAGTTCTGAATGGTCAATGTTGTTAACCCTTTCCAACACCCCACTGAAGAAGCTCAATTTCATAGGGGTTTTTCAGAGAATTTGCAAATCCGCCACATCCCTCAGCATGGCTCCATATATAAAACTGTGGTGGATTTACAAATCCACACGCATGCCCAAAAGCTATTTTTTATAATGTTTTGCTAATCATTGCCATTTATATTCCATTTGCTGTTTATAAATAAATGAGTGATTAAACACTGCACAATCACCATTACTTGTATAAACATACTTGTCGCACAGGCCCCCCGTGATCCTGTAGCTCTGTAACCATGGTAACCAAGTTTGCATCATTTTTTGCTAGCAGTAGGTCACAAGTTCACAACACTTTCAAAGAGCTCCATGCTATTTTATAAACCAACTGTAGTAGTTGTGGTTGAGTGTTTGAAATTATAGCCATACCCCAAACACCTTTACTTTTCTGTTATTTCTCCAAGGCCAATCACATATGTACTTACTTTCACTATCTACCTTTAAGCACTACCATATTTACACAATCCATTTCAATTTGACCTTTTAAATTTTAGATGCTATCCTCCATTTTAACTGCCTTTTTATTTAAAATCTGTAACATTCTGCTGCATCCTTCGCCTGTGTGCTACTTCAGCTTCCCTCTAAAATGGTCAGAGTCGGAATTGTGGGTCACAGCTTTGTATTTTAGGCTAGAGAGTATGCTAGAAAGAGTGGAAATCACAAGGACTTGGGTTTGCCTAATGTAGACATTACTTGGGTTGGCCAGAGTGGGTTAAAGTGGCAACAATTGCTGAATTTGCTTCAAAGCACTGTGTACTGCCAACACGCAGACCTCATGATTGTACAGTGGTGGTGATGACCTAGGCAGATTTACTGGGGTAGGACTGTGTATCCTAATCAAGGATACCTTTGCTCTATTAATGATACTTCACTCTGCCTTGGTGTTCTCAAACATATGGCAAAGTCCGAAATGGAAGTGGTCAAACGATTTCTGTCCACAGACAGACAAAGCCAGTAAACATACAAATAAAACTGTCTCTGCACTCCTCAGACACCATAACATGGGCTCCATATACAACAGCAATTTACGCTTTGACACGGAGGCTATTTAAAGAAGTGATAAAGTTCACTTCACGGAGAAAGGCAACAGGATGTTCTTTAAGAACTTGAACGATTACATCCTGATTTATTTGTAGTTATAATCTATACACAATCAACACAAAAGTTATTTTTAGAGTTGCCCCTTTTCCTAAACACTGCTTTTTTTCAAAATCTTTTCTTTTTTTCATACTCAAATTCAGGAATCACAAAACAAATGCCCATGTTCAATGGACAACAGCACATTCACTACTCTGTGACTGACTATCTGCATCAAACTGAGTATGTGACTGACTGAGCATGTCTGTGAGTGGGTGCTTGAGTGTCTGAGTGGTTCTGTTAGAGGGTGTGTCAGTCTCTGAGTGGGTTTGTGAATGTGTGCTGAGCCTCTGAATGGGTCTGTAAGTAGCCTTGTACCTCTTTGAGTGGTGAATGAGTGTCTCAGGGAGTGTGTGAGTGTGTGAGGGTCTGAGTGGGTCTCTGAGAGGTTGCATAAGTATCTGTGTGCATCTATGAGTGTCTGTGTGGGTCTGTGAGTGGATGTGAGTGTGTTTGCTTTAATCTGTGCGTGGGTGTGCCAGTGTCTTTATGGGGAAGTGAGTAGGTGTGAGTGTCTGAGTGGGTCTGTGAGTGGGTTTGTGAGTGCCTGAGTGGGTTCGAGAGTGTCTCTGTGGGTCTGTGAGTGTGTGTGTGTGTCTTTGTATGTCTATATGTGAGTGAGTCTGTCACTGGGTCTATAAGTGTGTGACTGGGTTTCTGAGTGGGTGCATGAACGTCTGAGTGAGTACAGTTT
Organism: Pleurodeles waltl; assembly: GCF_031143425.1. Taxonomy (NCBI): domain Eukaryota; kingdom Metazoa; phylum Chordata; class Amphibia; order Caudata; family Salamandridae; genus Pleurodeles; species Pleurodeles waltl. Next base: position 1,103,514,651 of record NC_090447.1, on the reverse strand, counting down.
TTTATTCAATTTTGCAGCAGAATTTGCAAATCCATAATAATGTTGAGGAGGCCACACTGAGCATCATGATAGATTGGTAAAATCTCATGGTTAGAAATAAATTGTAGGACCACTAGGGGTCCCTCACACACCCCTACATTGCTCACAGGGGGTCAAGGAACCGATGACCCTTTCATAATAATTTCAGCCCACAATTCAGTCCAAGGGACCATTTCCCAATACATAAAATGACGTCCACAATTTTTTTGATTCAGAATTCTTTTGCTAGTCTGCAAAATAAATGACTGCATTCAAAGCTCACCAGCACATTTAAAATTCACTGCTGTGTAAGACTGTCTGCATCTCTCCGGGTCAAGAAATGACTGAGAAGGTGCATCAGTGGGTGCATGAGTCTCTGAGTGGATCTGTGAGTGGGTACGTGAGTCTCTGAGTTGGTCTTTGAGTGGGTGCATAAGTGTATGAGTGAGTCTATAACTGGGTTGGTAAGTGCTGTAATGTGCCATTTTTGAATGTCCACCCCCAACTTTTCGCTGCTTAATGCTGTTGCTTTTGACCTGAAGTTGTCCTGAGGCCTGCTAACCAGACCCCAGTACCAGTACTCTTTCCCTTAAATTGTACTGAGATTTTGCAAACCCAATTGGCAATGATGTTACCACCTCTGCAAGGCCTGAATAACTGGTACCAGTGGTACTCAGGGCAGAGATGGTAATGGGGTCACCAGGGCTGCAGTACTGATCGTGCCAGCCTGCTTGACTCTAGTACAGGTAACCCTGCAGAGCTGCCATCTCAGTGTACACAAGCAGCTTGTATGCTCAAGTTTGACTCTGGCTACACTTAGTGCAGGCAGAGTCCATTCTCTTTCCATATGACAGGTCAGTCACCGCTAAGGCAGGCCTCCTGTAGCCCAGAAGGCAAGGTCGCATTGTGTTGTGAGTGTCAACATATATGCATGATCATATATGGCCCTGTGGCAGCATTCAAAACTCAATGCTACTACAAGTGACTGGCAGTCCATAGGATATCCTAGGCTGGCACCTGGGAAGTCCACAGATGTCCAGCTCCATGATGACTTAACTGATTTTCCCAAACACTATGCTTTTTTTAACCCTGAGCTTGATTCTTGTGCTCAGGATTAACTGGCATGGTTCCTGGTAGTGTCCTTAGAGGATGCCCGCCAAGATACCAAGTTTTTGGTGGGCTCTCCTGAGCCATTTGCCACCAAGACCAGTATCTCAGAATCTCCTGCTGGTTGTGTTAATATTTCCACCAGGATGAAGACAAAGGAGTGGGCAAGAAGGAGGTCATAACTCTGACCTCCGAGGATGGCTAGTCTTTGCAGTCATCAAGGCGGAGAGCCTTAAAGGCTTTCACTGCCCTTGATAGTTATTCTCTTGTCCCCTACTGAAAGACAAAGCCCCTCCCACCCAGTCCTGGCTGACAGGCAGATACATTAGTTATTCAGGAGGCATACACCTCCAAAAAGCTAGCAACATCTTTAGAGTAGGCTAGGAGGTCTGTACAGCTGAGGGAAGGTTGTCATGTTGCCAAACCTTAGAAATAGTGAATTCCAGGTGAAAAAGTGATATACTCCCACAGTCGTCACTTCTAGGGTGGACTATCCTCAGGGATCAGTAGCCCATCGGCCACTGTCTGTCACACCCTTAACAACCCTTAAACTGGGATTTAGGTGGCCCCCCTAGCACCAGAACCTCAGTTCTGACTTTGAATCCGAGAAGAGGCACAAACAAGATGCCGTCACTGACAATAATACTTGGAACTCTGATGCCATGCAAAGAAAGGACACTTAAGTTCCCATGAGGAGACTATGGGGGTCATTACAACCTCTGCGGTCTTTTAAAAAGAACGCCTAGGCTGCGGAAGTCAGAATACCGCCATTGACGGCGGTATTCCTGGCTCCCTATTATGACTTTTCCGCTGGGCCAGCGGACGGTAACAGTGTTACCGTCCGCTGGCCCAGCGGAAAAGTCACATCAACATTTCTGCCGGCTCGTAATAGAGCCGGCGGCAATGCTGATGTGCAGCGGGTGCAGTAGCACCCGTCACGCATTTCACTGCCCGAAATTCAGGCAGTGAAATGCACGACGGGGCTATGCCTGGGGGCCCCTGCACTGCCCATGCCAAGGGCATGGGCAGTGCAGGGGCCCTCAGGGGCACCCCAAGTCCCCTTTCCGCCAGCCTTTCAATGGCAGTGTTTACCGCCACGGACAGGCTGGCGGTCGGGGACTCATAATCCCCAGGGCGGCGGAAGCCTGGCGGTATAGTGGAGGGGCCGGCGGTATGGCTGTGGCTATTGCGCCACGGTCATAATAGCTGACGGAACACCGCCAGCCTGTTGGCGGTGTTACCGCCAACTTACCGCCGGCCGCCAGGGTCGTAATGACCCCCTATATACTCGAGTTGAGTGTACACGGTGAAAACTCAGTGCTCCCTGCACGAGAGTCTCCAGTGGAAGCCAGAAGGCAAAGCAGACTCCATGATTGATGAGGCCAGTCACCTGCAACCTGCAGAAGAATTGTGCTGTGTCACAAGAAGTGCTACCTGTCGGGGCCCTTGGGTGTGAGCCCAAAGAAAGTCGGCGACTTGCACTCTGAGAGTTATAGTGAGACTTTCACCAAGTTTCGAGTCACTACCCCATTACCGATGACCTCCAGCCAACAAAGTAACGAAAGACTACTTTTGCCACTGCCAAAACTTGTTGGTTACCAGCCTGATAACCAACTCCATCTCGGACTTCAACAACTCTACAACATTTCCCAGCATATTGAATGACATTGGCAACAAGCACACTCCTGAGAGAAGTGGCAAAGCTTCTTTGGTGCTCCTGTGATTAACATCTGAAAGTCTACCACCGCACCGGGAACCCAAAAATGTGGTAATGAAGGTCCTGCTGTGGAATCCAAGGGCCTCTACTTTCTGAGGGTACAGAGTAGCTTCATCCCCAAGTGTGTGTTTGTTTATTGGTGCAGTTTTGTCAGAGCACATGGATCCTGCCAACACCAAGGATAACCAGAAGACCATTGAACCTGGACTCCCTGGGCAAGTTAGCAAGACACGGTCTGCTGAGATTTCCTCTAAGGACCTGCAAGACCTTAACTCCCAGTGGGATCCCCAGAACTAACCTCACTGATTGCACACTGTGTTTTTCCCCAATTGACTTCAATGTCGTCCGTTTGATATTTGATGACTAAAAGTGCATTTATTTTTAAATGCCTAAAAAATCCACAACTCCCGTTCTATGTGAGAGACAAAGTTCGTTCTGGTGTCTAAATCAAGATAAAATGCTGTTTTTTTTCTTAATTGGTGTTGGATTTCTTTCAAGTCATGTCAATTACTTATAGTACTTATAGATTTTGGGAAATGCTTTACACATGTTGCTCTAAGTAGCTGACTTGACTTTGCCACACTACCAGGAATGAGCTAAGGGTTACTGGTGTGAACCTGAGTTCCACTTTTGGGTAATGTCTTAGTATTACATGGTAAACACCCCCCAGTCAAACCACATAATAGTGGCACCTATAATGAGTGACTGAGTAGGTCTCTGAGTGAGTGCATCGGTGTCTGATTAGATTTGTGGGAGGGTGCCTTAGTCTCTGGGTGGGTCTGTGAGTGAGTTCATGAGTGTCTGAGTGGGTTTGCGAGTGGGTACATGAGTACTTGAGTGAGTCTGTAAGGTGATGCATATTTGTCAAAGTGGATCTATGAGTGGGTGTATGAGTCTCAGTGGTTCTGCTAGTAGGTGCAAGAATAGGTTAGTGAATGAGTACACAGGTGTCTGAGTGAGTCTGTAAGTGTAAGTGTAAATGTCTCAGTGGCTCTCCCAGTGGGTGTGTTAATGTATGAGTGGGTCTGTGTTTGGGAGCATGGGTCTCTGAGTGGGTGTTTGAGTGTTTGAACGGTATATCAGTGGGTGTATGAGTATATGAGTAGGTGTGTGAGTGGGTGTGTGAGTCTGTTAGTGGGTATGTGAATGGGTGCATGAGTGTCTGGGTGGGTTTGTGAGTGTGTGTATAAATATCTGAGTGGTTCTGTTTGTGGGTGTGTGACTATGATTGGGTGACTGCAAGAATGTATGAGTGAGTCTGTGCATGTATGTGTAAATGTATGAGTGGCTCTGTCAGTGGGTGTGTGAGTATATGTATGGGACTGTGAGTGGGTGCATGAGTCTCTGATTGGGGGTGTGAACATCTGAATGGGTATATCAGTGGGTGTGTGACTATGAGAGTAGGAGTGTGAGTGGGTACGATAGCACATTATTGGGTACATGAGTGGTACATGAGTTCTGAGTGGGTCTGTGAGTGAGTATGTGTATAAATGTCTGAGCGGCTCTGTCAGTGAGTATGTGAGTTTAATAGTGGGTCTGTGAGTGTGTGCATGAGTGTCTATGTGGGTCTGTAAATGGGTGCAACAGTGTTTGTTATATACAAATTGTTAGACATGACAGCCTTATGGTGATCACCCTCAAATTGTTGCACACTTTACCACTGCTAACCAGTGCTATAGTGCACATGCTCTCTCCCTTAAAACATCGTGACATTGGCTCATACCCAATTGGCTTATTTAATTTACTAATAGGTCCCTAGTAAAGTGCACTACATGCTCCCAGGGCCTGTAGAATAAGGCCCATTTTTTGCAAGACACCAGATAGCTGTACAGAGGACTGGTGGTGGACCCCCACCTCCTCCCCCACAACTAACAACATGGAAGGAGCAAGTCTTGGCGATTATGCATCCTGAGGGCTTGGCAGGAGTAGCAGGAGGACTGGACTCTGGTAAGTCAAATCTTTACTTCTTTCACCCCCCACCTGCATTCCATCACAAACCCCCACCCCTACCCTAACCACCATAACTCCACCACCTCACATACACCCCACCATCACAACCCACTCATCCCAAAACCAAGCCCTGCATGCCCCACCAATGCATTGACACCCATCACAGACCTGAATGGACAACCATCACCACTGCATGCACACTAGAGACAATCACCTAGCCCACCAAATAACAACTCTCACTAAGGCAAATCTGCTATGCAGTAACAACAATAGAGGCAACATACCCATGCACAAGATGACACATGCATAAACAATAACACTGCATTTACGTCCCCACAGGTCCCCCACACAACGTCACCGGAGAGGAGGTGCCAGCAACATTCAGTCCCCCCACAGAAGAGGCCCACAGTGATGACAGCAGCTCTGCACGCCTGGATCAGGATGACCAACCTGGCACATCAGGGACCTCCGGACAGTCGGTTACCCAGTCACAGTCCCATACCACCACAGAGTCTCTCCCCTCAGGAAATACCAGTACAGCACCCAACCAGCGGGCCCATACCTCTGTCCCCAGGATATGTCAATCAACAGTGTATCCACCACTACAGGGACTACAGGACACCCCACAAACACAGGATGATCAGGGACCTGGGGTCAGTGCTAGTGGGCACACGGTTCAGGGACAGAGGCACAGGACAACAGGGAAGCTGGGTGGACTGCTGTGAGACAGGGGGAGGACAGGCCCAGAAAACCGACTCTCCATGAAGCACTCACCAACATCCTGGGAGCATACCACCATTCCCAAGAGACCATGGACCAGATACTGTCCAAGTTGCAGGAGACCCAGCGACTGCAGGAGGGACAATACCTGGTGATCAGGGAGGCCCTGAGGGACATCCACACAACCCTGTTCACCATTGCAGGGGTGCTGGCAGACATGGCCAACACCAGGAAGGAGGCAGTGGCACATCAACGGGCCCCTGACACTAGCCACACTGATGAACAGCCCTCCACCTCTGCCAACAATAGTGGACAGGAGACACCGCCACAGGAACAACAGGCCACCAGCTCCCCAACCCCTGCAGAAGGAGAACCACCATGCAAACGGTCCCTGCGATCCAGGCTGAAGCCAGAGAACATTGCCAAGACCCCCACCAGGAAATAAGACTCTCCTGATTGTCACCCTTGTGTCCCACTCTGTTACCCTATCCACCTTGAACTTCCATTGCTCCCCTTCCTTTACCCCATTGGACAACACACCTGTGATATAAATAGACTGAACTCTATCCTGTACTTTCCTCTATCATCACCCCAGCCCATTGCACATCCCCATTTACGTCTCAGAACTGAAATAAACACCCTCTTAAAAAATACAAGTATGGAGTTTGTCACATGATTTAAGCATGTATCCGTTTAACAATCTGAAGACATTGCAATTAGACTGTACAGTTATGTATACATAGGTATGGCCTGTAATGTGCTGCAGTCAATACACCAGGAGCCAGAGTAGGGCACAAATATCTGTGAATAGACATGTTAAAGGGTACAGTAAGTGGCCATAGTAGTGGGAACAGCAGCCTGCCAGAGAAAAATCACTACCCAAAACTTAAATGGAAGGTGAAGTTACAGTTTCTTACCTCTGTGTTACTGGAAGTACTGTTGTATGATTGTTGTTCTGTTGTCCATATCCTCATTCTCTGCCTCCTCTTCGTCACTGTTCACAGGCTCCACCGCTGCCACACGTCCATTACCAGCCCTATCCTCCTGCAGAAAAGGCACCTGGCGTCTCAAGGCAAAGTTGTGCAACATGCAACATGCCACGATGATCAGGCACACCATCTTTGGTGAGTAGCACAGGGAGACACTTCTCAGATGGAGGCACCTGAACCTGGACTTCAGGAGGCCAAAGGTACACTCAATAATTCTTCTTGTACGCCCATGTGCCTCATTGTAACGTTCCTCTGCCCTTGTCCTAGCATTCCTCACTGGGGTCAGTAGTCATGAGAGTTTGGGGTAACTAGAGTCACCTGCAAATACCGAGGGATACCTTCTAGCCACACACTCACCCTTAGGGCCAACCCCACACCCATATACCAACATCTACTGGGTGGGGACTACGGCTCAACTATTAGCCATACCCTGTGCCACCGGAGTTGAGCCATCACATATGGGATGCTGCTATTCCACAGGATAAAGGCATCATGCACAGACTTAGGATACTTTGTATTCACAGGGGAGATGTAATGATCCGCAAGGCACACTATCTGTACATTCATGGAGTGAAAGCTTTTTTGATTTCTGAACACCTGTTCATTTCTCCGGGGGGGGGGACAAAGGCAATAGGTGCACCATCAGTTACTCCAATGATGTTGGGGATATGTCCCATTGCATAGAAGTCAGCCTTCACTGTGGCCAAATTCTCCAACGGGGAAAAACAATGTAGCTGCGCATGTGTTTCATCAGGGCAGACAACACTCTGGTCAGCACTATTGAGAACATTGGCTGTGACATCCCTGCTGCCATGGCCACTGTCACTTGGAATGAGCCACTTGCCAAGAAATGTAGCACTGATAGGACTTGCACAAGAGGGGGTATCCCAGTGGGCTGACGGAGAGCTGAGATCAGGTCTGGCTCCAATTGGGCACAAAGCTCTTGGATTGTGGCCCTATCAAGTCTGTAGGTGAGGATAATGTGCCTGTCCTCCATTGTTGCCTAGTCCACCAGGGGCCTGTACATGGGGGGATGTCTCCATCTCCTAATCATCCTCAGCGGTTGTAATCTGGAGGACAAAACCGTGAGCAGCTGGTCATTTTCAAACATATCCTCAGAGTAAAATGCATTGCATGTTGTGACAGAAACAGTATGTTTACGTGTATTCCCTAAATGTGCTTATGTCTGGCAGTTATGTGCCATGGCCTTTCCCCTCCTGAAATGAAGGACGCCTGTCATGTATGGAGGGACAGGTGGAAATGAGGTAATTCCGCTGACGTTGTGCGCCATTGCAGGAGGCGGTCGATAACCGCTGTGTAACTCCTCATTGGTTATCATTGGGCCCTATGGGGTACAGTAGCCAATGGTGATGTCCGCCGGCAGTGACGGTAAGCACCATTGCGGACGTGACCGCAATTTTCTATCTGTTCACTCACTTGCTAACTGACCTTCAACAGCAGAGGACCTACACTGCAAGTGCTGCTGTGACCTGTGCCTGGAAGTATGTGCGTAAGGGGATAGGAGGGATATGGTGGGCCATGGGTGTAACAGGCCGGACGGTATGACTGATACCTTTGTCCTATGTTTATTTGTCTGCAGGTCAGCGCCCATCAGAAAAAGGGTATATGGTGTGCCATTGTCAAGGATGTGAAGACCCTGGGGGTCTACGACAAGCGGAGCACCCACTGTCGCAAACGGTGGGTGGACCTGAAATGCTGGGAAAGGAGGATGGCGGAGGCCCAGCTGGGGATGGCATCCCAATGAGGAAGGGGTTTCCCCACTTCGAACCCTGACCCCCCTGATGTTCTGCATACTGGTGGTGGCCTATCTGGAGTTGGATGGGCGCTTGAGGGCATCACAGCAGCCACAAGGGCGTGAGTACAGTTTCTAAATCTGCAAATTGCATGTGGTGGGGTGTTATCTGGATGGGGGATGTGGGTCTGTGGGTGCCCATAGGCCAGGTCGAACATTGCAGGGTAGGTTCCATGTTGGGCAGGGTCTGTTGCACTCCACCCCCAAACATGCTAGTGGGCATTTACTACTGGGCAGGGTTCTGTGGGTCTCAGGTATGCTGCTATTGGTATTAGGCATTATTTCCCATGGCCTGGTGACTAGCATTGTGACCGGTAGTGCATCGCCTAGTGCATAGGGCTGTTCCCTGTGCGTGAGTATGCCAACAGTGGTGTTGTTGCTGGCATTGACCAAGTGTATCCTCTGTCTCTCCCCCCCCCTTTTTGTTTTGTCACCCTGCCTTTCTGTGCATTAGCATCATCTGGCGGAGGAGCAGAGGCACCGACGACGGAGGGAGCTGCATCCCACAGGGCCCATGAGGCCAAATCCACAGACGGTGAGTGCACCAGTGGGACAGAGGGCGAGGGGAGCACCACAGCAGAGCATGGAGGGGACAGTTCTGACAGTGATACCTCCTTCAATGGAAGCTCCCTGCTGGTGGTGGGCACCTCTGTGCCCACCCCAACTAGAGGTACAGCCGCCACCCCCGTACCAGCACCACCCTCCCAGCAGCCCCTTAGTGTGTTTCCCGTGCCCTTTCACTCCTTTGCCCCAGGCACCTCAGGCCCTGCCCCAGTCAGCCCTGCTGCCCTGAGTGAAGAGTCTATTGACCTCCTGTGATCCATCTCTGTTGGGCAGTCAACCATAGTGAATGCCAACCAGGGGCTGGCAGGGCATTTGCAGCAAACAAATGCATTCCTGGAGGGCATTCACTCTGGCGTGGCGGCTCAACCGAGATCATTCCAGGCTCTGGCCTCCTCCATGATGGCAGCCATTGTCCCTGTCTGTAGCCTTCCCTCTCCAACTTCCTCTACCCAGTCCCATTCCCCTTAACCCCAGCCTATCCCAAGCTCACCATCAGACCAGCATGCACCCAAGACAACACACACTAGTGGCTCAGGCAAACACAAGCACCACACATCATCACACAGGCACTCACACAAACACCATCCAGAATCAGACATGCCAACATCCACTGCCTCCACTGTGTCCCCCTCCTCCTTGTTGTTCACCTCCCTCCCAGTTGCGTTTACACTCACACCTGCATGCACTACCTCCTCATCCACTAACTCCATCGCCATCACGCCTATCACCACACACCCCTCACTGGCAGTCTCCACCCCCACATCCATGCACACGTCCCCTACGTCCTCTCCACTGTGTCTGTGCCCCCTCCTCCCAAGGTACACAAACGCAAGCACCCAATAGCCATCCACCTCACAACAGCATTCAGAACATGCACCTGCACCCAAACACAGCAGACATACACCTCCAACCACCTCTCCCTCTTCCTCCACCCCCAAACCTTCACCCTCTTCCCGCCCCAGTGTCCCTGAAAAGCATTTCCTCTCCAACCTTGACCTCTTCCCTGCCCCTCCCCCCATCCTTCACTTCGGGCCAGGATGGGCAGAAGCCAGACCAGCAACTCAGCCACCCAGTCCACGGCCACTGTAGTTTCAGCAGCTACTGCAGGTGTGAGCGGCTCCAAGGACACACTCATCAGCACTGGCAGTGTGCCTGCACCAGCTGCCAAGGGCAAGGAATAACCACCAGCTGCCAAGGGCAAGAAGGGACTGACAGCTGCCAAGGCCAAGGAGGCACTACCAGCTGCCAAGGCCAAGGAAGCACCACCAGCTGCCAAGGACAAGGATGCACCACCAGCTGCAAAGGGCAAGAAGGCACCACCAGCTGCCAAGGGCAAGGGCAAAGGGCCTGCCCCTGCAGGCAGGGGGGACAGGAGGCCTGGTGCAGTGACAGGATCTGAGCTTCCACCACCAACCATCCTGTAGGGGAAGGGCTGGAGCCTCCCCCCAACACTGGCAGCACTGCCAGCAGCACTGCCACCGGCACTGCCACCAGCACCACTGGCAGCAGCAGCAGCCCCAGTGAGCAGCCGTCCAAGGCTGCAGGAGAAGGGCTGGAGTCTCCCCCCACCACTGGCAGCACTGCCACCAGCACCGCCAGCAGCACTGCCACCGGTACCACTGGCAGCAGTAACAGCCCCAGTGGGCAGCCATCCCACTGCCAGCAGCACCAGCGCCACTGGCAGCAGCCCCAGTTGGCAGCCGTCCGAGGCTACATGGGAAGGGCTGGAGCCTTCCCCCACCACTGGCAGCACCGCCACCAGCATGGGCACTACCACCACTGTACAGCCATCGCCGCTGGTAGATAGACTGGAGTCCTGCCTCCATGGAGTGTCATGCATCCTGCCCACAGCAAATCTTGTGGATCTGACACCCAGGTGAGAGACTGTGACCTTGCACTCCCCATGTGCTGCATCACAGGGCATAAGGCCCCCTCCAGAACCAGTGGAAGAAGGCATCCACTCACCGCATCCTTGCTAGGATGAAGCACACTGGGCACAAAGCCCCCTCCAGAACCAGTGGAAGAAGGAATCCACTCACCGCATCCTTGCCAGGATGAAGTACACTGCGCACAAGGCTCCCTCCAGAACCAGTAGAGAAGCCATCCACTTGAGAGACTGTGGCTTTGCACTCCCCAGGACCAAGCAGTGGGCAAACCACCCACTTGAGAGACTGTGGCTTTGCACTCCCCAGGACCAAGCAGTGGGCAAACCACCCACTTGAGAGACTGTGGTCTTGCACTCCCCAGGACATCGCAGAGGGTATGTAGGCCCCTCCAGGATAAGTGGTGTTTACCATCTTCTGGCTGAGGTGCCCCCTTCCCCTTCCCCCTGAGGTGCCTGTGTATTTCCAACCTGATGCCCCAGCAGTGTTCTCTCCGTATTGAGGCAGGAGTCAAGTGGAGCCTTGGCCTATGTGATATGGACCTGCGGCCAACAGACATTATGGACTGGGTAGTGTCCTTTCATTTGTATATCTGTAAATACTGTTTTGATTTTTGAGGATGTATTTCTAGCATTTTGTATTATTACACAAACTTTCTTAAAATAATTTTGTCCTTGCATTATTCCTGAGGTGGTGGGGTGCATACGTAATGTTGTTGCATCTGGTTGTGTGTGTGTTGTTGGGGGTGGGGGTATTGTATGTTGCGTGTGTGTGTCACTCTCTTTTTCCTCCCCATCCCCTGTGTGCTACGTGGCAGTACTCACTGTGGCTGTCGTCGCCGGCGTTAGTATTCCTGGTGTAGGAGGAGGTAGACCAGCATGGGGAACACCTGCAGTTCGGGCTCCATGGAGTTGTGGTTCTTCCTTCATTCTCCTGAGGTGAGTCGTTTCCCTTGTGTGTACTGTTTCTGCGGTGCTTTGATGGCATTGGTACTGCCCCGGAAAAGGTAGCGGATAGACCTGTTGTAATACTGTGGGTGGTATATTGTCTTCCACCTGGCTGTTGGAGGTTACCGCGGCAGTAAATGTTGCTACTGCCGTGGCGGTCGGTGTGTTAAAGTGGCTGTCTGTGTTGGCGGTTTCCGCCGTGATCATAATTAAAAAATGTTTACCGCTGGCCTGTTGCCGGTATTAATGCCGCTTTATCACCGACCGCCAGGGTTGTAATGAGGGCCTGTGTCACCCACATAAGTAGCACCTTAACCATGTCTCAGGTCCACCATTGCAAGGCTTGTGTGTGCAGTTTCACTGCCAATTCAACTTGCCATTTAAAAGTACTTCCCAAGCCTTAAACTCCCCTTTTTCTACATATAAGTCACCCCTAAAGTAAGCTCTAGGTAACCCATAGGGCAGGGTGCCATGTAGATAAAAGGCAGGACATATACCTGTGTAGTTTATATCCTGGTAGTGTAAAACGCCAACATTTGTTTTTCACTGCTGTGAGGCATGCTCCTTTCATAGGCTAACATTAGGGCTACCCTCATATACTGTTGAAGTGGTAGATTCTGATCTGAAAGGAGTAACAGGGTCATATTTAGTATGGCCAAAATGGTAATACAAAATCCTGGTGACTGGTGAAGTTGGATTTATCATTATTATTATTTTAGAAATGATACTTTTAGAAAGTGAGCATTTCTCTGCCCTTAAATCCTTCTGTGTCTTACAATCCATGTCTGGCTTGGTTAGTTGACAGCTCCATTGTGCATTTCACTTAGACAACCCCCAAACAGAGGATACTCAGTAACACCTTCACACATCTGCATACTGAATGGATCTTCCTGGGCTGGGAGGGTGGATGGCCTGATACCTATATGTCAAAGGACAGTGGCCTGCCCTCACACAATGGACTTCCAAACCCCCTACTGGGACCCTGGCAGATGGGATGGAACTGAAAGGGGACCTTGTGCACTTCTAAGCCACTCTTTGAAGTCTCCCCCTACCACATTTGGGTATATAAACTGGGTCCCCGACCCTACCAACTCAGACACTTCTTGACAAGATACCTACTGGGAAAGAAACTCTGAACCAGAACCGGCATCCTGCTAAGAGAAGCTGCCTGGCTGCCCAATGGACTCACCGAGCTGCTTTGCTGTAAAGGACTGCTGCCTTGCTGCCCTCTGGCTCTGCTGAGAAGTGCTCTCCAAGTGCTTCGATTGAGCTTGCCTCCTGTTTTCTGAAGTCTCAGGGCCAAAAACACTTCAATTCTGCAAAGAACTCCTTGGGCGGTGAAAATCGATGCACAGCCTGCCGGAATCGATACATAGCCTGCCCTGCGGTGAGAAAATCACTGCACTCCAAACCGGAATAATGCAGACCGGCTCTCCAAGAGGAGATCGATGCAGGGCCAGAGGTGCGACTGGAACTTCAATGCACGGCCCAATGGATCGACGCATTGCCGAGCCGGAACGAAGCAGCTCGACTTCCTGTGAAGAGGAATTGACGGAGCGCCTGCCGTCCTATAGACATTTCCCTGCATCGCCCACCGGATCGACACAGCTCTTGTGACTTCATCATGCATGCCCAGAATTTCTCTGCATCGTCCCCGGAGTGTCCAAATACCCAGCAACCTGAAGAGGATCCAAGTCTGTGCACCGGAAATCGACGCAAAGCCCTTGCTGCATGGAAAAGCATTGTCGCATCGTCTGTGTGCACCCAGGGAAACCAAAGCACACCTCCGTTTTCCACGCATCTCCTCCTCTGCGGTCCCGTGCAGATAATTGTGACGCAAACCAGGTACTTTGTGCTAGCAAGAGACCATTGTGTTGTTTTTAAGAACTGAAGACTCTTTATCATTACAAGATCATATAATGGTCACATTCAAATATCTTCACAGCATTAACAATTACATTCAAAACAAATTTACCTACACAAATGAAGCTCACAATAATTATCAATCACTTAATTAATAAATTCCTACATATGTACTCATGTCATTATTCAAAAACTAAATTGGGGAAAATATATTTTGTAATGATGTTGGAGGAAAGCCTTTCACTATTGTGGGCCAGTGCCCTATATCTAACCAAATTCATTTGGCGCTCAAGGGAAATAACAATCCACTTTAAATGTGCCTAATCCTAAAAAGACACACAAATATAAATATACTCATACACAACAATTCCTGTGCAAATCCAGAAGATTAATCAGAAAACCTAATAATAAAAAATGAAAAAATATAACAAAAGCATAAATAAATGAGCACTACCAAGCAACCCACATGTACTTTCATCTCCTCTTCCTAATTCAAATCCAAATGGGAATTTGGTGTAAAGGTCAAGGATGTATATAGACTCCAGTTTCCTCAATTGTCTGATCCTATCACCACCCTCTATATATATATCTCTACATGGTCCAGGGCAAAAAATCCCAAGAGTGAAACATCCTTATCATGTCTTTGGAATTGCAGATAGCCCGCTGGTGCTCCAAAATACTCTTCTGCAATGGGAATATAGTACTCCCTACATACAAAAAATGGCTTGGACATTGGAGTACATATACACAGAAATCAGAGGAGCAAGTCAGGCTCTTAAGTAGTTTATACTTGCGTACTTCAGAGGTGTGAAAAATCAATAGTGTTGATTATGTATTTACAGGCCTTGCAATGGGCACATCGAAAGAATAAGTTCTATTTCGCCAGCTATGTGGTGCTAGCACTTACTGATCTATGATAGCTATGTGTTAAACTATCCCCCAGGGCCCTCCCTTCCCTCTATGTAAAAGCTGAATAGGTGGAGAGCTCCAGACCAATAAAGAATCCTTTTTAAGAATGCCCCATTGTTTGGGCATCAAATTAGTGGTTCTATCAGAGGCAACACTGAATGTTGTGATAAAACAAATCCTTGAATCCTCTTTCCCGGAACCTTTATTAGGATATAACTGTTGTTCCCTCATTACAGTGCTCGCTTTCTTTTCAGCCACATCCAGAACCCAGAACCTTGGGTCTGTATCCCCTACAAGACAGCCTCCTCATTTGTGATAGCTGATCCTCTCAACTCCTCCTTGATGCTACACACTTTCTTAAAGAGTAGTATTTCCCCATACGGAATACTATTTTTATGAACTCGAGGGTGGTTGCTTTCATTATGTAAAATACTATTCCCTGCTGTGGTCTTCTGATGGACAGTTGTCTGTACTTGTCCCCTGTCTACCCATAGTTTTATATCTAGGAAATTGATTTCACTATCACTGATAGTAGTGGTGAGACTTAAATTAAATGGATTGACATTTAGCTGCAGAACGAAGGACTCCACTTTCTGTCTTGGGCCATCCCATAGTAAGAACAAGATAAGAACAAGTTATATATATAGATATAGATATGTGTGGATGGTAAATATCTTTCGCCCTTGTCATGCAGTTTTTTCGCAAACATTGATATGATTATTGATGTTATCAAAGATGCCATGAGTGTTGTGATTTGTTGGGTAATTAGCAGTGCATGGCCAGTGAGTGAGTTATAGTTGCATATTTGCATGCATCAAAACAGATGAAAACTTCACTTTCTGCAAGTGAGAGCTGTTTGACAGCTCTAACTTACAGAAAGTGAAGTGTTTGCTCTGACCTGGTGGGAGCTGTCAAAGCTCCTGCCAAGTGAGAGCAAAACGTAATGTCCTGTGGGTGGGCACCCCGGGACATGGGGGGACCCACCCCTGGGGGGTGGCAGTTCACAGGGCCATAATTGCCTCCTGAAGGGGGGCTGTGAGGCCCCATCCACTGAATCAATTAGCCCCAGGTAGGTGGTCCTCCCTAGGACAATAGGGGGACGGGCGCCCCCCTTGCATTTAATTTGCTAGTAGCTCTGGGGATGTGGCATCCCCGGGGCTGCGTGTGTGGGCACAGTCCCCCCGCAATCATAATTTTAGATGCCCTGAAAGGTGGCATTCCCTGGAATCCAGGGGGGCCGGGCAGCCCCCCCATTGTATTTGTTATTAGCCCCATGAAAGTGTGATTCCCAGGTGCTGCGGGGGTTTCCAGACGACCCCCCCATTTAGTTTGTGATTAGCCCTGGGGAGGTGGTGGACCCCGGGGTTGTAGGAGGGTGTCAGCCCCTCAAATTTTATTTGTTATTAGCTTCAGGGAGGCGGCAGTCCCTGGGTCTGTGTGGGGGGCAGCCCTCACACATATTGTTACGACTCGGTCGTCCCATTTCCAGGGGGCGATGTAAGGGGACTGTCAGATGCCTGGGAATCACCTTAAACGCTTATCTAGAGTCCCTTGCTGACTCCTGTTTGTTTCTCTTTTCTCCATGGTACACTTGTGTAGTACTACATTTGCTACTTGGGACTGCAAATCCCATAATGCACAGCTTGGTAGTCAGGAAAACCCGGATTCTGTTTCCCATTGTTTTCAATGTTAGAAGTCCAGTTGCTCCTTTTCACTGGATTCTGTCCTCCAGGACTTGCAAGTGTCTGAAACCACACACACCTGATACCTCTCCTGTGCAGCCCAGCTTGGAACTGCTTATAAGCAGCCATTTCCTCAAGCTCCCCATCGTGCATCGGACTTCGATTCCTTTGTGTTACAGACCCTTTGTCGGATGGTGTTCCAGTTTTGTTCCTGTTCCTGTTGCTGTTCTGTTCCAGCCTGATCCTGTTTCCTGTTTCTCTGCCCTGCTCCTGATTGTTCCAGCCAGAGTCTGCTCCCTACTTCTTAGCCTTGTACCTGTTTGTTTCTTCCAAAGCCTGCTCCCGGTTTCTCTGCCCTGCTCCTGCCTTGTTTCAGCCTGAACCTTCTCTCTGTTTCCCAGTTCTGTTTACTGCTCATTTCCTACTCCCTGTATTCCAGTCCTGTCCTTGCCTGTTCCAGCCAGAGCCTGTTCTCAGTTTCCCAGTCCTGTCTCTGTCTGTCCCAGCCAGAAGTTTGCGCCCTGTTTTCAAGTCCTAGTCCTGCTTTTGCTTCAGCCTGAGCCTGTTCCTAGTTCTTGCCTCTGCCTCTTTGTTTGTTCCCTTCTGTTTCTGTTTCTTCTTGGTTCTTTGTGTCTGGTAAGTGTTCTATCAGTCTTCACCAGTGTATACATGTCCTCCTGTGTACTGGGGTTGGCTCCTGGTTTCCAGGAGGCAATTCCAGCCCCCATCCTTGTCCAGTGTTATACGTTGTATTTCGTGCCTAACAGTGACAGTGTGCTATTGCTGTTTTCTCAGGAATCGCCACTGTGTTTCCAGCTGGACCCACAAGAGCGTGTCCTGTGTATGTAAGTACTATCCTTGTTTGTGCTCTAGGGTCCAGAGACAGAATCATTTCTGCTGCCTCCTTTCTATGGGGCTGGCAGGGTGACTATCTGTAAGAGCAAACTGCACAGAGGCATTGAGATTCCCTGTCACTGTGGGAGGTTCTGCGCCTTACTCTGTGTACAACCCCAGCGTGTTTGTCCACTGGTAATCCGTTTCCTGTTTGTTCACACAAGGGTTGCTCTGCTTTTACTTTCCTGTTTCCTGTGCCTATCCATAGCTGTCCTTTCCGTGTATGCCTTTAGCTGCTCCTCTGCCCCAGCGTACTACCTCTTTAGGATATTCGGTGACCTCAAGGGGTGTCCCAACCAAAGTCCTGATCAGACCCGCCCGAAACCGTGACAGAATGCACGACCCAAACATTTCAAGCTCCCCTGGCAGTAAAGGCACACACAAACCTAAAGGGCTTTCCTATCATGTTAAGACACCCCTTTCTAAGCCTATACATTCTCTGAAATCCTCTAAAAAAGACCTTAGTTTAAAGGATAGACTTGTTAAAGAAAACCATAACTTGCAAGTTCAGTACTATACTGAGTGCCTTGCTAATCTTTCAATGATAGACTATTATGTTATTTGTGGCTATGACCCCCAGTCCCTGTCTGTAGAAGAATTACAAGGATGTAATGAGTTTTTGCAGTATCTATTAGCTGAAGCCAGTAAGAATATTCATAACCGTGGAAGTGCTTTTGCTACCTCTGCACAAGACATTTACTCTCAAGAAAAGATGGTTAATTCCTCGCCTCATGCTAGTGCATTTCAAATTCACTTCCAGGACTCCATCAAAACAAAGAACCCTGACACTGTTCAAGAAGCCACACTAGGGATTCCCTTGTTTTCTGTTGAGTGCTTCAGCCCATCTAGGCCAGTTTCTCAGAATTCAAAGTGCAGTGCTGACTCTTATAAAGACCTATCAGTCCCTCAGAGCTTTCAAGTCAGCAGGCTAGACCCAGTATCTAAGGGATCAGTAAAGACTGTGGGATTCCTTAGTTCAACTCAAATGGCTTGTGCTCCCAAACTGGATGACAGTACATCAGTCTCAATTCCTAAGTGTTGTGCTGACTCGTGTAAAGATCTACCAGTCCCTCAGTGCTTTCAAGTCAGCAGGATAGAACCTGTATCAAATGGATCAGTAAAGACTGTGGGATTCCTTAGTTCAATTCAAAAAGCTTGTGCTCTTCCCAAACTGGATGATAATATACCAGTCTCAATCTCTAAAAGCTCTGCTAAACCCTTTTCTATTCTGAGTGGGTTTGATAACAATATGGACATACACATACTAAAAGAGCAGTTTTGGCAGATTAAAAGGCAGATATCAGACTTCTATGATGAATATGTTGTAACATACACAAGAAATCTTGCACATGGGCTCTTTTCATCAATGCATATTTCACTGTTGGCATAACCAGACATTCTGTTTATCTGTAAGGTAGAAGAAGTAACAGAGCAGCTGATGGAAACTACTGCAAGGCAATTTGAAAACCTGAAAAAAGAAAATGATCACCAGCTTTCGCTTAAAGAACAGTATGCTACCTCATGTGCCTCTCCAAAGACTGCTATAAAGCAGATTTTCCCTGCTATGAATGAATGTCAAGAGACTGCTCCAGTTATAAATATATCAGCCTCTTCTTCAGACTCTCTCTCAGCTTGTAGTTTTCCAGAGAATATCCCTGTGCAGTTGACTGAATCTCTGACATCTCTGAGAGATTTGACACCTCTTGATTCAAAGGATAGATCAGAGTCTTCAGAAGGAAGTGTCTTAGCCCCTCTATCAGAACAAATAAAGCCAAAGGAAGAAGAGAGTTCTGATGCAGACTCCAATAGCTGCACCTTAAGAAACCAAGATATGACTTTACTGGAGAGTAATGGCAAGTTGTGCAACAGTGTTGAAGAATCTGAATCTAGTGATGACAGTGGTTCCTGCCTTGCCGTGAACAAACCTGCAGATAGTGCTGTTCAAATGGCGCACACACCAGAATTTTCAGATTGTGGGGATACTCTTACCCTTTCAAACAATATCATAGAATTTTCAGATAATGAAGAGACAGTTCCTGTTTCAAGTGAATTCATGGATTTTTCTGACTGTGAAGAAATACCCGCAGTTACTAAGATTGTAATGGACTTCTCAGAAAGTTTAAAAATCTCTTCTGTGTCAAAGCAAACCGTGGAGATTTCAGAAAAGGAAGAAAGCCAGCAATCTGAAACTAAACAGCCTGTCATAAGAAATGAGAGCCTTCTCCTAGAACTGGACACAGTTGCAGCCTCAACCACTGATCCTGACCTGCTGATCCCTGCCAAAGTGTATCCTGTTTTCAGCTCCACAATTAGTGAAGAACAGATCTCTGAGCTACCGGTATCTGATCTTGATGTAAAATCAGCCACACCAACGTCACCTGCTGTGTCCCTGAAATTAAAGACTCCTGAAACCCAGCAATCTGAAACCGAAGCTCAAGTACTGAAAGATATAATATGTCCCACTAAAACTAAAGACTTGAATTTGAATCTTGTATTCGAAGATCTGATGATAAGTACTGTTCTTAGTGTTTTATTGCAAGAAACCATCATTAATTCAAAGGCTAAAGCTGAAGCTTTAGATAACAATGTAGAGGCAATTTTTGAAGAGACTCCAGTTCTATTTCAATTCAAAGAACAACCTTTCAGTGTTAACAGAGCTGAAGATCAACTACCTGTAGTAGAAACGCCTTGCAAAGAAACCATTTCTGATACCACGAATACACCACAGAGCACTTGCAATGAAGAAATCTCAGTCTTGTCAGAAGATCACCCTAAAGAATTAGTTTGTGGAACTTCTACATTTTCATATGTTAATCCAGTCTCTAAAGACATGAAAACCCCTGTTGCTCCTGAATTTGATACTCCAATGTCATCCAAGATGAAAGACAATTCTGACTTTTTCATGTTTACCTTGAGAACACCAGTTACCCATGTCTCCCAAGTTTCTATGCTTTGCAAGCCTCAGACCACAATCAATGCAAATACTGCTGCAGAAACAGACATATCCTGCTTGTCGGAAGGAGTTACAGACCTTACTAATACGCCAATTATGTCCTCCAAAGAAGACAGTACTGAACAGGAAACTAATGTCATAAAGAATACAGTCCGTAATGCCATTCTAGATCTCCTTGCTCCTGAATCTACTTCACCAGAAACCAACTCCATGCACTCCTCCCATATCAATCGAACAATAGAGAGGAAAGACATCGGAGCCCATATGGGTATTAATACATGCTTTGCTCGTTGGAAGTTTCACCTATGGCAGGACTGTAAACTTATCCACCAAGGTTGGTGTTGGATTTTCTTGCTGTGGCTTTTCCTCTTCAACTTTTTTCAGCCAAAGGATCGCCTTCTCTTCTTGAGCAGACTGGTGGGAGGGGGTATACTGTTACGACTCGGTCGTCCCATTTCCAGGGGGCGATGTAAGGGGACTGTCAGATGCCTGGGAATCACCTTAAACGCTTATCTAGAGTCCCTTGCTGACTCCTGTTTGTTTCTCTTTTCTCCATGGTACACTTGTGTAGTACTACATTTGCTTCCTGGGACTGCAAATCCCATAATGCACAGCTTGGTAGTCAGGAAAACCTGGATTCTGTTTCCCATTGTTTTCAATGGGAGAAGTCCAGTTGCTCCTTTTCACTGGATCCTCTCCTCCAGGACTTGCAAATGTCCGAAACCACACACACTTGATACCTCTCCTGTGCAGCCCAGCTTGGAACTGCTTATAAGCAGCCATTTCCTCAAGCTCCCCGTCGTGCATCGGAATTCGATTCCTTTGTGTTACAGACCCTTTGTCGGATGGTGTTCCAGTTTTGTTCCTGTTCCTGTTCTGTTCCAGCCTGATCCTGTTTCCTGTTTCTCTGCCCTGCTCCTGATTGTTCCAGCCAGAGTCTGCTCCCTACTTCTTAGCCTTGTACCTGTTTGTTTCTTCCAAAGCCTGCTCCCTGTTTCTCTGCCCTGCTCCTGCCTTGTTTCAGCCTGAACCTTCTCTCTGTTTCCCAGTCCTGTTTACTGCTCATTTCCTACTCCCTGTATTCCAGTCCTGTCCTTGCCTGTTCCAGCCAGAGCCTGTTCTCAGTTTCCCAGTCCTGTCTCTGTCTGTCCCAGCCAGAAGTTTGCGCCCTGTTTTCAAGTCCTAGACCCGCCTTTGCTTCAGCCTGAGCCTGTTCCTAGTTCTAGCCTCTGCCTCTTTGTTTGTTCCCTTCTGTTTCTGTTTCTTCTTGGTTCTTTGTGTCTGGTAAGTGTTCTATCAGTCTTCACCAGTGTATACGTGTCCTCCTGTGTACTGGGGTTGGCTCCTGGTTTCCAGGAGGCAATTCCAGCCCCCATCCTTGTCCAGTGTTATACGTTGTATTTCGTGCCTAACAGTGACAGTGTGCTATTGCTGTTTTCTCAGGAATCGCCACTGTGTTTCCAGCTGAACCCACAAGAGCGTGTCCTGTGTATGTAAGTACTATCCTTGTTTGTGCTCTAGGGTCCAGAGACAGAATCATTTCTGCTGCCTCCTTTCTATGGGGCTGGCAGGGTGACTATCTGTAAGAGCAAACTGCACAGAGGCATTGAGATTCCCTGTCACTGTGGGAGGTTCTGCGCCTTACTCTGTGTACAACCCCAGCGTGTTTGTCCACTGGTAATCCGTTTCCTGTTTGTTCACACAAGGGTTGCTCTGCTTTTACTTTCCTGTTTCCTGTGCCTATCCATAGCTGTCCCTTCCGTGTATGCCTTTAGCTGCTCCTCTGCCCCAGTGTACTACCTCTTTAGGATATTCGGTGACCTCAAGGGGTGTCCCAACCAAAGTCCTGATCAGACCCGCCCGAAACCGTGACACATATAATTAGTTACTAGCCCGTGGGAGTTGGTGGTCCCTGGTGGTTCAGGCCCCCCCAATTGAATTTTTTATTTGCCCTGTGTTGGTGGCAGTCCCCGGGGCTGCAGGAGGGCCGAGCGGACCCCATGCATTTAATTTGTAATTAGCCCCTGGGCGGTGGCGGGCCCTGGGGCTGCGGTGGGGTGGGTTTCCACCCCATTCATTATAAATAAGCCCCAGGGAGGTGGCCGTCCCTGGGGCATCAAACTGCTCTACAAGAGGGCCCTTTGTGCCCCCCTCCTTTATTTCAAAATGCTCTTGGGACCTGGCCCACACAGGAACTTCTTAAAAACAAGTGCGTAAGCTTCTGCTTGTTTTTTTTATTTTTTTTATTGCTATGAATTTGTGGCTCCACTGCAAATTAAGGGCAAATGGTTTTTAAACAAATATTTTTTGCGTGGGAGGTGTCCCTTTGGGACCCCAAGACCAGAGCTAAGGGGTTAGGGTGTCCCTACACTGGCCTCTTTTATTTTTGAATCTTTTTTGTGGGATTCGGCAGAAGCTGAGTCCCAAGATGGCTGCCAATACCTCTTGGTTGGAGTGTTGGCAGCCAATCAGAGCTCTATATTTCCCTGCATGAGCTCATTATTATTCACAAACCCTTTCAGCCTCTAGATATCAATATTTCTTTTTCTTTTGATATTCCAAAAGTACTGAGCGGATTTACAGCAAATACCAAAAAGCACTCTTTCTGTACCAAGAGCTACGTTTCTACCAAATTTGGTGTAATTCAATCCAGATGTTCGGGCTGTAGTCATGTCCAAAATCCCAAAGGGAATTATAATGGAAATGCACATTTTTTGACTCTCCCCTTTTTCTCTGCTCCTGCTTGAAGGATCACCCCAAATCTTCCTATGTACAACAAACTTCTCTAGAACACCTTTTGTTGCAAAATTTTGTGAAGATTTGTCAAATGGCAACAAAGATATAGGAAAGTGAAAAATCACTTTTCAATGGAAACATGGTCCTAGCCACAACTACCTACTGGCCAATATGTTTATATACGTATTGGTGGTTGCCAGTAGGTAGTCTATAAACACAAGTCAAAAAAAGATTTTTCTATAGAAACTAGGTCCTAAATGTGGGTGGATGGTAAACTCCGCTCTGCTGATGAAGTTAGCAGAGTTTGCCTAATGCGCATGGAGCACAGAGTTTGGCAAAAACTCCATCACTGCAGCATGGTGGAGTTTACTGGTGAGGCAACGCCCACCCCTCATTTTTTGACAGATGAGTCAATTGCATGCTGTGCAATATTAACAAGCCCCAACATGACCGCTACATTTTCCAGCTTCTGATCACAGGCTCATGGCACATTACTTGTTGTAATGCGTGTGGCTTGCGTGAACACTCTTTGTCTGCTCTGAGTTGCCGTTGGGACTACAGTGCAGCCAACAAGCCGGTTGGGCTGGCACAGTGGTGCTGGTGCAGTACCAAGGAGAGAGGCTAAACAGGGTTATTGGCAGTGCTGTGGACTTGTGGTCAGGTCTCTGGGAGATAATTTACAAAAAGAAGTGCAGGAAATGAAAGAGGTGAATGGCAGGAGTGGTACCGTGCAGCGCTGAGGTGAGCAATTTTACCATGTGTTAACACAATGCCGAGAAACAGGTGCTACACAAAATATGTATCTGCTAGGGCAAATTGTGTTGCCTTCTCTTTGAATTTTATGTGTCTGGTTGGCTTGCTTGCACGCTGTTTTCATTCCTATTTTGGGCTCCTGAGTGAGTCCCAGAAGTACTTCGGCCTGGAAGTTAATTGAGTAGTTTGTATGTAATTTGTAAAAGCCTGACTGAGCTGTATGCTGAAGGAAGGATTTATCTCTTCCACAGACATCCTGAGCAAAATCACAGGAGAGACTTTGCGCAGGCGGAACCCCACTGAATCTCACACAGTTTTTATATAACTTGAAGTTTAACTATGTGAGTTCTGCCCACCCCTAGTCCTGACTACAACTACTTACTGCCAATATGTGTATATACATATTGTTGAGCAAGCTGGAGAACTGGAAGGACAGCTGGAACTTAGAGTCCCACTCCGCTGTTCTGGGGTGCCTCCTTCAACTTCCAGAGAGGGCCGTGTTGTCTCACAGCAGCTAACACCAGCAACTAGAACACCGGCCACAACAGCATCAGAAGAATTGGCCCTAACCTCTGCATTGTCTTGGTTTTAAATGGCAGGTCTTTAGTCTAGTACAAAGGCAAAGGCAAACAATGTAGAGCAAGTGGCAGCACCAATAACCATTCAGGGGATGTTCCCGGAGTATCTGGATGACCCAAAAGAGGCGTATGTTATCAAAACCCATTGATGCATTGATATGTGAAGATGCGCCAATGGCCAGAGCTAAGCAGGCTGGTAATAAAGTATCTGTCTTGTACTGTAGCCAGAAAAACACCAGTATGAGTGACAAATGGGGCAAAAAGTTAAGGGTCTTGGGGGGTCTACTGCAATCAGCTCAGTTTTCACACATACACACACACACACACATATATATATATATATATATATATATATATAGATAATTATATACAGATTTATATATATATATATATATATATATTGTTTTGTGTGAGGACATTCATATATATAGGTATGTGTTGCTCCTGTAAAACCACTGCATCTCCACTGCTGTGGAGTCAGAACTGGTGGATCCCTACCATTGGGTAGATAAAATGGGTGCATCTCTGCATTGTTTCCTTCGGCACAAGGCTCCTGTTTCCCTGTCAACAACATCGTCGATGACGCTGTTGAACTCTGCATGGCAGCCATTGAGTTCATCAGGATCAGCACATCACCTCGCCCTCAATGCAGCCGGCAACTGCACCCAAACTCCATTGCACCTTGGCTCTGATGTATTGCCACAGCTGCAGGGGGAACTTCAACGCATCTCCTCAACTGTATAGGAAAATTCAGCACATCTTTTCGACAGCCTGGTTTAGAACCAACACAATGCTCTTGCACTCTGCTATAAGGTGTTTTGTTTCTGCTGTCCCAACTGGGTCCTGGTAGCCGACCCACTCTCTATTGTGATTGGCCTGAACTTTTGACTTTGTCCCAGTCCTGCATGACCAGATATCCCTGGTTGGTATATTTTGCTTCTAAACGGTATGTTAATCGCTTTTATTGTATACAAATCTTTGTGTCTTTATGTACTTTATTTTGAGATAAAAGCAAAGAGAATGCTATTCTTTACTTTTAACTTTGTCAAGTGAACCACCTCATTAAAATTGACTCAGTAACCTTTGGATAGTTTGTAACCATTTAGCACTTCACCTAGCACACCACCCTACTCTCACTATACCCTCAACTACACTCATCATTGCGGCAAAACAGAAGACCTCTCATAAAGAGCCTACTTTGCAGGGCCTGTTGAGCATTGCAGTGCCAGCCCAACGAGGAGCAGCCCAATGATGAATCATGACACCCATTTGGGTGTGTGGGAGATCTATCTTCTGATCACTCAGATCTCTAAACCAGTGGCGCAGCCCCTTCTCACCTTTCGTTCCTCCCCTCGGGTTCCTACTGCTAAGCTCTCAATTTTTCATAGGAAAAGTGGCCCTTTTATGCATTGCTACAATTAGAGAGGAGGATGGGTGCTGGACCTTTAATACTTCCTAGTCACTCCTTTGAATTGTCTGTGCATCGGTAGCCTGTTGTAGTTGGATCCTTAAATTGATTTGTTTTGGCTTGTGGATCTGTTAGACATGTCAGCCTTAGGGTAGTCTTTCCCCCAAATATTTTGTCTGCTTGCCTCTGATTTTTATGAATTTGTTTTAGTTGGCCTTAAGACTCTGCACTTCACCACTGCTAACCCATGCTACAGTGCTGGTGCTTACGCCCCTAAACATGGTTTAATTGGTATATACCTAATTGGCATATCCCTAGTAAAGTACTACATGTGTCCAGGTCCTGTAAATTGAATGCTGTAAGTGGGCCTGCAGCACTGATGGTGCCACCCACATAAGTAACCCTTTAAACATGTCGAGGCCTGCTGTTGCAGTCTGAATGCAGTGCCACACTGCCATGTCGACTTGTCATTTAAAACCCCTTGCCAAGCCTTAAACTCCCCTTTTAGGATATATAAGTCAACCCAACTTAGGCCCTAGGACTCCGAAAGGGCAGGGTGCTACGTAATTCAAAGTAAGAACATGTACCTTTCAGTTTTACATGTCCTGGTAATGAAAAACTCCTCATCTTGTTTCACTAATGTGAGGCCTATCCCTCTCATAGGATAACATTGGGCATTCCTTATTATATTTAAAAAGTTGGCATATTCCAGCTTTTAGCCCTGTGTAACTGGGGTGCGTGACAGTTGGGCTTTGTGAATTCCCTTTAAACAGCCACACACAAAGGGAGCTTAAATTACTCGATGGACCTTGATGGGCCACACAGACAGTATGGGTGGGAGGAGCTGACCACAGCCTCACACTTATACCTGTGTATGGGGTTTGCCCAGTCCCTGTACGAAGGGCAGCATAATGCCTTGTAGTGAATCTGGAGCTAGGGCAGGATAGTAGGATCTCTGTGCATTCAAACATTTCAAAGACTTCCTTGTCATCTTGAAAAATTGAGTAGGCTTTGCATACACATGTGCCAGAGGGATGCCCATCTTCTAGAACCCTCCACACCCTGTTGGAAACCTCTGAACCAGGAAGAGATTCTGAGAAACAGTGGAAAATGCAGGAAAAAGAGAATGAAGGACCTTGTATGGGCAAACTCCTAGCTGGAGTTGAAGGAAACCCTTGACTTGTACTTTCTTGGACTCTGTTGGATGTTTGTCTGTCTTTGGCATGCAGTATAAGGTAATAACTAGTATAGTGTATCTTGCTGGACTGACAAAACTATAAAATGGGTCTCATACTAGTACTCTCTCCACACAGTTTGCACTAGATACAAATATATAAGTATATGGTGGCACAGATACACTGGATGGGGGAAGGAGAGCAGAAAAAGAGAGAGAAAACAAATGGTCTTCAATGCTGCACTCTAAACATTCATTATATTCTGCCCAAAATATTGAAATGTAAAGGAGCAGTAATATTTTGATAATTCTTGGAGCTGTACCAAAGAGTTTTCTGTTATCAAACAATGGTGTAAAAGTCATTGTAACTACCTGTTTATATAATGTAATTAAAATGTATGTTTGGAATTGGGACTTGATTGTCCATACAGTTTGGCACTTCAAAAAATAAAAGCGCAAACTCTTTAGTATTAAATTAAATTAGAAGTGATAATATGTTCTTATCACCTAAATGGTATTTTAGTAACTCTTTTAAAACCTGATAGGTGGCCAGGAAGCAGTGACATCTGTGAAGTGCAGGCAGGCACTGTAACCTGTTCTGGCCATGGGACATTGTTGACCCAAGGACATTGCAAGGAACCCAGACAAAAAAGCAGGTCCTGGGTTTGGGACACACTTTCTGGCTGGATGGAAGGAGTTGGGTGCTTGAGCTTAAAAGGGGCCTTGAAATAAGAAGCAGGTTATCACGAGCTACAAGGGCAAGTGGTCAGGTCCCTGAACTCTCCTTCATTGGAGGGAGAGCAGTAATTAGCAAGCTCCAGAAAATCATTCTAACACGTTAGAGTCCTGGAGGCCTAAAGCTAACAGTCCTGGTGGCTGGAACATGCTAAACATAAAAACTCCTCCCAACCTTGATGAATTTGGCCAAAGAAATTCACCTTTGATCCACCTATTTGTTTGCTACACTTGAGATAATTTTACTGTGGTGCCCTGAGGCTTGGGGTCAATGAAAAATATCATCTTGCCGTAGCCAGGACCTGTATATCATCTGGTTGTTGGAGTCCTAACCCTCAAGGAGCAACTCATAGCTACTGGAACCATGGGGTGAGTCGGGACGCCTAATAGACCTTCAAAGACTTTCTGGAAGAAGATCCAGAAGGTTGGAGAAGTTTAATGCAACTTTGAAAGTGAACCAACTCGACGTCGTGAGTCAAGCCAGCTTACGTCGACCGCGACCCGGCCTGACTTTCATGTTCATCCCACTGAAAAGCTCCAGAGCCCCAGACTGCCAGGATTTTACCGGGGGCTTGTGGAAAGGCAATTTGATGGCTTTGAATCGAAATTGGCTTTCTGTGGAGGGTATTCCAATGTCAGAGAGAAAAAGCTCCAACAAGGTTTCTAAGACCGAACGTAAAATGTTGACAGAGTCTTCTTGCGCAGCATATCCAGAGAGGGCTCCAGGGAGGCCGGCTTCAAATTCATGTTCATCCAGGACGAAGATTTCCTTTCTAAAAAATCATCTAAGTCAGAACGTAGAATTCTTCACCGAGGTCTCCCATGACGCGTATCTGAAGAATTCTCCAGGAAGATCGTCCCGGTGAGAAAAATCTTCAAGAAAAAGACTAAGGTGGTCAGTATGACATTGGCAGTGAGTAATAAAGTGGCGGTAATGCTGCCAATAGGCTAGCAGTAATTACGCCAAATTATGACCATGGTGGTGATAACTCCCATAGACAGCCAATGCACCACACCAACCGCCAGGGTGTAAACACCACTGACCACGGCGGTAGCCATCAACAGCCAGGTGGAAGACAATGTACCGCCCACCATATTCTGACATAGCACACTGCCATGATTTCCTGGAGTGGTACCAACGCCATCAAAAGCCTGGTGGAAACAGAACACAGAAGACGAAAGACTCACCCTCTGAGACACAGGCAAGATCAAGGCCGCCATGAAACCGGAACTTAAAGTCTTCCCAATGCTCTGCTACCCCATGCTCCACCTAGCACACCAACGCCACCGCTGACAGGGAGTACAGCTGCCTAGCACACAAGGGAGGGAGGAAAAGGAGTGACACACACACACGCACAACACACACACGCACAGCACACACCAAACACACACACACACCATACACACAACAAGCTGCAGAGGAAAAACAATGTCACAGGACCCACATCATAATAAAGCAAGGACTACAGCATTCCAGAACTGAAAGTGTAATTGGATGAAAACAGCCACCATATTGTCCATGTGATAAGATACACATGAGTCACTGTACAGAAAGGGCCAATGGCCAGTCCAAAGTATAAAAGGCTCACATGGCCACGGGGCACAGTCCAAGCCAAAATTCCTTGCCTGATGTAATCTGCAGTACACTGTGCAGGGCATCATGGTGGGAATGGCCAGGCACCTGGGGGGGGCACTTGCCCACTAGTTCTGGAAGGGGCTCTCTGCCCATTTTCCTATGCTGGGGAATGCAAGGTCACGGTCTCTGAAGTGGGGAACTTGCCCACTGGTTCTGGAGGGGGCTCCATGCCCATTTCCCTATGCTGGGGAGTGCAAGGTCACATTCTCTGAGGTGAGGGCTGCTTTGTCCCAGCTTGAGGTGAGGGCTGGTGTGTTCCAGCCTGCGGTGAGAGATGCTGTGTCCCAGCCTGAGGTGAGAGCTGCTGTTTCCTAGCTTGAGGTGAGGTCTGCTGTATCCCAGCTGGAGGTGAGGGCACCTTGACCATTGCTGTTGGGGGGGCTCTTGCCCCTCTTAGTTGTTGGAGTGGAAACCTTCCCTTTCCTATGTAGTGGAGTGGGATCCTTCCCTTTCTTGGGTGGTGAAGTGGGTCCCTTCCCCTTCTTGGGTGGTGAAGTGGGATCCTTACCTCTCTTGGGTGGTGGAGTAGGATCCTTCCCTCTCTTGCCTCCACGACTAGGAGGTGACTCCACTGTCCCTGTGGACTGTTTGGCTGAGGTGCTGGGCTAGGTCATTGGGAACCTGCTCTAACGGGCAAGACAGGGGGTGGAGGGGGATGGAAGTGGTCAAGACGTGCAAGGAAAAGCTTCTTAGGGGCTTTGGTGTGGGATGTGGGAGGAGGGATGGGAGTGGAGGTTGAGGGAGTGTGCTGATGTGAGGTGGATGGCTCTTGGATGTTTGTGTGCATGTGTTTTTGTCTCTTAGGAGGTAGGGGGCAGACAGGGTGGAAAAGGGCACAGGGGCCGCATGGATGAATGTTGTGGAGGTGTCTGCAAGTGAGGTGTGTGTATTGTTTGGTGTGGTGATGGTGGCTGTTGATGCAGTGCATGCAGGTGTGAGTGTGGATGTGACTGGGAGCGAGGTGAAGGGGGAGGGGGAGACAGTGGAGGTAGAGGATGTGGTTGTGTGTGCAACTGTCTGTTGTTTGTGTGAGTGCTTGTTGCCTGAAGTGTGCTGCCCGTTTTTGTCTGTGCCACTCTTGTGTGATGGTTTGTGTGCATTCTTGTCTTTATGTGTGAATGGGATGGGTTGGGGTTGAGGAGAGTGGGACTGGGATGTAGTAGTTGGAGGGGGGATGGTAGGAACAGGGGCAATGGCTGCCATCAGAGAGGAGGCCAGAGCCTGGAACGATCTCTGTTGGGGCACCAATACACTGTGAATGCCCTACAGGAATGCATTGCTGCATTTGTGATGCCAGCCCCTGGATGGCATTCACCATGGTTGACTGCCCTACAGAGATGGCTCTAGGAGGTCAATAGCCTCCTCACTCTGGACAGCAGGGCTTACTGGGGCAGGGCCTGAGGTACCTGGGGCAAAGGAAATGCCCACCCTCCTGGGTGAGGGGGAACGGGCAAATCAGTGAGGGGCTACTGGTAGGGAGGTGCTGGTACGGGGTGTTGGCTGTACTCATAGCTTGGGTGGACCCAGAAGTGTCCGCCACCACCAGGGAGCTTCCATCGGAGGAGGTATCAGAGTCAGTGTTGTCATCTCCTGTGTTCGCCGTGGTGCTCCCCTAGCCCTCCATCCCACTGGCCCCCTCAGCATCTGTGAACTCTGCCTCCTGGGTCCTGTGGGATGCAGTTCCCTCTGTCACAGGTTCCCCTGCTCCTCCACCAGATGATGCTAATGCACACATGGACAGGATGACAGAAGAAAATAGGGTGGGGAGAGAGAAACGGAGCACTGGGTCAATTACCGCACCAATACCACATATGGCATACACATTACCATCACACACAGGGATCAGGATTGTGTCCCATGCATCACATTGACATTACATTGGCTAGGTACCACAGCAAGATCAGAGCCAAATGCGGCCAACTGCACCCCTCCTGGGACCCCCTACACCCTGTCTGTCATAGTATGTAACCTAGCTATGTTACCAGGTTTAGCAATACACCCATTACCCTTGAGCTGGATCATTCTGCTTTCTCTGAGCTGGCATTCAGGGGCACCCACTAACTGACACCCACCACCAGGTTTTCATGCCACCTGCCAATCATAGTTGTAACTCATACTGTACTAACCCCCTTGTAGCTGCTGTGATGCCCCCCAGTGCCCGTCCAGCTCTAGGCAGGCCACCGCCAGTGTGCGGGCCATCGGGGGGGATCAGTTTCCAACGGGCACCCTCCCTCATTGGGAGGCCATCCCCAGCTGGGCCTCAGCAGTCTTCCAGGCCCAGCATCTGAGGTCCTCCCACCTCTTCCTACAATGGGTGCTCTACCTGTTGTAGACCCCCAAGGTCTGCACGTCCTTGGCTATGGCACGCCACAATCCCTTCTTCTGATGGGTGCTGACTTGCAGAGGAAACACAGACATGAGGACACCGTTGCACATACAATCCAGCCTGTCACATATGGCTCACAAATCCCTTTCCATCCCCATTGGTGCACACATTACTCAGCGCCCACCGTGTACACTACCACCAGACATCCGACCTCTCCAAATGACATGATGCTTGCTCACACATCTCCATGCAACCCTGTCACATGCCTCGGGCCCAAGGTGTACTCACCTGTTGGTCTGGAGGCCCATACAGCTGCCCATTCTGGGGTAGGATGCCATCCACCAAATGGTCCAACTCCTCCGAAGTGAAGGCAGGGGCCCTTTTCCCAGTCACACGGGCCATGGCAGGATCCAGACACAGGTCACAACAGCACACGCAGTGTAGGTGCTGTCCTGTGGAAAATCAGGAATCTAGTGAGGTTATGGACAGAAAACGGCAGTCACGTCAGTGGTGGTGTGCACCATCACTGCCGCCGGTGATCCCCATTGGCTACTGTACTCCATAGAGCCCCATGTTATCCAATGAGGAATAGCAAGGCGGTGCTAGACCACATTCTCCATGATGCGCAGTGCCAGCAAAGTTTCCTCAGTTCACCTGTCCCTACACACATGACAGGCGGTTTACATTTTATGGTGGTGGACAATATTTAGATAATCGAGAACTGCGTCATTTCCATTTTTTGCACATACATTGCCATTCCCAATGACCCATCACGTTCCACACTATGTACACTGAGGTGATAGATCCATTGTTTAAATTGTGAGAGCCTACTCACTCTTGTGTCCCTTAGGTGCCTACCACTGTGGAGGAATCAGAGACGAGACAAGTCCCCATGTACACACACCTTGTGGGCTTGGCTACACTGGAGGAGAGGCATATAATTCTCACCTACAGACTGGACAGGGCCACAATCACAAAGCTATGTGCTCAATTGTAGCCAGATCTGATATCAGCTATCCGTCATCCCACTGGAATCCCCCCTCTAGTGCAGGTTCTATCAGTGCTCCATTTCCTAGTACATGGTTCATTCCAAGTGACAGTGGGCATGGCAGCAGGAATGTCACAGCCAATCTTCTCAATCATGCTGGCAAGGGTTTTGTCTGCCCTGGTGAAATACATGTGCAGTTACATTGGTTTTCCCCAGGAGGAAGATTTGGCCACTGTGAAGGCAGGATTCTATGCAATGAGACATATACCCAACATTATTGGGGCGATTAACGGTACAAATGTTGTGTTTCTCCACCCCCCTGCCAGAATGAATAGGTGTTCAGGAATCAGAAGAGTTTCCACTCACTCAGTGTGCAAATGGTGTGCCTGGTTGACCAGTACAGTTCCCACGTCACTGACAAGTATCCTGGGTCGGTGCATGCAGCCTTCATCCTGAGAAATAGCAGCATTCCACATGTGATGGCACAACTACAGAGGCACAGGGTGTGGCTAATTGTTGAGCCAGAGTCCCCACCCAATGTATGTCAGTGTATGCTTTCTGGTGTTGACCCTATACCATTGTGTAAGGCTACTGTTTGTCCCTCAATGCTTGCAGGTGACACTGGCTACCCAAACCTATTGTGGCTCCTGACCCCTGTGAGGAATGCCAGGACAGGCGCTGAGAATCGTTATAATGATGCACATGGGTGAACCAGGAGAATTATTGAAAGGACCTTCAGCCTCCTGAAGGCCAGGTTCAGATGCCTCCATCTAGCCAGTGGATCCATGTGCTACTCACCGAGAAGGTCTGCCAGATAGTAGTGTCATGCTGCATGTTGCACAACCTGACCCTTAGGTGACATGTTCCTGATCTGCAGGAGGAGGAGACTGGAAATGCACCTCTGGCAGCAGTGGACGCTGAGGACAGTGAGGATGAGGAGGCAGAGGATGAGGATGTGAACAACTGAACATCAGTTACACATCTATATTTCCAATGACACACAGGTGAGACAGTGGAACTGACCATTCCTGTGATTATTGATGTGTTCTGTGTGGCTGTAGCAGGGTGGCATTCACTACCTTTGCATCTCTACTTACTGTCAGCTATGGCTTCTCATTTCACAGATGTTGGTGATATGACAACACTGAACTGATGTGATGTCTACAGACAGATACAGGTCTTAAAATGTATGCTATCACAGTGTTCAGATCATTTGCACAAGATGTAACTGTTTCCAAATATGCACATTTTCATCACATAAACACTTTCACTTAGGTTGTGTTCAAGGGTGTTCATTGTAGTGCAAATAATTGACAGAAAAGTGCAATAGAATGGGGTGGTGGTAAAGGTTAGTCTGGGGTATTTTCCAGTCTGTTTGTAGGAAAGGTCCAGTGTCCAAGGGGCCATAGGAAAGGGAGAAAAGGCAGTTCAAAGTGGACAAGGTGAAAAGATGGGACACTAGAGGGACATTCAGTAGGGTCTCATTTCCAGGTGGTGGTCTTGGCCAGTGTCTCTGGCTTCTGTCTGGGTCACAGGGAACATTTGTGGGGCGGTTCACCTTCTGCAGAAGGAGGGGTCCTGTGGCCTGTGTGTTCTGTGGCAGGGCCTCCTGCTCACTAGCTGCAGCAGAAGTGGTGGGCTGGTCAGTAGACTGGCTAGTGGTAGGGCCCCGCTGGTGTGCTGTCCATTCCCTCATGTTGTTGGCCATATCTGCCAATACCCCTGCTATGGAGACCATGGTGGTGTTGAGGGCCTGCAAATCCTCCCTGATCTCCTGATGGTGTACCTCCTGCAGCCGCTTGTTCTCCTGTATGTTGGTAAGGATCTGGCCCATCTTGTCATGGGATTGTTGGTAAGCCCCCAGGACATTAGTGAGTGCCCCCTGGAGAATCAGTTCCCTGGACCTGTCCTCTCACTGGCACACAGCGGTCCTCCCAGTGTCCCTGTTTCCCTCTGCCTCTGTCCCCTGAATGGTGTGCCCACTGCCGCTGACCACAAGTCCCTGATTGTCTTGGGTGTGAGGTGTGGACTGGGGACCCTGTACAGGTGGGCACACTGCTGATTGACGTGTCGTGGGGACAGAGGTGTGGGGATGTTGGGTGGGTGCTGTGGTGTTGGATACTGATGTTGAGGCTCTGTGGTGGACTGTGAGTGGGCTGGGGTGGCCGACTATCCAGTGGTCCCTGATTGGCTAGGTAGTTCATCCAGATCCTGAAGTCCAGAGTTAATGGCATCACAGGGGGCGTCTTCTGTTGGGGGACTGGTTGGTCGTGGCGCCCCCTCGCCGATGAGATTGGCTGGGGCACCTGCGGGGATGTAAGTGATGTATTATACTTCATGTCTGTGACATATTGTATATCCCTTGCTTCCCGTCTATTGTTGCTGTTGCCCTGCCACCTTTGTGTATGGTGATGGATTGTGGGATTGTTATTTCTCCTTGCTGTCCATGCTTTGGTGATGGGTGTCCATGCAGGGCTGGGATTGCTGTCCATGCATTGGTATGGCATTCAGGGCTTGGTATTGGTGTTAGTTATATGTGTAGGTGCAGTATGTGGGATGGAGTGGAGTGATGGACGTGAGGGTGAGATGGCATGCAGGTATGGGGGTGATAAGTAGTAAATATTGACTCACTAGTGTCCAGTCCTCCGGCTACTCCAGCGAGTCCTTCAGGATGCAGTATTTGCCAAGACTTGTTCCTCCCATGCTGTGAGCTGTGGGGGGCAGGTGGGGGTCCACCGGCATTCCTCTGTATGTCGAGCTGGTGCCTTGCTGCCACGGAACATAGCTTCCCCCGTAGGTCGTTCCAGCTCTTCCTGATGTTGTCCCTTGTTCTTGGATGCTGTCCCACGGCATTCACCCTGTCCACGATTCTCTGCCATAGCTCCATCTTCCTGGCAATGGATATTTGCTGTACCTGTGCTCCAAACAGCTGTGGCTCTACCCTGACTACTTCCTCGACCATGACCCGCAACTCCTCATCTGAGGAGTGGGGGTGCCTTTGTGGGTACATGGGTGTTGTGTGGTGTGTGTTGTGCAGGGGATGTTAAGTGATGTGGTGGGATGTGGGATGTGGGGTGGGTGACGGATGTGTGGGTGTTTGTAATGTGTGTGCGTAGTTGTCCCAGTGGTCTTCATTTTAGTCTTGTGGCACTTATTGGTATTTGCCGTGGGTGGTGTGTGATGTGGGTGGGTGTTTTATAGTGCTATGGGTGTGTGGGTGTGGTGTGTGTATGAGTGTCAGGTGTCTGTGTTTAGTTTTGGCCAATGTTCTTTTCCTTTGTATTAGGGTGGCCATTGTGAGCGCGCTGGTGGTTACCGCTGTAGGAGGCTAGCCTGGCTTATAGTGGGTACCTGATGGTACTTACACCTTGTGCCAGGTCCAGTTATCCCTTATTAGTAGATTATTAGTGTTCTAGCAGCTTAGACTGATAGAGGTAGCTATATCAGAGTAGCTTAGGCTGAACTAGGAGACATGCAAAGCTCCTACTATACCACTTATATCATATAGTACTATATCATAAGAATCACAATACTCAGAATTACTAAAAATAAAGGTACTTTATTTTAGTGACAATGTGTCAGAAATATCTCAGAGGATATACTCCCTTAGGAGGTAAGTAAAATACACAAAATATACAGACAAACCAAAATCAGGTAAGTAAACAGTTAGAAAAGTAGTGCAAACACTGTACAATACAATAGGATGCAATAGGCCTAGGGTCAACAAAAAACATATACTAAGAAAGTGGAATGTGAACCACTTAGGGACCCCTGGCCTAGTGTAGTGTGTAGAGGGTCACTAGGAGTGTAAGAAAACACTAAGGGTGTCCAAGATATCCCACCCCAAGACCCTGAAAAGTAGGAGTAAAGTTACCCTACTTCCCCAGAAACACACTAAAGTCGTGATAGGAGATTCTGCAACAACCACAACTGACTGCAAAGCACTGATGACGGATTCCTGGACCTGAGGATCTGCAAATGAAGGAGACCAAGTCCAAGAGTCACGAAAGTGTCCGGGGGGGCAGGAGCCCACTAAACCCCGGCTGAAGGTGCAAAATGGCTGCCTCTGGGTGGAAGAAGCTAAAGATTCTGCAACAACGGAAGATGCCAGGAACTTCTCCTTTGCACAGAAGATTTTCCACGGCGTGCTTAAGGATGCAGAGTTATTTCCACACAGAAAGATTGCAAAAAAGCCTTCTAGTTGCAAAGGTTGTGGTTAAAGAAAATGGGTGCTGCCCGAGCCCAGGAAAGACCAGGAGGTCATCCCTTGGAGGAGGAGACAGAGGGGGCACTCAGCAGCACAGAGAGCCCACACAGAAGCAGACAGCACCCGCAGAAGCACTTGAACGCGGGTTCAAAGAAACTGAGCATGGCGGTCATCTCAACACTACAAAGGAGGGTCCCACGAAGCCGGTGGTCAACTCAGCGAGTTGAGCAATGCAGGACGGAGTGCTGGGGACCTGGGCTATGCTGTGCATGAAGGATTCCTTGCAAAAGTGCACAGAAGCCCTAACAGCTACAGTTCATGCAGTACACAGGATTACTGTCTGGCGTGGGGATGCAAGGACTTACCTCCACCAAATTTGGACAGATGGACCACTGGAATGTCGGGGTCACTTGGATCCAGCTCCCGTGTTCCAGGGAACACAATCGTCAAGATGAGAGGGGACCCAGAGGACCGGTGAAGCAGAAGTTTGGCGCCTGCGTTAGCAGGGGGAAGATTCCGTCGACCCACGGGAAATTTCTTCTTGGCTTCCAGTGCAGGGTGAAGGCAGACATCCCTCAGAGCATGCACCACCAGGAAACAGTCGAGAAAGCCGGCAGGATTAGGCGCTACAATGTTTCTGGTAGTCTTCTTGCTACCTTGTTGCGGTTTTGCAGGTGTTCTGGACCAGTCAGCGGTCGATCCTTGGCAGAAGTCGAAGAGGGAGATGCAGAGGAACTCTGGTGAGCTCTTGCATTTGTTATCTCATGAGAAACCCACAGGAGAGACCCTAAATAGCCCTCAGAGGAGGATTGGCCACCTAGTCAGGTAAGCACCTATCAGGAGGGGTCTCTGACATCAACTGCTCGCACTGGCCACTCAGAGGCCTCCATCGTGCCCTCACACCTCTGCATTCAAGATGGCAGAGGTCTGGGACACACTGGAGGAGCTCTGGGCACCACCTCTGGGGTGGTGATAGACAGGGGAGTGGTCACTCCCCTTTTCTTTGTCCACTTTCACGCCAGAGCAGGGTCTGGGGGATCCCTGAACCACTGTAGACAGGTTTATGCAAGGAGGGCACCATCTGTGCCCTTCAAAGCATTCCCAGAGGCCAGGAGAGGCTACTCCTCTCAGGCCCTTAACACCTATTTCCAAAGGGAGAGGGTGTAACACCCTCTCTCAGAGGAAATCCTTTGTTCTGCCTTCCTGGGACTGGGCTGCCCAGACCTCAGGAGGGCAGAAGCCTGTCTGTGGGTTGGCAGCAGCGGTAGCTGCAGTGAAAACTTCAGAGAGCTAATTTCGCAGTACCCGAGGTCCATGCTGGAGCCCCGGGGATGCATTGGATTGGCATTCCAATACCAGAATTGGCATGGGGGGACAATTCCATGATCTTAGACGTGTTACATGGCCATATTCGGAGTTACCATTGTGAAGCTACATATAGGTATTGACCTATATGTAGTGCACGCGTGTAATGGTGTCCCCGCACTCACAAAGTCTGGGGAAATTGCACTGAACCAGGTGGGGGCACCTTGGCTAGTGCCAGGGTGCCCTCACACTTAGTAACTTTGCACCTAACCTTCACTAGGTGAGATTTAGACATATAGGTGACTTACAAGTTACTTAAGTGCAGTGTAAAACGGCTGTGAAATAACGTGGATGTTATTTCACCCAAGCTGCAGTGGCAGTCCTGTGTAATAATTGTCTGAGCTCCCTATGGGTGGCAAAAGAAATGCTGCAGCCCAGAGGGATCTCCTGGAACCCCAATACACCTGGTACCTAGGTACCATATACTATGGAATTATAAGGGTGTTCCAGTGTGCCAATCAATATTGGTAAAAACTGTCACTATCCTGCAGTGACAATTTTAAAAGCAGAGGGAGCATAAGCACTGACGTTCTGGTTAGCAGAGCCTCAGTGAAACAGTTAGGCACCAGGCAGGGAACACATTCAGGCCACAAACTATGAACACTGGGGTCCTGGTTAGCAGGATCCCAGTGAGACAGCCAAAAACAAACTGACATACAAGTAAAAATGGGGGTAACATGCCAGGCAAGATGGTACTTTCCTTCAACCGCCAATGGTTTACAGCCATTGAATGACCGCTGTGGTGATTCATGGGTCATAATGTGGTGGGTGTTGTTTTGTTGGTATGGGTGTTCATACTGCCACTTTAGCACTGACTTTTAGGCTGGGGGATTTGTGTTTGTAGCAGTATTCTGTGGGTTTGGTGTGTGTGTTATAATATGGCGAATGGATATACGCCACCGTAGCGGTATGTTGACGGCACTGCGGCAGTAAGCGGGATTTACCGCCAGTGTCTGAATTATGCCCTACGTCCGAAGGTATAACTTTGACCGAGGCCTCCCGCTCACTGTAGCTAAGCAGGGCTCCATTGTGGTCAGTCTCAAATCTTGACTTTGCCCCGGTCAACTTCCACCAGATGTCCAGATTGGGGTTTTAGATTCTATGCGCCAAAAAACATTTATTCTTTAAACATTCAAATCTCTTGTTCCCTTTATTGGATTTTTGTCATTTTAGTGCCAGTTTAAAGATAGAAATATAATCTATTTTTTTAAATTAGTGTTGTATTTTTATTGTGTTTTGTGTTTGACTT
Organism: Pleurodeles waltl; assembly: GCF_031143425.1. Lineage (NCBI taxonomy): Eukaryota > Metazoa > Chordata > Amphibia > Caudata > Salamandridae > Pleurodeles > Pleurodeles waltl. The sequence goes on along the minus strand of NC_090447.1, from coordinate 1,103,475,487 downwards.
ATTTATTGTTTTGTGATTGTTAAATTCTTTACACACTTGTCTACTAAATTAAACCTAACTGCTTGTTGACAGGCTAACAAAGGTGGAGCAGGGATTCATTTATTGAGACCTAACTGGACCTAGTGGGGTTAGTGGCCTATTTCTCAGTGTAGATACTTACCTGCCCTTACCAAGAACCTACTTTCCAACACCAACCGTATTTTGACTCATAAATCACTATGTCGGTTCATCCATGATGATCTTCCAAAGACAGCACTAACCACGGCGATCGGCGGCTCCCCCAGTAATACACCATATTGGATAGATTTAAAATCCACACAACTGACACACATTCACACACCTGACAGACCTACAAACTTCACTATAAAACACACCCCTTTACATATCAATATATTTTGAATCTAGAATGCAATACATAGAAGCCAGAGCCCGAAATCAGAGACATAGGGCCTCATTCCGACCCTGGCGGTACAAGACCGCCAGGGCCGGGGGCAACGGAAGCACCACCAACAGGCTGGTGGTGCTTCATTGCTCATTCTGACCGCGGCGTTAAAGCCGCGGTCAGAAAAGGGAATCCGGCGGTTTCCCGCCGGATTTCCCCTGCTTGGGCAGAACCTCCATGGCGGCGCTGCAAGCAGCACCGCCATGGAGATTCCGACCCCCTTCCCGCCATCCTGTTCCTGGCGGTTGTTACCGCCAGGAACAGGATGGCGGGAACGGGTGTCGTGGGTCCCCTGGGGGCCCCTGCACTGCCCATGCCAGTGGCATGGGCAGTGCAGGGGCCCCCTAACAGGGCCCCAGGGAGATTTTCACTGTCTGCATTGCAGACAGTGAAAATTGCGATGGGTGCAACTGCACCTGCCGCACCCCTGCAACACCGCCGGCTCCATTCGGAGCCGGACTCTGTGTTGCAGGGCCTTTCCCGCTGGGCCGGCGGGCGCCCGCCGGCCCAGCGGGAAAGTCAGAATGGCCTCCGCGGTCTGGCGGACCCTCATAGTACCATAAATTAGGCACCCCTCCAACTTTCATATAGCACTTATCCCACACCGGCACAACACACCCACCACGCATAGCAGCACCTCTACACATCATTTACTAGATGTCAACCCCTCACCACACAGCACCTCTACCCCATCATCTGTTTTTATGTTGTCTACCACCACCATGTCACCACCAAAACATCCCCGTTTCACAGTTGACGAGGTAAGAGTCATGATGGATGAAATTATCGGAGTATATCCACACTTATTTGGAGCCCAAGTCCAGGAGACTACAATTGTGAGGAAAATGGAAATGTTGCAAAGAATATTTGACAGGGTGAATTCTGAAGGCAGCTACCCACACACAAGGGAGGATATCAGGAAGTGGTGGAACAGTGGAAGGTGCGTTCCATGTCTGCCAGGCACCATCTGGTGGTCCTCATAACTGGCGGTGATCCACCACCTCCTCCCTTACAGTTCACATCATGGGAGGAGAAGGTTTTGGCCATTCTGTATCCTGAGGGCTTCACAGGAATACCTGGGGGAGTGGAATCAGGGAAGTCACAACACCAATATTGTCACCAAAATATATTGTTATGCATGCTCACTGATCAACTTTTTCCACTTTCACTGTCACACCACTCACCATCCTTGAGTCCAAATGTCTGAATACCCCTGTCTGGCATCTCACATGTGAAGGCAACTTACCTTTGGGCATATTATCTGTGCATGGTGTTGGTAGTACAGGGACTGACATCACTACAACTCCCAGCAGGCACTGTTCTACCATTACTAAAACCAGAACAGTGTACCATATTGAAAATGGCCTTGCATGTAAACTACTCAAAAACTCTGACGATGATGGACCTGGCACCAGTGGCACCAGTGGCACCAGTGGCACCAGTGGCAGTGGCCAAACTGTGCCAAGGATTCAGGCACATGAGGGTAGGGTATGTGGGGGGGATGGTGTGGGCCAGTGACATGAGACTGCTAGGGTTAGTTCTGGCCAGGACACCATCTCCCAAGACATGGGAGTCTACCAACAATCCCAAGGCGTGATGGCCAGGTACTTGCCATGCTCTGGGAGATCAAGCAGTTGCAGAGGAACAACCACCAGGAAGGCATGCAACACTATAAGCTCTTTTTTATTACACTGTGTAGCACATGGGCTGCCCAAATGTCAGGACTGACATAGTCAAGTATGTCTAAACATTTTTTACTTCTGCATAGGTGTCAATAAGTAACATCACACTGACCACTTAAGTAAGAGACATGTCAGACTGTGTCCCTCAGATTGGTAGAATTTGTCATCAGCCTGACCCTTATCACATACCAGTACCATGACTACCAAATTAACATACTCCATAATACAGAGGACAGTACAACAGTCCCTAATCAGAGAAACATCCACTTACAATGGTCAGGCATCTGTTGGCATGTTACTCACCCATGTCAGTGTTGACACACATGCACTGTGGTCTGCAATGAGGAAACACAATGATAGCTACATACAAGTCAAACAGGATCATAGTCAACACAATGCGTAGGTAAAGGGAATGGATTGCACGGGATGACATGTGTCAAAGACACATGATCACACATATGACACCACTGGACCCACATACCATGGCAAACAGGCCCATTGTATTGTACAGATCTCTGCCATCCCAGTAAGACTGGGCAGCCTGGGCATGGGACTCATACACTTCAAAAAAATGTAACACAGTACCTGGATCATTCCATGCCCACTTCACATGTCAAATCACCTAAAGCCACCTGCCATTGAGACAACTCAGAAACGTCCACATGAGAATGGCATTGTGGAGAGACCTGGAAGGAAAAAGTGATAAACAAGGAGTTTAGGCAGGTAAAGGTTTATATGAGATAGATAATTGTGTTACAAATATTGTTGTTTTTTTGATTGTGCATTTTGACTGCCCAAACAAAGGAGATCACAACTCCAAGTCTAAACTTGCCTGAAAGCCCGAGCTGTATACTGCATAGCATCAAATGAACTGTCTGATGGTCACACAGAGACCCTTCTCAACCAACAATGACCCCTCAAGTACCCCAAGGAGTCAATGAAATCACATAACATCACATACTTACACTCAGGTGAAGTACTGATTGATGAGATCTGCCTGCATGTCTCCACCTTCATCCTCATCATCGTCATCCTCAATTGGCATTTCTTCATTCTTACCTGGTGGAACTAAAAGCTCCCCCTCATCTGGGATGTATGGGATCTGTTGCCTCAGGGCAAGGTTGAAAAGCATGCATCAGGCCACAATGATCTGACACACTTTAGCGGGCAAGTAGAGGAGGGCTCCACTAGACTTATCAATGCTGAAGACTCTTGCTTTCAGGAGTCCAAAAGCCCGCTCATGACACACTGTGTCCTTCCATTGGCTTTGTTGAAGCGGACTTCCACTGGCGTTGTTGGGTTCCTCACTGGTGTCAACAACAAGGGATGGTTTGGGTAGGCAGAGTCCCCTGTAACGAATTGTGATATGTGGGTAAACATGATTCCAGGGCATCATCACATTTTGCAGCAGCATGATATATGGAACATATTAACCAGCCAGGCCTAAAGGGGACTGTTGTGTCATCAGCTGTGGGATAGCACTGTTCCGCATGATGAAGGCACACTGGACTGAACCTGGGTACTGTGCACATACTTGGGAAATATAAATGTCCACCAAACAAATTACTTGGACATTTATGGAGTAGAAGTTCTTCTTGCTTTGATAGAGCTGTTCATTGCCATTTGAGAGAACCATGGTTACATGTGCACCATCAATGGTTCTCACTACAAGTGGGATGTATGCCAAACCCTAGAACTCTGCCTTCGTAAGGGAAAAATCCTTAAGTTGTAGAAATCAGATGTTGTTGTCCAGGTTTTTCAACATTGCAGAGAGTACATCCTTCAAGGCCAGACTGAACAGAGGCTAGGACATCCCTGCAGTTAGGGCCACCGTATTTTGGAACAAACATGTGGCCATGAAGTGCAGCGCTGACATGACTTGAACAATGGGTGGTATGCTATTTTGATGATTGATGGCAGGCATCAGATCAGGCTCCAACTGATGACAGAGATTCTTGATTGTCTGTCTATCCAGGTGGTAAATTTCTATGACATGTCTATTCTTCATATCTGTAAGTCTGCTAGTGCATGATACACAGGTGGTTGTCTGACCCATCTCATTCCAGGGTAACTATGTGAGAGAAAATAAGAAGGTATGTCTATCACTCATTGTGTCCCTTGTAAGTCACATTACATATTCCTCATAAAAACTGTGACATGCCATTTGATACAGTGAAAATATGATACACAGCACATACCAATGGTAAAAGTGGCACAAAAGGTACATGTCATCCCCTTGACTGAAATAAGATATGTATTTGTAAACTAATACTTCAGCAAGACTCTGTAAAACTAACATCAGACAATACCTGTGATTAAATGCCCCAAAACAAGATTGCCCATGGCTCAGAGGGTGCTCACCGACCACCAATGATTAGTTGAAATGAGCAGAACAACATGACAACATGATCCTTCAGTGAGGACAAAATTACATCTTCAGACAATGCCAGCACTAACAATTATGCCGTAGAAATGTTTTCCACATTGTTTATTTATCAAAAATTTCCTTTTACAATCAAAGAAAGGCTTTAAAATGGGGACTGCTTGACCGCTTCCACTGGACAACAGAAAACAACTGCAAACGCCGGCGGAAGTCATCATGGCGGTATGGTGATGCTACCACAGTGGACATTGCCATTGGATAACATTGATGCTGGGTGCAGTCTTTGGCCAATGGCAGCTTCCTCTGTGATGACCGCTGCATACATGGCTGACGTGACCACCAACTCCTGCTTAATCTCTCACTTGAGATCATGACACTGCTGCCAGAAAGACCTTCATGACCTGAGCTGCTGTGTATGGTCTCTGGGAGCAAACATGCCACATCCTACAGGTGAAAGGGCCCTTGCCATCTCACCAGAAAAGCAGGGGGAAGCTTGTGGAGGATGTCCTATCCTGTATGGACAGCTCAATGGTGCACCAGAGGAGCAGGTAAGGGCACCATATGCACAGATGTTTCTGCAGCTCTACTGATCTTTTCTTTAGTTAGCCTAGGCTTCTGGGCAAAATGTCAGATTGTGTCCTTTAAGCCCTGCAGTTGTTTTCAGTGTGCTTACTTTGGTTGAGTTCCTGGGCATGTACTTATGTAAAGTGAAAGGTTTACAGTCTTGAGACATTGTGGAGGGTGTGCAATGAGTTTTCCCTGAGCCACCTTGTGATTGAGGCATCATGACAGCCTTCACCAGGTAAATCCTATCATTAGTTGTGCATTATGTGTGGTCATATGTGGTAACATGACAGCAGGAGGTGTCAATGCATATTGTTTGCCGGTTTGTCCCCATACTTGTGCCCTTTCTGTATCTGCACATACACCTGTGGCCACATCTGGCCTTGTTGTAGTGTTGTACTGAAGACAGCTAATGACTCTCTATTACCCTAAGCTTTGCACAATGACAGTCATTGGCAATTGGCTGTGGGATACATGAAGTACTGTGATGCATCTAGCCTTTTGGGACATAGTATTATGTGTTGATTTGTGTGGTCTGCCTGCAGAGAAAGTTACCTTTTCAATTGCTACTTTCTGTAAATATTGCTCTCTGGGCTAGTATTGAATAGCTTTGGAACTGCAAGTGTGAGCCTGTAGCCACACCCTGTATCCATAAACAGCACATGATGATTGAACATCATGCCTCACTACTAAGGTTCAACGACTTGAGCCTATGCCCAGTGATCACTATTGTCATTGCATTGGGGGCATGCCAGAGAGCTGTAACAGATGTGCTCAGATCGACTCAGACCATTTGTGTTACATATCCGGTGGAGTGCCCATTGTCTGAAGAGTTGGGAGGACCTAAGACCCTGAGCCCAGAGGATAGCGGAGGCTCTGCTGGTGCTGTCCTCCCAACGAGGACAGGGTGCTTGTCAGACCATGACCTCCCTAATGGCCCGCATTTTGGCAGTGGCCCACTCAGAGTTGGATGCGCATTTGAGGGCAGCACAGCAGCCACAAGGGGGTAAGTAAAGACCTAACTCATGTTCAACCCTTTACCAGGTGATTGGGAGAGAGACAAAATGCTGTCTCCGACAATGTGAGAAATGTAATGCATCACAGATCTTCTGTGCTCACATTGGTGTACATGGGTCATGTATTGCCAAAAGGTGTGCACATTCATTTAGGTTTGGGACCTGATAGTCAACTACAGGGACCACTCAGTCCTATAGCACAGAATGGAGCACATATGAATGTGTTTTGTGTTCTAGTAATCTGTTTTTACTACCCTAGTGTGTGTTAGTTACCACCAACAGATCACACCTCCCTAATGTCAAAATAGAAAGGTGGGTGGGTTGTTGCTCTCTGTCCTCTGCTACGTATCAGGGGAATGTTTATGTGTGATTTTAATTCAGACAGGGGCAAGTCATCTCAATTAGATGATGGCTTCTGATGTGTCACAGCATTCTGTGATGCCTGGGTGTCCATCATACATGTTACATGACTTCCATAGCTAAAATGTTCACACCTGTTGCAAGTTAATTCCCTTTGGTAAATGAGAAATGTACATTGCCAGGTGTGTTGTCTCAACAGACGTGACAAAATGTATGTTGGATACTCTTATAAATGGGGTCTTTGGTTGGCTGTCAGGTTGCCCCCTGTCCAAGCAAGGACTCTCACTCTAGTCAGGGCAAAGGAGAAACACACCTGGTTAACCCTCACTCACCCCCTTGGTAGGTTGGCCTGAGCAGAAAGGCTCAACTTAGAAGCAAGTATTTGAACCAACACACACAGTAATACAGTGAAACACTACAAAATGGACACCATACAGGTTTAGAAAAATAGTAAATATTTATCTAAGTAAACAAAACCAAATACGATAAAAATCCACAATACCCGATGAAAAATGTGACTTTAGCAATTTAAAACGCAAAAATAGTGCCTAGAAGAACAAATGCTGCAATTTGATGCTAAGAGGTGTCGTGACGGGGTCGTTGCCCACAAAGCAACGCCATTTGTGCTGTTTACGGAGTCACACCCCCCCCCCCAGGCACAGTACCTTACCTAAAATGTGGAAAACAGGCCAGTGCACAGAGTTGGGGAGAGAGGTGTCTCTGGATCCGATGTGGTGTCGGTTCTGGGTTCTGATGCTGCACGACGAAGGAGCAGAGACATCATAAAGGTGCATTGGGTCCTTGTGGGAGAGCGATGGAGGTGAGTTTGTGTTGGTTGCGAGGAGTTGGTCCTGGGCACCTCTGGCAAAGTCAAAGTCTAGTGTAGTCATGATGCTGTGGGGCAACTTCACGGGGTCCCGGTCATGTCACAGGGTCACAGGGGCTGCAACAGAATTGGGTGTCAGGAACACTGGTGCTACAACACTCCGATCTTGCGAGTTCTTGGAACGTCAGCAGCATCGGTGACATGGGCCTGCAATGTCAGTGGGGTCGTTGTGCTTCTGCAAGGCCCAGAGCTTCAGATGCAGGCAGCGTCACGGGTTCTATGCAGCGGCATCCCTACAAAGTTGCACAGTGTCTTCTGGCATCGTTTCACTGGATTTTACCTATAATTCACTCTCAGGGGCCCAGGGACATGAATGGCACCCTCTGACTAGCCAGAGTCCAGAGCATGAAGACTCAGAGACTAGTTGGTAAAGCCTTTGCTGTCCCTGAGGCAAGCTCAGTCCAAGTCCTTGGAGATACCTTCTCAAGCAGGAATGTACAACAAAGTCTATTCTTCGTTCCCATTCACAGGAAGAAGCAGTAACTGCAGGCTAGCCCAACAAAGCACAGTCTCAGGCAGGGGATGCACTTCTCCTCAGCTCTTCTCCTGGCAGAGGTTCCGCTTGAATCCAGAAGTGATCTTGATGTGATCTAAAGTCTGGGGTTTTGGGTCCACTACTTATGCCCCATTTTACCTTTGAAGTTATCCAAGTTCAAAGAAAAATCTCTGTTGTTCGCACGATCCTGCCTTGCCCAGCCCAGGCACCAGACATGCACCAGGGAGTAAGAGACTGCATTCTGTGAGGGCAGGCACAGCCTATTCAGGTATAAGTGACCACTCTTCCCTCCACTCTAACCAAGATGGCTCATCGGGATATGCAGGCTACACCCCAGCTCACTTTGTGTCACTGTCTAGAGGAGATTCACAAACATACCAACTGTCATTTTGACCCAGAAGGGGAATCCACAAACAGGCAGAGTCACAGAATAGTTTAAGCAAGAACATTACTACCTTCTAAAAGTGGTATTTTCAAACTAACAATCTAAAAACCAACTTCACTAACAGACGTATTTATAAATTGTGAGTTCAGAGACTCCAAACTCCAGATTTCTATCTGCTCTCAAGGGGAAACTGCACTTTAAGGATATTTAAAGGCAGTCCCCATGTTAACCTATGAGAGTGATAGGCCTTGCAACAGTGAAAACCGAATTTGGCAGCATTTCACTGTCAGGAGATGTAAAAACACACAAGTACATGTCTTACCTTTAACATACACTGCACCCTGCCCATTGGGCTACCTGGGGCCTACCTTAGGGGTTTCCTTTCATGTATAAAAAGGCAAGTTTTGGTCCTGGTAAGTGGGTACACTTGCCAGGTCGAATTGACAGTTTAAAACTGCACACACAGACATTGCAGTGGCAGCTCTGATACAGTTTTTCAGGGTTACTTAAGTGGGTGGCACAATCAGTGATGCAGGCGCACTAGTAGCATTTGATTTGTAGGCCCCACGCACTCCTAGTACACTTTATTAGGGACTTACTAGTAGATTACACATCCAATTTCACATAGGGAGCACTTGCACTTTAGCACTGGTCAGCAGTGGTAACGTGCCCAGAGTAACAAAAACAGCAAAAACAAAGTCCAACACACAGCAACAACCTGAAAGTAGAGGCAGAAATTTAGGGGAGAACACACCAAGGATGCCAGGTCTAACAGATACCTAAGTGCAGGTGCTACATTTCCACTGGGACACATTTGTATGTATCAGATGTAAGCATGTGATAGCCATGCCAATGTCCTGATAGCAGCAAGTTATCACATTTTTGTCCATGGGATAATTTTGTAGGTATGATACATAGGCAATGGCTGTCCACTCACAGCTATGGCCCGAACAGTACTGTGTCAACATCGTGTGTGTTCTGGCAAAAAAATTCATGCCTCACTGTTTGTATTTTGTGACGTTTACCTGTAGTAGTTATGAAGGATTTCACACATGAGGCCAGGGTGTTTGGCCACTTCATGTTTGAAGATAAATCTATATGGTGCTCTTGTGGTAGTTCCTATACACCTGTGTGTAGGTTTGGAAGTGTGACCTAACTGTTGGGTTGAATCATGGATGGTGTATCAGTGATGTTTGCATCACTTATGCTTTGCTTCTGGGTTTCCTCATGCGTGTCATGTCTGATATGTGGGTAGTGATGTTGCTTCTCAGTCTGCAACAAATTGCTTTACTCAATTTAGTGATTGCAAGGTCTGTCTCCCTTCTTCCTGAATAGTACAGTAGTCTATTTGATACATACACAAAAATTGGCACTTAAATATGTGTGGGACATTGGTGTGAGCTTACTTGGTCCTTACATGACTATTATTGTTTGTATTCTGGAGATATTTATCCTAGATATTTTGGATTTGAGTCTATTGTTAATCCTTGCTACATTACAACTGGGGGATGTGTGTGCAACATGCGCACTACCTCCTTGACTAACATTTGGTATGTGTCCATAGTGATATGGTTGATTCAATGTCACTTGATGAGGGTATAGCTTGTTTGTACCAAGGTTGCCTGAATTTTCTTGGCAACATATGTTATTGCCTGATACATGGCATCAGGGTAAGGGATTTGAGAGGTAAGGATTGGGTCTGGGTATTTGGAAAGCTACCTTACAGTGCAAATACATTGCTTGTCTGCTGCTTGACTATGTTGTGCAGAATGTGGCACCTTTATTGGGGTGGAATAGTCACCTAATCATGGTATGGTTAGTGTGGTTGCTCAACTTCAATATCTGCTATTGTAGTTTTCAGATAGCTTGCTTTCTTGACGTGGGTCCCTTGCTCACTGTGCCACTGGATTCAGGCTAGCCTGGCTGATGAAGGGTGATACCCTGAAACCGGTTCCAGGATGCTGGTTTCCGGGCCAGGGAGGACCTGGCTTGGCAGTTCGGGCTGGACTGTTCCAATGAGGAACCGGGTCAAGACTGATTTGCATATATCTGGGTCCAACCTGGGGTGGCGTGATGAGCAAAAGAACAATGGATTAAACCCAGATCTGTGACTGGGGATGAGTGTATGCATTATCCAGTACTCTGTCCATCATCCTTTTGTATTGCTAAAGTTGCCCTTAGTGGGAAGGGTATGCACAGGCGTGGGTCCCTTGCTCACTGTGCCAATGGGTTCAAACTAGCTTGGCTGATGAAGGGTGATACCCTGAAACCAGTCCCAAGATGCTTGTTTCGGGTCCAGGGAGGACCTGGCTTGGTATTTTGGGCTGGACTGTTCCCATGAGGAACAGGGTCAAGACTGATTTGCATATGACTTGGTCCAAACCGAGATGGCATGGTGACCAAAAGAACAATGGATTAAACCAAGATTTGTGACTGGGGGTGAGTGTTTGCATTGTTCAGCACTCCATCCATCATCCTTTTGTGTTTCTAACTTATGCTCCAACACTGTCAATCTCAAAATGCACCCAGGTAATGATCCACCACTGATTGTAGCACTTTGTGCTTTTTGACACAATTTCAAATAAAACTTTAAAACTCCAGATCTTCAGTGTCCCTTGTTGGATTCTTGTCATTCTGGTGACATTTTGTTTATTGAATTTTACCCTATTGTTCTAATTCTGTTTTGGATTTTTATTGTTAAGCATATGTGCTTTAGTACTGGTTTGGTACTGCATAAATAATTTAACACAGTTATCTTGGTCTGTTCTCGACCATAGCTACCAGGGGGGTTGAGTTCAAATTAACTTAGTGGCTTTAAAGTTCATTCTGACATGATTTGTAATTATTCCTTGAAGTGACAATTCATCCACCTCAAATTATAATCCAATTTTGCACAGTTAACTTTTGAAAAAAGGTTAGGCTTGTTAGACCCATTTATCATCATTTTTCATGTAGTAGTGTCTCTGAGGTAACATCACTGAATTCTGAGGGCAGATTGCTCACTCCAGAAGTGGTTATCTTTGTCATTCATCAGAGAACCAATACTTAGTTCAAGATGGTATGTTTCCCTTCCTTTCCATTCCAACTTCAACTCTGTGTGGTCCATTCTGTAAGTAGAGCTATGGCACTAATGTCTTTCCTGATAGCAGTTTATTTAGAAAACCTATTGAGAGCTTCTGAATGATCTTCAGCTTTAATGTTTAAACAATTTTATTTCAAGCTTTTAGTGAATGTAGCATCTAAAGTAATGCAAACGATTATAGTAGCATGATAATTCACCTCTGGCCCTTTGATAGAATACAAGCTTTCACATTTTAGTTGTATTAAGGCCACTAATGTACGTATTATCTAAACCAGTTGTTGTAATGCCATGACACATATGTAAAGGAATTATCTGTTTATGTATACTTCCTTTTTTTTGCAAAGCATTGTATGTACATGCAGATTTGTCTGTAATAGTTATCTAATTTGTTTCTTTCTGCCTTGATAGATTTGTATTAAACAGGACCAGCAATTACTCATTTATGATGTGCAAGATTGACTGATGGCAATGAAAGAGAACAAGAAGGCCTTGTTGTATATTCATACAGACTTTTACCTGTGATGCAATTGGTGTATGATCCTTGATGGGGGCTTATAACAGTTTAACATTGTTTGATGTAATGCTCATTGTTGGAAATGGCCCTTTTTACAAGGTTATCCCCCAAAATGTTGCCTTCTTCCTTCTATTTTTCCGATCTGTTTTTGTTGGTTTATTGTCTCTGTGCACTTGACCACTGCTGATCAGTGCTAAAATGCAAGTGCTCCTTATGTAAATTGTATTGGTGATTGGTTTATCCATGATAGACATACTGGATTTACTAGTAAGTCCCTAGTAAAGTGCACTAAAGGTGCCTGACGTCTGCAAATCAAATTCTTCTAGTGGGCCTGCAGCACTGGTTGTGCCACCCACATGGGTAGCCCTGTAAACATGGCTCAGACCTGCCATTGTAGTGTCTAAATTGACTTAGAAAGTGTACCCACTTGCCAGGCCTAAAACATCCCTTTTTACACATGTAAGGCACCCCCTACGGTAGGCCATAGGTAGCCCCATGGGCAGGATGCAGTGTATGTTTAAGGTGGGACTGATGTGTGTTACATGTCCTAACAGTGAAATACTGCTAAATTCAGTCTTCACTGTTGCAAGGTCTATCTCTCTCATAGGTTAACATGGGGTCTGTCTTTAAATAACTTTTAAGTGCAGATTCCCTTTGAGAGCAGATAGAAAGGTGGAATTTGGGGTCCCATATCTTACCATTTAAAAATACACCTTTTAGTGAAGTTGTTTTTTAGATTGTAAGTTTGAAAATGCCACTTTTAGAAAGTGAGCATTTTCTTGCTTAAGCCATTCTGTGAATCTGCCTGTTTGTGGATTCCGTGTGTGGGTCAGTTTTACAGTTGGGCTATTTGCACTTCTACTCTAGACAGTGACACAAAGGGAGTTAGGGTGTAGCCTGCATATCCTGATGAGCCATCTGAGCTAGAGTGGAGGGAGGAGTTTTCACTCATACCTGACAGGACTGTGCCAATGCAATCTACAACCCCCTGGTGTGTGTCTGGGGCCTGGCCTGGACAAGGAAGGATCTTGCAAACAACTGAAACTTTCCTTTGAAGTTTGCCAACTTCAAAGGCAGAAAGAGGTATTAGTGTTGGACCCAAAACCCCAGTCTTTTAGAATCCTTCTGGAATCAAGCAGTACCTCTGCCAAGGAGAAGACCTGAAGAGCTCAGGAGGAGTACTGCCCTTTTGATGTGTTGCTTTGCTCGGTTGGCTTGCAGTTGCAGTTTCTGCCTTAAAAGAGAGCAAAGGGTGAATTTTGCTGTGTATCCTGCTTGAGAAAGTTCATCAAAGGGCTTGGATTAGAGCTTGCCTGCTGTTTGAAGTTTCAGGGACACCAAAGACTTCAGCACTGGGAACTGTGTGTTTTGTGCTGTTTAGGAAGAAAAACCACTGTGACGCCACCAATGAAGCTGCTGGCCTGCACTGTGACCTGCCAACGCTGCACGGAGTCACACTGCCTTGCTTCGCACCGCAACCCTGGTCTCACTGACGCCGGCATCTGACCCCGCCACCGAGCCGCTGCTTGCACCATGACCTGTGGGCCCCGCACTCTGGCACCCCTTTGCTCACACTTCAATCTGGGCCTCCCCAACAATGCCGCTCCTGCTGACACAGGCGCTGCTGCTTGCAGCGTGGCCTGTGGACACTGCTTGTGAGGAACACGAAGCACCGCCCCATCCCACACCACAGCCCCAGACCACCGACAAGCGCACCATTGACTCCGGTGTCGTTAACAGACATCCCTGTCTGTTTCACAACCCATGGACGCTGCACGGAGCCCATCCCACGCCGCACTGCTGACTTGGGCTTCAGCAACAATGATGCCGCTACCTTCACCATGACCTGGTGACACCACACGTCACACCGCCCTGCTTTACACTGCAGCCCTGGTCTCACGATGCTGCTGGACGCTGTCATCGAGCCGCTGCCTGCACCGTGATCTGTGTGCACCACATGTCGCATTGTCCCACTTCGCACCGCAGCCCCAATGCCATCCATGCAAGCACTCCTGACTTCATCAACCTGGAGTTCGATCTGCAACGCATGTGACTTCAAGGGCGACGACCCCCGCACCGACATCCAGAACCGACACCGCAACACCAGCGGTGTCGCTCTCCAGACCTCATAGCGAGGATCACAGCGCCCTGCATTTCCAAGGTAATGTTTGCAGGTCTCCCCGACAATGTAGCTGGCCCGCGACACCGCGTCCGGCCTGAACTGTTGGCTTTGTTGTTCACGGAGCCATGATAGCCCCAGACAGAGCTATTGACTTAAAGAAACTGTATTTTTAAGTAATTCTTGCAAAATTTGTATCTTATTTATTGTATGTTGGATTTTTCTTCTATTGGTCTTGTTTTATACAGATAAATATTGGCTATTTTTCTAAGACTGGTATGGTGTCCTTTTGTAGTGTTTTCACTGGATTACTGTGTTATGCGCAGATGCTTTACACATTGCTTCTGAGGTAAGCCTCTCTGCTTGTGCCAAGCTACTAAGGGGTTGAGCAGCAGTTATCTGAATGCGTATCTCCCTTATCCTGACTAGAGTGAGGATCCCTACTTGGAAAAGGTGCAAAAAGACTGCCAACTAGAGACCAACTAGAGATCCCATTACTATCGCTTATGGGATGTGTATGGGGCCTATTCACAAACTACATTTTGTAATACAATTAGTAGTACAATAGTAGTCTTACTCATGGTCTACAAAATGTTATTCACAAACATACATGAGGAGACCTGTGCCTCTGCCACTCCTGTGTTTTCTGTGTGGAGCTCTATACCCTGATTTCAGAGATCTCTGCATACAGAGGTCTGTGGATTTGGTAATAAATGTGGGATGGACAGGGGGAGTGGCTTGAAAATGAGGAACTTACTTCTGAAAAGGAAGAGTTTTGGGAGGAGGATGGAGTAGTTTAGTGAGGGTTAATCAGGGGTTTTGGGAGGGGCATGTACTAAACCATAAAAAAGTAAGCCCATTCCAATTCACAAACTGCTCTTTTAAAACTACTGCATTCAAAAAGGTTGTAAATGTACCACAGATCAGACCTGAACCATGTCTAACACCACATATGGCCAACCACCAGTTTTGCAACTCCCTCCTTAGAAAATAACGGAGGAAGGGACTTACAAGTAAATGAATTATTTATCAATGATATACATTTATATATATATATATATATATATATATATATATATATATATATATATATATATTCACTTAAAAAGACAAAGGTCACATGGACGTTATAGTTAGGCTCTAAATTTACTCTCACAAAACCAGAGAAATTCAGCAGTTATAGTTAGAGTTATTTCAAGTAATTATAACTTGGGACCTAAGGTAACTATAGCTCATGCCTGTTTTTTGCCCCAGGGAGTGGTGGTCCCTGAGGTCGGTGGTCAGCAATGGACCCCTTTCACCATATTACATATCAGGTCCGGGAGGTAGTGGTCCCCAGAGCCGGGGTGGCCACTCGGCCCATCCTTATTGTGAATTAATTGCCCCACCGAGTTGGTGGTCCCCAGGGCTGCGGGGGGGTGCACAGCCTGCCACATTTAATGTAATATTAGCCCCAGGGAGGTGGTGGTCCCTGGGGTCGAAGGGATCTACAGCAACCCCCTTCTATGCCCAAGCAAATTTGCCCTGGAATAGGAAGTAATAGCATTGTGTTAATCTTATTGACAAATAAACGTACTTGACATATTAGTAATGCATTCTAGAATACAATTCATGTAAATTATAAAAATATGTCCATATATCCTTTTATAAATACTAATATATTTAGACCAATATTTTGAGAGAAATGGTGGGGAATATGAAGCTTACAACACCATAAAGAATTGATAACCCTGGAGCTTGGCATTTATTGGGTGCAATAAATGCAGCATATTAGAATTAAGCCCCTCATGAAGATGAACAATATGGGGGTCATTATGACCCCCGGGGACAGCGTTAATATGGAGAAAAGTACTGCCAACAGGCTGGCGGTACTTTTCTCATATTAAGATATTGGCGGTTTGGCTGAAGCCAGACCGCCAATGTACCACACCAATCGCCACAGTGGTAATGACCGCCGGGCTGGAGACTTCACTCTCCAGCCCGGCGGCCGTCACTTGCCCGCCTGCGGTATTATGACCCCGCCTACCACCATGGTTTTCGTGGCAACATTACCGCCCCAAGAACCATGGCAGTAGGCACTATCAGTGACAGGGAATCCCTTCCCTGTCACTGATAGAGGTCGTCCCCAGGTTTTCCCCCACTCCTCTTCCCCTCCAGACACCCCCTACCTACATGCACCTTCATTCATACATTAACACACATAAACACACTCATTTCCACATTGATCCACGCATGCATACATCCATTCACACACACACACACCCACACACACTTACATACATACAAGCACACATGCATTCACACAACACAACATATACGCACTCACACATCCATGCATGCACACACATACAACACTCATCACACACCTGCATACATGCACGCAGACACATTCATACACCCCCAACACACACACACAACACCTCCTACCCCACTCCCCTGTCGGAGCACCTGACTTACCTGTTGTCAGGAGGTCCTCCCTGCCCCCTCCCCCTCCCCATCCCCAGGTTTCCCCCATCCCTTCCCTTCCCTTCCCCTCCAGATCCCCCTTCCTACACACACCTTCATTCACAAACAAACACACGCATACACACACTCATTCCCACATTCATCCATGCATGCATACATCCATTCACACACACTTACATACACACAAGCACACACGTATCCACACAACACAACATACATGCACTCACACATCCATACATGCACACACATACAACACATATCACACACCCGCATACACACACGCACACACATTCACATACATCTCCACACACACACACACAACACACACCATCCCCCTCCCCTGTCGGAGCACCTGACTTACATGTTGTCAGGGGGTCCTCCGATAGGAGACCAGACGGGGCGCTGGTGCCAGCAGCAGCAACCACCAGCAGAACACCGCCAGGCCGTATCATGTGCCATGAAACGGTCTGCTGCATCTACTGGTTTGGCGCTGCTGCTGGCAGCAGCGCCACCTTACCACCATCCCCCGGCATGGCCACAGCCGGATTTCTGCCTTCCTTCTGGCGGAAATCCAGCTGTGGTCATAATCCATCGGATGGCTGGTAGCCGCGACGACGGTCTTTTGGCGGCCGTCACCACAGCTGTAGGCGGTTTTTACCTCCAGGGTCAAAATGACCCCCTATATGGTTTGTACTGGTTCCGGTAGGAATTATACAATGTCCCTCTATTTTCTGTACTTTTTACCTAAGTAACAAAGTCTTGTTTAATCTTATGATGGGTACCAGGGGAAGACTGTATGGGTGCAGACTTCATCATACCCAGAATTTAGCGATTGATGTAAACTATGCAGACTTCCTAATTCTAAAGCCTTCACATGGTTTTGTACAGGGGTTAGAATTTTCTGTCCCATTTGTAATTAGGATTTTGGAATATGTGATATTAAAGGCAGTTTTTTTCCACAGATGTAATAGCTCAATGGTCAAACCAATTCCTTGTTTGCATTCATTCCTACCCATTGGATATGCATACTTCACATTGCGCCCATTTTAGATGCCCGAGTGTCAATGGCAGTTTCTTTGTATATTTTAAGGTACATTTTCCAACTTTATAAATCCGAAAGTGTAGTGTGCCCTTCTTCTGTCCAGGAAAAACCTGCTTTCTTAGTAAGTACACATTTCAAGATACACGAATTTAATTTAAAATGCTCATACAGATACTGCAAAATGTCATTTCCAACTGCCAGATTGGTGTCATCTTGTTGGTGTTAACAACACTCTGTCAAGCACAATGTGCAAATGGAGTCTCTACGCCTTGCAGATATTTTATTTCAAAGGGTAATGTGTTCACCCCGTAAAACTCTGCTTCCCCCTATTTTCTTCTACACTCATGTTTAGGCTTTGGACATAATCGTGAAATTTGAAGAACCAAAATTGCTCATTTATTTGTCCTAGGTGGAACGTATATTTCAGAATTATTTAAGTTATGATACATTTTTGTACAATATGCTTTAGATTGCATAAGAAGAACTGCTAATATTCTCTATAAAATTCAATGGCGCGCCCCTTTTCTCCCTACAATGGAACAAGCAAGACATTTCTTTGCAGCTTTATATCTGCCTCCTTTGTTCCCAGTCTCAACAATTTCCTAAGTATTTTCCACGGAGAAATCACAGCGCAAGAAAAGGGATTCTTTCTTGCTCTCTAATGTGTCACTGGTTTAAAGAACATCACAGTCTTCCCTCAAAGGAAGGTAATGGAATTAGATCAGTATCAATGTTCCTTTCACAGTGTTAAATTAGCCGAGACCTCTGAAAATCCCTGTGTTCGCCCGTACAGCAGAGTCCAGTAGTGCTGCTGTTGGGGGCCATTATAATGTTTTGTTTCTTCTGATGTACTGGTTGTGCTCGCTTTTGTCATTATCTGCACCTTGACAATGAAAGTGCTAAGAATGACCGAAATTAGCAGGCCAGAGTTAGTGAAAAAAATTACAATAAATGTATACCAAGGTTTTTTCGGAAAAATCATAGACTCAGAATTATATCCAATGATATCCATGAAATGTACTTATTTTAAACGTATCATGCAGAAACGTGTATAGTGTGCAACACTCTTTTGGGCACGGTGTTGATCAATGAGTCTGTGCGAAAAGAACTCCATCTCACTCTGTTGGATTATGAGTGAGGACAAATGTTATAGTCGCTTCATTTAAGGACACTGATAGTGTCTTCGTTCTTTTTTTTAAATGTCTCCTTCTGAAATACAGCTTGTTTCGGAATGATGTTTGTGTCTTCGACAGGTATAGGAGGGTGACCCAACAAATTAATAGGGAGAGTCAAGTGAAGGGTTTGGCTTGGTTGTAAGAACTTTTTAGCTGTGGCCATAAACAGTAATACGTCTATAAAATATATACTTGATGTACATAGGGCCATATTTATACTTTTTGATGCAAAACTGCGCTAATGCAGTTTTGCGCCCAAAAAATTTGCGCCGGCTAACGCCATTCTGAAGCGCCATGCGGCCGCCGTCTGGTGTGCGTTAAAAAAAACGACGTACACCAGGCAGCGCCGGCGTAGGGGGAAAATGGAGTATGGGCGTCCACAAATGGTGCAAGTCAGGCTGAGGCAAAAAAATCGCCTCAACCCGATTTGCGCCATTTTTTTACGACGCCCAACCCCCATTGAAATGACTCCTGTCTTAGCAAAGACAGGAGTCATGCCCCCTTGCCCAATGGCCATGCCCAGGGGACTTCTGTCCCCTGGGCCTGGTCATTGGGCATAGTGGCATGTAGGGGGGCACAAATCAGGCCCCCCTATGCCACAAAAAAATTAAAAAAAAACACACCTGAACTTACCTTAATGTCCCTGGGGTGGGTCCCTCCATCATTGGGTGTCCTCCTGGGGTGGGCAAGGGTGGCAGGGGTGTCCCTGGGGGCAGGGGAGGGCACCTCTGGGCTCATTCTGAGCCCACAGGTCCCTTAACGCCTGCCCTGACTCAGGCGCTAAAATCCGGCGCTAATGCGGGTTTTTTAGACCTGCCCACTCCCGGGCGTCATTTTTGCCCGGGAGTATAAATACGACGCATATGCATCGGAGTCATTTTTTAAGACGGGAACGCCTACCTTGCATATCATTAACGCAAGGAAGGTGTTCACGTAAAAAAATGACGCTAACTCCATGAACTTTGGCGGTAGACGCCTCTAACGCCAAAGTATAAATATGGAGTTAGTTTTGCGTCGAATTTGCGTCGAAAAAACTGGCGCAAATTCGGCGCAAACGGAGTATAAATATGCCCCATAGTTCTTAACAATACTGCAAGGGTTATTTAAAATCTACTAAAACCAAGAGATGCTTCGCCTGGGTGACAAGTTCTTGCGTTACTGATTTGGCAGATTGTTGGTATTGAACAGCATTAGAGAGACAAGAGGTAATGTTGACTGCTGAAAAACTGAGTTTATTGTAGTTATTGTACATTAAGCATGAATTTGACACACTACATTAGCTTAATAGGTAAACCTCCGGAGCTGTAGATGAGAGATGTGGGTTGAGAATGAAATCTGGAAAAATATGCTCATTGTTGAAACCAGTCATTTTAGATAACGATGAAAACTAAGAACTGAAAAATAGCCAGGCCCAACAAAGATGTAGCCTTATAACCCCACTCAGTCTATGGGTGTCCAGAATGTTTAACCTGGAATTATAATAGAATGACACAATAACCTTTCTACGTCCTTGAGTAACCAACACCAGCAGTTTTTAGCTTAGCCTTTCTAGATCGATTCTTTAAGTCCTCGCATTTTCTTTGGAGGTGTTGTAATGACATAGGGGGCACATTTCTCAATATTTCATGCAGTGCAGCAAGTCACCTTGCTGTGTGCGTGAGAGGGCAGGAATGCATTGTATTTAACATGATATGTTGCATTCCTGTCATTTCCTTGCACTGGCACCCTTTTGGCTGACTCTCGCTAACTCAGGCACCATTGTGTCATAGTGTAAGGGTGCCTAAATTAGAGACAGGATTGTTTGTGTGCAGGGCAGGGTCACCTTCCTGCACAAAAACAATCCTCTGATGCATTTTCCTCATTCTATGTGGGCTGCAGAATGCAGAACTCATAGAAAGAGGACAAAGCAAAGAGAACTCACCTGGGGAGGCACAGTGTTTTCATGCATTCCCAGGTCTTCCAGTAATGGTAAATTCAGGAGTGCACCTAAAGGCATAGGTCATGTGTGGGAACAGTTGAACCTCTCACTGGGCAGAGTAACCCAACACAATGATTTGCACCGTGTTGTCTCAGTCTATGTTTATCAAGTCACTCAAGGTGGCTTTGCATGGTTTGATAACTCTAACTTAGTAGTTGCATCACACTTACTCCCTTTGCGAGACACAAGAGCGAAACAACTACTTGATAAATGTGTCCAAGAGTGTTTTCGGGTTAACCTTTCATTTGAGCCTCAAGTGCAGTTACTCATGCCTTTTTCCCAGTACAAATCTCCATGAAGAGACAATTTGCTCTAAACAGCTAGGTTGGATTGACCTTGAAGATAGCAGTCTAATGGATTTACCTTATACATTGTCTCAGACAGATGTTCTCTGTACATGTCTGGCTGTCATTCACCACTACTGATAATATTCAGCCCTGCTTTGCATTCCGGAAAGGTAGGTATTTCTGTTTGCACCGTTCAGCTTCAGAAGCAGTTTCTTCAGTTATGGCCTAAGCATCTATCAAGTGCTGTAGGAATGTAGCAATGAGTGACCCATCACTTAAGGCAAGACTTCATCAATTGGATCTAGTGCAATCTTTGAATCAATGGAAACTCCCTCAATCATGGAGGGGCATGATTGTGTGAACGTGAATACTATAGAATACAGGCTATGTGTAAAGTAGAGAGTCCATCCAGGGCTGCAGCACTAATTCTGCCACCCTGGATGAGACAAGGTACAAAATGGCTCCCAGCCTGTTAATGAGGACTGGAAGGGCAGTGATCACACTGCTAGTTCTACTTTACCTTTCAAACAAACGGCAAAGCCCCCAGTTCCCTTAATACTATATGTAAATCTCCTCTAAAAAAAGGCCTATCAAGCCGTAATGCAGGGAGCTATATTATAATTATTTCATAGGACATTTTTATATGTAACTTAACAGCAATGCTTCTAATTTGTTGATTTGTTGTGGGAGAGGTAGTAGCCCCATTGGCTAACTGGCTAACACAGGGTTACCAGCTGACCCCTCAGCCTGCCAAACTCTTGGATGGGACTACTCAGATGGGTACTATAATGTATACAATTAATCATGTCATTAAACTGACTTGATGCCCAAGTCAAATTTAATGTCACTATTAAAGTAATGCAAGTTTTAGAAATGTGCTACTCTGTGACCCAATATATCCATTCACCTCACATGGTCACTGGCCACTAGAGAGCTTTCTGCCCCCTGGAGAGTCATGTGAATGACTCCCAGGCTTAGGAACAATAACAGCCTGCTACATAGGAGGCCATTCAGGGTATCAGTCCAAAATTAAACTTCAATGGTGAAGCTGCCTTTGGTGGGCCAAAGGTGATTATATCCCTGAAGGGGTGCACTTTGCTCAGGCAGAGGGGCTGGTGATAGGGAAAGATGGGTGAGACTAGTCCCCAAACAGGTTTTCCTGTGGGTGTGTAGCACACAGGTAGCCATACCTCTCGGGTGGGCTACCAAGTTCCTAACATCCGAGGACAGGTCCCAACATCTTGAAAGTGGGCAGAATGGAGAACTTTAGAATTGCTAGATGCCCCACATAGCAAGAAAGTCATCACTAAGTGGGAAGGGGCCTAGTGATCCTTTGGGTAGTGACCTCATGATCCCACCAGGGCACTTTCTGGGAATAAATATGTCATCCCTGGCACCTTGAACCTTACATCATGTGAACAAAAACTGAAGAAGGACTGCCCAGGTGACCCCTTGACTGTGCAAAGAGATGCTGCACCATCAATTGGATTGCACCTTGGGCTAGCCAAAAAAGTATTGTACCTGTGGGTCCAGGCTCAGGGAAAAGCCAAACCAAAGAAGTGAATTCAAGAGTCAATTGGCTGCCCCACTAGACCCAGTGCCAGGATCATCAAAGCTGAAATAGCCATCCTCAGCAAGTCAGTAGCCACTTTAGAAGACCCATCACTGAGTGCCCCAAGAGATTGATCCTCAATGGCCAAAAGTTGCACCCAATTCATCCTGTCTGAGGAGTGTCATCTGAGTCCCTATTGGTCACCCAAAGAAGAACACCATCCTCCACTAAAAGATTTCACTGTGTACAGAGACGAGTAGTGCAGCCACAGATGGCCTTCACTTTCCTAAAGAGAACTTTGAGAGACCCTGACCTCTGTGGCAAAGTTGCCCAACCTGACACGTGGACCAAGGAATAATGGCAAAGGCAACCCCCATCAACTGAACAGCACCCGGAGCATCCTTGAGCATCTTCCATCTCCTGCATTTGCAGCATCAGGACTACTTCATTAAGGTCCATCGCAGTTGTGCTGTAAAGTTTGGAACTGGAGTGGAAAACACTTTAATGGCCAGGTACATGAACAAATACTTCTCATTGGCTCCTAAGAACTTTTCCGATTTGGTTACCCAAGTCAGGACGGGGTAGCAGTAAGGGTAGGTTTATATGCCCCATTTTGTCTATAACATTTCTTGATATTCTGAGACCCAAATTCCTTTAATGTCCTGTATGTTTATTTTATTCTATAGAAATATGTGGATTTGTGTGAAGAAGAGGGATCCTTGGAACATGCTGACACTGCAATTAAGAACACTTTTTTAGAGGAGATACAAGTACTATATTTAGATCAACGGCTAACAAGAGGGAGAGGCAGAAATGGAGTTCGAGGCTTTGGAAGGAATATAGATCAAACAGGAAAAAGAAGAGAAAAACCAGAAGAGCCAAAGGAAATAGAAAAGAAACAATACCCTCTCAGGAGTCAGAAAAATTGATAGAGACATCTGACCTAGTGGTAAATTTATCGGACTATGAATTAACACCAGTTGAACACCAAACACTAAATAAGGGTCTATTGTTTTGTCCTGAAATCCATTTTAATTATGTGGACACTCGGATTGACATTTACAAATTTATTCGAAAATTGAAACTAGCAAAATTTAATTTGATGCAGTCACAGGGCAATGAATCTAATAAAGATGAGTTAACAATCAATGAATCAGAAATTGCAGAATTATGTATTGATCAAATTTCGGACTTGAAAACTATTTTTGATTTATATCATAATCTATCAGATGAATATTATACCGAAATGGAAGTTCTGCAAGAATTACACTGTGATACCAACAAACATAAATTTAGTAATTTTAGAGAAAGATCTAAATTTTGTCCAGTTTTATCACCGGGCAATAAAATGAATATTTTTTCAGAACTCAAATTGGAAGATATAGAAATTACAAAAGACGAGACATCATGGATCACGGGAGAACTTAACTAAGAATGAACAGATAGCATTAAAAAAATTTATGAATAATAATGATATTATAATCAAATGAGCGGATAAAGGTGGAAACATTGTGATCCTTAATACACAAAGTTATATTGTGGAAGCATATACACAATTGAATAATGAGTCTAATTATAAAAAAAACGTACTCATAATCCCATAAATCGAATGATTCATCAACTGCATTCAAAATTGGATGACTGGCATCAACAATTGCTACTTAATACTGATGAATATACATTTTTGAAAAAGGAGAATCCTACATTCTATTTTTTACTCGAAATTCACAAACCAAAGATTGCACCACCAGGCAGACCAATTGTATCTGCCTGTGACTCACTTTATGAAAGAGTATCTGATTATGTAGACTTCTACTTGGCACCCATTGTAATGACATTGAGTTCATATATAAAGGACTCAGGGGATTATTGAGAATTTTAAGAAACATAAATTAGAGTGATGAATACATGTTAGTTACAATTGATGTAGTATCTTTATGTACATCTATTAATCATGAAGTTGGATTGAAAGCTTGTGAACATTTTTTAAGGCAAAGAAGTATAGCAGAATTTGAACACTCAAAGATGCTACTCTCCATGATAGAAATGTGTCTTAAAAATAACTAATTCATATTCAATCATGAGAATAATCAACAATTGTGTGGGGCAGCAATGGGCATTTCTCTCTCTCTCTGAATTATGCCAACCTAGTAATGGGATGGTGGGAGAGGGAAATAGCGTGGGGTTAAACCAATGATCCATACATGGACAAAATTGCTTTATGGGTACGTTTTATTGATGACCTTTTTATCATCTGGCATGGGTCACAGGAAGATTTCATGGTATATTTTTCAAATTTGAATACTAATGATGTTGGATTACAGTTCACATGTGAAACGAGCAAAACCTCAATTAACTTTTTGGATATCACTATTTATGTTGAAAAGGATAAATTAGAAACAGCAGTCTATCGTGAGGAAAACTCAACTAATAGTGTATTACATGGCAAAAGTTTTCACCCAAAACCTTTAATAAAAAGCATACCATATGGTGAGCTAATTAGGATGCGAAGAAATTATTCCAGCGAAAAAGAGGTACACTTAAAATATAAGGAAACCATACAAAGGTTTAAAAGAAGAGGTTACAATAAAAAAAATCTTATACAAGAACTTAGAAAGAATGAAAGCGATCAGTTGTGATGATGTATTATTTTCAAAACAACTTAATACAAGAGAAAAGAAATCAGATGAGAATAATTTAAGAACGGTAATGAATTACACTAAGGAAAGTGGTTTAAGAAGAAATATCTTATGTAAACATTGGCATGTTATCTGCAGGGATTTGGGTCCCAAAATAGGTTCACAGCCTCTGATTACATATAGCAAGGCACCTTCAATAAAGGATTATGTAGTGAGGAGTCACTTATCTTTAAAAAGTCAACAAAATTGGCTAGTAGAACAGCAACAAGGATTTATCAAATACAACAATTGCAAAGCTTGTAAAATTGGTAAATCAACAAAAATAGTTAAATTGCCTAATGAAGCTGAAATTCAAATTAAACATAAAATAACTTGCAACACTAAACTTACAGTGTATGTGATTGAATGCCATTGTGGTTTAAAATATGTTGGCAGTACAATTTGTATGCTTAAAAAAAGAATTTTAGAACACATTAGAGCGATCATACACAATGATCTAACTTATGCAGTAGCTAAACATTTAAGAATGAATGAAACCAATAGTTGGAAAACTCTAAGATACTTTGGAATAGATCAAATTCCTGAGTATGAAAGAGGGGGTGATAGAATCAGAAAATGAAGACAACTAGAATCCAGATATATTATCCAAATGAGAACAAGAACACCTTTTGGTTTGAACAATGACGAGGAGCTTTTTGTTCACTTATGAATTGCTTGGCACTATGTAGAAAATGAATATCTTATTGATCACGAGCATGAAGGTACACAGACTCTATATAGAGAATTAATTTCGAAAATATTCATAAATGATTAAATTTAAATTTATTGAGTATTACATTTAATTTATAATTATCATGCATGAACCAGCATTCCATTCGCAAGTAGAAAAAAATATTTTTTACATATAATGTTGTAAATTGTAGTTCTCTTCTTCTTTTCGCTTGATTTAATTTGAATCTAAAAGTAATGTGCATTTGGATATACATTTTCTTGATTATATTTAAATATGTGATTTACACTCATTTGAAAAGTAGTTGATTATCGTTTATATTGTACTATAATGTCCACAATGCATTCCACTGGTAATCGCATTATGTTAATATAAAAAGGGACAGGGAGAAAGGACTGAGAGACCTGGAAGAAGACTCTTAAGTCAAAACACGTCATTCTTTTGCACTGAATAAACTGAAGAATGAAGAATTAGGGCCCGTATTTATACTTTTTGACGCTAAACTGCGCTAACGCAGTTTAGCGTCAAAAAGTTTAGCGCCGGCTAACGCCATTCTGAAGCGCCATGCGGGCGCCGTATTTATTGAATGGCGTTAGCCGGCGCTAGCAGACCGGCGCTGTCTGGTGTGCCTGGAAAAAAAACACGTACACCAGGCAGCGCCGGCGTTGGGGAAAATGGCGTTAGGGCGTCTTAAAAATGGTGCAAGTCAGGTTGACGCTAAAAAATCGCCTCCACCCGATTTGCGCCATTTTTAACGACGCCCAGACGCCATTTACATGACTCCTGTCTTAGTAAAGACAGGAGTCATGCCCCCTTGCCCAATGGCCATGCCCAGGGGACTTATGTCCCCTGGGCATGGTCATTGGGCATTGAGGCATGTAGGGGGGCAAAAATCAGGCCCCCCTATGCCAAAAAAAAATAAAAAAAAAATAAAAATTTATACTTACCTGAACTTACCTGAATGTCCCTGGGATGGGTCCCTCCATCCTTGGGTGTCCTCCTGGGGTGGGCAAGGGTGGCAGGGGGGTCCCTGGGGGCATGGAAGGGCAGCTGCGGGCTCATTTTGAGCCCACAGGTCCCTTAACGCCTGCCCTGACCCAGGCGTTAAAAAGAGGCGCAAATGCGGGGTTTTTTGCCCCGCCCACTCCCGGGTGTGATTTTTGCCCGGGAGTATAAATACGACGCATTTGTGTCGCAGTCATTTTTTTGGA
Source organism: Pleurodeles waltl (assembly GCF_031143425.1). Lineage (NCBI taxonomy): Eukaryota > Metazoa > Chordata > Amphibia > Caudata > Salamandridae > Pleurodeles > Pleurodeles waltl. The sequence goes on along the minus strand of NC_090447.1, from coordinate 1,103,448,478 downwards.
CGGGAACGCCTACCTTGCATCTCATTAACGCAAGGAAGGCGTTCACGCAAAAAAATGACGCTCTTTCCTCATACTTTGGCGCTAGACGCGTCTAATGCCAAAGTATAAATATGGCGTTAGTTTTGCGCCGAATTTGCGTCGAAAAAAACGACGCTAATTCGGCGCAAACGGAGTATAAGTATGCCCCTAAATCCCTAACAGAGTGTGTTGCCATATATTTTTTGTTTAACAATTAATTGAGGGCACGGTATGCCCTCGTGCTCCGCACCAGCTGAAGAGCGCGTCGCTGTCTTTGACCGCATTGTTTTGGAAGAAATATGTATATATAAAAGAAATGATACAAATTGCCCAACGAATGCTGACCAATTGGACTAACCATTTATCTTAAAGAATTGCTTGATCGAATGTTTTGCCTGCATTGTACTTGTGTGGACTGATTTCAACGTTCAATGTTTAAATTTAAAGGGGTTAGCAATCAGTACATTATAGGTCTCACTCATGAGAAATACAAATTTAAGCAAGCATTCCTTCGAAATGTCATTATTCCAATACAAGCTAAGGGGACCCATATTTCAATGCTAATATATTATTTGAAAGGATGATGAACCCTTAACACATGTGTAGCTCTAACATTATTGGGAAAGTCAAAGGGAAAATACACTTGTTTGCACCCTTGGAACTCCAAATATTTTTGCTTTTGGCAACAGTTTGTGTAGCACTGGTCCAGAGTTATCCTTGAAATTCAACATTTGCTGCTCCCTAGAATCACCTTTGCTGTACCTTTGGGATGCACTGCGATTAGGAAACCCTTCATTGGTCTGCCACTCACTTTCTTGAGGGAGTAGTCTCCCCTCAAACCTTGCACATAGGCTCTAACAATAATGGATTTGGGAGTTTTAAATGAATACATATTTCATTTGAACTAATTTCTATTCTTGCATTTTTATTTTTCAGTGGTTAGTAAAGTACCTTTGTATAGATTTTTGTAAAAACTGGTTAATGATTGTACGGTTTAATCTTTGGGATTACAATGTTTTTCTGTGTGTATTATCTTCTTCATATCTTCTTTCTGCAAGCATGTTTCATCAATAAGTTTCATTGGTGGTCTTTTCAAGGAGGCCTTATTTGAATGTATTACTTCAGGAATGCATATTTATCAAACTAGATAATTAAGTCAGATGAAGAACCCTAGTTGGAGTAAGCTACTTCTTGATTTGGATTACCATCATTGCAAGGAAAAACTTTTTTTCAGGCATGGTCGTTGGACAGTATACATTTCAGAATCCAACACATAAAGCCATAGGTGGTGCTTCCTGGGTTGTCCATCAAAATAAAATCCCGTGACCTGGGGCAGATAGTAGAATCTTTTTGAATATTTCTATTTGTAAGTTTGGAAATGACTGTTAAAGTAAAATGTGCTGCTTTGATACAATGATTGCAAATGTCAGAACATTTGCAAATGAGAGATAGTCTGAATCATCAGTGGTGCAACTGTCATCATCATTAACTTTAGTTGATGATGAATATTGTTGTAAATGTGATAATGGAGATGGTAATATGGATGATGGATGCTGCAACAGAGACATCTCACCACTCACTGCTTCTCCTTTCTCTCCTCTTTTACCTCAAGGACCTGTAGGAGACGGATACTTATGTTTTCCAACTAGATCCAGGCCCTGGAAGTTTTACAATCCCATCTGTGTATGGACAGTGGCCACCACACTGTGTTTTACAAAGGGAACAACGAGCAACATCCCAGAATCACCTCTGAGAAGGAAATCACTGCTTAGTGCTTGTTTACTGGATTTATAATATATTAAAGCTGCACTAAACCTGACTGTCATTGAGCTGCTGCCCAACTGGCTGGTCTTTACAAAACGTTCTACTCTTTTCCTACATCTTACTCAAAGGCTATTTTCCGATAACCTTGAGGGGGAAGTGCTGACCATTTCTGTCTTTTACTGTGAGCAAACCTGAAGACCCTTCAGAATATATGCTGGACTGCCCTTAGTCTACGACCCAGTGTAAAGAGCCCTAGCTAGCCCAAGAAGTACGGAAATCCAATCTCAGCACACAAAAGACCTGCCCTTGGCAACAGTTTGGAGGAGAGCTGGCTCAAAAACCTACTGCTACTCATACAAGTGTTTTAAATAGTTAATCTGCTTACTGGGAACTCTCAACCCCTGCACTAATTTTACTTTTTGTTTGTCCCTGACCTTATTTTTTATGAAAATGCCCACAACCTGGTTATCTTGGACGGTAGTCAAGTCGGGATGGTCTACAGTGCACCTTTGCAGTCCCATGAACAGCTGCACTGTGTGGTTGGTTCGGACTGTGGTCTTACCCGACCCCTCCCCTGTCGCCAGTATGAAGCAGTTCTGGGTGGAGGCCCACTGATACCGCACATTTAGGCCCATATTTATAGTCTGTTTGTGCCGGATTTGCGTCATTTGTTCTGGCGCAAATTCAGCACAAACCTAACTCCATATTTATACTTTGGCGCTAGACCCGTCCAGCGCCAAGGATATGGAATTTGAGTAATATTTTGTTCGTTAAAACCTACCTTGCGCTAATGACATTCAAGTTAGGTGTTCCAGTGCAAAAAATGACTCTAAGGCATGTGCACCTTCTTTATCCTCTAGTGGGTCAGGGCAGGCATTATGAGACCTGTGGGCTCATTTCCATGGTGGGAGACCATGGAAGCAGTCCACAGGTGCCCTTCCCTGCACCCAGGGACACACCCTGCCACCCTTGCCCACGCCTCTAGGACACCCATGGATGGGGGACCCATCCATGGTGAGTGCAGGTAAGTGCAGGTATGTATATATATATTTTTTTTTTACGTGGCATGGGGGGCCTAACTTGGGCCCCCCTACATGCCACTGTGCCCAATGGCCATGCCCAGGGGACAGAAGTCCCCTGGCCATGGCCATTGGGCAGGGGGGCATGACTCCTCTCTCTGCTAAGTCAGGAGTCCTTTCCATGGGGGTTGTGTGCCAAAAAATGGCTCTAACCTGACCTGCACCATTCTTTGGTGCACAACCCTCAGTCTTCCCTTTTCCTCCACTGCCTGGTTATCGTCATTTATTTTGACGCTAACCAGGACGCAGCGCCGGCTAACGTCATTCCATACAGAAGGCACCCGGGTGGTGCGTTGGAATGGCGTTAGCCGGCGGTAAACGTTTTGAAGCAAATCTGCACTAGCGCTGATTTGCGTCAAAAAGTATAAATATGGGCCTTAGTCGTCTAGTTTGTGAGATATCCCCATTTAAAGTGACTGCCTACCCCTAACCCTAAATCAGGGAATATACTATTATTCCTGGTCCCCAAACTCAGAGATACCGTGATGCTGTTATTTCATTTAAAGTGTCACTTTTGCAGTTGCCAGAGTCTTGGAAATTAGGGTTTGCAAACATGTAACAAAGTAACCCATTTTTGACAGAGAATTGAAGTCCTCCATTTTACAGTGTGGTGTTCTTACTCAGATAATTCTCTTGAACGTGACATATATTTAACATTCTGTAAACCATTCGAACACTTACAGTGGCTTTATTTTGATGTTTTTTATTTCTCATAATTTTTACCTATTGGGTGCCCTGGGCGAGCTGGTCTCATCCAGGCACACGGTTGCCGTGAGCTAGGACGAGACCAGTTAATCCTGCACCCGGCCCATCGGGGAAGCGCTAGTGCTCCCCCCTGGGCCTCCCTCCCACACCCCCCAGTCGGGGAAGGAAGGGGAATCGCTTCCCCTTCCACCCAACCCCCCCACCCCACCAGTGACGTCTGATGATGTCAGCATGCAAATCGTACACTGAACTCATCAGAGGTCACCTCGGATCAGGCTGGAACCATGCTTCCAGCGCGATCCCAGAAGAGAAATGCTTTTGCCGATCTGCCCCCGGGGGGGGGCAAAACCACTAGACACCAGGGCAGGTTTTGTTTTTTTTATCATACTTGCGCATAAGGGGAGCGGCCCCTTGGGGAAGAACCGGTTCCCAGGGGGCCAAATTATTTTTATGCCATTTCTGCCCCCCACTGGAAGCATATCGGCCTAATACAATTAAGCTGATCTGCCACCGGGGGGCAGAAAACCCCTAGACACCAGGGATAATGGTTTTTTTTTTTTTTTTTTATATGAGGGGAGCGACCCCTTAGCAAGGGTTGCTCCCCAGCGGGGGGCAAATTATTTTTGGGCCATAACCCACTAGACACTAGAGAATTTTTATTTTTTATACTGAGGCATAAGGGGAGCGTCCCCTTAGGCAAGGACCGCCCCCATAGGGGGGCAAAATATTTTTAGGCAGGGGGGCAGAATCTTCTAGACACCAGGGATATATATTTCTTTATTTACTTTATGTTTTTATGTATGGCGAGTGACCCCATAGGCAAGGGTCGCTCTCCTGGGGGGCAAATTGTATTTAGGCCATTTCTGGCCCCCTTACGGGCAGATCGGCCTATTTTTGTTAGGCCAATCTGCCCCCAAGGGGAGCAGAAACCACTAGACACCAGGGATTGGTGTGTGTGTATGTGTGTGTTTTGTTGGGGGGCAGCCCCTGGGGCAAGGATCATTCCCCGGTTGGGGGCAAATTATTTTTAGGCCATTTCTGCCCCCAGGTGGGGCAGAAACCACCAGACACCAGGGAATTTTTATTTTTTTATACTTACGCATAAGGAGAGCGCTCCCGGGGGCAGATCGGTCTAATATAATTAGATCAGTCTAATATAATTAGGCTGATCTGCCCCCAGGAGGGCAGAAACCTCTATACACCAGGGATATATATATTTTTTTATTTACTTTATGTTTTTATGTATGGGGAGCGACCCCTTAGGCAACGGTGGCAAATTGTATTTATGCCATTTCTGGACCCCATGGGGGCAGTCCGGCCTATTTTTGTTAGGCCAATCTGCCCCCAAGGGGGGCAGAAACCACTAGACACCAGGTATTGGTGTGTGTGTATGTGTGTGTTTCGTTTGGGGGGCAGCCCCTTGGGCAAAGGTCGCTCCCCATGGGGGCACATTTCTGTTGGGGGGCAGGTCGGCCTATTTTTAGAAGGCCATACCCCCACCCCAAATAAATGGAGCCAAAGTTGTTCTGCCCACCAGTGGAAAGATTGGCAATTACCCCCGATCCACACCCCGGGGGAGCAGAAAGTCTACTAGATGCCAGGGAATTTAAAAAAAAAAAATAATAGTGGGGTGGTGGCTACCAACCAGTATGGGCCTGGTTATGCCTCCACCCCAACTGAAAGGGGTAACAGTCTTTCAGCTCTCCCCCGCAGACTAAAACATCTTACCACAAGGCAAGCAAGAGGACATTTGATTATTTAGGGTTTTGGTTTTACATTTGGGCCATGAGAGCTTGGTAACTCTCAAAATCGTCCCACTTGGAATGGTGAGGGCTGCACTTTTTGAAACTTTGGGACGCTGCCATGTAAAAAAATCCACAAGACCTAGACACATCTGAAAACTAATCATCCGGTTGATTCCAGGGTGGTGTGCTTCACATGCACCCGCACAATTTTCTTACCCACAATGCCCTGCAAATCTCCAACTTTGTTGGAAATCACACATTTTTCCCACATTTTTGTGATGGAAGCTTCCAGAATCTGCAGGAATTTACAAAATTCCGACCACCCAACATTGTCTCATCTATACCGATAAAAATTCTGCTGCACTTGTCAGCCTAAAAATTATTTTTTTCAACCTGCCCTTTTGGACCCGCTTTGGATCGCCCTCAATTTCGACATGTTTTTGGATCTTCCCTGTAACAGGCACTTGGCCCACCTATACAAGTGAGGTATCCTTTTTACCGGGAGACTGAGGGAACCTTGGATGGTAGGAAATTTGTCCTGTTGCTGTGATCCCACACCGAAATGTGGGAAAAATGTGATTTTTAAGCTAAATTTGACGTTAGCTGAGGTTTCTGGGTAAGAAAATATTGGGGGATCCACGCAAGTCACACCTCCCTGGACTCCTTCGGGTGTCTAGTTTTCAGGAAGGTCTGGGTTTGGTAGGTTTGACTAGATGGCTGCTGAGTCCACGACCAAAAACGCAGGTGCCTCCCGCCACAAAAACAGGTAGTTTGTATTTGATAATTTTGATGTGTCCAGATAGTGTTGTGGGGCATTTCCCGGGCCCTATGCCTACCTACACAAGTGAGGTACCATTTTTATCAGGAGACTTGGAGGAATGCTGGGTGGAAGGAAATTTGTGGCTCCCCTCAGATTCCAGAACTTTCTATCACTGAAATATGAGGAAAGGGCGTTTTTTGGCCACATTTTGAGGTTTGCAAAGCATTCTGGGTAACGGATTCTGGTGAGAGCCCCACAAGTCACCCCATCTTGGATTTCCCTAGGTGTCTAGTTTTCAAAAATGCACAGGTTCAGTAGATTTCCCTTGGTGCCGGCTGAGCTAGAGGCCAAAATCCACAGCTGGGCACTTTGCAGAAAACAGCTCTGTTTTCTTTGGGAAAATATGATGGGTCCACGTCGTGTTTTGGGGCATTTCCTGTCGCGGGCACTATGCCTACCCACACAAGTAAGGTACCATTTTTATCAGGAAACTTGGGGGAACACTGGGTGGAAGGACATTTGTGGTTCCTCTCAGATTTCAGAACTTTCTGTCACTGAAATGTGAGGAACAATTTTTTTTTTTTGCCAAATTTTGAGGTTTGCAAAGGAGTCTGGGTAACAGAACCTGGTGAGAGCCCCATAAGTCACCCCATCTTGGATTCCCATAGGTGTCTACTTTTCAAAGTGCACAGGTTTGGTGGGTGTCCCTAGGTGCTGGCTGAGCTAGAGGCCAAAATCCACAGATAGGCACTTTGCAAAAAACAGCTCTGTTTTCTTTGGGAAAATGTGATGTGTCCAGGTTGAGTTTTGGGGCATTTCCTGTCGCATGCACTAGGCCTACCCACACAAGTGAGGTACCATTTGTATCAGGAGACTTGGAGGAATGCTGGGTGGAAGGAAATCTTTGGCTCCTCTCAGATTCCAGAACTTTCTGTCACCGAAATGAGAGGAAAAATGTGGGAATGCATCAGATTCCATCAGGTTCAATTGGGGTTGCGTGGAAACACCCACAGCAACAGCCATGGAACTCCCCTTTCATGCAGTGTTATTCATGAAAGGGATCAATATTAACATGGCCATGAAAAAGCCATGCAAAGTGGCTTTGCATGGCATTGTAAATATAGGCCAACACACTGCGCCACTGGAGCGTAAAGAAAATATTACTCTCTGGTTTCGCAGTGTCTTGCTAACGCCTTCTAAATGAAGCCCTCAGTATGACATCTGTTTGTTATTCACCTTTCTATCACTGTCCATCTCAGATCACTTTCATTGTGGCCAATGTACAGTCATTTACCAGAATGAAATAACTTTAAGCTAGCAGCTTTCCGATGAATGTTTGCTCCTTTAGACCAAATAGGGAGCAGCAGGTACAACATGCAAAAACAATATTTTGCCAAAATCAATTACTTTGATGTTATGTGCTCTTACATCACTTAAGTAACATTGGAAACATTTTTTTAATGTTTTACATGTTGTCATTATATCCATTTAGTTCTTTCCAAGCGCTATGACCCCGATAGAACTTATTCGAACTACCATAGCAATTGTAAAGACACAAACGCTAGGCATTATAGCTTGTTCTACACTTGTTAGATGCATGAGAACTTCTGGACTATTACAATTATCTTATTATTAGTGTTGTGTGATGAAATAGCCCTCTTTGCTGGATTTGAAATGAAAGTAGCCTGGCAAAATACATGCATGCACACTACTGAAAATATAGAACAAATATTATTTGAAAGAATCCATGGTGCCTCTTTTTGTCGGAAAGCTGAGAAATATACCAACGTTGACTGAGAGGGTGGAAACATTGGTATAACATTGTTGCGAACCACTGATATACAAATGATATATCTATTATCTGCCATTCGGGCAATTCCTCTCTGACACATTTTTTCCTATTTTGCTTTTGGCTTCATGTAAATATCCTATTCTCTTGATGCTGCATAATACTAAATTTCAAAATGTTAGTTTTAATAATTCCGTCTTAATCACATACATTCAATATTTACTCGCTTTTAAACCTCCATTGGCTATTTGGTCCAGCTTAGATAAAATATATCATTTAATATGTGCTGCAAAGGCAACAGTTTTCTTGTTCTTTAAATGGATCATGCAACTATTAGGCCTTGGTTATGCATGGTCAAGTAAATGGGTTAGATTTTCCCCCTCACCGGAGCTACTGGTACAGTGCTATCACTACACTAGTCAGAAGTCCAGTTCTTATACCTAGTGGTGCCTTTGCAGAGGGGATGACTTCAAAGAGGGGCTTTGAAGCACAAACAGATCCTCCCTTTCCTGCCCTGGCTCCAGACACACCACAGGGGGATAGGCAGCTCTTTGTGTGGGGACAGGCGCAGCCCTATTCTGTTGCAAGTGTCATCTTGTCCCTCCCATCTATCACAGGAAGACCCATCAGACTAATGATGTGCCATCAGGATGTAAATGGAACACTTCAGCACTCTTTGTGCCTGATTGTCTAGAGGGAAAGAACAAAGCTCAGCTATCACCCAACTAAGATGTGTATTTGAGGCAGGCAGCAGGCACACAGAGCTTAGGAGCAGAAAAATGCCAACTTTCTAAACGTTTTATTTTTAAAGTTGTAATCATAAATTCAAACTAACCATTAAAGAGGATTTATCACTATAAGTCCATAAGTACACACAAATAGTCCTACTCCTTCTTATCAGAAATGACACTTAACAAATGTATGAATCAATTTCCAACATTATACTTTGACAAGGGTAGGCCTCACACTAGTGCAAAACAGTTTGGGAAGTTTTTTACTACCAGGACATGTAAAATTAAAAAGACTATGTCCTTCCTTTTACTTACACAGCACTCTGCCCTATAGGCTATGTAGGGCCACGTTAGGGGTGTCTTGTGTGTAAGATGGGTTTAATGCTTGACATGGGTTTTTAAATGCCAAGTTGACATGGCAGTGAAACTGCAGATACAGGCTCTGCAGTGGAAGGCCTGAGACATGTTTAAAGGACTACTTAAATGGATGACACAATCAGTGCTGCAGGCCCACTAAAGGCATTTAATTTACAGTCCCTGGGCACATCTGGTGCACTTTATTAGTGACTTAGAAGTAAATTTGATATGCCACTTGTGGATGCACCAATGGTAACAGGTTTCAGGGGAGAGAGCACATGCATTTTAGCACTGGTTAGCAGAAGTAAAGTGTTCAGAGTTCCAAGGCCAACACTAATGAGTTTAACAAAAAGTCAAGAGAAAAGGAAAAAAGTTTGGGGGTGACCCTGCAAAGAGGGCCAATTTCAATAGATCACTGGTTTCAGCCTAGTGTATTTGCTCAGCCTTTTATCCACATGAAGTCAATAAATCAGCACAATTGAACTGGTTAAAATAAACACTTGTCTCTCTCAATAGTGCCAATATACCACTTAAGTTGACTGTGCACTCTACTAGCATCATATTTTATTCCATTGTTACATGTGTGGAATCTGCAGCTCAATGTTTAATAGCTCCATTTCACAAAACACAGCTGTTTGTTTAGTTGGGACTAAAACAAAAATAATTTCGAGCTAAAAAAAGTATCAGTTTCCCCAGTGCAATATAAGCAAACTATGACCACAGGTGTTCTGCACATCAGAAACGACACATAAGACGCATGGTTCACATGCAAAAAATCACAGTATTGTGAATGCCATTACACAATGCAATTGATAAGAGAGTGCCTGAAGAGATCGCATCAATGTAAAATAAGCATTTGCAATGCAAGGGGTCTCATGTTTGCTCAAGTTAAAGCTATTAGAGTTGTGAACTTTTCTTGCCACATAAACTGAAAAGTAAAACAGTTTCACATGAGCGAGCCAACAGCCACCATTAGTGCAAAGTAAACCCACAAAAGGAAACAGAAGTTCCAAAAGTGCAAATATCCATTTAACAGGGTCAATGTCATGCAAAGAGCTCTTTTACTGCCCAATGTGATCGTGCTGCCTACGAAATAAACAGAAAAAATAGTGCAGAAACCATACGGAAAACATGGAACCTCGTATGTTTACAGTAGCTTGCTGGAGCACTCGAGGCGGGCTAAACACTGGCACAGGCATGACGTATGCATGCCTTCCACTAATTAAATCAAGTTAATTTTAAAAGGCAAGCCCACGGACCAAGCAAACTGATGGGCTTGGCATGGGCATGGTTAAAAGCCCACAAACAGATTACACAAGGGACAGAGCGATTTGCACTCAACCATAAAAAGATTTTGGAAAGTTCACAAGCAAAGTAAATGCAGAAATCACATAGGGCCAGATGTAGGAAACTTTTGCGAGTCGCAAATGGCCCGATTCGCAATTTGCGACCCCGCAAAATCAGAAATGGGATGCAAAAATCCCATTTCCGACTCGCAAAATGCAACGCGAGCCATTACCGACTCGCAAAAATAGCGACCCCATTTTGCGACCCGCTAATAGGAAGTCGCAATTTGCATGTCGCAAACCAAATGCAATAGCCACTTGCAAATTGCGACTAGTCGCAAAAAGCCCATTTTGCACTTCCAATTTACCACTAACTCAGAGCAGGTGGTAACCAGAACCAAAGTATAAAAGGAGATCCAGAAGGCATCTGGGTTACTCAAGATGGCGGAGATATATGTGATAGGAATGAGGAGGAGAGCCCAAGCCGCACAACAGAGGAGGAGGAGGAGCCAGAGACAGGAGAAGATATACAGAACCAGGCAGACACTTTTCCAACAAACTGAGGAGGAGATTTATGATAAATATAGACTCAGCAGTGCAGCAATACGAGATTTAATAGATTTACTCAATCCGCAGCTACAATGCCAGACTGTGCGCGGCTGCGCCATCCCTACACATGTGCAAGTGCTATGCTCACTGCACCTCTTGGCCTCGGGTAGCTATCAGGGGGTCATTGCTGTGGCAGGTGGGGTATCCCAAACTTCACTCTCACGGTTCTTTAGGGCATTCCTAGATGCCTTACTCACACACATGTCCAGATACATATACCTACCCAGGAATGAGGCAGAAATCAACAGCACCAAGTTGGAATTCTACAGGATTGCCAACTTCCCCCATGTCATAGGGTGTGTGGACGGGACACATATACAAATATGCCCTCCTGCAAACCTGGAATATCTGTTCCGCAATAGGAAGTGTACCCACTCACTGAACATACAGTTGGTATGTGATGCCCATTATGTTATCACTGACATGGTAGCCAAATTCCCAGGGAGTACACATGACTCGTACATTTTCAGGCACAGTGGGATACACCAACGCCTAGAACGTGGGGAGTTTGGAGACGGATACCTCCTAGGTATAGCTGAATACACCTTGCAGACATACACACAGGTCAATGTGGAACCCATCTATGCCCAGCTAACATTGTACATTTTGTGCCAAACAGGTGACAGTGCATATGCACTACGACCATGGATACTGACCCCGTACTTAACACCCAGCAATGAGACAGAGAGGCGATACAACAGTGCACATAGGAGGACCAGAAATATCATCGAAAGGACCTTTGGACTGCTGAAGGCAAGATTCAGATGCCTCCACAGAAGTGGAGGTGCCCTCCAGTACACCCCAAAAACAGCTTTCAAGATTGTTGGCGCATGCGCTATCCTGCACAACATTGCCACCAGACGTGGGCTACCTCTCACCCCAGAAGACCCAGATTCAAGGATGAAGAGCAAGAGCTACCACATCGCCATCATAGGGATAGAAGCATTGCAAATCAAGGCAGACTGAGACGGGACCACATTGCAAACCAATACTTTGGAAGGTACGTGCCAACTGTCACCACACTAACTAATGTCACACACAAAGAGTCCAGGTGTGAAGTGGAACTAACAAGTGATTTATTTTGTGCACCAAAAAAGACTATATACATTGACAACAGTTCAGGGGCTGTAACAGTCCACCTGGCATGAGGACACATTGACCTCATGTGCCTCTACCCCAGGACAGTGTGGAGCTCATATTCTACGCCGGCCTCGGTACCTGGTGTCTCAGCAGTGCCCTGCCTTGCGCTTCCACTGCGCAACACCCTGGTGTCACTAGCTGAGACACTGCTGATGGTGGAGCCCTCCTCGCTATCCTGCGGCGTGTCAGCTGCGCCCCTAGCCACCTGCCGTGCCTTCATGATATCAACGGCATGGCTGAGACGTCCCAGTCCACGTGCCACATCACTGGCAAAGTGGCCCATGTCTACTTGGAGGCTGACCGTGCTCCTTGAAAGGACAGTAGTGTTCACAGCCAGCCTGACTATGGAAGCAGACATTCGGTCCAGCCGGTGCATTAGCTGCCTGTCACGACGCCTTGCACCCTCTCTCTCTGTTATGAGTTCCGCCTCCAGTTGTCTCATGGAGAGTGCAAGGTCGCCCACATGTGTGTTCAGTTGTTGCAGCTCTGTGTGTACCAGCTGCATACCACTTCTTTGGTTTTGCTCCATGCGCCGCATTGCCCCTGAAATTCTCCGTATCTCCTGTGTTTGCAGGCGCTGACCCCGTAGGAGTGCGGCCTGGGCGTGCGACATGGAGGCGTCCCCTGACTCAGCCTGCGGCTCTGGTGGTACATTTACACATTGCCTGCGACGCAGTGGAGGCTCCGTGTCATCTACAGTGGCACAGTGGCACTGTGGCTGGGACCAGGTTCTGGCTCACTCACCAGTATGGCAACTGGTGCATCCTGAGGGGACTGTGTGTTGGTGGTTCAGGTCTCTGTGGTGGCTGGTCCTGACTTGTCTGCAGGCTGGTGGCTGACCTGTGGCCCCTGGATGCTTTGGTTGGCGGGGGTGTCGTGTGGGAGACCTGTGGGACATAGGGAACACACTATCAGTATCTACCATCTGTTATCAACTTCCTAATAAACTGTTGCCTATCAACTGCCTACTTGACTACATTGCCCATAATGCACCATTCTGGTTGTTGCTACTCTGAAATGGAGCTATTTCGGTTGTGCATGCTACTGTGTACAAGGTGGGTGGGGGTATGGCATATTTGGGTGTACATGCATGTCTCATGGTACTCACCGGTTGATGGTCCTGACTCTGAAGTATCCAGCTCTCCCATCCCGCACACTGCCTCTGGCTCCAGGGTCTCCTCACCTCTTTCCGCCAGGGGTGTGGGTAGTGGTATTCTGGACGGTCCCCCTCCAGTGCTCCTCATCTCCCGGAGCCGCTCTGCCACCCTCTCCTTGGTCCGGGAGCGCAGGTCATACCACCTTTTTTTTAATTCTTCTATGCTCCGGTGGCTGACACCCAGGGAGTTCACCTTGTCTTGGATGTCCGTCCAGATTCTTCTCTTCTCCACCTCTGGCACAGTGAGGGCTGCCCTCCCAAAAAGTTGGTCATGGTGCTGGCAGCACTCCTCTGTCAGCACCTCCAGCTCTTTCTCTGCAAATTTCAGTTTGCGCTTCCTTGGTGTCTCAGCCATGGTAGCTGCTGTTCTCTCTGTTTGCAGTGTAGCAGTTGAAAATGGGTGTGGTCCTCCTTCCTCCCAGGTGTATTTGCAAACTTCCTGGCAGTGATGTCATCATCAAGAGCCAGGAAGTGTTTTCCAGAGTATTCTGCTGCACCTGCATTAAATTTGCAGCACAGTCGCAATTTGCGACACCCACTCGCAAATTGCGTGTTCGTTTTTAGCGCAGTCGCAAAAAGCGACCTCGCAAACAGCGGACTTGCAATCTGCGGTGCGACTTCATTTGCGAGTCGCAAATTGAAGTCCCGTTTTCTTCTTGGATACCATTTAGCGAGTCGGAAATTGTGAGTCGCAACGACTCGCAATTTTCCGACTCGCTAAATTTTTCCTACCTACATCTGGCCCTAAGTTCCTGACATTCTTCATTTTTAATGACGGCTATGCTTTCAACTTGCTCAAGTCAGAAAAGGTTCATGAGCCCCTGCTTGCCTTCTATCATGTAAGTTTTCATTGACAATTCAAAGAAAAGCAGTGATTGTGCTTATCGGTAATGTAAATCATTGATTGAGAAAAGGTGCTCTGATCGGCCTTTTAAACGTTTCACTTCATGTTGTAGTTGTATTAACTAAATCGATGCATCTGCCCTCTTGCTATGCTGCATAGAATATTTAAATATTTAGAAATAACCTCATATTGGTATTTTAAAATCGTATTCTTTCCCTAAAAGCAATGTAGGATGCAATATGTTTGTAACAAAATCTACTTCTTCCTTTCTTTCTTTCTTTCTTTCTTTCTTTTTCTTTCTCTTTCTTTCTTTCCTTTCTTTCATTCTTTCTTTCTTTCTTTTTTCCTTCCTTCGCAATTAGCTGTAGATCTCTGAAAAATCACTTATATGAAACAAATATAAAGGTTATTGTTACAATGATGTTATTAACATAAACGTTAATTAGATTATGTACTTTTTAATCTGTACCACAGCTAAAGCAGGAGACATGAATGGGCGACAGGTGTTAATTACGGAAATGAACTTTCAGACAGCAACTTACAAAAGACCAATTCTTCTAATAGAATTTGTGGCCAATTAATGTGCCATATTACACCATACATAAGACATCTGGGAATATTTGTCACAATGTACCTTTGTACTTGAGTGATTCATTGAATTTGTTCAATTTATTGTCAACGCTACAGGATATCTGTTATTTTACAAAACACAAGAACAAAGCCAACCTTGAAGAAATATTGTTTAAAAATCCCCATTGCAGAGCTTACACATTAGGAACAGGGAAAAAAACGCAGGTATGTTTGCTAAAAACAAGACTTGAACAAAAGGAAACCTTGCTAATTAGAGAGAAAACAATATTTTACTATATTTCAGTTCAGGTCACTTTGGATTCAGGACACTGCCTGGCTGAAACATTGCAGAAGAAAAGGTTATCAACGGGCAACATTTGTGTAACATTTGGTAAAATGACAGCTTTAAGCAATGCCTTATTTGCAAAAGAATAAGGCCCTCATTATGAAATTGGCGGTAAATCCCACTTACCCCCACGCTGACTGGCACCAACATAACACGGCGGCGGCGGATATCTGCTAACCATATTATGACACAGACATAAAAATCTGTCACTATACAGCCACACACACAAGTCCGCCAGCCCAAAGGTCAGTGATAAAGTGGCGGTATCAAAACCCACACCAATTACGCCAACAGAACTACACCCACAACATTATGACCCATGAATTACTACAGCAGACATTCAATGGTGGTAAACCATTGGCAGTACATACCGCCGCACTCAAAATACACACCCACTAATAAAAACAACATCACATTGGACAATTCAAACTACACACACCTGACACACATACACACACCACATCCACACACCCACACCACTATAAAACACACACCCACAACCCTTTATGAAAACAAACCATTGGCACGAGACAGATACCACGACCACAGACAAGACCAGAGCCACACACCACCTACACCTATATACCACCCACTCGCCCCACATCACACACCCCAACACATCACCCTATACACCCTTACTCACACCACTCACACCACACTCATGGCACCACAACGATACCCCAGTTTCTCAGAGGAGGAGCTAAGGGTCAAGGTGGAGGAAATCATCCAGGTAGAGCCACAGCTATTTGGATCACAGGTGCAGCAGGTACCCATTGCTAGGAAGATGGAGCTATGGCGGAGGATCATGGACAGGGTCAACTACATGGGGCAGCACCCCAGAACAAGGGATGACATCAGGAAGACGTGGAACGACCTATGGGGAAGGTGTGTTCCATTGCAGCAAGACACCAACTCGCTGTACAGAGGACTGGCGGTGGACCCCTACCTCCTCCCCCACAACTAACAACATGGGAGGAGCAAGTCTTGGCAATCATGCATCCTGAGGGCCTGGCAGGAGTAGCAGGAGGACTGGACTCTGGTAAGTCAAGTCTCTATTTCTATCACCCCCCTACCTGCATGCCATCACGTACCCCGCCCTCACCCTCACTCCCATCACTCCACCATCTCCCACACACCCCACTATCACAACCCACTCATCCCAATGCCAAGCCCTGCATGCTCTACCAATGCACGGACACCACTCACAGACCTGCATGGACACCTATCACCACAGCATGCACACTAAAGAGAATCACCTAGCCCACCAAATACCAACTCACACAAGGCAAAGCTGCTTGGGCAATAAAAAGCATAGAGGGCCACACACCCATGCACAATATGTCACATGCAGAAACAATAACACTGCATTTACATCCCCACAGGTAACCCAGCCAATGTCACCGAGGTGCCAGCAACATCCAGTCCCCCCCAGAAGAGACCCACAGTGATGACTGCAGCTCTGCTCACCTGGATCTGGATGACCAACCACCCCACAAACACAGGACAATCAGGGACCTCGGGTCAGTGGCAGTGGGCATACGGTTCAGGAGACAGAGGCACAGGACAACAGGGAAGCTAAGAGAACTGCTGTGCGACAGGGGGAGGACAGGCCCAGGAAAACGACCCTTCAGGAGGCCCTCACCTCGATCTGGGAGCATACCAAAATTCCCAGGTTACCCTGGGCCAGATTATGGACAATATGCAGGAGAACATGCAGCTGAAGAAGGGACAGTACTTGGGGATCAGAGAGGACTTGAAGGCCATTAACACCACCCTGGTCTCCATTGCAGGGGTGCTGGCAGACATGGCCAACAGTATGAGGGAGGCAGTGGCACACCAGCGGGACCCTGACACTAACCAGACAACTGAACAGCCCTCCACCTCCACTGCCGCTAGTGGACAGGAGGCCCCGCCACACGACCAACAGGCTGCAAGCACCCGTCCCCCTGCAGAAGGAGAACCACCCTGCAAACATTCCCTGCCATCCAGGCAGTAGCCAGAGACCATTGCCAAAACCCCACCAGGAAATAAGACTCTCCTGATTGTCCCCCTTGTGTCCCACTCTGTCAACCAGTCCACCTTGAACTGCCATTGCTCCCCTTCCTATGTCCCCTTGGACACTGCACCTGTGATACAAATAGACTGGACTCTAACCTGGACTTTCCTTCATCATCACCCCCAGCCCATTGCACTACCCCCTCTTCTTCAGAGCATTGTAATAAACACACTTTCATAAAATACAAGTTTGGTGTATGTCAAATGTTTTTAAAATGTATTCGTTTAACTAGGTTCAAACATTGCAATTCAAATGTACAGTACTGTTTACATAGGAAAGACCTGTAGTTGGCCGCACTGAACACACCAGGAGCAATAGTGGGGCACCAAAATCTGCAAAAAGAGATGCCAAAGGGTACAGTGAGTGGGCATAGAAGTAGGAATTCACAGCCTGCCAGTGACAATGTCCCACATCAAACTGTCAATTATATGTGAAATAACACTTTCTTACCTGTGTCTCATTGGAAGTATTGACAAAAAACTGCACTTTTGTTGCCTCATCATCATTCTCTGCCTCCTCATCTTCACTGTCCACAGGGTCCCCTGCTGCCACATGGCCATCTCCAGCCTCCTCCTCCTGCAGAAAATGCACATGGCAGCGCAAGGCAAGGTTGTGCAACATACAGCATGCCACAATGATCTGGCAGACCTTCTCGGGTGAGTAGCACAGGGATCCACCTGTTAGATGGAGGCACCGAAACCTGGCCTGCAGGAGGCCGAATGTCCTTTCTATAATCCTTCTTGCTCACCCATGTGCATCATTATAACGTTCCTCTGCATTTGTCCTGGGATTCCTCACAGGGGTCAGTAGCCATGAGAGGTTGGGGTAACCAGAGTAAGCTGCAAATATCGAGGGACAACTGTTAGCCACACACTTACCCTTAGGGCCCTCAACATACTCATACACCAACATCCACTGGGTGGGAACCAGGGCTCACCTATTAGCCATACCCTGTGCCTCTGGAGTTGGCTCATCACATTAGGGATGCTGCTATTCCTCAGGATAAAGGCATCATGCACAGATCCAGGATACTTGGCAATGATGTGGGAGATGTACTGGTCCGCCAGGCACACCATCTGGACATTCATGGAGTGAAAACTCTTTTGATTTCTGAACACCTGTTCATTTTGCCGGAGGGGACAAATGTAATATGTGTTCCATCTATTGCCCCAATGATGTTGGGGATATGTCCCATTGCATAGAAGTCAGCTTTCACTGTGGCCAAATCGTCCACCTGGGGGAAAATGATGTAGCTGCACATGTGTTTAATCAGGGCAGACAATACTCTGGTCAGCACTATTGAGAACATTGGCTGTGACATTCCTGCCGCGAAGCCCACTTTCACTTGGAAAGAACAAGTTGCCAGGAAATGGAGCACTGATAGTACTTGCACAAGAGGGGGGATCCCGGTGGGCTGATGGCTAGCATATATCTGGTCAGGCTCCCATTGGGCACACAGCTCAGTGATTGTGGCCCTGTCAAGTTTATAGGTGAGGATAATGAGCCTGTCCTCCATTGTTGTCAAGTCCACCAGGGGTCTGCATACAGGGGGATGTCTCCATCTCCTATTCATCTGCAGTTCTTGCAATCTATGGGGCAAAAGAGTGAGCAGCTGGTCATTATCTGTACATTCTAACCACTACAGTTCAATGCATGTTGTGACTGTAACATTATTTTGGTGGGATAACTCCAAAAGGTAAATTTGTGCACTGTGACGCAGTTAGGATCCATGGCCTGCAAACCCCCCTGAAATGGCGTCCACCTGTCCTGTACGGAGGGACAGATGGAAATGAGGTAATTCTGCTGACTTTGTCCGCTGTTGTGGGAGGCCATTGAGAACCGCCGTGCAACTCCTCATTGGTTATCATTGAGCCCTATGGGGTACAGTGGCCAATGGTGATGTACGCCGGCGGTGATGGTATGCTCCGCCGCGGACGTGACCGTCATTTTCTATCTGTTCACTCACTTACTACCTGACCTTCAACAGGAGAGGACCTACACTGCAAGTGCTGCTGTGACCTGTGTCTGGAACCGACCATGGCTTGTGTTACTGGGGAAAGGGCCCCTGCCTTCACCTCACTGAGTTGGAGCGACTGATGGATGGGGTCCTACCCCAGTACCGACTGCCTTATGGGCCTCCAGACCTACAGGTGAGTACACTGTGAGCACGATGCATGGGGCATGAATGCACTGGAGTGGTGTGTGTGAAGGCCTCGTGTAGGGGGGTTGGTGGACCCTGTGTGTGCAAATGGCAATGTGAAGGGGTATGGTGGGCCATATGTGTAACAGGCAGGATGGTCACACTTATACAGGCAGGATGGTCACACTAATACCTTTCCCTGTGTGTATTTCTCTGAAGGTCAGCGCACATCAATAGAAGGGTATATGGCGTGCCATCGCCAAGGACGTGCGGACCCTGGGGGTTTACGGAAGGCAGAGCACCCACTGTCGCAAACGGTGGGAGGACCTGAGACGCTAGGCAGAGAAGACGGCGGAGGCCCAGCTGGGGGTAGCCTCCAAGTGAGGAAGGAGTGCCCATTGAACCCTGACCCCCCTGATGGCCTGCATACTGGCAGTGGCCTATCCGGTGCTGGATGGGCGCTTGGGGGCATCACAGCAGCAACAAGGTGGTGAGTACAGTGCCCTACATTGCAACTTACGCCTGGTAGGGTGGTAGCCTGGTGGGGGGTGTGGGCCCCGTGGGTGCCCCTAGTCCAGGCCTGGCATTGCAGATTAGGTCCCATGTTGGTCAGGGTTCTGATATGAAAGTTCTCCAACCTAGCTAGTAGGCATCCACTAATGGGCAGGGGTCTGTGGGTCTCAGGTATGCTGCAATTTGCACTAGGTGTTTCTATCCATGGGCTGGTGACTAGCATTGTGACTGGGAGTGCATTACCTAATGCGTAGGGCTGCTCCCTGTGTGTGAGTGTGTTTTGTATGCAAACGGTGGTGTTGTTGCTGCCATTGACCAACTGTATCCTTTGTCTCTTCTCCCCCCATTTTGTTTTGTCACCATGTCCTGATGTGCATTAGCATCATCTGGTGGAGGAGCAGAGGCACCAGCGACGGAGGGAGCTGCATCCCACAAGACCCAGGAGGCCAAATCCACCGACGGTGAGGGGACCAGTGGGACTAAGGGCGAGGGGAGCACCACAGCAGAGAAAAGAGGGGACAGTTTGGACACGTATACCTCCTCCGATGGAAGATCCCTGGTGGTGGCGGACACCACTGTGCCCACCCAAGCTACAGGTACAGCCGCCACCACCCGTACCAGCACCACCCTCCCAGCAGCACCTCAGCGAGTTTCCCTTGCCCGCTCACCTAGGAGGGTGGGCATCTCCTTCGCCCCAGGCACCTCAAGCCCTGCCCCAGTTAGCCCTGCTGCCCTGAGTGAGGAGGCTATTGACCTCCTGAGATCCATCTCTGTTGGGCAGTCAACCATTGTGAATGCCATCCAGGGGCTGGCAGGCAGTAGAGACAGGGAGCCTGGTGCTGGGACTCAGTCAGAGCCCCCACCACCAACCATGGTGGTGTAGCCATCCGAGGCTGCAGGGGATGGGCTGTAGCCTCCCCCCACCACTACCAGCTCTACCAGCAGCACCAGCACCGTCACCTGCCCCAGTGGGCAGCCATCTGAGGCTACAGGGGATGGGCTGGAGCCTCCCCCCACCACTACCAACTCCACCAGCAGCACCGCCACCAGCACTGCCACCAGCACTGCCACCTGCCCCAGTGGGCAGCCACCCGAGGCTACAGAGGATGTGCAGGAGCCTCCCCCCCACCACTACCAAGTCCACCAGCAGCACCGCCACCAGCACTGCCACCAGCACCGCCACCTGTCCCAGTGGGCAGCCGTCCAAGGCTGCAGGGGATGGGCTGCAGCCTCGCCCCACCACTACCAGCAGCAGCAGCCCCAGTGGTCAGCCATCCAGAGCCAGTGGAGAAGACATCCATTCACCCAATTCTCCTCAGGATGAAGCTCACTGGGCACAATGCCCCCTCCAGAACCAGTGGAGAAGACATCCACTCACCCCATCCTCCCCAGGATGAAGCTCACTGGGCATGTTGTCCCCTCCAGAGGCAGTGGGCAAGTCACCCACTTGAGAGACTGTGGCCTTGCACTCCCAAGGACCAAGCACAGGGCATGTTGCCCCCTCCAGAGCCAGTGGGCAATTTGCCCACTTGAGAGACTGTGGCCCTGTACTCCCCAGGACCAAGCACAGGGCATGTTGCCCCCTCCAGAGCATGTGGACAAATCACCCACTTGAGAGACTGTGGCCTTGCACTCCCCAGGACCAAGCACAGAGCATGTTGCCCCCTCCAGAGCCTGTGGGCAAGTCACCCACTTGAGAGACTGTGGCCTTGCACTCCCCAGAACCAAGCACAGGGCATGTTGCCCCCTTCACGACCAGTGGTGTTGTACCATCTTCCGGCTGAGGTGCCCCCGTTTCCCACCCCCCTGAGATGCCTGCCTATTTTCGACCTGACGCCCCTGCAGTGTTCTCTTCGTGTTGTTGCAGGAGTGAGGTAGGGCCTTGGACTTTGTGATGTGGCCCTGTGGCCCACGAACATTGAGGACTGAGCCGTGTCCCTTGATTTGTAAAATGTATATACTTTTTGATTTGGATGCACGTATTACTGATATATTTATCTTATTACACTCTTTTTACTCCATTGTAGTTTCAAATCCAGGAGAAGGAGCACAAGACAGCAGAAAAATACGCTTGTCTTTAACTTCATTTTCTTTCTTCTTCTCTGAAGAACAGGTTAAGGAGGACTATCAATAACAAGGGTTCCCAGCCCCTTTTAGTAGGGGAGCAGCTGACACCCTTCATGGTAGATGCTCCCTTGGAGCAGATTTGCATGCTTTTGTGGTGAAATCTGTTTTTGACTGGGGCATATGAATTTCAAGGGCAGATCTATGTACAGAGAGCAAAAAGGAGAGAGAGAAAGACCTTCCTCCACCCTCTTGAAAAAAAAACTCAGCAAACCCCCAACAGGCTCCAATTCATAGAGGAATCTGACATGCTCAGGACCTGCAAAACCATTGCATTTTCGTTTATTTTTCCTATTCAATACTTGATGCTGTACTCTGTGGATTTGACAATAAATGAACAAGGAGCGGTTGGACTATAGCTATAACTACGTCGAATACAGAAGCTTCCACAGGCAACTCATCCCGAACTTTGACACCCCACCATTTTCAAATGCCACCACCGTAAATGTATTGTTTTTCCTTCTCCTTTGCCCCTGTCATGCTTTTCTTTCTCTTGCTCTGGATCAAAGTATTTTGAGTAAAAAAAAGTGCTAATGCAAAAAATGAGGGGTGGTGTGTTCCACCTGCAACAACTGTCTCAAATGAAGCAAACGCTTTAAGATGAATTCATATTTGTTCTAGATACGTAAATACAACCTCTTAGAAAATCAACCCATTGTACTGTGAATATTCTAGACAAAGGTTCTGAAGGTCTCCCATCTAAGATCCAAATCTTAATAAATAATAGGAATTTGTGAGTTCTAGAAACCCAGGTGATTAATGAAATTCATTAATTCGCTATTTCAACATAAATGTGCTGCGATCTAAATAAGTGGATACATGTACAAAATGTCTTTGGCACAACAAACTAGGCAAAATAGTTAGAAATCTATGTACGTGATTTTGATTGGGAGTGTGCAAAATTTGCAATATTTGCTTTTGTATATTTATGAAAATTTAGAGAAAAACTATGTAAAATTATGCTTAGTTATGAAATATAGAAATGCATCATGTATTTTAGTGCAATATGCCAACTTGGAGCAATTTTTGACACAAAGTTGCATTTTGTGCTTGAAAAACAGCACTAAAATTCTAACTGTCGTGAACAACAACAGCTCATGTTCTGTTTGTTTGCATTGATTTCTATGCTCATATGCTATAATTTTGCTATGAACAACAACAAAATCATACAACGATCCACTGCCCCTCCTACGATCAATTTTCTGAGGGTATAATGCTACATCATAAAGTGCTCAGGGCATGATATCATATATAAAGATGTCATGAGTGCCGTAATTTGTGGGCTCATTAGCAGTGCATGGCAGGGTCAGAATTATAGTTACCTTAGTGCATGAGTTATATTTACTTGGCGTAACTATAACTGGTAAATTTCTATGGTTTTGTACGTTTAAAATGTGAGCCTAACTATACCGTCCCTGTAACCTTTAATTTTTTAAGTGAATGTCTATGTTTTTAAGAAATTATATTTCCTAACTATAACGTCCCTGTAATTTTCATTGTTATACGTTAATTCAACCATCGTCGCGCATGGCCTTCGGCTGTGTGCAACGACGGCTGGCCACAGGGCCTGGCCAGGCCAATCCCCTATGTGCACCCAATCTTGCACCATGCACAGCATTTGCCCTTGCGTAGCAGGGGTTGCCAGCAAATCATGGCCTAGAGCCAGTCCCTGCAGCCAACCCCCATAACAACCCAGCTCAACTCTGCCTTGCACGGCCCTTTGGCCGTGCAAGGCAGGAGCTGGCTGCAGCCTATCTATTTACGTTTGAGAAAAGGTGTAATAGGATGTATCTGGGGTGTCCGTGGGTCTGTGGATGGGTGTATGAGAGTCTGAGTGGGTCTGTGAATGGGTGTGTGAGTGTCTGAATGGGTCTGTGAGTGGGAGCGTGAGGGTCTGATGCTGTGAATGAGTGTATGAGGGTCTGAGTGGGTGCATGAGTGTCTGAGTAAGTCTGTGATGGGAGAAATTGATTGAAAGAGAGACAGAGAGAGAGAAAAAAGAAAGTGAGAGGGAGAGAGATAGAGAGTTTTTTAGGCATTGATGTAAGATATACTTAGAAGGAGATATTTCTGTGCAATTTAAAATAGAAAATGTATCGGTCATTTAAAAAAATAAAAAATAAATTGTACTTTAAAAAAAGAGGGAGGTGAGTCCCTTCCTTCTGATCTAATGCTTTCTCTTTTTTCTATTGTTTTAGCCCTTTATGGGCTGTCTGGGACAGTGGGGGAACCCTCAAGTGCTCCCCCACAGTCCCTACATATTTATTGATTTTGTTTATTATTTAGCAAAATAAATAATGCTCTGTTCGGGTTTTTTGGCACCGCGGGGTAAGTCTCAAGGCTTACCTTGCGGTGCCTTTGCTTCAGCAAGCAAGGAGCTGCTTTCAACAGCAGCTCAATGCTCAACTCTATGCATGTCACGCATTCGAACAGAGACCATCTCATATCTAAAAGCCAGAGGGATGGAGCCCTGGGACCTTCCTTCATTCCAGCAGCCCTTTTCAAAGAGGATATAGCACTTTGGTCCACCTATCTAGAAACACTCTACGAAAGCCTATCATTATCCAACTCCATCCCTCACTCTTGGAAAGGCTCAATCCTCACTCCAATATTCAAAGGGGGCTCAGGGAAAGGTCCAGTCAACTATTGGATAATAGCCCTTTTAGATGTTTAGTCAAAATTATTTGCGGATTGCCTTCTAGAGAAACTGGAAGCCTGGAGATCATCCAATAAGCTAATCCTGTTTAACCAAACAGGGTTTTCTAAAGGTGTTTGTACATCAGCCAATCTATTGGCGATATCTCTATTGTTTGACTGCAGTAGGACCATGAAGCAACCTCCCCACTTGTCATTCATCGACTATAAGGCAGCTTTTGATTGAGTAGATAGAGGCAGACTTGGGTCCAAATTATCCACCTTGGGCATTCCCAGCCTTCTTTTGAGTGCAATAATTCTTCTTTACACAGAATTATGGGTGACAATCAAACTTGGGAATGGTTCTTCTGTCTCAAGAGAGATTTCTCCTTATCAAAGTTTACAACAGGGCTGTGTGCTTGCCAGGACTCTTTTCAATCATTTTCCGGCTTATCAGCTGACCACCTTAGCTCAAGTTAATGCCCATTCACCAAAACTAGGGAATGCCCAGGTGCCATGCCTGACTACATTCTCCTTAGTCGAATGAAAGTTGGTCTTCAACGGCTTTTGAATACTACAGCTGAGTACTCTGTTGCTAATGCATTGACCATCAAATTGAAAAAATCTAAATAATAAATCCTTTACAAAGTTGCAGTGGCAATCACACTCATGGTCCTTGAGGGCAGGCAAAATGGAAGACATGCAGGAATACAAGTATCTGGGCTTCCTTCAAGACAGTAATGGTACTTACAAATCTGTTCGGGAGCACAGTCATGGGTAGGTCCCATGCAGGGGAACGGTGACGGAGACTGATTGCGCTTTCCCTCTGGCTTGTGCTTTCCTATGGAGCTGGATCCTAGTTGTGGGACGGTTGACCCTTGAGATAGACTAGCCTGACGTGCAGTTTACTTTTAGTAACTGACTGGAGTCTAATCAGATTGAAAGTTGTTGACATATTGAGGTTTTGTAATTGAATTAATAGGAGAAGTGTTCAATTAATTTGTTCCTGATGAAGTGTCGCCGGATCCATATGGATCGTTTGAGACACAAAACATATTGACCCTGTTTACAGGGGTTTGAGAGAGATTCCTACCCCCTGACTTTACCTGTTTTAAGAGGGTCTGAGTATTATCTCATTCCCCACTCTCCTCTTTGTGTTTTTATCACTTTGGCAGCTACCCTTTTATTGATCATTAAATGTAGCTGTCTTGTCTGGGTTTTGAGCCAATTTTAACTTTCTTTCGCTCTCCTACTTTTTGTAGTGCCTGAGGGTGGGCATTGACCTTTTTGTATCTCTTTCACCATGGCACAGAGAAAAGATCTTCGGCAAGAGCTTCCAGGGGTGCCCGTCAGACATTGCAGCACCGGTCTGACGAGGAGCTTGCCTGATGATGAAGCATGACACCCTATTGGGTGTGTGAGGGCACTTGCTTCTAACACAAGGGTTACCCTGTGCTTTTTCCTTTTTTCTGGGAACAGTGTACTGATATTTTCATATAGTTGATTAGGGAGGCTGTACACTGGACCATTAATATCCCGGTCCCTCATTTTTTGATTATACTTACAAACCACACCTGGAGCAGTTACAAAGAAAATCACTTTTACTTGCATTTGTAGTCAAGCGTACTAAAGCTACTACAGGTTTGTAAACCTACCTGCCCTCGCTGGAAATAATCCAGGCAAAGTTAATTCCCACCATCACCTATGGTAGACAAACCTTGAGGTGGCCCCCATTTGGAGAAAGTTATCACCAGGTTTTTCAAATCGCTCTTTGCCTTACCGGTTAATACATCACAAACACAGATATGCCTCAAATTCCTGTTGTGTCCTATCTTGACACCTGCCATTTGAACCAATGGAATTCTTTCAGTTCTTAATACCAAACTAGAGCAACGGTAAATAACAATGTCAAGATCTACTCATTGTAAGCAGAAAAGGAGCTGTTTGCCAAGAGACAGCATGCCTGGCTCACCATCTCATCTTATACAGAGCTAGCCCCTCAACTATACCTGGGCATGGCCATTAAGCCACATTTCAAGGCTGCTTTTATGAAATTCAGAATGGTATATCTGCCATCATACTCATATCTTCCACCATGAAAGTGTACAAATATGACAGGTCTATGCCAACTCTCTGGTTAAGCCCCTGAAACCCTGATACATCAGATATGCATTTGCAATGGCAATATGGAAGATTGGAAAAACATTCTCAGATCCATTTGGAATTAGAAAGGCTTATGTAGGTGATATTCAGCAATCTTAGCCTGCATTATTGGGACGAACATGCAACTTAGCTGTAGTGTTGTTAAGCATCTTGTAAAGCTAGACCCAATAATCTTAAGTACTTTCGGGGCCTAGGAAATCCTATACTATGCATCTACAGTGCGGCCAATATGGTATCTAGGTATAACATCTAATGCTCAGCATAAGAAAGGTAGCAAGGGACTCCACCTGATCATTAAGAGGTGGCAAAATAGTTGTTGACTTAAGGCACTTAGGGACTCATTTACAAGCCCCTTGTGCCACTGTAGCATGATGTTTTTATGCTACAGTGGCGTAAACAATCCCCTACACAGCGCATTGTACCATTGCTCTAGTTTGTAAAGCCGTGCACCATATTATACCTGTGCAGGTATATTGCATGCAAGGTAGGCGTTCTCCCAAAAAAAGGGCCGCAGAAAAGGTGCAGTGAAATCTGCGAGATTTCACTGCACTATTCTGTGAAGTTACAGTATAATTTATTTAATGCCTTCTCAAGGCAGGCGTTAAAGTGACGCTGTGCTGTTTTAAATGCCCCCCAGCGTTGTTGTGTTAGCATTAAAATGGTGACGCTAGTCCAGCAATGCTACGTTTTAGCGCCATAACTGCATCATAATTTCTGACGCAGCTGAAGACACTGTGCTCCATGGAGTACTGTACTTTAAATGGAGCGCTCCATTGGTGTTGTTGGTGGGGCACAGAGCAGTGCAAGAAAACTGGTGCATCCATCAATATGCACTAGTATCTTGTAATAAGGACACTAATGTCTTTGAAAAATACTTTGCACGGTTGAATGAGCTTGAGAACGAGGCAGAATCAGATTCAGATAATTTCTTGCATTGCAAGACAATATTTTACTCTATATAAAATTGTTTTTAAAATGTGGTGTTATTTTGGTTCTAATACTTTTAAAAATGAGCAAATTACTAATGATGGTTTATTGTAAGCTCACTATAGCTGCCAAGTACTGATTGACTTACCTGTAATTCAGTTACAAAAACAAGCTTTGCTGTTGAGCAACAATTGATGTATGTCATTATAGTATTTTATGAATTGATGTGTACTTTTGAGCTGCTGGTGTGTTGAGCACCTTTTAATTGTAATGGTTTTAATTAACCTATCAATACATTCTTCTTCTTCTTCTTCTTCTTCTTCTTCTTCTTCTTCTTCTTTTTCTTCTTCTTCTTCTTCTCCTCCTCCTTCTTCTTCATTTCATTGGTAGACGCTTCTTTACATTCTTTGTGGGTAATAGCTGTGGCCCAGTCTCACATTTTAAAGTCAGCACCTAATTTGCCTAACTGAATTACTGACACCTCTGCCCCATATTCCTACAGGGCCATTACCTTCCTGAGAATCCTAGCTAACTGCATGGCAGCTGTTGGCTATTATGCCCAAATACTGTGCTCTTTTTAACAGAAAGGGTTGAAGAAGTCCATATACACCCAAAAGGCCCCTGAAAATGGGCTGGGCCCATGCAGGGGCACCTTCTGTTTTTGACCTGATGATTAGTTGGACCCCCTCAACCATATAGAGATTTTGAGGACCTTCTTTAGGAACTTCTTTTAGTTTTGTGCATTGTAAACCATACTCAGAATCACATAGAGGATCCTACTCTCCCCCAAGGTTCATTGAAGTAACTTTTATTTTAATGGAAGGCCAAAACATGATTACTTTGAATATGCATTTATCAACCAGATTGTGTGACCATTTCTCACTCTCTGTTATATTATCTTTAATACAACACCCAGCCACTTCACTTGTTTGAATTTGTTGGTACTATCCCAAATGATGAAGGAATTTTGCCTTGGAGCAAAAATTACTCTTCTTAAGATCGTTTCCATTATTATATATTTATGTGAAAGCACTTTTGGCTCTAAAATGTTAAGTACATCAGTGCCTACTCAGTGAGACTGCTACTGACTGCTTCTTTTCTAACATGCACATTTACAACTACACTTGAGGGCATAAAGTATATCTCTAATTTCTCTATCTCACAAATCTCCTCTTCCTTAGGGAGTCTGCTAGTCTGTGGTTCTCAATCATCTCAGGCTGCTGGAGCGTTGTTGGGATTCAAACTGAGCTGCCTTGTTCTCTCACCAAGTGAGCTTTTCTCTCATAGCAGTCTTTCCTTTCTTGTTTTTGCTTACTTGTACATTATGTGGACCTGAGGTCTTCTGTTTGTTTTGTTGCTTGTCTTTTTACTTTGTTCACATACTTGCCAATAACCGCAGATTGAATGAGACTGGCCTACCAAACATAATACTACTACATTGTGAATTTGATCACTGGAAAATTAGCATGTGTCCAGGCATGAATACAATGTAGTAAAGTATTCACAGAACAATATTGATAAAAGAGATTCTGTCTCCTCACAACATTTTATTTTCACGTATATTTATTTATTTACCTGTTTACCATTTATTAATTTATTTTAATTTTACCACTAATACTCTAGTGAGAGTCAACCACCATGCATAGGGTGACTCTTTACTAAGCCTACATAAAATACAGGTTTCCTGATGGAATAATCTGTCAAATCTTTGTTGTTACGTTTTTCATTGATTACAAAGAATCCAATCACAGAGTATCAATAAACGTGATTTACTAGAAGAATAAATTTGGGACTAGTATACAAAGGTATTCTGTGCTGCGGTATGAAAAAATAGGCCACATTATATATACAGTAGACACCATATAAGACATACAGATAAATAATATGAGTACTTTTCTATACCAGAGACCTTATGTGGTGTAAAATATCACTCAGTCATAGAGTACAGTTTCAAAAATAGGAGTACAATAAATTATGATACATATACGTTTCTAAGGTGCTGATTCAAACGGGTTGTTGATATTATGGTTTCTCTAAGGCAAAAATTCATGAGACCGTCCTCAAGGAGAACAGAAAAGAAGTTTATTGATCAAAAGTGATTACATGAACAGAAATCGGATGTCCAAAACTGTGTAGCACTGCAAACAAATTGTGCTACTCAAATCTGATAGAAAGCGCCTATCAATATTATTTATTAAAAAAATATTACTAAGGTTTATGCAAGCATGCTTGATCATGAAGATACATCATATTGCCAACATCGCCTTGCTATATTTACATATTATCTCAAAGTATTAAAGTAGTATGATAATAGCACAAAAAGTTAGTCTACTGTAATTCCAAAAAATCCTTAAACCAATTGTGTTTGATTGATTGCATGCACAAAGTCCTCAAGACGAGGGATAGCTACCTTCTAAAACAGAGGGACTTCTCAAATAACTCACTAGCGATATTGACATGCTCTATAAGAATAATAAGGTATTAGTAATAAGACTTAAGTCCGCAGCTATGTTAAGAAACAAATGATTGATTTTTATTCACTAATATACAATTGTTATTTAAGGACCCTGTGGGAAACCGCTTTTCGATGCCCCGGATCCACTACTGAATGCATTCTGAAATTATTTTGCATGTGTTAACACATTACCAATGTAATTAAACTGTTATTGCACATGGTCTTACTGGGATAGAAACTTTCCCAAAGTTTATTATGGTAATATTTCAGTAAGAGAAAATCAGTATTTGGTGTATAAAATCAGTGTATTACTAGATCATCTGTGTACGCAGAAAACTGGGAACTCAGCGTGTTCAAAAAAGTTGTTGTCAGTATATGAAATCGCCCGAGAATAGATACAAACCATAAGTTAAATGTTTGTGTCAAGAAAAATAATACACATAGAAAGAATGGGGTGAGCAACATACCAAGGCACGGCATCTTACCAGTGGTGAGAGCCCTATGAGAGTGCAGAACGCAGCTTGTAAATACCATCAAAAGACCCATAAATAACTAGCGGGTCATCGGATATGAAAATATGTTTAATGGAACACCATCTAAGTATGATTGTGAAGGCGTGGTAAAAAGGAGGAATACAAATATCAAGTACAAATGTCAAAGTAATTACAAGGAAAGTGAAATAATGGTGATGTCTTAATTAAAAAGTATTATTAAATACTGAATATTGAAAGTGAATGTTAGAGAACGATCGGTGTTGCAGCCATGTTTGCCCGGGGTTAGTGGGGTACTTCAAGTTAAACTTATGGTAGTCATCCTTAAAAGTTGAAAAAAAAATCTATCTGTAAGCCAATCAAGATTTGGTCCTTGAAATGTTAAGCAAAATGTAGAAACAAGAAATTATATTTGGACAACAAGTAAAAACCTTTCAACAGAAGAGGTTACCCTTTAGTATGAGCCTTTGCTTGCCATTCTCACTGAAAGTCAGTAGGTGATCAGTGACATGCCTGCATACGGAGCATTTGACAACTTTACCTACATACCACTTAATTTCTTCACAATAGTGGTTGAAAACTGTGTAGTGTTCCACCGCTGGTGCATTGGATAACTGCTATCAAATTCTAGAATAATGTTGAAGAAGTCTGCATCGGACTTACTGATTTTTTACTTAGCTAAAATCACGAAAACTTTCTATAAAACGCACAATGGCACAGATTTAAAAAGTCCCTAGCGCCACCTTGTGCCACATTTGCTTCATTCTGTTTACATTAATGTGGCATTAGGTTGGCAAAAACGCCGTGCCATATTGACAAAGTGGTGCAATGCACACATTGTGCCACTTTGTCAACCCTTGCGCCACATTATGTCTGTGCCAGACATGGGCCCTCATTACAACATTGGCGGTAAAAGCCACTTACTGCCGTGCAGAAGACCGCCAACACACCGCCGCGGCCGCAGAATTCCGCCACAGCTATTATGACCCACAGTTCGGAATCTGCCAAAATTCAGACACCCACACAAGTCCGCCACACCAAAGGTCAGTGATAAACTGGCGAAAACAGTTCCTCCACCGTCACGCCAACAGAAATACGCCCACACAATCAAGACCCATGAATCCACGCAGTGGTCTTTCAACCGCGGTATTCCATTGGAGGTACACACCGCCGCGCTCAAAATACACACACATTTACAAAACACAGCCACATTGGACAGTTTGAAATACACACACCTGATACACATACACACACCACTCCCACACACCCAATACAATATAAAACACACACCCCCATCACCCACAAACCCCTACTACCAAAAAATCAGAAAGAAGGCCAGAGAGAGACAGCACCAGCAAGAACAACAGCATCTACGGGCACACAACACCATCACCCACAGAACTTCACGCACCTCACACAACACACCACTACATATCAGCACACTTATCACCAGACACTCCACCCCACACATAACCTACACCACCCCATTGCATGGCAAAGACACCCCAGGTTCTCGGAGGAGGAGCTCAGGGTCATGGTGGAGGAAATCGTCCGGGTAGAGCCACAGCTATTCGGATCACAGGTGCAGCACACCTCCATTGCAAGGAAGATGGAACTATGGCGAAGAATCGTGGACAGGGTAAACGCAGTAGGACAGCACCCAAGAAATCAGGAGGACATCAGGAAGAGGTGGATCGACCTACTGGGGAAGGTGCGTTCCGTGGTCTCAAGACACCACCTGGCGGTTCAGCGGACTGGCGGCGGACCCCCACCTCCTCCCCCACAACTAACAACATGGGAGGAGCAGGTCTTGGTGATTCTGCATCCTGAGGGCCTCGCAGGAGTAGGTGGAGGAATGGACTCTGGTAAGTCAAATCTTAACTATTAGATCCCCCACCCTACCTGCATGCCAGCACATACCCCAACCCTCACCCCCATCACTCTAACTCCTCACAAATGTCCCTCTATCACAAACCACACATCCTAACACCAAGCCCTGCATGCAACAACAAAGCATAGACACCCATTACCAAAGCATGCCCACTGCACATACCCATACAAACCCCTAAACCATCATCACACAAGGTCCCACACAGGAATGCAAGCACTGGGGTACACGGTCACCCACCCATTGCACACCATGCCACACACAGATGCAATAAACATACTTTTATACCCCTGCAGGACACCTACCCAACGTCACCGGACAGGAGGGTCCACACATGTCCACACCACCAACAGAAGAGGCCCACAGTGATGACAGCAGCTCTGTCCAACTGGATCTAGATGACCAGCCTGGCCCATCGGGGACCTCTGGACAGTCGGTTCCCCTGACACAGTCACAGGCCACTACAGACCTTCCCCCCTCTGGAAACACCAGCACAGCACCCACCCAGCGGGCCCATACCTCCGTCCCCAGGACACGTCAATCAGCAATGTGTCCACCACTACAGGGAACCCAGGCTAACCCACCACCCCAACAACAACAGGGACCTGGGGGAAGTGGCAGTGGACACACGGTCCAGGGGACAGAGGCCCAGCAACACAGGGAAACTGGGAGGGCTGCTGTGCGACTGGGGGTGGACAGGCCAAGGGAACCCACTCTCCACGAGGCCCTCTCCTCCATCATGGGTGTCTACCACCACTCCCAAGAGACGATGGCAACGGTACTGCCCAATTTTCAGGATACCCAGCGCCTGCAGGAGGAACAGTATATGGGCTTCAGGGAGGAACTCAGAACCATCAGCTCCACCCAGGGCACCATCGTAGGGGTGCTGAAGAAACTCGTGAATGCCAGGAGGGACACTGTGGCACTACAAAGGGCCGCTGACACTAGCATGGACGATGAACTGCCCACCACCTTCGCTGGAGCTAGTGGACAGGACGCCCCGCCACAGGACCACCACACCAGTACCCCACCCCCTGCAGAGGGAGAACCACCCCGTAAACGGTCCCTGAGATCCAGGACAAAGACAGAGCACGATGCCAAGACCCCCGCCAAGAAATGAGACCACCCTGATTGTCATCCTACTGTCCCACTTTCTCACCCTGTCCATACTTAAACTGCCCCAGCTCCACTTCCTATGCCCATATGGGCAATGCACCTGTGAGACTAATAGACTGGACTCTGCCATGGACATTCCTCCGCCATCACCCCTCACCATTTTACTACCCCCTCCAATATTGAGCACTTAAATAAAAACACTTAAAGCACAAAACAATCTGGAGTCTGTCTGTGATTTTGAAATACTGTATTAGCAATTACAGTGACAAAATGCTCTTACAATTGTAATGTCAACATACCTATGTCACACAGCTCTAGTCCATGAGGAATCTAAGCAGATGTCACACAGTTGGACCCACATCTGTGAAATCGTAAGGGAAAGTGACAACTCAGTGCCAACACACTGGGTGAAAACGACAGACAGTAGAGAGGTAGTAGTGTTAAAGTACATGTAGTACGCAGGTCTGTACTCTTACCTGTGTCTCACTGGAAATATTGCTGGATCACTGAGTCCCTGTTGTTCATGTCTTCTTCCTCGTCTTCACTGTCCACAAGCTCCACAGCTGCCACAACACCGCCATCTCGACCATTCTCCTGCAGAAAAGGCACCTGTTGTCGCAAAGCCATGTTGTGAAGCATACAGCAGGCCATGATGATCTGGCACACCTTCTTTGGTGAGTAGAATAGGGATCCACCTGTCATATGGAGGCACAGGAACCTGGCCTTCAGGAGGCCGAAGGTCCGCTCGATCACCCTCCTAGTACGCCCATGGGCCTCATTGTAGCGTTCCTCTGCCCTTGTCCTGGGATTCCTCACTGGGGTCAGTAGCCATGACAGGTTGGGGTAACCAGAGTCACCTGCAAATGGTGAGGGACAACTGTTAGACACGCACTAACCTGTAGGGATATCCTCAGACCCAGACAACCATTCCCACTGTCTTGCTCCCAGGAGCTCACCTAATAGCCACACACAGTGCCTCTGGAGTTGCCCCATCACATAAGGGATGCTGCTATTCCGCAGGATGTAGGTGTCATGCACTGAGCCAGGGAACATGGCATTCACATGGGAGATGTACTGGTCGGCCAAACATACCATCTGTACATTCATTGAATGATTACTCTTCCTGTTTCTGTACACCTGTGCACTCCTGTGGGGGGGGACCAAAGCCACATGGGTCCCATCAATGGCACCTATGATGTTGGGGATATGTCCTAGGGCATAGAAATCACCTTTCACTGTTGACAAATCCTCCACCTGAGGGAAAACGATGTAGCTCCGCATGTGTTTCAGAAGGGCAGACAAGACTCTGGACAACACGTTGGAAAACATAGGCTGGGACATCCATGATGCTATGGCCACTGTTGTTTGAAATGACCCACTTGCAAGGATATGGAGCACTGACAGCACCTGCACTTGAGGGGGGATTCCTGTGGGATGGCGGATTGCTGACATCAGGTCTGGCTCCAACTGAGTACACAGTTCCTGGATTGTGGCACAGTCAATCCTGTATGTGATATTCACATGTCGCTCCTCCATTGTCGACAGGTCCACCAACGGTCGGTACACCGAAGGATGCCACCATCTCCTCGCATGTCCCAGTGGACGGTGCCTATGAAGGACAACAGCGAGCACAGAGTCAAAGAACTCAGAGGTACGTACCCACAGTTTACACAGAACACCATTCATACACAAAAAGTGGCCTGTATGTGTGTTGAGTCTAGGCCTAGGTATGTGTGACACAGTTGAAAATTAATCCATGTGGGCCCCTGAAATGGCGGCTGCCTGACCTGTAAAGTGGGACAGTGGGATGTGAGGTAACTGTGCTGGTGTTGTACACCGTCGCGGTAGGCGGTCGAAGACCGCGGTGCAATGCTGCAGTGGTTAGCATTGGACCCTATGGGTCCCAGGAGCCAATGACGATGTACTCCAGCGGTGACGGTACACACCGCCGTGGACGTGACTGCCATTTTCTATCTGTTCAATCACTCGGAGAGGACCTACACTGCAAGTGCTGCTGTGACCTCGGTCTGGAAGAGACAATGGCTCGAGTGTCTGGGGAAAGGGCCCCTGCCTTCACATCGGAGGAGTTGGAGAAATTTGTGGATGGCGTCCTCCCCCAGTACACGCTACTCTACGACCTCCAGACAAACAGGTAAGTACACTGGGAGCATGCTGTATGAACTATGCCTGTGTGGAGAGGGATGGATGTAAGAAGGAAGGGGGGGAGAGTGCGGCGTGTATGAAACGACGGTGAATGCATGTGCCACATGGCAAGGGTAGGGATGGGGGCCAATCACTTTGACGGTGCAGTTGGTAATAACTTACTCTTCCCCCTGTACATTTCATGTAGGTCAGCGCCCACAAGTAAATATTCGCCAAGGACGTCCGGACCCCGGGGGTCTACCACAGACGGAGCACCCACTGCCGGAAAAGATGGGAGGACATTCGCCGCTGGAGCAAGAAGACGGCAGAAGCTCAGCTGGGGATGGCCTCCCAACGTGGGAGGGGTGCCCGTCATACCATGACCCCCCTGATGTTCAGGATCCTGGTGGTGGCCTACCCAGAGTTGGATGGGCGCTTAAGGGCATCATAGCAGACACAAGGGGGTGAGTACACTCTCATTCTGCTGACTTTGCGCGCACTGGAGGGGTCTGGGTGGGGGAGGTGGGCTGTGGGTTTCCCTAGGCCAGGGCGAGTTCCGTAGGCAAGTTCCCTCCGTAAGGCAGGCCATGTGGCACCCCACCCCATCTCTGTTGAGTGCCAAGTACACCTAGTCAGGCCCCTGTGCCATCCATGTGTGCAGATGTTGTCCATAGCTTTGTAGGGCATTTCCCAGGAATTGAACAGTGGAGCCCAAGAGTGCAGCGTAGTGCAGGGGGCTTCTGTGTCTGTCGTGTCCGCCAGCAGTAGAGGTAATGCATGCACTCAACATGTCTTTCTTCTGTCGTTCCTCCCCCTTTTTGCTGTCTCCCTGTCCTTGTGTGCATTAGCATCATCAGGTGGAGGAGCAGTGGCACCGGAGCACCAGGGGGCTGCATCCCACATCGCCATGGAGGGCCACACTACGGACTTGGACTTCACCAGTGGGACGGAGGGCAAGGGGAGCTCCATGGCGGGGACAGGAGCTGAGACCAGTGACACAGACTCGTCCTCTGATGGGAGCTCCCTTGTGGTGGTGGCAACATCTGTGCCCCCCCATCTACAGGTACAGCCGCCCCCCCCCTTCCAGCACTGCCCTCCCAGCAGCCCCTCAGCCTTCGTCCCATGCCCGCTCACCCGGGAGGGTGGGTATCACCTTCGCCCCAGGCACCTCAGGCCCTGCCCCAGTCACCCTTGCTGCCCTCAGTGAGGAGGCCATTGACCTCCTCAGGTCCTTCACTGTTGGGCAGTCTACCATTTTGAATGCCATCCAGGGTGTAGAAAGACAGTTGCAACAGACAAATGCATTCCTGGAGGGCATTCATTCTGGTCAGGCAGCCCTTCAGCGAGCTTTTCAGACTCTGGCCTCAGCACTAATGGCAGCAATTGTCCCTGTGTCTAGCCTCCCCCCTCCAACTTCCTCCACACCGACCCAATCCCCTGTAGCTCAGCCTATCCCAAGCACACCTACACACCAGCATGCACACACCTCAACACACAAGGGAAGCTCAGGCAAACAAAAGCACCACACATCCCACAGGCACTCACGCAAGCAGCACACACATGCAGACACACCAACATCCACGGCCTCCACTGTGTCCCCCTCCTCCTCGTCTCCCTCACAGTCTCGTCTACACTCACACCTGCATGCACTACCTCTACAGCCACTACGTGAGTGTACTAGGGCATTAACTACAGATCCCTTTGCTCCCACTGGACCTTCAGTTTCTACTATAGAATCTTTTCTCCTAAATTTGGCCCATCCCACTCATCCTAAGCCAGGGGTTGTGATTCATTTACTGCCTGAAGCTGTTGTGGTCCTGGGGACGTCCCTCCTTTCACTAGGTCGGTGCCAGAATATTTTGATGTTGTAAAAAACAAAGTGGTTCATTGGTTAGATATGCATTCCAATTTGTGTACTGAGATCTAAGGATTCAGGCAAATTGCTTGGGGTATGATGTTAAGAGGTGGGTTGGGGACTGTGTTGTGCTAAACATCTAACAGGCCTACCACTGCTGCATGTGTCCCGATAACTAAGAGCTCATTTAGATATTTAGACATTCTAATATTCAGGCTCTTCTCCTTGGTTTCTTTTACAAGTTGGAAACGGTATGTCCAAGCTTATGGACACAGGATCCGCAGGGGCAGGTCTTCTGGGACACATCCTCACCCATTCCCCCCGCATTCCAGCCTTGAGGATCACAATTAGATTTGCTCCTGTGTGTAACTTGGACTCCTGTGATTGACTTGTCTTCCTATTTCACCTCTGTCTCCCGCTGTCTCCTTGTCCATTACCACCAACGTTTAAATGCCAGCTAGTAACTATCCTGAGTTCCGGTTGCTATCTTAGAAATTTGTGGGACTTGCAGCCAAAATTAATGGTTGTAAATGGGTGTACATTGTTCAGAAAGATCAAGTAATTTTCATTTCTAAAAGACACACTATATTTAATTGAAAAATGTGCTTTATAATTTTTTATTTTATGAAGTTTCTTTTGGAGCATAGTTTTTTAATGTTAAATTTCAAAGTTTAGGATTATTTGTAAGTACTAATAAATATATTGTTAATCATAGTGATACACACTATTTTTATTGTTAATATTTAAATAAAAATATATGTTTTTTTATTTGAGTTCTTGTGTTTTTAAGTAATTTTTGTTTTATTTTATAGATCAAAAATTATATGTGAGTATGAAGTATTGGATATGTATATTAAGTATTTCGTGTTTAGCACCTTGTATAAAATCTTTTAGATAGTAGTGGAAATAGAGGAAATAGTAAATGCCATCCTTTAGTGCCAAACAACTTATCCAAACTAGTTTAGATTGCAGTAGGAATAATACATTTCACCCCTTTGGAGTCCAGCTCCTTCTGGAAATTGGGTTAGATGGGAATAGGAATAATAAATGTCACCTCTTTAGTGTCTAACACCTTGCCAACATTGGTTCCAATTGGGGTGGGAAAAGTGGATATCACCCGTTTTTTTAGTCCAACACCTTCACCAAATTGCATTAGATGGGAGTGGGAGTAGTAAGTGTCACTCCTTTTGTGTCCAACACCTTCCCTAAATTGGATTAGATTGAAATAGGAATAATAAACATCATCCCTTTAGATTCCAACAACTTCCCCAAATTAGTTGAAATTGGAGAAGGAATAGTAAATGTCACCCCTTTAGTGTTCAACAACTTCTCTGACTTGGGTCAGATTTGACTGGAAATAGCCATTGTCAGCCCTTTGGTTCCTAAAACTTTTTCTAAATTTGTATAGGTGAGAGTAGAAGAGTGAATGTCACCTCTTTAGTGACCAACACCTTCCCCAAATTGATTGAGATTGGAGCAGGAATAGCAAATGTCACCCATTTAGTCTCAAACACTTTCTTAAAAATGTTTCTACATTTGAGTTTAATTATTTAATTTAATGATTTAGGGCCTCATTATGACTTTGGTGGTCTTTTGGCAAGACTGCCGCTGTGGCGGCCGCCAAAAGACCGCCATGTTGGTGGTAATCCGACTGACGTATTAAGAGTCACACAGTGAAGTCTGCCAAAAAACAGCCAAATTCCTAAAGCCTCAAGACACTGGAAGATGGAAAAGAGGTGGTTCTGCCACCAGCACTGCCAGCCCGACAAAAATCCACCCATCAGATTACGATTCACAAATCACGACAGAGGTCTTCCATGGCAGAAAACCATTGGTGGTGTGAACCACAACAGTCTCAACTTACTTCTGTCAGAACACCACACCACATTGGATAGTTTGACTACCCCACACCTGATACACATCCACATGGTGCCTCCTATTGTCGGAAAGCTGAGAGCTATATCAACATTGACTGAGAGGGTGGAAACCATTGGTATAACATTGCTGTGAAACACTGATATACAAAGATGTATATATTACCTGCCAATCTGAAAATTCCTACCTGTGGCACTTTCCAAATTTGCTTTTGGTTTTCTGCATCTGATTACCCTATTCTCTTCATGCTGTGTAATACTAAGTTTAAAAAATTTACTGTTAATAATTTTGTCTTCATCACACATATTTAATATTTACTCACCTTCAAACCTTCACTGGTTGTTTGGTCCTGCTTAGGTAAAAAATATCATTTAATATGTGCTGCAAAGGCAACTGTTTTCTTGTTCTTTAAATGGATCATGCAACTATTAGGCCTTTGTTATGCGTGGTCAAGTAAGTGGGCTAGATTTTCCCCCTCCCTAGAGTTACTGGTACAGTGGGACAAGTAACACTAGAGGAGGAGAAAGTCCAGATCAATACAAGTTGGAACCTGAGGGTCGAGTAAAAGATGAGCAATTATTAATACAGTTGGTAATTCTGGGTCTGATTTTCCTGGTAATTCCTCCTTTTGAACTGGACTTTTACCTAGCAGTTAAAATCTCAGGATGAAAGATAAGAGATCTGTAGTATTTGCTTCAATGTGGCAATTCAGATGTGGCCAAAAACTGCTATGATCTGCCTCACCATAAATAAGAAGCCACTCTTAATGAAGACCCATATATTTCCATCAGTTCTGGTTTAATTACATTAACGCAAACTTGGTGGTACTTGGAAAAGGTGAGAGGCCACCTTTTACACTAGTTTTTCCTAAAATGCACTGTTAGGTAGCTAAGTGGACTAAAGAATAACCTGCAGGTATCTGTGTTAGATACTGTTAGAAATCGGGTCTCTAGTGTCAGAAGTAGGCACCCAGTTGAAGTAGAGACCACAATTCTAGTTAGGGTAGGTCAGATAACACCCTAGATAAACCTGTGCTCACCCTCTAGTATCTTGGCACAGAACAGTCAGGCTTAACTTAAGGTAATGTGTAAAGTATTTGTGCACCACTCAAATTACAGTAACACATTGAAAACACCACAAAAATACTCCACTTCAATTTAGAGAAATACTGAATATTTTTATTAATACAATAATTCAAAAAAATCCAATAATTAGAACTCTAGATATGAATTTTTAAAGAATAAACTGCAATAGAGTGCTTAGAATCAATAGCGCTAAATGGTTACTTGAGTTCACAATAGACCAGGGTAAATCCAAAGTTCAGGGTGACCGTGAGAGAGGGCAGGCCAGCTACAGGCCCCCCACATGACCCACTGAGAAAGTACCTTGGATGGAGGGCTGCATCAACTTTGAGGCAGTGATGCAAAGTCGATGCATCGATTCTGACGCACACAGATTGGGGGGTGCGTTGTTAAGCTGCACAGTCATTGAAACAACGTCTTCGAGGTGTGGCATCTAACCCCATGCGATGAAGGCAATGCATTGTCATCAAGCCTGAAAGCCCGCATTGCAGAGGTGATGAACCGGGTGATGGTGATGGGTTGATGCTGAGACATGCAGTCAGCGATGCAAAGTCCTCACCTTCAGAGCAGCAGCGATGCATCAGCATCAAGGGAGGATGCGGGGGTTCCGAGAGGTGCAGGAGCATTGAAGTGTCAATTTTTTCAGGTAAACAGCTGCAGAGTCCCCTTCCAAGGTTCAGGACTGTATTGGCACCTCTTGGCAGTTAATGACTCACAGTTAGCGGAATCCACCAGCTAAACAGGGTTGTAAGAAGTCTTTGATGGCCCAGAGACTTCAAAACATGAGGCAAGCCAACAAGCACTTGTGGTCACTTAAGTTCTTTAGAGTATGTAAAAAGGCAAGCCCAGTCTTTCTCACTCCCGGACAAGAGGCACCAGGCCAATGCAGCAAAGCAGTTCAGCAGAATGACAGCACAACAGTCCTTCTTCCTGGCAGAATATTGCCAGATCCAGATCTGTACTGATTTGGTAGTGTCAGAAGTCCAGTTCTTATACCCAATGGTGCCTTTAATGTGGGGGTGATTTCAAAGAGGGGCACTGAAGCCAAAACAGGTCCTCCTTTCCCTGCCCTTGCTCCAGACATGCCACATGGGGATAGACAGCTGTTTGTTTCGGGAAAGGCACAGCCCTATTCAGGTGCAAGTGTCAGCTCATCCCTCCTATCTATCTCAGGAAGGCCCATCAGCCTAATGATGTAATTGGAACACCTCATCTCTCTTTGTGTCTGACTGTCTAGAGGGAAAGTACAAAGCGTAGCTGTCACCCAACTAAGATGTGCATTTGAGGCAGGCAGCAGGCACATTTTTAAAGTTGTAATCATTAATCCAAACTTACTATTACTACAAGTCCATAAGTCCCATACACAATAGTCCTACACCTTTTCAATTAGAAATTAAACTTAACAAATGTATGAGTCAATCTCCAATCGTATCCTTTGAGAAGGGTAGGCCTCATGCTAGTGCAAAACAATCTGGGGAGGTTTTCACTACCAGGACATGTAAAACTAAAAAGTGCATGTCCTGCCTTTTACTTACACCACACCCTGACCTATGGGCTACCTAGGGACACCCAGGGGGTTTAATGCTTGACATGGGTTTTAAATACCAAGTCT
Source organism: Pleurodeles waltl (assembly GCF_031143425.1). Taxonomy (NCBI): domain Eukaryota; kingdom Metazoa; phylum Chordata; class Amphibia; order Caudata; family Salamandridae; genus Pleurodeles; species Pleurodeles waltl. The sequence goes on along the minus strand of NC_090447.1, from coordinate 1,103,406,506 downwards.
ACATGGCAGTGAAACTGCACATACAGGCTCTGCAGTGGCAGGCCTTAGACATTTTTAAAGGGCTACTTAAGTGGAGAGCACAATCAGTGCTGCAGGCCCGCTAGTAGGATTTAATTTACAGGGCCTTAGTGACTCATAAGTAAATCAACTATGCCAATTGTGGATGAACCAATGTTACCAGGTGTCATGGGAGTGAGCACGTGCATTTTAGCACTGGCTAGCAGTGGTATAGTCCTCAGAGTCCTAAGGCCAACAAAAACAAATTTAACAAAAAGTGGAGAAAAAAGAAAAAAAGTTGGGGGCTGACCCTACAGATAGGGCCGTTTCCAACAGATCACTCGTTTCAGTCCTAGTGTATCAACACTCAAAGCTCAACCTTTTATACACTTGAAGTCAATAAAATCAGCATCATTTAACTGGTTAAAATAAACACCTGTCTCTCTCAATAGTGCCAATATACTACTTGACTTGACTGTGCACCCTACCAACATCATACTTTATTGCATAGTTACATGTAAGGAATCTGAAGCTAAATGTTTTATAGCTCCATTTCACAAAACACAGCTTTTTTGTTTAGTTAGGACTAAAACAGAAATTATTTAAATTAAAAAAGCATCAATTTTCCCAACGTAATTTAAGCAGACTATAACCACAGGTGTTCTGCACATCAGAAAAGACATATAAAACACATGGGTCACATGCAAAAAATCACACTATTGTGAATGTCATTACCCAATGCAATTGATAAAAGAGTGCCTGAAGGGAACGCGGTAATGTAAAAGAGGATTTTGGAAATTTCACGAGCAGGCAAGAGGGGCATCTTCGCTGCCTCTGCAAAGTAAATGCGGATATCACGTAGTTCCTGACATTCTTCCTTTTTAATGACGGCTATGCTTTTAACTTGCTCAAGTATGTAATGGCACCTGCTTCCCTGCTGTCACGTACATTTTCATTGACAACCCGAAGAGCAACAGTGATTGCGCTTATCGGTAATGTAAATCATTGGCCTTTTAAAACTTTCACGTCACGTTGTAGTTTTAGGTACTAAATCAATGCATCTGCCCTCTTGCTTTGTTATGTAGCATATTTAAATATTGAGAAATTATCTCACATTGGTATTTTAAAATCGTATTCGTGCCTTAAAAACAGTGTTTTATTCTCAAATTATGCAATTTATGTCACAAAAGTTCTTTCTTTTCTTCCTTTTTCTTGCCTTCCTTCACAATTAGCTGTACATCTCCGAAAAATCACTTATATTAAACAAATATAAAAGTTATTTTTACAGTGCTGTTATTCAGATAAACGTTAATTAGATTAGGTACTCTTTAATCTGCAGCACAGCTAGAGCAGGTGACATGAATGGGCGACAACTTTTAATTACGGATATGAACTTTCAGACAGCAATTTATAAAAGACCAATTCTTCTAATAGAATTTGTGTCCAATTAATGTGCCATATTACACCATACATAAGACATCTGGGAATATTTGTCACAATGTACCTTTGTACTTGAGTGATTCATTGAATTTGTTCAATTTATTGTCAACGCTACAGGATATCTGTTATTTTACAAAGCACAAGAACAAAGCCGACCTTGAAGAAATATTGTTAAAAAATCCCCCGTGCAGAGCTTACACATTACGAACAGAAAAAAATGCAGGTATGTTTGCTAAAAACAAGACTTGATCAAAAGGAAACCTTACTAATTAGAGTGAAAGGAATATCCTACTATATTTCAGTTGAAGGGTTCGAGTCACTTTTGATTCAGGACACTGCCTGGCTGAAACATTGCCAAAGAAAAGGTTATCACACGCCAACATTTGTGTATCATTTGGTAAAATTACAGCTTTAAGCAATGCCTAATTTGCAAAATAATTATTGTGGGGGCCTGATGTTTTCCTCTGAAGCCTTGGTCAGAGTTGGTTAGCTGAATACCAAGAATATCTAATCTTGATTCCAACTAACTTCTTTACCATTCACCACTATATCTCCCTTCCTTTTTATCTCAGTCTTTCTGGTTCTTTTTCATCCCTGCATTTACCCCTTGTTACTCTAAACGTGCAGTAGCAGTTCCTGCTTTACAGCATTGGGGTGTTGCCCCACGTATATGTAGCCCCCTTGGCACCCTTTTACATGTGAATACACTATAACTAAACTGCTTGAGTCAAACTTAATATTTTGGTGTGGCTTGCGAGGCGTGCCCAGAGTCACAACCCCTGTTCTCTTGATGAGCGGTGAGTTGCCTGCTCCAGCCAGTTCTGGTGCTGCTCTCATGCTGTGTAAGAGAAAGGGAACAGCTTCTGGATTGGCTGAAAGACACTGCTAGGCCAGTGTGCTGTATGATTTTCTATTGCAGGTTTGACATTTGCTAATTTGAATCATAGCATGTAGTTCATTATAAGGTAATGCTTCTGAAGCTGCACATTGGGCCAGTGTATTTCAATTTAAAACCTGCTAATAGTTAGCCCAGTTACGTGATCGCCTGAAAGTCCAGAGCACTATAGCCCTCATTATGACATTGGCGGTGAGTGATAAAGTGGCGGTAATACTGCCAACAGGCTGGAGGTAATTACTGCCAAATTATGACCATTTTGGTGTGAACTCCCATATACAGCCAATGTACCACACCAACCGCCAGGGTGTTCACACCACTGACCACGGCGGAAGCCGTCAACAGCCAGGCAGAAGACAAAGTATCGCCGACCATATCATGACCCAGGAAATCACACGATTTCCAGGGCAGTACCAACGCCATCAAAAGCCTGGTGGAACCAGAACACAGAAGACCAAAACTCACCATCGGACACACAGGGAAGAACAACGCCCCCATATGGAACCTAAACTGCAAGTCTTCCCAATGGTCATCTACTTCATGCTCCACCTGGAACACCAATGCCAATGAAGAGGACAACAGTGAGTACAGCCGCCTAGCACACAAGGAAGGGAGGGAGAAAAAGGAGAGTGACACACACACGCACAACACACACCCGACACACACACACACCATACACACAACCAGCTGCAGATGAAAAACAATGGCACATGACACACGGCATTATAATGCAAGGGCAACAAGAATGAAGTAATGAGAATGTATTGATTGTGAACAGCTACCAAAAGAACCAATTGTATGAAAAACAGATATGTACAAATGTGCACAAAGGGCCAATGCTCAGTCCAAAGTACTAAGGGCCCACATGACCACAGGGCACAGTTCAAGGCCCAACTAAAATCCTGACTTCATCCAGATAGAACTCTGCAGGGGCATAGTTTGCAAGTGGGCAGGGACCTCAGGGGGATGGGGGTGGGGGACACCTCATCTGAACATGGGAACAAGCCCACTGGTTCTGGTTCTGTGTTGGGGAGTGCAAGAACACAGTCTCTCAGGTAGGTGACTTTCCCACTGGGTCTGAAGGGCGCTCCATGCCCATATCTCTGTGCTGGGGAGTGCAAGGCCACAGTCTCTCAGGTGGGTGACTTACCCAATGGTTCTCAAGGGGGTTTCATGCTCATATCTCTGTGCTGGGGAGTGCAAGGCCACAGTCTCTGGAGTGGGTGACTTTCCCACTGGTTCTGGAGGGAGCTCCATGCCCATGTCTCTGTGCTGGGGAGTGTAAGGTCACAGTCTCTCAGGTGGGTGACTTTCCCACTGGTTCTGGAGGGGGCTCCATGCCCATATCTCTGTGCTGGGGAGTGCAGGCCACAGTCTGTCAGGTAGGTGACTTTCCCACTGGTTCTGGAGGGGGCTACATGCCCATATCTCTGTGCTGGGGAGTGCAAGGCCACAGTCCCTGAGGTCAGTGACTTTCCCACTGGTTCTGGAGGGGGCTCCATGCCCATATGTCTGTGCTGGGGAGTGCAAGGTCAGAGTCTCTCAGTGGGGAACATGCCCACTGCTTCTGGAGGGGGACCCTTGTACAGCAGCCCCTGGAGGGTGGCCTACATGGCTTCCGCTGGTGGTGAGGGCTGCAGTGTGTCATCTGGAGGTGAGGGATGCACTGTATCAGCAGGTGAAGGTGCCTCCTGGGCAGCTTCTGCTGGAGGTGAGGGCTGCACTGTCTCAGCAGGTGAAGGTGCCTCATGGGCAACCTCTACAGGAGGAGTAGACTGCACTTCCTCAGCTGAGGGTGAGGGCCCCGTGACCATTGGTGTTGGCAGTGGTGGTGTCACCCTGACAGCCTCTGCTGGAGTTGAGGGCTGCACTGTGTTAGCAGGTGAAGGTGCCTCCTGAGCAGCCTCTGCTGGAGGTGAGGGCTGCAGTGTCTCAGCAGGTAAAGGTGCCTCTTGGAGAGCCTCCGCGGGAGGAGTAGGCTGCACTTCCTCAGCTGGTGGTGAGGGCCAGGTGACGATTGGTGGTAGTGGTGGTGGTATCACCCTGACTGCCTCTGCTGGAGTCGAGGGCTTCTTCCCCTTGATGGCAGGAGGCGTTGGATCCTTACCCTTCCTGGCAGTGGTTGAGGGCTTCTTCCCCTTCATGGCAGGATGTGTGGGCTGCTTAGCCTTCCTGGCAGGAGTCAAGGTGTTCTTCTCCTTCATGGCAGGAGGTTTGGCATCCTTCCCACTCATGGCAGGAGGTGTGGGATCCTTAACCTTCCTGGTAGGAGGAGTGAGATCCTTCACAGACTTGCCACCACAACAAGGTGGTGCCACCACTGTCTGCGTTGACTGTTTGGCTGAGGGCAAGTTGGGCACGAAAAAGCTTCTTAGGGATGGTGGGGCGGGATGAGGGAGGAGGGATGGGAGTGGAGGTTGAAGGAGTGGTTGTTAGAGGTGTATATCTGCTGGACCTGGTTGCAGGTGCATGGGCAGTGTGCTGATGTGAGGTGGATGACTGTTGGGTGTGTGAGTGCTTGTGTTTGTGTCCTTTAGGAGGGGGGACAGACAGGGTGGGAGAGGACAGATGGGACGCATGCATGGATGTTGTGAATGTGTCTACTAGTGAGGTGTGTGTGCTGCTTAGTTTGGTGATGCTGGTGGTGGATGTTAATGCAGTGCATACAGGTGTGAGTGTGGACGTGACTTTGAGGGAGGTGGAGGAGAAGGAGGAGGGGGAGACAGTGGAGGTAGTGGATGTGGTTGTGTCTGCAACTATCTGGTGTTTGCATGAGTCCTTGTGGGATGAAGTGTGGTGCCTGTGTTTGACTGTGCCACTCTTGTGTGTTGTCTTGTGAGCATGCTCATATGTATGTGTGCATGGGATGGGTTGGGGTTGATGAGACTGGGTCAGGGAAGTGGTAGTTGGAGGAGGGATGGTATGAACAGGGACAATGGCTGCCATCAGAGAGAAGGCCAGAGCCTGAATCGATCTCTGTTGGACCACCAATCCACTATGGATGCCATCCAGGAATGCATTGCATTGCAGCATCTGGGATGCCAGCCCCTGGATGGCATTCACAATAGTTGACTGTCATACAGAGATGGATCTCAGGAGGTCTAGACCCTTCTCACTCAAGGCAGCAGAGCTCACTGGGGCAAGGCCTGAGGTGCCTGGGGTGAAGGAGATGCTCACCCTCCTGGGTGAGCGGGCACGGGCAATTCGCTGAGGGGCTACTGGGAGGGTGGTCCTGGTATGGGGTCGCGGCTGTACCTGCAGCTGGGGTGGTCACAGAGGTGTCTGCCACCATCAGGGAGCTTCCATTGGAGGAGGTATCTGAGTCTGTGCTTTCACCTCCTGTCTCTGCCATGGTGCTCCCCTTGCCCTCCGTCCCACTGGTTACCTCGGAGTCAGTAGACTCTGCCTCCAAGGTCCTGTGAGATGCAGGTCCCTCTGTCGCCGGTGCCCCTGCTCGTCTGCCAGATAATGCTAATGCACACATGGACCGGATGACTGAAGAAAAAAGGGGGGAAAAGAGAGAAAGGAAACACTGTGTCAATTCCTGCAACAACACGACAGTTGGCATACACATCAATGGCACACACAAGGATCAAGATTAAGCACTATGCATTGCACTGCCAGTGATTTGGCTAGATGCCACGGCAAGATGAGGGCCACACACCACCAACTGCACCCCTCCTGGTACCCACAAAGCCCTGACTGAAATGGAATACTAACAAGCTAGGTTACCTGCATTTGCCATACACTTAGAAGCCATAAGCTGCATCACCCTGCAATGTCTGACCTGGCATTAAGGGGAACCCACTAACTCACACCCACCACCCAGATCCCATGCCACCTGCCAATTATTGTATTAATACCCACTGTACTCACCCCCTTGTGGTGCTGTGATGCCCTCAAGCGCCCATCCAGCTCTGGGTAGGCCACCACCAGTATGCAGTCCATCAGGGGGTCAGGTCCTGATGGGCACCCCTTCCTCATTGGGAGGCTATCCCCAGCTGGGCCTCTGTGATCTTCCGTGCCCAGCGTCTCAGGTCCTACCACCATTTCCGACAGTGAGTGCTCCGCCTGACATAGACCCCCAGGGTCCGCACGTCCTTGGTGATGGCACGCCATAATCCTTTCTTTTGATGGATGCTGACCTGCAGAGGTAATACAGACAGGAGGACACCATTACACATACAATCCAGCCTGTCACATATATGGCCCACTAGTCCCGTTTCAAACTCCATTGACACACACATCACCCAGCGAACACCATGTACACCACAACAAGACATCTCCCCCGATGACACGATGCTTGCACACACATCTCCATGTATCCTTCCTACATGCATCGTGTCCAAGGTGTAATCACCTGTTGGTCTGGAGGCCCATACAGCAGTCCATACTTGGGTAGGACCCCATCCACCAATCGCTCCAACTCCTCTGCAGTGAAGGCAGGGGCCCTTTCCCCGGTCACTAGGGCCATGATAGGTTCCAGGCACAGGTCACAGCAGCACACGCAGTGTAAGTGTTCTCTTGTTGAAGGCCAGGAAACAAGTGAAGAATCAGATAGAAAATGGCAGTCACGTCCATAGCGGTGTACACCGTCACCGCCGCCGCTAATCATCATTGGCCACTGTATTCCATAGAGCCCCATATTATCCAATGAGGAATTGCACAGCGGTGCAAGGCCGCCTTCTGCCACGACTCCCAACGTCGGCGGAGTTACCTCACCTCCACCTGTCCCTACATACAGGACAGGCGGTCGCCACTGGTGGACAACGGTCATATAAACCTTAACTGCATTACAGCCTAGATTAAAACATACCTCGCCATTCCCACTGTCCCATCACATAAATGCACTATGTACACTGAGGTTGTTTTTCCATTGTTCAAATTGTGACAGCCTACTCACTCTTGTTTCCCATAGATACCTTCTGCTGACGATGAATAGAAGGAGGATACAAACCACCTTGTACAGACCCCTTGTGTGCTACACTGGAGGTCAGACACATTATTCTCACCTATAGACTGGACAGGGCCACAGTCACAGAGCTGTGTGCCCAATAAGAGCCTGACCTGATATCTGCTCTCCGTCATCTGACTGGGATCCCCCCTCCTGTGCAAGTGCTATCAGTGCTCCATTTCCTGACAACTGGTTCTTTCCAAGTGACAGTGGGCTTGGCAGCAGGAATGTCACAATCCAATGTTTTCAATCGAGTTTTGTCTGCCCTGGTGAACCACATGTGCAGCTACATAGCCTTCCCATGGTGGAAGATCTGGCCACTGTGAAGGCCGGATTCTATGCAATGGGACATATCCCCAATATTGTTGGGGTGATTGATGGGACACATATTACATTAGTCCCCCGTCGCCAGAATGAATAGGTGTTCAGGAATCGTGAGAGTTTCAACTCACTGAATGTGCAAATGGTGTGCCTGGTGTACTAGTACATCTCCCACATCACTGCTAAGTATCCTGGGTCGGTGCATGATGCCGTTGTCCTGAGGAATACAAGCATCCCAAATTTGATGGCCCAACTACAGAGGCACAGGGTGTGGCTAATAGGTGAGCCATTGTGCCCACCCATGGATGTTAGTCTAGGCCTTCAGGTGTCATCCCCATAGCATTGTGTGAGGCTAAATGTTGACTTTCAATACTTACAGGTGACTCTGGCTACCCAAACCTATAGTGGCTGCTGACCCCTGTGAGGAATGTCAGGACAGGGGCTGAGGAATGTTGTCATGAGGCACATGGGCGAATGAGAAAGATCATCGAGAGGACCTTCGGGCTCCTGAAGGCCAGGTTCATGTGCCTCCATCTGACAGGTGGATCCCTGTGCTACTCACCCGGAAAGGTCTGCCAGATCTGCTGGGTAGTGGCATGCTGCATGTTGCACAACCTGGCCCTCAGATGGCATGTAGATTTTCTGCAGGAGGAGGAGCCTGGAGATGCCTCTGTGGCAGCAGTGGACCCTTAGGAAAGTGAGGATGATTAGGCAGAGGATGAGGATGAGGACAACCGAACATCAGTTATACATCAATACTTCCAATGACACACAGGTGAGACAGTGCAACTGACCATTCCTCTGACTATTGATGTTTTCTGTGTGGCTGTAGCATGATGGCATTAACTTCCATTGCATCTCAATTTACTGTCATCTGTGGCTTGTCATTTTACAGATTTTGGTGAGATAACTGTGTACTGACATGATGAGTACAGATAGCTTCAGGTCATTATTTCTATGCTCTCACAGTGTTCAGATCATTTGCAATAGATGTGACTGTTTCCATAAATGAACATTTTCAACTTCTAAAATACTAGTAGTCAATTTGTGTTTAAGGGTGTTTATTGTAGTGCTATGAAATTGAGGGAAAAGTGCAATGGAATGGGGGTGATGATGGAGAAAAGTCAAGGGTATTTTTCCAGTCTGTTTGTAGTCCAGTGTCCAAGGGGCCATAGGAAGGGGAGCAAAGGCAGTTCATAGTGGACAAGGTGACAGTGTGGGCAATCGGGAGTGTCTTGGCAAGTGTCTTTGGCTTCTCTCTGGGTCGCAGGGAACATTTACGGGGTGGTTCACCTTCTGCAAGTGGAGGGGTGCTGGTGGCCTGTGGGTCCTGTGGCGGGGCCTCCTGCCCATTAGCTGCAGCAGAAGTGGAGGGCTGATCAATGGACTGGCTAGTGGTAGGGGCCTGCTGGTGTTCTGTTGCTTCCCTCATGATGTTGGCCATGTCTGCCAGCACCCCTGCTATGGAGATCAAGGTGGTGTTAATGGTCTGCAAGTCCTCCCTGATCCGCTGATACTGTTCCACCTGTAGCCACCTGTTCTCCTGCACTTTGTCCAGGATCTGGCCCATCTTGTCCTGGGAATGTTGGTAGGCTCACAGGATCTCGGTGAGTGTCTCCTGGAGAGTCTGTTCCCTGGGCCTGTCCTCCCCTGGCGCACAGTGGTCCTCTCAGTGTCCCTGTTGCCCTGTGCTCTGTCCCCTGAATGGTGTGCCCACTGCCACTGACCTCAGGTCCCTGATTGTCTGAGGGGCGAGGTGTGGACTGGAGTCCCTGTACAGGTTGGCACACTGCTGATTGACGTGTCCTGGGTACAGAGGTGTGGGTATACTGGTTGGGTGCTGTGGTGTTGGATACTGATGGGGAGGCTCTGTGGTGGACTGTGAGTGGGCTGTGGTAACCGACTGTCCAGTGGTCCCTAATGGGCTAGGATGTTGGTCTAGATCCTTCAGTCCAGATTTACTGTCATCACTGGGGCAATCTTCTGTTGGGGGACTGGATAGTTGTGGCATCTCCTTTCCGCTGGGATTGGATGGGGCACCTGTGGGGATGAAAGTGATGTATTATGCTTCATGTCTGTGACATATTGTACATCACTGGCTTCCCTTCTATCATTGCTGTTGCCTTGCCACCGTTGTTTGTGTATGGTGATGTATTATGGGATTGTTAGATTCCTTATGCTGTGCATGCTTTAGTTATTGGTGTCCATATAGGGCTGGGAGGGATGTCCATGCATTGGTATTGCATGAAAGATTTGGCATTGGGGTTAGTCATATGTGTAGGTGCAGTGTGTAGGATGGAGTGATGTGAGTGAGGGTAAGGGGGTGTGATGGCATAAAGGTATGGGGGTGATAAGTAGTAAATATTGACTCACCAGTGTTCAGTCCCCTGGCTACTCCAGTGAGTCCCTCAGAATGCAGTAATGCCGAATCTTGCTTCTTCCATGCTGTGAGCTGTGGGGGAGGAGGTGGAGGCCCACTGCCAGTCCTCTGGATGGCGAGCTGGTGCCTTGCTGCACGTAACGTATCTTCCCCCGTAGGTCATTCCACCTCTTCCTTATGTTGTCCCTTTTTCTTGGGTACTGTCCCATGGTGTTCACTCTGTCCATGATTCTCTGCCATAGCTCCATCTTCCTGGCAATGGATATTTGCTGTACCTGTGCTCCAAACAGCTGAGGCTCTTCCCTGACTTTTTTCCTCCACCATGACCCTTAACTCCTCCTCAGTGAAATGGGGGTGCCTTAGTGGGGACATGGGTGTTGTGTGGTGTGTGTTGGTGAGAGTGTGTTGGGTAATGTGGTGGGGTATGTGATGTGGGGTGTGTGAGGGATGTGTGGGTGTATGTGGTGTGTGTGTCTAGTTGTCTCTGTGCTGTTCGTGTCTATCTCCTTGCAGTAATTGTTGTTCGTAAAGGGTTGTGGGTAATGTGGGTGGGTGTTTTATGGAGCTGTTAAGGTGTGTGTATGAATGTCATGTGTGTGTTTTTAGTACTGGCTCATGTAGTGTTGTTTTGCATGTGGGTATCCATTTTGAGCGCAGTGGTATGTACCGCCAATGGTTTACCACCATTGAATGTCCGCTGTGGTGATTCGTGGGTCATGATGTGGTGGGCATTGTTTTGTTGGCATAACGGTATGGGTATTGGTCCTGCCACTTTAGCACTGGCCTTTGGGCTGGCGGATTTGTGTATGTGGCTGTATTCTGTCAGATTGGTGGGTGGGTGACATAATATGGGGAAGGATATTCGCCACTGCAGCGGTATGTTAGCGGCCGTCACCGTGACGGTAAGTGGGATTTACTGCCAATGTCATAATGAGGGCCTATATCTCCAATTCCAATTTGTGTGTACCTAACGTCCTAAAGCAAATGAATTACGGAGGGTCTACTGAATCCATGGCTTCATTGAATGCTTCCAAGCTACCACCAAGTCTGACAACAACTCCCACCTGCTAAAGTTCCAAGGGGTGCGGACCGACGACAGCGTCATGGTCTACTGCTACTTGTGCATGGTGGAGTCAGACAACTTCAGCAATGCAGCCTACGCGGAAGGAAGCAGGCTCAATGTGATTGGGGTAAGTTAGAGAAAGAATCACATTTTTTATTTTAACAGAATTTAGTACCAATACAGCTCTATGAGGTGGCCTTGTGGTGGTGTGTGGCACAATGGAAAGCACACCAAAACGTGAGAACACTTGGTTCCTGAAATTAGAATTAAAATGCATTGGCTTCACACATATACATTCTTAAGTGTTCATTATGTAAGAATGTGTTACCACAAGCTCCCTGACGAACCTGCCTGGTTTCTTGTTAGCGCTATACACATACAAACAGAGCAATAACATGTTTTCTTCAGATAAGAGTTTGGATGCAAAATACATTTTCAAAAAATAATTAGAAAGTTAAAGTGACTTTTCCTCAATTTAGGGGCATATTTATACTCCGTCTGGGCCGTCTGTATGCAAGGTAGGCGTTCCCGTCCCAAAAATGGCTTAAACCGCCGTGCGTCGTATTTATGCTTTCGGGCAAAAATGACGCACAGCTGGGAGGCGGAGCCGAAAAATGACGCACAGCCCGATTTGCGTCAAAAATTAACGCCTGGGTCAGGGCAGGCATTAAAATGGGGCAAACACACCTGTATTTAATCAGAACACACAGAACAAACAGCAGACCAGCAGAGCAGCAACAGGGAGCCATGGAGGTCATTCTAATCCAGCATGCACGCAGACGCAGAGCCCAGCAACAACAACAGCAGCTACAACAACACCAGCAGGGATCCCAAAGGCAGCGCAGAAGGCAGGAGAGGATATTCCGCCCAAGAACAACCCTTCAGGGCATCAGGGAACACAACATCATACAGAGGTACCGGTTGAACTGGCAGGCCATTCAGCAGCTGCTGCGAAACATTGAACTGCAGTTGGCCCCCACTTTGGTGACACCCCACACCATCCCAACAGAAACAAAGCTGCTTGCCATACTTCATATGCTGGCAAGTGGCTCTTTTCAAACAACTGGTGCCCTGGTTGGCGGAATATCACAACCATCATTCTCCGCCTTTTTGCCCAAAGTACTGGGCGCCATCATTCGACTGACACCCGCCACATCTGTTTCCCCAACACACTGCAGAAGCAGCAGGAAACTAAAAAGGGATTCTACGCAATCAGTGGCTTCCCACCCGTCCTTGGTGCAATCGACTGCACACATGTACGCCTTGTGCCTCCTGCTGCAACTGAACACCTCTACCGCAACAGGAAGCATACACATTCCATCAACGTGCAGGCCATTGTCGATCACCAGGGATTGATCACCAACATTGTGGCTAAATATCCTGGGAGTGTACATGACTCTTTCATCTTCCGTCACAGCACCATCAATCAACACTTCCAGGATGGACGATATGGCAATGGATTACTTGTCGGTAAGTACAGAAAACCTACTGACATACACACTGCACAGAAACACTCTAGGACACACAACACATACACCACAACTGCAACATGTCGACAAGAACACACTCAGGTCGTGACATAGCTAGCCAGGTTTCATTGGTCACCATTGAACCTGTCACACATCTGACAATACTGTACAGCCTAACGTCAATACATCTGTGGCACAACGTTTGGAGTGGGTTGGCTAAATGTCACCTGCAAATAGTAAGCCTCACAATCATGTTTTCTACAATCCATTGCAGAAATCTAAAGGTATGGATGTACATGGTACATTGATATCAACGTGTTAACAACACTGTCAAAATTAACCTGTGATGGAACTATCACCTCACCCCCAATCAAGACACAGGGACACCTGGATCACAAGTCGCAGTGCAAGGGAGGGCACACTGGACTGCAAAGTCCTAAACATACTGCTGACAACCACTTACCAGCCAAACACTTGGTCAGCCAACAAAACAACACAATGCAGATGGTACATCCTATAAGCCCAGGATGCAACACAACAACACAAAAGAGACACAGACAACACAAGACAACTGCTGACATGCAAGCTGATATTAATGGGCCAGGCTACATCTAAATTATCCCATTCTCTTTCTCCTACAGCTGATCAGGGGTATGGGATCCAGCCATGGATCATGACACCATTTGCCAACCCAAGTACTGCAGCAGAGCGTGCTTATAATGAGGCACATAGGAGGACACGCAGCATAGTCGAGAGGACCTTCGGCATCCTCAAGTCCAGATTCAGGTGCCTCGACATCACTGGTGGTAGCCTCCTATATTCCTCTGAAATGGTCTGTAAGATCATACTAACATGTTTCATCCTGCACAACATTTGCATAAGAACGAACATTCCCCTCCTGGAACCAGACCCACACATGCCTGAAGACGAGGAAGAGTAGGATGCTGCCCTGCAACATGAGGGGGAACAACCAAACACAGCTGCTGGAGTGCGTAGGCGCCAACACATTGTGAACAATTTCTTTTAAATATAATCACCACTTTATGAACTATTGTAAATAAACACTGATAAGAAACACCACATCATGGTCTGGCTAATCATTTCTGCACACCTTTTGTTCTAACTATCAGAAGAAGAGTGTCGCCTCATGGAGCATTGATGATATAACAATCAGGACACAGAAAATCCCACTACAAATGTGATGCCTATCATACAACGGTCACATACACACACAATGTAAATGACTGACATCCTGTACAGCTCACCTTTGAAGGGCAATAGCTGAGGACCACACCTATTACACACATACATGTTGGAAACATGGTTCATCGCAACATATGGCACACAACTAAAACACCATCACTCAAGTAGGGGAAAACAGGCCTCATACATCAGGCAGTTGACATGCTTTTGCTTCTGGAACAGGAATGTATGACCAGACCCTTGACAGCAGTAAGTCCAACTACATACAATCTTTGCAAAGACTATCTGTCACTAGAGTTACACATAAGCAGAACATATACAGCACAAGTGCCACACATATGACAAGCATCCAGCACATTACATCCCATCTACATGTCAGCCCTTTTCTAAAATCCTGACACACCCATGCACCTGGTCACACCCCACCTGTCTGTAGAGGGCCCTGGAATACAAATATGTGTACCCTGATATTCCCTCATCTACACACACACACTAACAAGAGTCATCCAGTGTGCCACACCCTTTCCTATGGTATACTATTGTCATAGTACTATCTGACTGCATGGACGTCAGCTCAAATAATACACTGGCTTGGAGTTTATAAGGCCTGGTATCACCTGTAGATTGCTTCCCGTGTGAAAGGTACTGTAGGCCATTTGAAAGCAAATCTCATCCGACAGGACTTGTGAGACACTGATGGAGGCCACACCAGTGATCACCTCCATGCACACCACCCAAATTTACATGCACCATCCCTGCTGATGCCTCCAACAGCATAGATGTAGACATTTTGGCAAATACACCGTTAAGCATTGCTACTAATGTAGCCGTGTAACACTGTATCTGGGTTCATGTGTCACCTTCAAAACAACACAGGACATACACAGTTTGACATGTCAACTGTCTACTGCTCCCTCCGACCAATCTTAGTCAGACCACTGATCATGTCACTTGTGAAAGAGCTGGATCCTGATTGACCCTGCATCCTTTCAGCCTGACTGGCACCTGTCCGTGGGTTACCCTAAAGATTCCCGGTGGCCACATATGGACCACACTTGCTGTTCAAAACCTCTCATTCCTCAGAGGCTAATTTGTCATTTGCCTCATCAATGTATACTCAAATACATTGTATTGCATCATCTGACTTTTATTTGTACCATATTTGTTACAGTGCCCTTGAATACCTAAATCATGCCCCATCCCTTGTCTGGGCCTCATTAATGCCTAAACTACAAAGTGTGACAGTGTACCTGGGCCATAGCCTGGGATGGTGTACGTGGGCTCCAGCAGAACCAGCAACCTCAGATAATGTCCATGAAAAGTCTACACATTTTAGGACCCTGACAGTTCACACACTGAGTAACATTGTCCAAATAATAGAGATGGCCTGTGAGTGGTGAATAGCAGCCATATTATTCTGCACAGAGGCTATGATGTTCCCAGTTGCATCCACAGAGGCCAACCTGAGTACAAATGTTGCAATGACACATGCCGGATCCTGACACCTGAGACATTCTCTCACTCAGCACACCAAGGTTGCCCAGTTGAAAGTCTCATTACACGTCTTCAGTGACAGGGTGGGACCATCCATGTGTAGGTTACCATGTCCTCAATGACTTTACTCACATTTATCTCCAAAGAATACTCATTAGATACACGATTAGCTGCCACTAACTCATGATGAGACCTGGATTTAACAGTGACAACATACACCTTACCAGTTGATACAGGATCAACATTGGACCACACACATGAACATGACACCTCTGTGCAATTGATCACAGGAAAAATGTGGACACGAGCTGCCTCGGATGCTGGTTCACCACAGCCACTGGAGAGGTGTGGCTCAGTTATATGTCATCAACTGTGGCCTCATAATACATATCTGCTCCACCTTTGGCTCTCAGGCACAATTACAAGGTACCCACTTCGTCAAGACTTTTCCCTGACTCACTGTTAGAGTCACCAACAAGTGCCCTAGAAGCAGTTTACAAATATCCAGGACAATAGGAAGGTCCGACTGTGGGCAATTCTCATTACCAAATGTCAGCCATCCATCTGGTGCATGTTTTTCCATTTGTGGTGTCTACCTTACCCAAAACCTTGGTAGGCCACACAATGGATGTTGCCACATGTATGACTGACACATGTCCTAACGCATTTCCACATTGACTTGCATCTATGGTATGGACACATTGCCTACACATACTACAAGCAAATTTGCTATAATTCATCTTGTGATGCACACACACTGGGCCTACAACTACATTAGTGGCCACTGCACGCACAGTGAGCCATAGGCATTGAGGTATCGTACCAATGTACGTTACACTGCTATCTTCTCCTGATGGCAAACATGGCCAAATTCTGC
This sequence comes from Pleurodeles waltl, assembly GCF_031143425.1. Classification (NCBI taxonomy): domain Eukaryota; kingdom Metazoa; phylum Chordata; class Amphibia; order Caudata; family Salamandridae; genus Pleurodeles; species Pleurodeles waltl. Next base: position 1,103,390,413 of record NC_090447.1, on the reverse strand, counting down.
AAGACATATATGTAGCCCAGACATTTGGTCAACTAGTGCGTCAGCCCACCGTCAAACTCCAGCTAAGGAAGTAGGGGTGCATTGTCAGCTGCAGTATGATGTCTCATATATGAACATACACCACCAATCACCAAAGTGGTTGCAAGCAGCCTATCACAGTAGTGTCCCAATTGCAACCTAGCATGAAGATTGAAACATGCCACTAAACCAGGTAATGCATTAGGGGCCACATGCATCAAAAACCTATTTGCTATTATAACATATGGAACTTTAAGAATTTGCTATTAAATCAATGCTAAATGGTATGTCTGATTTTTCAAAAGTAGTAATAGGGAAAAATTCAAATGGGCAAATGCTATTACTGATTTGCAAATAGAGAATCATACTCAATTTGCATCTATGGGCCTGCTGCCAATGGTTTAGCAGTACAGAACTTGGGAAAACCGTTGATTAATTAGCAAGTCAGGAACAGCAAATCCCAGGGTGCTGGGGGCCTAAGTCCCCCTCTGCTGCAGCCCAATTAAAAACTTTTTACGGACACGTGAAGCACACACATGCTTAAGGGGCATGTGTGCGCTACATGTCTATAGTAAAACATTTTTCTTCTAAATTATCTGGTAATTAGCACATGGTTACCACCAAAAATTGTTTAGACGTCAATTGCATTACCTAAATGGCCATTTTGCAATTAGGAAAAGCTTGATACATGTGCTCATAAATTAGCTAATAAGGACACCCTGTTAGCTCTTTCATATTTGGAGAGTCGCAATTTGCAATTATCTACATGTGTGCGCAATTATAAGTAATCTCCATTTTGGCCAATCCTTACTATTGCACTGTGAATGCCTTCCATACATCCTGAAAGGCACATTTGCTTTCGCCAAGCCCAGTATTTTGCATTTAGCACCGTTAGGTAAAGCAAATTTGCAAGAATAATCTGGACATAAAAAATACATAATTTGCATTATGCATCATATTTACACGCATACAGCTTGTGCGTCATATTTTTTGACGCACAGGAGTGAAAATAATGCAGCATCCAAATATTATTAATAATTGGTAAATAATATTTGGATGCAGCATATTTTTCACCTCTGGAAGTGAAAATTATGCTGCATCCAAAATATATTTACCATTTATTAATAATAATTGGAGGCGGCATTAATTTCACTCCTGTGCGTCAATAAATATGACAAACAAGCTGTATGCGTGAAAATATGACGCATAATGGAAAAAAAAGGCAGCCATTTTATGCTGGATGTGATGTAATAGGATATCCTGTTTACAGAATCTGTACAGTGGGTGTACTTTCACTTTCACTTTGCAGTCTGTGATTCTTCTAGACTGTGTGGCTGTGTGCAGAATGTTGTCCAGTGATTTTGTCCAGTGATTTTGTGCTTTTGTGTCCTGAGTGCTATCTTACTTCTTGTTTTGTCATTTAAATATTGTTGTATAATACTGTGTTGTTTACATTTTTCCAGTCCAGTGGTGTATTTATTGTCTGTGGGAGTCTGTTGGGGGTACTGTTATATAGGGGATAGTTGGGCTCTTCTAATTGTTAAGTTTACTTTGTATTTCCTTACTCCTACTTTCCCCATTTTCGCATTTCTTCTTTTTTTCCACTACATTTTCCCCTTTTCTGTGCTGAGATGTCGGCTAGACCACGTCTTGCCAGGATGGGTGAGGAGGAATTGGGGGGGTTCATATGGCTGGTGTGCCATTTCCTCCCACTGATGCTCGAGGTTGGGGGTAGGGTGATACAGGGGTATCACACTGAGGCCCGAAAAGTCAGGTGGGGGAAGGTGCGGCATCACTTGGTGCATGTGTATGGGAGCCAACGCAATGACCACCAGCTGAAGCACCGCTGGGCTGACCTGATCTCCAGGGAGCAAGATCTGCTGGACCACCTGGGAATCATGATTGGTGGCCCTGTTGGTGAGTACAGATCATGTAAATGTGCACAATTAAAAGCTGGGTAGTGACATGAGATGATTGGTACACAATCTGTCAGATAAGTTGCTGACTGTGTGTAATGCTGAGGAAACATACAGGGTAATTGATGCACTATGTGAAGGATGACAAATGCTAGCAGTCAGGCAGCTCATGCTCTGCTTACTTACAGGATGCTTGTTGCTTAATGTAATTTAGTGCCACCTTTGTGTCAGACAAGCTAAACATTAATCAGGCAATCATGACTCTACAGGTCACAATTGCCAGTGAAGTATGGATGTACTAACATCATACCTACATATGTTGACGCTATAGCTAGACTGACATTGGAAACCCTACATGATGCTGAAAATGAGTGCTGCCTTCACGTCACTTGATGATAGCAATGTGGCCCAGACATAAGTCTCATGTGTGTCTGGTGAGTGTGTAAGGAAAGTGTTCACGTAAGTGCTATGCCTGTTAGGGATTAATGTGTTCCTTCATATTTTATTGATACATGCCAGATTTGGACATGAACCATTTTTGGAAAGGAGTCAGGTGCCCTCAGCTAACATCTTAGACAGGTATTTGGTGTTTCTTGTGCCAAAACCCGACTAGGGATGGCAGTCCAAAGGTATGGACTAGGGTACAAATATCTATGTTTGGTGCCAATCACCATTGTTGGGACACATCATTTTATTAAACTGTAACAACATGAGGTATTGCCAAAGTCCCTTCCCCTCTGTACAACTTACCTATCTGTCACAAATGTGTCATGACCACATAGGCTGTTTGACAGGTCATGCAGTCCTCAAGTAACCTGCCGTTGGATGTCTCTCTTGGATGCACATGATGAGATGAATACACACCAATATTGTTGCTGCTCACTAATGGAGGTGCATGTTTGCTACCACATGACAGTCAGGGCCACTGCATGTGTGTAGAAGTGTGTGTAACTGTAGCAGGAGACCCATCCTATGTAAATGTTGGCAGTGAGATATTCCATGCAGTATGAGCATGTCTGAAAGGTTTCATTACTTATGTCAGCTTACACATTGTTTTTGTTATTGAAATTGTTTGTCAGTGCACTGATTCTTAGCACATTCTTCCTTCCATGCTTTACAGGTGGACCTGCACCGTACACAGTGGGAGAGGTGGCTCGTTTTGAGGACCCCGACACCTACAGTGAGTGTTGACATGTGTGTTATGTTTTGTGTTTGCTGGTGATGTGTGATGGACTCCTGTGTGTTGAACACATTGCAAGGTGTGATGCGCTGCCCAATCATTAGTCTTGCTCCATTAGTGGGATTTCAGTTCTTATAAAATTTTGAGTTGACCAATGCTTATCCAATTGTCTGATCTACGGTTTGTAAACCATTCCTGTAGGCCCGCTATGAGAACTGGGGTGAGTCATGTGGAATACACTAGTTACAATAAGAGTTGCACTGGGACTCGTCTCAGACTTAGTCTACATGTCAGACTCACATTCTCCCAGATAGCTTCTGCAAATTGCTTTTCTGAAGACTGCTGCTTCCCTATTCAACGATGTACTGAGTACACTATAGGTTGAACCTTCTGGGAGCATGTACTTCCACATGTTGAACTACAAGTGTGTGGAACTAGAGTGCAAAGGCCTAGGTGTGCATGCTAATCATGATCATGGGTGTTCTTGCTACTCTGTGTCTGTTGAAAATAATGCCCCACTGGAAGTATGTGATGTTGACCTAGGTCAGTATATTCTGACATGTGTGGGCCTTGGATAGGTCAAGGTTTAGCTGACTCTGATTTGTTGATAGCCCTTACCGGTGGTGTGTGTGTAGAGCCAAACACATGTTGAGCTTCCTATACACTCCTGGGTATGCATGTAGTTTGGAATTGTTTGTTGTTCCCCCCTGCCAAACACAGGCATGGGTTTGTGAATAGGGTACCTAGGACTGAAGCTACCAGTATGTTACACATACTTGTGACTATTTGAAAGTTTGTTTTGAACCTAGTGTACACACTCAGGTATGGCACATGAGTACTGTACTAGCAAATCCTATTACAAATAGCAGACCTTGTGGTTTGTGTTTATCATCACATACACTGACATATGTAGTCCAGGCAATAGGCGGAGGATGTGCAGCATGATTGTTATCTGACAACTGTCAGTACTCTGATGGCAAGTTATTGTCAGTTGTTACCCATCATGTAGGTTTTGGATGTGCTATGTGTGAGATGTCCTTTGTAGGAAGGCTTGCCATGTACTTCCTCTGAGACTTTCAATGATCTGTATGGTGATATGAGCTGTTACAAGTACAGTAGATGTATTGTCAGATTGACCACTTGTGCTATTTCACACAATGCAGTTCCTATGGTAAATAGTTGCTCTTTGTCTTCACAGCTGCAAACATGACACCCGCCCAGAAGCATGAATTTGAGAGGAGGGCCATGAGGTACAGACACATCCTGCAGGTGCAGTCGGGGTTCCGAAGGATGGCCCGTACATACCAGTCAGATCGGGCCTCTGGAGCATGGTGGGCTTCACCACAGGGTGGCCCAACGTTGCCCACCACAGCCACGATCACCACAACCACCGGTCCTCCCCAGGTGGCCACACCCACAGCGGGGACAGTTGTCCCTACATCTGCAGCACACCCAGGCCCCAGCAGTGTGACAGCTGCAGGACAGTCCAGTGGGCTAGGCTCCACATGGCCACAGAGCACCTCGGCCGGGACACAAACGGCACCAGCACCAACAGTAGACCCAGCGGCATTCCTGGCTTTGGAACATAAGATGGACCAAGTTTTGAGGAGGGTGAACAATCTTACCCAGGATGTCAGCTACATAAAGAGGCGGATCAAATCGATCAGGCGGACCCTCCGGAGGGCCAACCTCTAGAAATATATTTTTGCAATGGACATGATTCCCTCCTCTTTCCTTGTTCTCATGATTAGTGGGCTTGGGGGATTAGCGTTAGGTTAGTATAGGCTGTTAGTTTAGTTAGTGTTAGGGAGGGGGGTGGGGAGTCCTGATTCTTTCTACTTTTACTTATTAATTGTGTGGGTGGGTGGTGGGAGCAATGTCGGGGTTCCTGTGTGTTTCATTAAAAAAATATATATATATATATATATGATTGTTTAGGATAGTATAGTATGTGTGTAGGTCAGTATGTGTTGTCCTCCATGTGTCCTGTCTCATAATGGGGGGTGGGGGGTTGATGTTTAGAACGATTCGTTACATGTGATGAGTAAGTTTAGCTTAGGTTAGTTAGGTACAGTTGTGGATAATGAGTAGTCAGGTTAGATTAGGGTAGGTATGACTTTTCCCTTAGTTTCCTCTTGTGTGATTAGTTTTGAATAAATATATAGATAATCCTTTACATTATGTGTTAACTGCTACTTGATCATGGCCTTGGCATCAGTGTAGATGATTGTTGTTCTATGACATTTGTGTCCTATGCTACAAACAAATACAAACTGAGGTGTAAAATGGCAGCTACCTCAGAGCTACCTTGGTAAGAATCCACCATTTGTTTGAACCACCAATCACAGTTGACATGGATCACAAAGTATTTTTGTTGATGAGTATGTTTTCTACGTCACAAAGTGTGGTTCCAGACTTGGTATTGGGGGGGCAGTTTTAGGTCTGACTGCAGTGTGATGTTCAGGGACCCCTTCTAAGATGAGTTCTTGTAAACCCTCTTGTCTTCTTGTCTTCATGACTCACATAGATCATTTGTGTCACTATTCAGCATGATTACCTATTTGGATGTTAACTCAGAAAGATTAATTCATGCAGTGTTTTGTAGTGTTTGCTTAGATTAGACTGCACAGTTCTATGTGTTAGTATTGCATGGTGACAACATTTATCAGCCACTATTAGTTGACTTTGATATCCCTTGAGGAAGCATTATTCTGTCCAACACAGCATGATGGTGTGTGGTTTCTCACTTCATCAGTTATTCTCCTCAGGATGGGCAGGCTATGATGCAAACCTGGCCACTGTGCAGATGTATCTGACTACATGATGTCAGGACAGTTGTATTTACAAGTTACATGATTTGAACACAGGCACATTTGTGTTATCTACTGCACAGTTGATGTGTCACATTACACAGAGACATATTTGTTGTGCAAGTGCTATTTATTGAAAAGTGCTGTAGTGCAATATGTACATTGTCCATGTTTGATGAGTCCGTTCTAGTGAAATCTTACATTGTGATCCTACAGAAGGGGTGTAGGTAATGCTACTGACATGCTGGGGTGATGTTACAGACAGCGCAGAGGGACAGGATTTGCCGATTAGTAGGAGAGAGACATTCACTGGGCATGCTGACAAGATATACAGTGGTTAGCAGAACAGTCATTGAGTAGAGTTGTTGTAAGACTGGCATTTGACAAAACGTAGGACCTTGGTAAAAGTTGGCCATGGTGCAGGAACTAGTGCTTCCGGGTACTCTTCCGTGTGAATGTGATCTGTTCCATGTATTCTTCTTCTGATGTGTGTGTTGCCTCCTCTGTCCTTGTTGTTGTTGGTTGTGAAGGGGCAACACAGACCTCAGTGTTAGAAGACATGGAGTCAGACATCCCGGTCGCTGCTCCCTGTGAAGGTCTTAAGGGCAGTACTGCAGCAAGGAGGATCTGCTGGTTCTTGAGAATAGCAGCCACTTCACAATGGTAGGCAGCCAGGTCGGCCCTGAGTGAGTCATGATTGCATTCGTGCATCCAGTGGAATGTTTGGGGTGCGAGGTGTTGTGGCAACTCCTTTACTGCAGTGGTGAATTCCTTGACAGTTTCTTGTAGTCCTTGCAGTATGGATGTTAGGGCTTGCATAGCTGCTGCCTGATCTGCAGATGACATCATGCACAAACGCATCCCCTCAAGGCTGGCTGCCATAGTTTGCATCCCCACCCACACCTGCTTGGCCAGCTCCCGCTGTACTCCACCTACAGTTCTCTCAAAGCTGGTGCCAGTGTCGTCTGAGTCCTCAGCTGTGTTGGAGCTGGCAGGTCTTACAATTGGGGTGGTGGTTGGATCCTCTGCGATGGCTGCTTGTTCTGTGCTCCTCCTTGTGACTGAAGGTGGGGTCTGGAGGGTTTCAAGGACCTTTTGGATGGTCTTCTGGGGAATGTTTATCGGCTCGTCATCCATGTCATCAGGGAAATCTGTGACAGGCATATCGGCAGGAGATCCATCTTCCTCTGCAATGAAAAAGGGTACAATTAGTGTGTCTGTGTTGTGACAATTTTGATGTGACGTGCCTGCCTTTTGATTAATTCACTTTGGGATCTTGTTTTGTATTAATATCTGCAGTCCTTCAGATTGGCATTGTTTCAGGCCTATGGCCCACCTGTGTGTTACATGTATGTTATTGAGTTATCAGACTTGTCAGCCTCATTGCCTCTAGGTGTTGCTTTATGCCAAATAGAGAATTGCCACCTTTTTGTCCTACTCGACCCTCCGTGTATATCCATTCTCATGGTGAGACCTTTCACTGGCTGTGGGTGTACTGATGGCCCTGGCTGCACACTTAACTATCAGGACCTGCCCCAATCCCTGATCTTTCACATTGACTTAATTGTAATTGACATGTAGCATATCCTATGCATGGCAATGTTATGATGTGATATGGATGTTGGCATTGTTAATGTGTCCTGCTGATGTTGGGAAATGTGTGTTACATTTGATTGCCCTGATAATCGTATCAGTGTCCTATTTCCCCCTCTGACTGTGCAGGTGTATTTCAGTGACCAGTTACATGTGTCCCCTCCTCAATGTTGTCTGAGCAGTATGACATTTGGGATGTTGCCTTGTTAGCCAGGCACAGGATGGACCCTGACATATGCAGCATGGGTGTGTCCTTCGTGCTGTGTCACTCCTATTGTTGTTTACATTGGCTGATGTTTGCGGCAACTATGGGCATTGACATTTGAGTGTACTGGGGCCTTTGTCTTGTTTCTGGAGATTGTTGCAGTTGTCATCCTCACCCCCTAATTTAGGTATGTATGTTCCATGGGGAGGTTACTGCCATTGGCTACTTGAGCTGCACACAGATCAGAGGTGGTAGTGGCAACTGTTGTTGCAGTTACATTGCAGTTGTCGGTTTGGCTAGAGGATTGCTAATCGGGCCCTAGTTAATGTAGGAGGTATGTTGGCTGATGAGTGCCAGGATGTCATTTTGACGTAGTGGCCTTCCCTCCTGTTGTGGCTTTCCCTTTGCTCCATCGTTGGCATGACAGCATGCCCCCATGGGACTGTTGTTGGTGTAGTGTAATGGTGTGCCCCAGCTTATGTTTGTGCAGGCCATGCCCCCCTGCCGTGCACATTTACCCATGCCACTCCATGTATATGACGACTCCTGTGTGCTGGACTCCCCCCTCCAGTCTGCAGTGCTGCCTTCCTGTTCCTGGCCATCTTTTCCTTGGTCCTGCGTTTGCAGTCATGCCAGCGTTTCTTGCACTCGATGACTGTTCTGCGTACTTCTGCCACACTGTTAATCTTGTCAACAATTTGTTGCCATAATGTTGTCTCCTACTGATTGGCAACTTTGAGGTGACAAACAGTTGGTGCTGGTGTTCCGTCACCTCTTTAACCAGGATTTCCTGCTCCTCTGCACTGAAGCGACACTTTCGTTTCTTTCTAAAAGTGTCCTGGTTCTTGTGTGGATCCTCCTGGCTGGTTCCTGGTCTGCTGTCATCTTCCTGGGGTCTGTAGTGGCATCTGGGATCCATTTTGGCTCTCCTCTGGTGAACTGGCAGTGTTCGCGTTTTTTTTTACGCTATTGCGTCAAAAAACGGCGCATATCCGGTTTGCGGGGTCGTAAATCGACCCACAAGCATTTCCGCTGCGTTAATGTCATTTTCCTTTACGACTTGACGCTGCGGTGTGTGTCAAAAATAATGACTCCCACCTGTTGTTTGCTCCGCCGTGCGTCAAAGTATAAATATCACGCCCGCACGGCACAACAAAATGGCGTTAGCCGGCGGTAATTTTTTTGACGCAAAACTGCGCCGGCACAGTTTTGCATCCAAAAGTATAAATATGGCCCTTAGTTTCTTCTTGGACTGTTTACAAAAAAACAATGGTTGATTCTTTTTGTTTTGCCAATTAAATGAGCACTTTCAAAGCTAGGAGAAGGAGTGCAAGACGCCAGAAAAATAAATTTTTCATTCTTCCTCCCTGAAGAACAGGTTAAGGAGGGCTATCAATAGCAAGGGTTCCCTGCCCTTTGTGCCAAAATCTGTTTTCGACCAGGGGCTATTGATTTCAGATACAGATCTATGTACAAAGAGCAAAAGGGAGAGAGAGAAAGACATTCCTCAACCGCCCTGAAAAAAACCTTAGCAAAATCTCAACAGGCTCCAGTTTATGCAGAAATCTGACATGATCAGGAGCTCCAAAACCATTACATTTTTGTTTAATTTTCCTATGCCTATTCTTGCTGCTGTACTGTGTGGATACAACTATAAATGAACAAGGAGCATGTGCAAAGGGTGGACTATAGCTATAACTATATCGACTACAGAAGCTCGGCACAGTGCAATTATCCCAATAGTTTACTATCCCACCATTTTCAAATGTCACCATCTGCCACTGTGAATGTGTCTTTTCCCCTCCTCCGTTCCCCCCTGTTATGCTTTTCTTTCTCTTGCTCTGGATCAAAGTCTTTTGAAGAAAAAAAGTGCTGGTGCATATGCAACCACTCTCTCAAATTAAGCAATGGCTTTAAGAAGGATTCATATGTGTGCTGCATATGTATAGTACAACCTCAGAGAACATCAACCCATTGTACTGTGGATATTCTAGGCAAAGGTTCTGAAGGTTTCTCATCTAAGATCCAAATCTTAATAAATAACGGGAACCTTTTAGTTGGAGAAAATCGGGTAATTTGATAAAATGTATTAATTCACCATTTGAACATACATTTGCTGCAATCTAAATGATAAGTGGGAATGTGCACAAAAAGTCCCTGGCACAGTAAGCTTCGGAGAATAGTTAGAAACCTTTGTATGTGATTTTGATTGGGGGAATGCACAATTTGCATTATTTATTTTGTTATTTATGGAAATTTAGAGAACAACTACGTAAAATGATGCTTAGTTATGCTTGAAAAACAGCACTAAAATTCCAACTGCCATGAACAACAGCATCTCATGTTCTGGTTGTTCACATTGCTTCTATGCTCCTATGCGATAATTTTGCTATGAACACCAGCACAATTATGTGGCGTAATAGCATAATATCAGGAATTTTGCATAAGACGTATAACACAAAATTCCCACATTTACAAGAGACTCATAAAGATAGTACATTCAAATCTCTTTGTGAATAGCAAACAACTTTAAACTTACACAGAAGTGTACATTTGTGAATCAGGCCCTCAAAATGGAACCTGGCTCAATTTCTAGAAAAAAACACAATGTTCCCATGAGTCAAATTTCATGAAACGATCCACTGCCCCTCTTATGATCAATCTTGTGTGGGTATAATAATATATCATAAAATATCATAAAGTGCTCAGGGCATGATATTTTTATCTATCTATCTATCTATCTATCTATCTATCTATCTATCTATCTATCTATCTATCTATCTATATCACTAAATAAAGTTTACTTGGATTTCATTTAATCCCTAAAACTACATAAATACATATAGAAAATTCAAGAAAGCAAATTCATACATTAAGAACAATATTTGAAACTGGCATATGTGCGTTGCATCGCATTACGTTGTACACACTATCCAATAGGACGAAAGCGATCATAGCTATTCAAAAATACTAGCATCCAAAAAATGCACACACAGCATCTATAGTGCTAACTAATGTGCAAAACAGCAGATAACAAAATGTGCAAATCATTGTATAATATGTAGATAGTAAGAAACACACACAGGAAGGATATCAGGGAAATAGATCTGTGACTTTTCTATGAACGGACTGATGTGCAAAAAGACATATGTGCAAAATATACAGCTATAAAAAATCAATAATACAACTCCCAATGCATTAGGATTAAGTAGAAACAATAAGCACACATAAATAACCACTGACTAAAAACACAATGGGAGTCATTACGACCCTGGCGGTCGGAGACCGCCAGGGGTAATGCGGCGTCCGTACCACCAACAGGCTGGCGGTACGGAGACCCTTATTACGACTGCGGCGGTTGCGCCGCGGTCGCACCGCCGGGGCCGGTGGTTTCCCGCCGTTTTAGCCCCAGAGGTGATAATCCACCAGGGCAGCGCTGCAAGCAGCGCTGACCTGGGGATTATGACTTCCTTACCACCAGCCTGTTTCTGGTGGTTTGCACCGCCAGGAAGAGGCTGGCGGTAAGGGGAGTCCTGGGGCCCCCTAACAAGGCCCCGTGCAGCTTTTCTCTGTCTGCATAGCATACCCGTCGCACGGCCGCAACACCGCCGGCTCCATTAGGAGCCGGCTCCTATGTTGCGGCCTCATCCCCGCTGGGCTGGCGGGCGTAAACTAGGTTTGCACCCACCAACCCAGCAGGGATGTTGTAATGGGGTCCGCGGGAGTGCGGCTGCATTGGCGGCCGCACAGTGGTTACCACTTGGCGGGCGGCGGTAGCCGTCCACCAAGCTTGTAATGACCCCCAATCGTTGCGAGGGCACTAGTTCCCACCATGTTTGCCAATTTAATCACTTAAATCTATGTATGGTGCCGGGATTAGTTTTAATATCCATTAATGCTACCCGTAGGGCCTCTGGAGCGCCCCCTTACATGAGTTTGTGCCCTGTCCTGTTATATAATCATAACAGCAATTAAAATACAGTGCAAATAAATAAAAACCCAACTTCCTTCCACAGGTTAAGAGCTAGTAGTATTAGCTTGCCCGGCCCCTATTTGGGCAGTAGTTGGTTAATCTTGCTCTAAGATCTTAGCTCGCTTGTACCACGCACTGAGAAGGAAATGATTACTGAGTAAACAATGAACTCTGCGGTATTTGTTGTAAACAAGGGTATCGCCACCAGATGATTCCCAATCCCTAGAGATAAACAAATGGGCCTATGCCAGCACTGGCATAAGTTGCGGTACCCCGGACATACAATGTCAATATGGTTCACTGTCTCAGGCACAGATTTACAGATAGGGCATGAGGTGAGTGTGCCACCTCCATGCCATCTGCAGAAAGCATTCAAGGGTAAGCAACCATAGCTACAACACAAGTAAAGGCTTTTTGCCCGTGGGGGAGGTATAGTATCTTAAAAGTCTTCAAACTTTGGGACAGGTTTGAACCCCAGAAACATTTCAGTTTGTTGGCCCTGCTTGACCCTTGATTGTTGATGCACCAAGATATGGTGCCAAAAAGCCATCTTTACGACCTGTTTGTCTGATTTACTGATTTGTTCAGGATGCTACCAAAGTGCCTTAACCATCAACGTCTTGTGACAGGCATAAACAAAACTCAGAAAAGGAACTTTTAGGATGAGGTCCAATCTTATAATCTTAGTAGATGGCTAGACAGGTGCTACACGGGGCCATTTCAGGGGTAGACCAAATCTGAACCCAATACAGAAGGGGTTTTAAATGAACAAGGTCAGTAACCCTATTGATACCCAAATCATAGCACAAGCGTATGAGCGGTGTGCTAACTGGGACAGCCACTAGGTTCCTAAAGAAATTATTTTTGGCGACTGCTAAGCTATGTAACTTGGTATACCCCCAGATTTCAGCACCATAAATAGCGGCATTCAGGGGCTTAGCAAGATAAGCCTTGAGGGCAGGTGAAGTAGAAGGAGTGATGGTCACTTTAAAAAAACACAAAATTACATTTGACCTGTGCAACAACATCAGGGAACTCTTTAAAATTTGGGGGTCCCACTCAAACTTGTCCAAAAGGGTGATACCTAAAAAATCAAAATATGACACCCTTTTGATGGTTACGTTGCCCACCCTAACACCTAGCCCTTGCAAGGCATTTGCCAAAGACCATATATTTTGTTTTTGCACAGTTTATCTCAATCCTCTTTCGACGCAGAATGGCCCAAACCTTGTCAACAGGTTTTGAAGCCCCATTGAGGATTTAGAAATTAGCAATGAGTCATGCGCAAACAGAAGGATTGGAATTTTACCTCCATCTACGGTGGGAGGGTCATTGACACATTGCCAAAGGTACTCTGCAACATCATTCATGTAAAGAGAAAATACTGTAGGGGCCAGCACACATCCTTGGCACAATCTGCGACCAATAGGGATTCTAGACATCAGTTCTCCATACCCCTCCCAGCATACCTGAGCAGAGTTCTAATCTAGATGTTTACTAGGTTGCTAGGTGCGTCCATCTTCCACAAGACCCTCCAAAGATTGTCATGCGGAATCAGATCAAAGGCGGCTCGAAAGGAAACAAAAGCTACATATAACTTCTGCTGTCAGAGGAGAACCTACTTCCAATATAAAACAGAAAACCTAAATACCTGGTCAATAGTAATAGACTTTGGCCAGAAACATGCCTGCAGAGACAAGAAAATGTCTTCATTGGCTGCCAGTAAGTCAGTAATTTATCAAGTACTTGTCTTGCAAAGATTTTTTGAAGATTATCGAGTAAGCCAATGGGTTGGTAGTAAGCAGGCAGCTTGTGTCACCGTTTTTTAATACTGGAATAATACCAGCCCCATTCCAAGTATCCAGCATCTTACCCCATCTTGCTATTGCATTTGCTAGGTTATTTATGTCCCAGGCCAACAGTCAGGATTCCAACTAATATAGGTCCCCTGGGATACAGTCCGGGCCAGGGGCTTTTACGGGTTTCAAGCTGTCTTTCGCTGCCAAGGTTTCTTCCAGGGGATACGATTGTGAGGCACATACATCAGCCCCTATGCTAGAAGTGGCAGTGGGCATCTCCTCCTGCCCTACACAGAGTATAATGCACCAAAATGATCCTCCCACTTGCCCGGTGCAATGTGAGAACACCTAGGATTTCCATGTTCTCTAGTCCCATCTGTGATTAATGATCAAAAAATGTAATTATCACTCACTTTCAGGGACTGGAGTGGTTCCTGCCATTTATCCTCATTCCATTTTTTATACATTTAATATCTATCCAATTACACTCCCTTATTGCTGTCACTAGGGATTTTTTGGCCAGCCTACATTACTGGTTAAACCATTTAGGGGATTTCCCAACTGACCTGACTCTGCCCTGACAGGCCCTTACAAAGATTAATTTGAGTTTATCAAAAAATAAAATGTGAGTGATTGGCATAGGATCAGGGTCAACGGTTGATCTTACAAGTTCCGACAGGTATTGAACAAAAGATCGATAAATCCCTGCGTGCATATTCTGGTCTTCTCCGCCATGCTGCTCCTCCCAGACTTTGAAGATTTCTTCTGGCCCTTCCCCACTTTGGGAGGAGTTACAGCTGAGTCAACACTCCCCCCGGGACCCTTGTGAGCAGCTTTGCTGGCTGGAGTCTTCCCCATCTCCCGCCGGGCAATGTCCAACTTCTGGTGCTTCACAGGGGGGGGACTGGCTGTGCTGTGGCTCCATGCCACACTGGCTGGCCTGGTGGCCGGTGCACTCCACATACATGTAACAACAGGCACCACTGGTCCCGGAGATTTTTTGGCTGAGGTGCTAGTACGGGACTTATGAGTTGGGGGGGGAATAGGTTAAGGTGGGCAGGAAACGTTTTTGGGAGACACTGGGACAGGTAGCTGGAGGGGGTTTGGGAGTGGAGGAAGAGGTGGTGGTTGTAGGAGGTGTAACTTTTGTGGATTTGGGTGCAGGTGCATGGGCTGGAGGGTGTCGTGAGGTGGATGGCTGTTGGGTGGGTGTGTGCCTGCGTTTGTGTATCTTCGGGTGGTGGGTTGTCCTGGGTTCCCTGTAGTGGTGGACACACTGCTGATTGACGTGTCCTGGGGACGGAAGTATGGGCCCGCTGGGTGGGTGCTGTGCTCGTGTTACCAGAGGGTGGAAGGTCTGTGGTGGGCTGTGCCTGTGTGAGGGGAACCGACTTGTAAAAGCATGATTATTGCATCTGTGTGTGTCATGGTGTGCCCGTGTACCCCAGTGCTAGCATTCCTGTGTGGGGGCTTGTGTGATGATGGTTGAGGGGGGTGTTATGGGTATGTGCAATGGGCATGCTTTAGTGATGGGTGTCCATGCTTTGTTTTGTCATGCAGGGCTTGGTGTTGGGATGTGTGGTTTGTGTTGTTAGTACATTTGTGAGGAGTTGGAGTGATAGGGGAGGGGGCGAGGGTGGGTGTCTGTGATAGCATGCAGGTAGGGTGGGGGATATGATAGTTAAAGGTTTGACTTACCAGAGTCCATTCCTCCACCGACTCCTGTGAGGCCCTCCGGATGCAGAATCACCAAGACCTGCTCCTCCCATGTTGTTAGTTGTGGGAGAGGAGGTGGGGGTCCGCCGCCAGTCCGCTGTACCGCCAGGTGGTGTCTTGAGACCACGGAACGCACCTTCCCCCGTAGGTCGTTCCACCTCTTCCTGATGTCGTCCCTATTTCTTGGGTGCTGTGCCACTGCGTTGACCCTGTCGACTATTCTTCGCCATAGCTCCATCTTCCTAGCTATGGAGGTGTGCTGCACCTGTGCTCCAAATAGCTGTGGCTCTACCCGGACGATTTCCTCCACCATGACCCTGAGCTCCTCCTCCGAGAACCTGGGGTGTCTTTGCTGTGCCATGGGTTGGTGTAGGTGATGTGTGGGGTGGTGTGTGTGGTGATAAGTGTTGTGATATGTAGTGGTGTGTGGTGTTTTGTGCCTGAAAGTTGTGTGGGTGATGGTGTTGAGTGCCTGTGGCTGCTAGTTTGTGGATGGTGGTGTCTCTCTCTGTGTTTCTTTCTGAATTTTTGGTCGTAGGGGTTTGTGGGTGATGTGGGTGTGTGTTTTATATTGTATTGGGTGTGTGTATGTGTATCAGGTGTGTGTATTTCGAATTGTCCAATGTGGCGGTGTTTTGTATGTGTGTGTGTATTTTGAGCGCGATGGTGTGTACCGCCAATGGAATACCGCGGTTAAAAGACCGCCGCGTGGATTCGTGGGTCATGATAGCATGGGCGTATTTCTGTTGGCGTGATGGTGGAGGTTTTGTTTTTGCCAGTTTATCACTGACCTTTGGTGTGGCGGACTTGTGTGGGTGTCTGGATTTTGTCGGATTTCGAGATGTGGGTCGTAATAGCTGTGGTGGATTTCCGCGGCTGCGGCAGTGAGTTGGCCGTCTTCTGCACGGCGGTAAATGGCTTTTACCGCCAGTGTTGTAATGACCCCCATAGTGTGCTTGATCTTCCTAGGATAGAAACTTTCCCGAAGTTTATTAAGGTAATATTTCAATAAGAGAAAACCAGTATTTTGTGTATAAAATCACCAAAGCACATCAGTGTATTACTCAATCATCTGTGTACGCATAAAACTGGGGACTCAGCGTGTTCAATAAAGTTGTCAGCATATTATGTCGCCCGAGAAAAGACACAAGCCATAAGCTAAAAAAAATTGTCCAGAAAAATAATACAAAAAGAAAGAATGCACAGCAGCATACCAGTCACCGGTATATGTATACAGAGGTGAAAGCCCTAAGAGAGTACAGAACGCAGCTTGTAAATACCATCTTAAGACCCATAAATAACTAGCGGGTCACCAAATATGAAACCATGGCTAATGGAACGCCATCTTAGCATGATGGTTAAGGCGCGATAAAAAGTGAAATAATGGTGATGTCTTTATAAAAAGTATTACTAAATACTGAGTACTAAAAGTGAATGTTGGAGAAGAATCGGTGTTGCGACCACATTTGCCCGGGGTTAGTGGGGCACTTTAAGTTAAACTTAAGGTAGTCATCTGTAAAAGTTGAAAAAAAAAATCTCTGTTAGTCAATCAAAATTTGTGCCTTGAAATGTTAACCAAAATGTAGAAGAAATTATATTTGTACAAGTAACAACCATTCACAGAAGAGTTTATTCTTTATCATAAGTCTTTGCTTGCCAGATCAACTAAATCTCACTGAAAGTCAGTAAGTAATCAGTGTCATGCCTGCATACAGAGCATTTGACAACTTCACCTACACCACTTAATTTCTTTACAATAATGATTGACAACTCTGTGGTGTTCCACCTCTGGTGCATTCTATAACTTGCTTCAAATTCTTGATTAATGTTGAAGAAGTCTGCATCGGACTTCTTGGGTTATTTGCTTAGCTAAAACCACAAGAACATTCTATTCAACACACAATGGGCCAGATTTAAGAAGCCCCTAGCACCACTGTGCGCCACATTTATTTTTACGGTAATGTGGCTTTAAATTGGCAAAAACGCAGTGCCATATTTACAAAGTGGTGCAATGCATGCATTGTGCCACTTTGTAAACCCTTGCTCCACATTATGCCTGTGGCCTCATTACAAGTTTAGCAGTCTTTTCGGAAGACCACCTCGGCCGTCAAAAGACCGCCATGTTGGTGGTCATCCAACCACCGAATTAAGAGTCACACAGTAAAGACCACCAAAATACAGCCAAAAATCCGAGACCACCAGTACACTGGAGGGCAGGAAAGAGGCAGTTCCACCACCAGCCTGACAACTTTCCACCCACCATGTTATGAGCCACAAATCAGCACAGAGGTCCTTATGTGACGGAAGACCATAGGTGGAGCGACCCATTTAAACACTCACTTCAGACAGAACACCACACTACATTGGACAGTTTGAATACCCCACACCTGACACACACACACACACCAGACATACCTTCTCATTGCTCTATAAAACACCCCTCACACAACCCACAATTCTTTGCTACCAAAAGGACATTCGCAGACAGCAAGGATCCTCAAACTAATGATTTAGCACTTGTACACCATAGGCACATATATACTTCACACTCCGCACACACCACACAACTGCACGAACAACACAATACACACAGCAAGACTCCACACAAACACCACAACCAACTGGCACACCAAGCACCCTACACTGCATCCTTACACACACAACACCCACCTCCACTCACAACACAACCACCATCATGTCCTGTCAAAAGCACCCACGCTTCACAGACGATGAGTTGAGGGTCATGGACAATGACATTTTCAAGGTAAAGCTATAACTGTTTGGAGGACAGGTCAAGCAAACCTCCATTGACAGGAAAATAGAGCTATGGCAGAGAATTGTTGAGAGGGTGAACTCAGTAGGCAACCATCCACGCACAAAGGAGGACATCAGGAAGAGGTGGAACAACCTACGGGGGAAGGTACGTTTCATGACATAGATACACCAAATTGCCATGCAGAAGACTAGCGGTGGGCCCCCTCCTCCTCCTCCAGAGTTCACATCATGGAAGGAGAAGGTATTGGAAATACTGCTTCCAGAGAGCCTGACTTGAATACCCAGAGGACTGTACACTGATAAGTAACTACCACTTCCCTGGTACTATTTATTCCTGTCCAGCATGCTTCTTCACCACCCAAACAGTCCCCAGTTCACTCCATCTCCCACCTAATCACCTAATGCCCCTCTCCTGCATGCCACACCACCACCCAGCCCCAATGCCCACATAGTCCCTGGCAAGTACACAGATACAAGTGCCAAGAACAATCACTATGACTCCTACAATGCACTAGCCCATCTACAGCAAAACCTGCTATGTTCACTTCACAGAAAAACTCTTGCATATATGTCTATTGCACTAGCTACACCAACTGGATGCTTCAACTGAGGACCACAACAAGGCAATGACAACAATACAATGGCACCACAAAATGGAAAACAAGACCATACACAGCCACTGCACTGAACCAAACCAAATGTCCATTGATCCAGACTTCAACCCTGAAATTGACAGAGCATGGCTAGAAAGTAAGAAGGTAAATCCAATGCACCAAAGACACACACCGGACAGGTTACCATGCATACACACACATACCCTCCTCCCACTTGGATGCCATACTGCAATGTTCAGCCATCCCCACTCACATCTTCAAAGCCTGATTTACCATAAGCAAACAGGGCACACCAGCCATGTTAACCATCACACAGGACCTGATCCCACCCACCCATCAAAAGTTACCTATTCAGATTGACATCATTCCTCAATGGAGCATGGTACACATGTCACAATCCACTATTCACAATGTATACAGTGCTGCATCTGTCATTATCATTGCTGGAAATCACGTCATGCCACTGTATGCATCAAATAAAGAGACTACCAATCACACCTCTACCATGTAACTCTCTCTCACTCCATCTACAGGTACTCCTGCCCCTGCCACCATGGAGAGGATGTCAGAGACAACCAGCCCAGGACATTGCCAACTTATCTTATAATTCCCTAGTATATGGCACCTAGGTACCCAGAGTATTGGGGTTCCAGGAGATCCCTATGGGCCGCAGCATTCCTTTTGCCACCCATAGGGAGCTCAGACAATTCTTACACAGAACTGCCACTGCAGCCTGAGTGAAATAACGTCCACGTTATTTCACATCCATTACACTGCACTTAAGTAACTTATAAGTCACCTATATGTCTAACCCTCACCTAGGGAAGGTTAGGTGCAAAGTTAGTAAGTGTGAGGGCACCCTGGCACTGGCCAAGGTGCCCCCACATTGTTCAGAGCAATTTCCCCAGACTTTGTGAGTGCGGGGACACCATTACATGCGTGCACTACATATAGGTCAATACCTATATGTAGCTTCACAATGGTAACTCCGAATATGGCCATGTCTAAGATCATGGAATTGTTCCCCCCATGCCAAATGTGGTATTGGGGTGCCAATCCAATGCATCCCCAGGACTCGAACATGGACCCCGGGTACTACCAAACTATCTCTCTGGGGTTTTCTCTGCAGGTACCGCTGCTGCCAACCCTCAGACAGGTTTCTGCCCTCCTGGGGTCTGTGCAGCCCAGTCCCAGGAAGGCAGAACAAAGGATTTCCTCTGAGAGAGGGTGTTACACCCGTTCCCTTTGGAAATAGGTGTTAAGGGCTAGGGAGGAGTAGCCTCCCCCAGCCTCTGGAAATGCTTTTAAGGGCACAGATGGTGCCCTCCTTGCATAAGCCAGTCTACACCGGTTCAGGGATCCCCCAGCCCCTGCTCTGGCAAGAAACTGGACAAAGGAAAGGGAAGTGACCACTCCCCTGTCCATCACCACCCCAAGGGTGGTGCCCAGAGCTCCTCCAGTGTGTCCCAGACCTCTAGCATCGTGAATGCAGAGGTGTGAGAACACAATGGAGGCCTCTGAGTGGCCAGAGCCAGCAGGTGATGTCAGAGACCCCTCCTGATAGGTGCTTACCTGGTTAGGGGGCCAATCCTCCTCTGAGGGGTATTTAGGGTCTCTCCTGTGGGTTTCTCTTCAGATAACTAATGCAAGAGCTCACCAGAGTTTCTCTGCATCTCTCTCTTCAACTTCTGCCAAGGATTGACCACTGACTGCTCCAGGACACCTGCAAACCCGCAACAAAGTAGCAAGATGACTACTAGCAACATTGTAGCGCCTAATCCTGATGGCTTTCTCGGCTGTTTCCTGGTGGTGCATGCTCTGAGAGCTCTCTGCCTTCACCCTGCACTGGAAGCCAAGAAGAAATCTCCAGTGGGTCAACGGACTTCCCCCTGCTCACACAGGCACCAAACCTGTGCTTCACTGGTCCTCTGGGTCCCCTCTGATCTTGAGCATGGTCCCTGGAACACAGGAGCTGGATCCAAGTGACCCCATCAGTCCAGTGGTCCTTCTGTCCAAATTTGGTGGAGGAAAGTCCTTGCCTCCCCACACCAGACAGTAATCCTGTGTACTGCATGATCTGCATCTGCGAGGGCTTCTGTTCACTTTTGCAAGGAATTCTTCATGCACAGCCTAGCCCAGGTCCCCAGCACTCCGTCCTGCATTGCTCAACTCGGGTGTTGTGTTGAGACGACCGCTGTGCTCAGAATTCTTGAACGCCTGATCAAGTACTTCTGCAGGTGCTGCCTGCTTCTGCGTGGGCTCTCTGTGCTGCTGGGTGCCCCCTCTGTCTCCTCTTCCAAAAGGCGACCTCCTGGTCCTTCCTGGGCCCGGGCAGCACCCATTTTCCTCAACTGCGACTCTTGCAGCTAGCAAGGCTTGTTTATGGTCTTTCTGCATCCTCCAGCACACCGAGGGACATCTTCTGACCAAAGGAGAAGTTCCTGGCACCTTCCGTTGTTGCAGAATCTTTGGCTTCTTCCACCCAGAGACAGCCCTTTTGCACCTTCATCCAGGATTTAGTGGGCTCCTGCCCCCCCCCAGCCACTTGCATAACTCTTGAACTTGATCCCCTTCCTTTACAGGTCCTCAGGTCCAGAAATCCATCTTCAGTGCTTTGCGGTCAGTTGTTGCCTTTGCAAAATCCCCTATCTCAACTTTATTGTCTTTCTGGGGTAGTAGGGTAACTTTACTCCTACTTTTCAGGGTCTTGGGGTGGGGTATCTTTGACACCCTTAGTGTTTTCTTACACTCCCAGTGACCCTCTACGCACTACACTAGGCCTGGGGTCCATTCGTGGTTCACATTCCACTTTTGGAGAATATGGTTTGTGTTGCCCCCAGGCCTATTGCATCCTATTGTATTCTACACTGTTTGCACTACTTTTCTAACTGTTTACTTACCCAATTTTGGTTTGTGTGTATATTTTGTGTATTTTACTTACCTCCTAAGGGAGTATATCCACTGAGATACTTTTGGCATATTGTCACTATAATAAAGTACCTTTATTTTTAGTAACTCTGAGTATTGTGTTTCTTATGATATAGTGCTATATGCACCACCATCATGCACACAAACAACACCCACCTGCAGACTCAATACCATCCACTACCTCCACAGAGTCCCCCACTACCCCCTCCTTCACAGACACTGTACCTGACACACCTACAGCCACTTCACCATCATTCAGAGATCCAGCCACAACAACTGTCTTACCCACAGTCACCACAATATCAGACCTTCAGACATCCAGCACATTCACCACATTTGCACCCACCACAACTACTGACATCTCCACATGCAGCAAATGTACCATGCCTAAAGATACCACCCCATCACACCCATCCAGCATGGAATTTCATTGCTTCACCTCCCCCTGCTCCCAAGACACCTAAATGCCCACATTCACCCACCCAAAAGACACCCAGCACCCACAAGCATTCCACACATACACTTGCACCCAAAACATCCAAACAACACATCTTCTTACCACTCTCTCTCCCTCCACTCCCAAACCCCTTTTGCCATGACTGACCCTGTGTGTCAAAAAAGCATTTCCTTTCATAATTGTTCCCTACTCCTCTCCCACCCTGTGATACCTCCAAGCGTTCTTCCTCTCTTCCCAAGTCCAGCCCTTCCACTTTCAAGTCCTCCCCTGACCCCCTGTAAGTGCCCATGCCCCTCCCCCTGCCAAGAAGTCTACCCTTCTCAAGCCTAGGCCCAAAGACTCCCTTACCATACCCAAGCCCAAGGACCCCCTCCCAAACCCAAACCCAGACCGAAGGGCCCCCTTCCCAAGCCCAAGCCCAACCTCCTCTACCCCCATTCCCTGATGTGCCTGCCTGCCCCCTTGATGCCCCTACCATGTGGAGGTCATTTTGCAGTCAGGAGTCATGTTGGGGCTCTATTAGGTGCCATTTGTGCCTTTGGCACTTCGGACTGGCCATTGGTCTTTTATTTGTACTTAGTTTTCTTTTAAATTACTTATTTAATAATACATTTGGACCAACATGTTGGATTCAATGTTTGTATACTTGTCCTGCCTTTCTTTCTACATGGCAGTTTGGTGTTTGTGGACTTTTGTATGTGTGTGAGTGTGTGATGTGTGTGTGTGTGTTAGTTGTGCCAGCTATTGTGCCTGGGCTTTGTGTGTGGGTGAGGCCCTGCCATTTGTCCTGCGGTCATTGCTGTGTAATATATTATTGTGTTGTTTCATGCATTTATGTAGCTGAATTGTGTATTGTTTGTGCAGATATGTGTAATGGTGGTGTTGTGTACCATTGTGTATGCGTCTGTGTGTGTGGTAATAGCTATGTCATAGGCGGTATGTGTGGTGTTAGCATGTTGTGACATCTGCTTCATTGTATGCCAGTGTGAATATGTTACTTGGTTGTCTGGTGTTGTTACGTTTTGTTGTCAATATGTGTAGTTATGTGGAGGTCTGCAATGACATTGCTGGTGTAGTGTGTGTGTATTTGCGGTTGTGTTGGCATTATGTTTATCAGTGCTGTTGGATGGTTGTGTGAGACAGTGGCTGTTTGTGTGGGTTGGAGTGTGTATGGCATGTGTGTGTTGGCTGTTGTCAGGAAAACTATTGCTAGTGTTGTTAAGTTCTTTCCTCAGCAAAAACAATTTCCATTTTCCTTCTACCCACCTTGGTTGCAGCGGCATCCTCACTCCCATTGGCTCTTGTGGAGGCTGTTCTTACAACTAGGGGCCAGATGTAGGAAACACTTTGCGAGTCGCAAACGGCAAAATCAGCCGTTTGCGACTCGCAAATGCGTGTTTCCTATGCAGAAATGCATTTTGCGAGTCGTTACCGACTCGCAAAATGCATTTCCGAATCGCAAATAGGAAGGGGTGTTCCCTTCCTATTTGCGAGTCGCAGTGGTATGCAACCACGTACGCGGTCGCAAATGGAGTCGCAGTTACCATCCACTTCAAGTGGATGGTAACCCACTCGCAAATTTGGAAGGGGTCCCAGTTTGAGACTGGACCCCAAAACATTTTTTCAGGGCAGGGAGTGGTCCAAGGGACCACTCCCTGCCCTGAAAAAACCGAAACAAAAGGTTTCGGATTTTTTTGAAATGCAGCTCGTTTTCCCTTAGGGAAAACGGGTTACATTTCCCCAAAAAAAAAAATGCTTTATTGAAAAGGCAGGTCGCTAACATGGAGGCCTGCTGACGTCAGCAGGCCTCCATGTTAGCGAGTGCCTATACTCGCAATGGGGCCGCAATTTGCGACCCACCTCATGAATATTCATGAGGTGGGTCATTGCGACCCCATTGCGAGTTGCAGACGGTGTCTGAGACACCGTACTGCATAGCAATTTGCGACTTGCAAATTGCGAGTCGCAGGGACTTGCAATTTGCAAGTCGCAAATTGCTCTCTTCCTACATCTGGCCCTTGGTTCTTAAGGTTTAACTGCCACTCAAGATGGTGGCCGCAAATCTTTGTGAGGTCAGCGCTCTAGTGTTTCTACCTTAGTCTTGTGCTGAAACTTCCCTCCAGCTGTTTGTCTCTATGAGCTGTGCACTTCAACTGTCAGCCAAAGGAGAAGAGCAGTGTTCCTGAGGTGCTTCATTTCATAGAGAATTCTTCCAGTTCTCCAGTTTTGAGCAATCAATTATTTTTCTTGTTACAGTGTGCACACCAGCTACCTTTTCCCTTCTGGAGAAGCTGAATTTCTTCCTTCTTCCAACAACTAGCTATCTGCTTTCTGAGGAGAATTCCTTTTGGTTTAACAGAACTTCAAGCACTTGGGTAAGTAATCCTTTTGTATGATTTCCAGACTTCCCAATATATATATACATATATATTCAAAAACTCTTCGCCTTCAAGACCTGCCAGTCTTAGAGACAAACCTCAGTGCTCAGACTAATTCCTAGAGACTGTGATTGAGAAAACTGAAACTTGAGAAGGCGCATTAGTAGATTGTATATTTGTGAACCTTTGAACTGTTCTCCAGAGATCCTTGGATACCTCTGACTCCTGGAGAAAAGAAGATATTAAGTTAACATTGTTCTCTTAGAGAGAGGCTAGTCTCTCAAAAGATCCAGGCTAGGAGAACAATAGAATTAGGTGAATGTGAATGGCTGAACAATTTAATGCGCAGTAGGAATGTACTTATCTATGCTCTTATAACCTGACTGCAGGTCCTTCCTTTAAAGAAATCCCAATAAGAAGAAAGGTGCAGGTTACAGAAGAGTACACTGAATAGCCTATCTTCAAGTGGGAAACACAGGCTGGAACTGGATTTGGAGTCGGGCTCTTTTTCTATTCCCATTCCCCTTTCCCACTAGCAGATGCAGGGTTCAGACAATCAGTAAAGTCTGAGCACGCATCTGTTGGAGGGAGTTTGGTAAAAGGCATTTTCTCCTGTGGAAGTTTGATTGAATGGGTAATCTCCTGACAGCTCTGGTGTGTGTAATATAGGTATGCATGTTTGTTGTATGGGTGTGTGTGAGTGTATGTTGGTGTGAGTATATGCGTACAGGTGTGTGGTAACGTGTATGTTTCACCGTCGTCTGCCGTCCCTGATGTGTATGTTGTGTGTGCGTGTGTAGTTTGCATTTCCCTCCAGTGTGAGGTAGGTGTGTACTCATGGTTGTTGTCTTCATCACCGTTGCTGGCCCCGGAGTCGTTGTATGAGCAGGAGCAGTGGGAGGACAGCCAGTTCAGGTTCCATGGCGGAACCAGTCAGGTATGTGTTCCTGAAGGTGTCTCCTTTTATAGAGTTGGTTTCTGGCACGGTTTTCATGGTGGCATGACCACAGCAGAAACCTTGGCACATGCAGCCTCGTAATATGTCTGGCAGAACCATGGTCCCCATTGGCCTGAAGGTGCCTACTGCCGTCCGTGGTGTCATGTATGCACTAGCAATATTGGCGACAGTTTTGCTGTGTTCTGTTCGGAGACCCGCTTTGCTCATAATTTGGTGGCCTTCACCGCCTTGCCGTTGGTGGTACAACCGCCACCGCCAACAGGGTGGTCCTGGGACAGCCAAACTCATATTGACACCCATAATCTATGCAAGGGGGGCGTTCTGGCATTGGGAGGCCCAGATAGATGGCAGAGTGGAATCTGTGAGATTCCACTGCTCCATTTTTAGCATCAGGAGTAAGGCAGGCAAAAAGCAGGCATTAAAATGAAACTACAATCATATTCATTGGGCCTCCTTTCACTTTGCAGGATTAGCGTCAACATTTTTGACACTTATAAGTGCAAATCACCAAACTAGCATAAAAATTTGGATGCTAGTTCCCTAATGTGCACATTGTGTGCCTTATCATAAATACAATGCACACGTGGTGGTGTTAGGGGGCACAATGGGGCGCAAGAAAAGTGACACTTCATGACATTTGACCAGTTTCTTATTTCCCGTTCTTTGCAATTACTAGTACATGATTGTGTATCCCATGTTGAGTTGTAACTAAGGGAGTTGCCACATTTATAATCACCAACTGGAGGTTGAATGCCCCACATGGTGGTTCTTTGTAACCATTGACAAGGCAATATCTCATTTTATGTCCTCTTTTAAATGCAAAGATTGGCTTAATGACTATGTAGATTCCATTTTGGATTAGATGACAACTTTTAAAAATGATCCTTTAGATTTTCTGGGATTCAGTTGTCCTGAATGTAGTGAAACATACACAGCCAGTATTCTTTGCTTTGTCTTATGTTTCTAGGGGGCAGACAAAATTATGATACAAGCCATCTTAAATCATTGTTTTATTAGTTGATTGAAATATCCTCTGTTGGTGTTTAAACAAAATATTGAATAATAAATATGATACAAAAATATGGGGCCTTATTCACAAAGGTAAACTTAGATGTTTGGTCTAAGCGTAGACTAAACGTCTACATTTAAAACTTTTGGGAATTCACAAAGGGCAACATATGAGCAGTATTGTTAGATCCACATTCTGTCTGCTAGGTTATTCTGTCCGCAACAGAGGTAATGCAATATTTCTCCTCCCATGTGGGTACACTGTCTGATGCCTACCTGAGGGAGTCCATTGAGGTTTTTAACACCAAAATTGATCCGATTTTATCTAGGTGAACCCTTATAGAATCCAGACAGTCACAGATTATAGATCAGTAGGAGGCTAGCCTGGTTTGTAATGGGTACCTAAAGTACTTACACCTTATACCAGGTCCAGTTATCCCTTATTAGTGAAATGTAGTCAGTGTCTAGAAACCAGGCTGTCAAGACATAGCTGTAGGCAGAGCAGCCAAGGCTGAACCAGGAGCCTGCAAAGCTCTTGCAATGCCACTGTAGTCACACAGTACTCACACACATGACAGACAATACTCAGCGTGACCAAAAATAAAGGCACTTTATTTTAGTGACAGAAGGCCAAAAATACTTTGGAGACTGTACTCCCTTAGGAGGTAAGTAAAGTACACAAGATATACACTAGTAACCAGAAACAGGTGAGTAAACAGTCAGAAAATAGTGCAATCAGTGAAAATCACAATAGGTTGCAATGGGCCTAGGGGGAACACAAACCATATACTAGAATAGTGGAATGTGATAGTAGGTTTCCCACCTAGGCAAGTGTAGTGTGTAGAGGGACACTGGGAGTGTAATAAAAAACAAAATGTAAGTAAAACACCCCACCCCAGTGCCCAGGAAAGCAGGAGTAAAACACAGCAAGTTTCTGAAAACACACTAGACGTCGTGACAGAAGGGGAGCAAGTCCAAGAAGCACTGAAGAGTCCAGGGAGAACAGGAGCACCTGCTAACCTGGATGAGGGTGCAAAAGAGGAACCACCGGTGAGAAGACAAAGTAAGAATTGCATCAAAGAAGATAGATGCTGGTTCCTGGTTGGTGCAGAAGATGTCTCATGCTGGATGGAGGAATGCAGTCTCGTTTGCGTTGCTGGATTCTGCCAACAATCCTTGGTAAACGCAAAGCTTGCAGTTAGCGGAAAATGGCACAGCCATGCCCAGGAAGACCAGGTCGACTCTACCCAGGAGGTGGAGGCAGAGGGGGATCTCAGCAACTCAGAGAGCCCTCAGAAGACCAGGCAGTGTACACAGAAGTCCCACAACACAGGGACAAAGAAGGTGCAAATTGAGGTCCACACAGCATGACACAAAGGAATCCCACGTCACCGGAGAACCACTCAGGAAGTTGTACATCACAGGATGGAGTGCTGGGGGCATAAGCTGTGTTGTTCATGAAGAATAGAAGGTCGCACACAAGCCTTAGCAACTGCAAGTCACGTGGTTCACGAGGGAACTGTGTTGTGTGGGAGGCAAGCTCTTACCTACACTAAATTAAATTTGGACAGCTGGACGTTGGGATTGTCAGAGTCACTTTAGTCCACCACCTGTGTCGCTGGATCCATGCCTATCATCTGGAGAGGGGACCAAAGCCACCGGTCGTCTCTGCAGAGAGGTGCCTGCTGAAGCAGAGAAGTGACTCCATCACTCTATTGGAGATTCCTTTGGTTCTTCTGGTGCAGGCTGAAGAAAGGCAGTCCTCGGAGGATGCACAACCTGGAAACTATTGCAGTTGCTGGCCCGAGCTGAAGATACAAAGTTGCAGAAGTTATCTTAGCTTCTTTGTTGCAGTTTTTTAGAGTTCGTGGAGCAGTCAGCGGTTGATCCGTCAGTAGAAGATGGAGTAAAGCATGCAGAGGATTCGTGCTGGAGTCTTCCAATCCAAATCTGAATAAACACCCAGAGGAGAGACCCTAAATAGCCCTGAGAGGGGGATTAGTCTCCTAACCAGGTAAGCACCTATCAGGAGGGGTCTCAGACATCACGTGCTGGCACTGGCCACTAAGATGCTCCCATGGTGCCCCACCAACTTGGAATCCAAGAAAGCAAAACCCAGGGACATTCTGGAGGGGCTCTGGGCACCACACCTGGGGTGGTGATGGACAGAGAAGTGGTCACTGCCCCTGAACTGGTGTAGTCTGTATTTTGCAAGGATGGCACCATCTGTGCCCTTCAAATAATTTCCCGAGGCTCTGGGAGGATACCTCCCCCATGCCTGTAACACCTATTTCCAAAGGGAGAAGGTGTAACACCCCTCTCCTAAAGGTAATGCATTGTTCTGCCTTCCTGGGATTGAGCTGCTCAACCCCACGGAGGGCAGAGGCCTGTCTGTAAGGTGGCAGTAGCTGGGGCTGCAGTGAAAACCTGAGAAAGCTGGTATGGCAGTACTGGGGGTCCACTGTGGAGCCTCCAGACTCCATAGAGTTGTGCAGCCAATACTGGAATCAGTATTGGGGTACAATTCCCAGTTGTTAGACATCTTACATGGCCATATTCTGAGTTATCAGTGTGAAACTGTACATAGATATTGACCTATGTACAGTGCACACTTAAAATGGCGTCCTAACACTCATGAAGTCTGGGAAAATGGGCCTGGGCAATGTGGGGGTACCTCTGATAGTAAGGGGTGCCCTCACACACAGGTACTTTGCACCCAGCCTTCAGGGTCTGAAGGCCTGACATATAGGTGACTTATGAGTGACCTGGTGCAGTAAAGTGAAAGGGAAAAAAATACCTACTTTATCTAACTTTTAGATTTTTAGAATGCAAGCTTAACTACTAGGTATACTTTTGTATAGCCCTAAGTACAGAGTACACTTTCCTGTGGAAAGCACCAGTGACAGAGTGATAAGGCAATTGCAAGTACTTATCCCACCACTGCACCACCAATGTAGGAGGCTGGCCTGGTTTGTAGTGGGTACCTAAGGTACTTACACCTTATACCAGGTCCAGTTATCCCTTACTAGTGAAATGTAGTCAGTTTCTAGAAGCCAGGCTGTCTAGAGGTAGCTGTAGGTAGAGCAGCCAAGGCAGAACTAGGAGCCATGCAAAGCTCTTGCAATACCACTGTAGTCACACAGTACTCACACACATGAAAGACAATACTCAGTGTTACCAAAAATAAAGGTACTTATTTTAGTGACACAAGGCCAAAAATACTTTGGAGACTATACTCCCTTAGGAGGTAGGTAAATTACACAATATATACACTAGTAACGAAATACAGGTAAGTAAACCATCAGAAAATAGTGCAAATAGTGAAAATCACAATAGGTTGCAATGGGTCTAGGGGTAACACAAACCATATACTAAAACAGTGTAATGCGAAAGTCGGTTTCCAACTACACAAATGTAGTGTGTAGAGGGGCACTGAGAGTGTAAGAAAACACCAAATGTAATTAAAAACCCACCCCAGAGCCCAGGAAAGCAGGAGTAAAATACAGCAAGTTTCCTAAAACACACTAGAAGTTGTGATAGAAAATAATGCAAGAACCATAAGAGACTGCAAGACACCAAATTATGGATTCCTGGACCTGAAGACCTGTGGAAGAAGGGGACCAAGTCCAAGAAACAATGAAGAGTTCAGGGAGAACAGGAGCCCCTGCTAACCCGGATGAAGGTGCAAAAGAAGAACCACTGGTGAGAATACAAAGTCAGAATTGCACCAAAGAAGATAGATGCGGGTTCCTGGTTGGTGAAGAAGATGTCCCATGCCAGATGGCTGAATGCAGTCTGGTTTGCGTCACTGGATTCTGCCAACAAGTCTTGGTAACCGCAAAGCTTGCGGTTAGTGGAAAATGGCGCTGTCCGGACAAAGGGAGGACAAGGTCAACTCTACCCAGAGGGGAGAGACAGAGGAGGCTCTCAGCAAATCAGAGAGCCCTCAGAAGACCAGGCAGTGCGCACAGGCATCCTACAGCATGGGGACAAAGAAGTTGCAAATGGAGTCCCACGCTTCTGGAGAACCACTCAGAAAGCTGTGCATCGCAGGACGGAGTGCTGGGGGCCTAAGCTGTGCTGTGCATAAAGAACTTCTTGGAAGGTTGTACACAAGCCTTAGCAACTGCAAGTAACGTGGTGCACGGGGTACTGTCTTGCATGGGGAGGCAAGCTCTTACCTCCACCAAATTTGGACAGCTGGATGTTGGGAATGTCGGAGTCACTTCAGTCCACCACCCATGTCGCTGGATCCACACCTGTCATCTGGAGAGGGGACCCAAGCCACCAGTCGTCAGTGCAGAAAGGTGCCTGCTGAAGCAGAGAGAATGACTCCATCACTCCATGGGAGATTCCTTCGGTTCTTCTAGTGCAGGCTGAAGACAGGCAGTCCTCGGAAGAAACTGTTGCAGTTGCTGGCATGAGCTGATGATACAATGTTGCAGAAGTCATCTTAGCTTCTTTGTTGCAGTTTTGTAGAGTTCCTGGAGCAGTCCGCGTTTGATCTGTTGGTAGAAGATGAAGTAAAGGATGCAGTGGATTCCTGCTGAAGTCTTGCAATCCGAATCTGAAGAAACACCCAGAGGAGAGAACCTAAATAGCCCTGAGAGAGGGATTGGTCTCCTAACCAGGTAAGCACCTATTAAGAGGGGTCTCTGACGTCACCTGCTGGCACTGGCTACTCAGATGCTCCCAGAGTGCCCCACCAACTTTGAATCCAAATGGCAAAACCCAGGGACATTCTGGAGGAGCTCTGGGCACCACCCCTGGGGTGGTGATGGACAGGGGAGTGGTCACTCCCTTTTCCTTTGTCCAGTTTTGTGTCAGAACAGGGACTGGGTGTTGACCCGGTGTAGACTGCATTATGCAAGAAGGGCACCATCTCTGCCCTTCAAAACATTTCCAGATGCTCTGGGAGGATACCCTTCCCATGCCTGTAACACCTATTTTCAAAGGGAGAGGAATAAACACCCCGCTCCTAAAGGAAATGTATTGTTGTGCCTTCCTGGGATTGAGCTGCTCAACCCCCAAGAGAGCATACGCCTGTCTGTGAGGTGGCAGTAGCTGGGGCTGCAGTGAAAACCTCAGAAGGCTGGAATGGAAGTACTGGGGGCCCACTGTGGAGCCCCGACAGTGCATGCAATTGTGCAACCAATACTGGAATCAGTATTGGGGTACACTTTCAAGTTGTTAGGCACCTTACATGGCCATATTCAGAGTTACCATTGTGAAACTGTACATAGGTATTGGCCTATGTACAGTGCACACTTAAAATGGCATCCCCACACTCATGAACTCTGGGAAAATGCGCCTTGACAATGTGAGGGTACCTCTGCTAGTGCACACACATTTACTTTGCACCCAGCTTTCAGATTCTGAAGGCCTGACATATAGGTGACTTATAAGTGACCTAGTGCAGTGAAAATGGCTGTGAAAAAGTGCATGCACAATTTCAGACAGGATGCAATGGCAGTCCTGTAGATGTCTTTGTATGGTCTCCTTATGGGTGGCAATGGAAATGCTGCAGCCCATAAGGATCCCCTGGAACTCCAATGCCCTGGGTACGTAGGTACAAATTTGGAACCGAGAGAGCATAAGCACTGGAGTTCTGGTTAGCAGGACTCCAGTGACATAGTTAAGCGTACTGATAAAAACAGTGAAACAGACTGACAAGTAGGCCACAAACCATGAACACTGGAGTCCTGGCTAGCAGGAACCCAGTAGCACAGGTAAACCACACTGACAAATACTGACAAATAGGCCAAAAATGGTGGTAAACATGCTAGAAAGAGGCTACTTCATCACTGGATCTCCTGAACAATGACTGTGAAACAACACCTTGTCCTAGCTCTTCAATTTGTGGTGTGACCAAAAAACCTTTCCTGTCCAGTCACAAATCCCACAAGAGATCATTACTAGGCTGGAAGCTTCTCTTGAAATGCCTCAGCTTTCTAAAGCATTAACTATAGATGCCTTTCCTCCCACTGGACCTTCAGTTTCTACTATACAATCTTTTCTCCTAAATGTGGCCCATCCCACTCATCCTAAGCCAGGGGTTATAATTAATCTAAAGATACCCTGTATGTCATGGGGAATGTCCCTCCTTTGAATAGGTTGGTGCCAGAATCTTTTGATGTTTTGAAAACAAAGTGGTTCATTGGTTAGATATGCATTCCAATTTGGGTACGCAGATATATGGATTCATGCGAATTATTTGAGTTATGATGTTAAGAAGTGGGTTGAGGACTGTGTTGTGATAAACTTCTAACAGGCCCAACACTGCTTCATGGCTCCTGACAACTATGGGCTCAACTGGATATTCTAGACATTCTAATAATCAGGCCCTTCTCCTTGGTTTCTTTTACAAGTTAGAAACTGTATGCTAAAACATATGGACACAGGATCTGCAGTGGCAGGTCTCCTGGCGCACATCCTCACCCATTCCCCCTTCATTCCATCCTTGAAGATCATGGATATATTTGCTCCCCTGCGTAGCTTGGACTCCTGTGATTGACTTGCCTTCCTATTTTACCTCTGTCTCCCGCTGTAGTCTTGTCCATTACCACCCCTCTTGATATACCAGCTAGTAACTTCCCTGGAGTTAGGGATTCATATTTGACACAAATGCTGAAGCTTTCTGTTCCAGGCTCTATATAGTTTGCATCAATTCACTTTTACAACACTAAAGCCTTGTCTGATGAACTATCTAATCTCACTGGTAACAGGTATGGGCTGGAGAAGGTAATCCTAGTAGGTGAATTTAATTACCATTTATGTGAGAGTCCTTTAGATTCCACAAGTAGCAAGCCTAAATGCATGTTAGTAGATGGGCAACATATGTCTCACACCAGGGAGGATTCTGTGTAAAAGAAAATCTTAAGTAATCATAATCTGGTCTTTTCCTTGAAGAAACTAGTTAACTCCATTAATCCTTGTGTCTAGGGGTAGAGGTTGTGCTTCTATAATAGATTTTATTTTTGTGTTAGCGTCACTGTTATTGTTTATCACTAATTTTAGTATAGTGCACTGCCCACTCAAGGCCTCATTGTGAGTGTGGCGATCAGACTGCCAGACCACCATGTTGGCAGTCCTGAAAAGACCACAATGGTGGCAGTCTTACAGACTGTCCTATTATGAGTCATACAGGCAGGATTGCCAACCACCGACCAAAAAAGCCAGACCGGCACGGTGCAAAGGCCTTGAAATAGCCCGTCCTACCACCAGCAACAATAGATCTGCGACAAACCACTGACCGTATTACAAGCACACAGTCGCCATAGTGGACCTCTATGGAGGTCAGCCAATGGTGATCTGAACCACAGAAGTTTGCGGACATCAAACTACTACAAAACAGCATATTCGATGAATTTGAAAACAGGACAGCTGCCACACACTGCCACACTGGAGACACCTGCAAAGGACATTGTAAAACACACCCCTTAGCATCCCACAATCCTTTGCATTTAGACTGCAACACCCACAAGCAAGAGTGAATTATTTACATATAGTACAGATACTAGCCGCCACTTTTTTCACTATCCCATATAACACCCTGTACACACTTTTTTCCCAGTCACACCCTTTTGCACTTCCCCTCTTTAGAAAGTCACTGTCAGTTCCCCTCTTTAGAAATCCACTGTCACTCGTTTTTTTCCACCATTGCACATTTAAACACATCCACGTTTCTCAGATGAGTTAAAAGTCAGGGTGTATGTGTCTGACGTGACGCCATGTTATGCAGATTCACACACTTGACTCCTGACACTGCTGCCAGCAAGACCTCAACAACTTGAGCAGATGTGTGCCGCCTCTGGAAGAAATCATGCCAAGTTCAGCAGGAGAGGCTGGTGACTTAGGTCCTACCCCTGTATGGACAGTTCTATGGCTCACTAGAGAAGCAGGTAAGTACCTCAAGTCCAAAACCTTCTCTGTACTTCACCATCCTTTCCCTTCCCACGTGCTAGAATGTACCCATGTGTGCCAGTTTGACTACTTATGTGCCTGTTGTTGCAGTCTGTGTGTCATCAATTGGAGGGACAATGTGCAGGTCCTGATGGTCAGTGCTGTATGTTAAGATCAGCCACATTGTGTTGTGTGGGATTTTTGGGGCTCTAGATCATCCTTGTGTTGGATGCGCATGACTAGGTGAGGAGACATTGCTGCCATCCACTGACATCCCTTTCCTTATGACTGTTGTAAATGTCAGACAACATATATGTGCATGACAGCATGTGCATACATGTTGTATGAATCCGTTGAGAGGCATGTGAGCAATACGTATAGTGCCACAGATATTGCAAACCACATCTGCCCTTGCTAAACTGTTATTTGGAAGACATATCATGACTCACTGGTCCCTTCAGGTCACCACACACACCACATGCCAAATTGTTGATGGCTACATGATATATTGTCATGCATGGAAGCCATGGAAATGGAGTGTCATGTAGGGTCTGTCAGCTGAGCCTGCAGAGACCAGGGCATATCACATGTGTCCCCCAGTATGGTACCCTGTCCAGGCTGTGGGAGAGTCACTGTGGCTATACAACTGTGGCATTGTGCCCACTCATTGCACCCCAGCAAATCCTGTCATGTGGCCAGTATGAGTCTCTGGTGGCAAAACCTGCCTTGAATGCCTAATTCCTTTGAGTAGATTAAGAATGTGTACAGCAGTAAATCATTAATCTAGTCCATATGTGCACTTAGCATCATTGTCAGTGTATGTCTTACAATTATGACAGGTCCCTTACTCCCACAGCTCTGTTGTCACCTTTTTTCAGGTCATATTTGTCCTGTACAGTCTTATTGCATAACTGACAGCCCCACAGGGCAGTGGGTTGATTCCTGGGATGCCATGATATGTGAGAAGGAAGTGTTCACATAGCAGAAACTATACAATGCATGCTTTTGTTAGTTGGAAGCCATCTCTCTAGGATGGAGACAAGTGTCAAAAGGAATGTTCTGTGGTTCAGGTGCATAAAGTGGCATGAGTCTGCATTTGTTATTCCACATGTCCCCACATGGGCAGGGAATACACTTTCTGTACATACCATGCCAACCCCCTGATTGTTACTCATGTGTAATGTTGGAGTTTGTACTCTGGAATTACCTGTAGGTTCGGCATGTAGTGAGTCATTCTTACAGAGTGTGAATGTGTTGGCCTATTCATGCCTACGGAGTATACCATTCAGAAGCCACATAGTTGTCTAGTGCTTCATAGTGTCTCACATCACAGTACAGGTTGCTAGAGCATGGGCCACCTGATGTAAGTAAGCTTGCTTAGTCAGTGTAGGCCATGAGCAAGGTAATGGGTTAGTCTACAGAAGGAAATATATATGTGTTGTCATATCCCTGTACTTAGTGGCTTGTGTGTGTCACACTTGGGGAGTACTGATACACATTTAAGCCCCAGCTTGATTTTACTGACATGTATGTGACTCAACTAATTGTGAAGAAATTAGTAATCATGATCTTTTGTTTTATCTTTTGCATCCATGCAGGGCAACACCCATCAAGAGAAGACACTAGCGAGAGCCATCGTCTGGAAGGTGTGGACTCTGTGGGTCCACAGCCAGCAGAGTGGCCTCTGCAGGAAAAGGTAGGAAGACCTGAGAGTCAGGGCCAGGAAAATCGCTGAGGTCAAAGCTTGGAAAATCCTCCCAGTGTGGGTGGGGTGCCTGTCAAACCATGACCCCCCCTAATGGCCTGCATTCTGGTGGTGGTCTAAACGGAGTTTGATGGGTGTTTGAGAGCAGCACAGCAGCCACAACGGGGTGAGTACAGGCCATATTCCTTCCTGTCACATTGCCAAGTGAATGCCAGCTCCCCCTCACAATGAGGGATGAGCCATGTGTCACACAGTAAATGAGTGATTGTTCATGTCTACATGCTCCCCGACAATGAAGGATGAGCCATGTTGCACACAGTAGATGAGTGATTTTTCATGTGGACATGTCATGTGTTGTATACTGATGTGCCTTGCCTATTGGCCCAGGGACCACATATAGCTGTGTAAATTTATCAAACAATTTTTCTTGCTATAGTGAGTGTAAATTTTATACAACATACCAGTACTCCTCAATGTTACAGGCCAAAGGAAAGTAAGTGATAGATCACTATCCTCAGTTAGGTGTCTGTGTAAAAGATCATTGCAGTTTGTAATGTGAAGATGGCCATCACACATGCGACAGAGCCTACATTGTACATTGGGTGCAGATATGGAGCAATACTTTCCATTGGTAAGTGGAAAATGACCATTGACATGATTTATGTGCCATCACCATTTCTAACATTCCTTGTGCATATATGTCAGCAAGTGTCCCTTTCTCTTTTGAAAAATATTTGTAAGCTTCTGTTTTATGCAAGGTCTACCTGTGGTGATGGGATGATGTCTGTTTTTCCTCACCTGTATGTGCATGGCAAACTGTGTGTGGAATAGCATATTTCCAATGGGGGTACATTTTATGTTGTGCCACAGACAGCTGTGTGTCACCAGTGTTTATTGGCTGACACATTCCCTCATGCGCCATAACATGTCCTTTGGCATGTACAACTGCAGTAGCAATGAGGGTCATGATAGGTAGGACTAGAGTTTTGAGTCACAATATGCACTTCTATGCCCTTGATGTAGTATCATGTGGAAAAGTGCACTTCACATGTGTAGTGGGTAAGGTCTATGACCTGACTGTTGACATGCATCATAGAGTGACTTGCACTTATGTTGAAATCACAACTGTTTGGGTACAAGTATTCATACAGAGACAGACATCTGGGTCTGCATATCTATAAATGACACAATGACATACCTTCCAATTGGGCAATATGTTGAGGGTCATCAACAAGTAATTGCAAATTTCAGGGCCTCTCCAACATCCAATGGACTAATGGCATCTGCTGATGCACTCAGTGTATGTCATGATAAGGGGTATCAGACATTAGTGGTGATTGCCCTGGGCCTTGCTGATTCACTGTGTTGTGGATGATGTAGATGATGTTTAAGGTGTCCATTTGCATGCCACATGTGGGGTACTACCTGCATGACACTATTGAGACGAATATCACTTGGTGAAGTGTGCATTGTGAAACTGCTTCCAGTGTGACATGAGTATTTCCATGTCACCTTCTCCTGGTTATTGTCCTTTTTGGCATCAACATAGTAGGATTTTTTAGCATTATTTCCTATTGTTGGGTCATTCTGTATGTGACATGTGCATGACCTTGTGTGGGATCTGTGGGAATGCAGTTGGCATTGGCCTACTATTGTATGACAAGAGGTAACTGAGGTCTGCTCCATGGGGCAAAGCTTTGAGGGTGTTGGGGTCTCCTATTCGTTGAATAGTTACTGTGATTGCACAACTTCAGCCATGCAATTGTAGTTGTCTTAGATCCTGATATTCCAGTGGGTAACTGTTGACAGTTCCGATGGCATACATGCATATGGTATGGCACATATATGGGCCACTTAGGTGGAGATTTTTGCAGGTACCTACTTGATGTCCCTTGCTTGCTGCACCACTGGATTCAAGCTAGTCTGGCTGATGAAGGGTGATGCCCTGAAACCTGTCCCAGGTTGCTTAAAACCTGTCCAGGGATGACCTGGCTTGAAGGTTCAAGCTGGACTGCTCCCATTTGAAGTAGGGTCAAGACTGAGGTGCATATAGCTGGTCCACACTAAGGTGACGTGGCAAGCAAAATAACAATGGATGAAACCCATATCTGTTAGTGGGGGTGAGATTTAAAAAAAGTTTCAGCACTCCATCCATCATTTTATTTTGTGATATTACCTACTTGACATCATAGTAATGTTTGCTAATCAGAGCTGTTTTTCAAGTGTGATCATGGAGTTGTGATGACCTTATTTCTTCTCTTTGTATTTGTAATATCAGCACCGGCAAGTGAAGGAGACAGAGCACAGATGTTTGGGGAAGCATCTGGCCATGGGACTTCAGGTCAAGACACCATAGACAGAGAGGGACCCACTGGCCCGAAGGGTGTGGGGAATGCCACAGGGGAGACCGGAACATCCTCGTGATCATCAGTTTCTTCCTCCTTTGTATACTCCCTAGGGGCGGCAGACCCATCGGGACATCCCCGTACCATCTTTGTCCACTACCCCCATTCTCTCACCACCCTCTCTGTTGTTCCACACCCAGTTGGCCGTGCCTGCTCACCCAAGAGGTTGGGCATCTCCTTTGCTGCAGGCACCTCCACCCCAACCCTTGTTACTCCTGCTGCCCTCACTGAGGAGGCTAGTGTCCTCCTGAGAAGTATCTCTGTGGGTAAGACAGCCATTGTGAATGCCATTCAGGGATTGGCAACCCAACTCTAATAAAAAATGCATTCCTGGAAGGCATTCATGGCTGAATATCTGCCAAACAGACATCTTTTCAGGCTCTGGCTTCCACAATGACATAAGCCTGTCACCACCACTCTCTGCCCCCTCCACCTCCCTCTTCACAATCCAAATCCCCCTTACCCTACCTACCAAAGCACACAGACCAATCCACATGTATCCACCTCAATACATATTAGCAGCGCACATGGACACAAGCACCACAAAACACACTGGCACACAAGTACACAGCAGACACCCACAGACACACCAACAGTCATCACTTTCCCAGAAAACCACACCACGCCGAGCGCAACACACAACATCAAGCATATCCACAGACACCACCACAATAGTCAGTGACATACCCACCACACCCAACAGACATGCAGACACCATCATAACAGGCACCCACATATCCACTACAAGCACCATACCTGCAGACACCACTCAAACAGATACATGCACATGTACTTACTCCATCCCCCAGCACCTCCACCTACCAGACCCCCAAGACAGACAAAGACTCGCTCAGACACACAACAGACTCCTACTAAACACAAGCACACCTCCCAGAAACAAGGACCAACAACATCCACACCAACACAGCAGACAACCAGTCCCTTGACCTCCAAATCCCGACACCTCCTCTCGGTTTAGTGAAGTTTGCTCTGACACGTTAATAATATTATTCCTTGAAGTTGCTAACAGGCAACCCCAGATACCTATACACTTTCATACAATGCTCTATAATGCTCCATACACTTCAAAATGTATATTTCACTGATAACTAATATCTTGTTATATGAATGTTAAGGTCTTATTAACTTTATTAATTCCTTCAGATGAACCAGCTCTACTACCCTAGAGAGTATGTGATATACTGTGTATTAAGTATGTAAAAATCATAATATGCCAACATTAAAAATGCAGTGAATCATGTCAGTTTTTTTAAAATATGTACACCTATGAAAGAGCATAGTGATAGTTACAGTTGTGAAAGAACATATCATGTTTTGCAAATTCAAAAGCCTGTGCACTAAATGACAATCTTTTTTTTAATGCATTAACCAAACTGCTGTTCCTTTTTAATTTGCAAAGAAAACTAAATTGAGCTCTAGGGCAAAAAAAATAGATTTTTTTCTGCTGAACCTCCACAATAGTTGGTGCAGGTCCAAACAAACACAGTAGTTGCAGAAAGCTAAGGCTTATACACAAAATTAGGATACTAGACACTTTAATAAGGGCCTCATTACTAGGTTGGTGGGCTGATTGTCGGACCGCCAACCCCATGGAGAGGAGGCTGCTGCAGAGTTTGTGGTCTCCCCCCAAATTATAAGCTTTCCACTGGGCTGACTGGTGAAAACCTCAGAAAACGTGCAGCAGCATATGACTAGGCTCCTAATGGAACTGAGGCCTATGCTGTCACACAGAGGCCCTTGGAAAACACTGTCCGCTGTAGCAGATAGTAGGCATTCCAAGGGTGATGAACAGGGGGGCCTTTGCAGTGCCCATTCCACAGGCATGGGCAGTGCAGTGGGCCCCGTGGCCCCTAGCACTGGGTTCCTGTCAGCTTTTCTATGGCAGGGACCCCACCATGAAAAGGCTGTCAGAAACAGGAGTTGTGATCAGCACGCAGTTGGCTCTGAGTTCAGCTCTTCTGTGGCTGACCATGAGTCTGACTACTGTCAGCCCATCGGGAACCATGTTCCCACCGGTGACAGCAGTCCAATGGTGGTCAGACCACCAGGTTCGTAATATAGTGGTTTGACCGTCTTGGGTGTGGAGGTCCAATCCCCCCATGAGTCTGACGGTCCTTGGACAGCCAGACTCTTAATAAGGCACTAAGTGTCCCAAAAATGTGTTCTAATATGCTGCTAAACATTATGATAGGCAATGTAAATGTAAAATTACTTAAATAACTGGTCTGCATATATTTTAGAAATTAATTTATTAGAAATAAATACAATTTTCAATAGGTACATGCACAACAATGAATCATACTGATCGTGCTATAATTGACTTTAGAAAATACCTTCTTCCAGCCATGAAGAAATAGTATGAGTAGCACAAGAGAAATTATTTTTAAAAATGTACATGCTACACTCAAACTAAGCATCTTATATTTTTGATTTGTGCTTGAACAAAGAACATGATGGGACAATCATCTAATTGAATGTATTTCCTTACAGTCCTGAGTATTGAATACTGTGAGAAAACACATTTGGCAGACTGCAAATTTAATAGAAAGATGCCTGCAAGAGACTTGTTGTGTTAAAATGTTCTTAAAATACAATTCAGAAGATTGTGTCTCTTACCTAGTCCATTATCGATATCTAGAATTCCTAGTATATCCACTGTATCCAGTGGTCTCCATTGAACAGGGGTGGGGTACCATTTTTTATTGGGAGAAGAAAGCAAATGCATAGTCA
The DNA here is from genome assembly GCF_031143425.1 of Pleurodeles waltl. Taxonomy (NCBI): domain Eukaryota; kingdom Metazoa; phylum Chordata; class Amphibia; order Caudata; family Salamandridae; genus Pleurodeles; species Pleurodeles waltl. The sequence continues at coordinate 1,103,349,322 of NC_090447.1, read as the reverse complement.
TAGGAATTTTGGGGACCCTCACAGATTCTGGAACATTCTCTCAAAGAAATGTGAAAACGTGTGTGACTTTAGTTACAGTTTGAAGTTTGCAGGACATTCAAGGTGAGAAATCATAATTGGTTCCACAAAAAACATACTGCCCTCATATCCCCAAGCTGTCTAGTTTTTAGACATGTCTGGGAATTGTTAGTGTCACTGACTATAGAATGACCCTGGCCCACACACTATTTTAGACAGTACTTAGGACATTTGGGTGCAGTGTCTAACTCAAACAAGTAGATCATGCATGCATATTTGAATAATTGCAGCCCAAAGAATAATAAGTGGACTAACATCCATCATTAGCAAATATTAGGCACATTAGATATCAGAGAGACCAAATTCAATTGAAATTTAATTGCGTGCTTTCTTGTATTCTGTGGAATATGAGATTTAAAGTGTGAAGGAAAGCAGCCCCTCACCCACATAGCATGGCACACTTTATCACTGGATCCATCCATCTTGCACCAAGGAGCTTCCTTTTGCGTTGTCTGGCATTTCTATAGTGTGCAAGTGCCACAGGAGTGCAGAATTGCAAGCTGACCTATATGCATAGTTAGTGTGATATGTGTTTGTAATATGACCTTTGTGAGTTATGATGAGTGCAGTGATCTGTGTCACTGCTATCTTGACTACGTGTTTCTATCTACATACATTCCTTATGAAGAGCCTAGACTAAGCTATGGCTATCTCCTCATGTCTCTGTCTCACTTTGAATCCTTGCTAATACTGTAGAGGCACCGGTGAACCTTTACTAATGCTTCCTGTTGCCTACTTGCTTAGACTTAGTAGGACTGGTCTTTTCTACACCTTTAGCACATTCATTGTTTAAAATCCAATGCCTTCTCCTGTGTGGATGTACATTTAAGAGTGCCCAATAACACCTTGGAGGCCCATCTATCACTTGTGCATACCTAAATTTGAAAACTCGACTCAGAACCCTGCGGAAGGCTCTCTTAAGTTCCCTTAAAACTATTTCCAGACAGGAGAGGATAGGATCTTAGGATTTAGCAGACAAGCCTCAAGCTACTCTGTCAAAATACTGCATATCCTGTCCATCAGTATGTGCAGTGCATTGACTATAATCCACCATGTTTTGAGACTAAAGACATTAGGCAGGCCATGCAAGTGATTAATGTTTACCTATTTACTTGAGTTTGTAAAAACACAGTAGGTTACAACTAATTTAAGAAGTGAAACACTTTTGGTTTATAGCACTTCCCTGTGTGAGCACTTTTAGAAAGCTTTTCCACATTAGATAGAACACTTTGAAAGGCTACATGGGAAAGCAAGTAATGGGCCAAGGTAGGTTTGTATCTATACACAGACATTGAAAGTTACATACTACCTCTGAATCCGACTTCTATTCTTCAGTCATTTTCTTAAAACTTCACTTTTATGTGGTATACAAATTGAAGCAAACTGGGAAGGAATGACCTGGCTGAAATGTGCCCTTGGGCCAATAATAAACGTTCTCAGATTATAAATATGCATCTGTGATGTGGGTGACTCTTTTTCTCTGTTGCAAAATGTGGTCTTGCAACTTTGCAAATTCCACCACAACAGATGAAGTACACAGTAGTAGCTTTACAGCAGCATGACTATCAATAAAGAAAGTCAAGTAAGGACTGTAGTAGTCTGATGATAGACAACATAGGCATTGTATGCAGCCACACTGATAAGGTGGAAAGAACATATTTTGTAAAATGTGTGAGATATATCAGTGCCATCATGTGGTTTATGCAACTGGTCTGTTTTTTCTTTCTCTATCCATGCTCTTATTATAATCAATGCAGTTGTAAAGTTTGTCGAACTTTTGGATTCTTGCATAGAAAATTTCTACATAAAGCTTATCACCTTAATGAAAGAGTGACTGAGCAAGACTGCATGTAATCTTTTCACTTAATCCTAATGTGGAATGGCAACCTGCACAATTTATATTGGAATGCTTTCAAGCAAACACTCTCAGTCCTCTTACATAACTAGTGGAACACTCATATAACATGCACAGCTTGGTGCCCCAACAAGCTGTTTCGCTTGATGTGTACTGACTGAAACACAGCTGACTTTTAAACAGGATCAAATCCTTGTCAGCCATCATGTAGACATCTCTGGAAAATGTATAAATAAATGTTCCAAGATAGGCCAAATATTGAACATGTCTTGGTGTGGATTGTTCCATGACAAGATACAAATATATTACTGAAATACAGCATACACTGCAGAATCAAAAAAATATCTATGGTGATGATAGGGGGGGAGGATGAGAGTTGCTAAAAACATACTAAAAACCAGTAAGGTTTTAGTGTTGGTTTGCACAATATTCACATGAACAATGAGTGGTATGGGATCCCAAAAGCATGTCCCAGAATAATAAGCTAGTGGTTCTCTATGCTTCCTCAGAAAAGATTTTGCCACCAATTCATTCAAAGCTATTTTTTTTTCAAGGAACACTTCTCTGACTAACAGATAAAAGTAGTCAATGGGACAAAGACTGAATTTGGCCAAGCTGCAATCCCCAAACACTTATCCATGGCATATCACATGTGTCCCCCAGTATGGTACCCTGTCCAGGCTGTGGGAGAGTCACTGTGGCCATACAACTGTGGCATTGTGCCCACTCATTGCACTCCAGCAGATCCTGTCGAGTCTCTGGTGGCAAAACCTGCCTTGAATGCCTAATTCCTTTGAGTAGATAAAGAAAGTGTACAGCAGTAAATCATTAATCTAGTCCATATGTGCACTTTGCATCATTGTCAGTGTATGTCTTGCAATTATGACAGGTCCCTTACTCCCACAGCTCTGTTGTCACCTTTTCACAGGTCATATTTGTCCTGTACAGTCTTATTGCATAACTGACAGCCCCACAGGGCAGTGGGTTGATTCCTGGGATGCCATGATATGTGAGAAGGAGGTGTTCACATAGCAGAAACTATACAATGCATGCTTTTGTTAGATGGAAGCCATCTCTCTAGGATGGAGGCAAGTGTCAAAAGGAATGTTCTGTGGTTCAGGTGCATAAAGTGGCATGAGTCTGCATTTGTTATTCCACATGTCCCCACATGGGCAGGGAATACACTTTCTGTACATACCATGCCAACCCCCTGATTGTTACTCATGTGTAATGTTGGAGTTTGTACTCTGGAATTACCTGTAGGTTCGGCATGTAGTGAGTCATTCTTACAGAGTGTGGATGTGTTGGCCTATTCATGCCTACGGAGTTTACCATTCAGAAGCCACATAGTTGTCTAGTGCTTCATAGTGTCTCACATCACAGTACAGGTTGCTAGAGCATGGGCCACCTGATGTAAGTAAGCTTGCTTAGTCAGTGTAGGCCATGAGCAAGGTAATGGGTTAGTCTACAGAAGGAAATATATATGTGTTGTCATATCCCTGTACTTAGTGGCTTGTGTGTGTCACACTTGGGGAGTACTGATACACATTAAAGCCCCAGCTTGATTTTACTGACATGTATGTGACTCAACTAATTGTGAAGAAATTAGTAATCATGATCTTTTGTTTTATCTTTTGCATCCATGCAGGGCAACACCCATCAAGAGAAGACACTAGCGAGAGCCATCGTCTGGAAGGTGTGGACTCTGTGGGTCCACAGCCAGCAGAGTGGCCTCTGCAGGAAAAGGTAGGAAGACCTGAGAGTCAGGGCCAGGAAAATCGCTGAGGTCAAAGCTTGGAAAATCCTCCCAGTGTGGGTGGGGTGCCTGTCAAACCATGACCCCCCCTAATGGCCTGCATTCTGGTGGTGGTCTAAACGGAGTTTGATGGGTGTTTGAGAGCAGCACAGCAGCCACATCGGGGTGAGTACAGGCCATATTCCTTCCTGTCACATTGCCAAGTGAATGCCAGCTCCCCCTCACAATGAGGGATGAGCCATGTGTCACACAGTAAATGAGTGATTGTTCATGTCTACATGCTCCCCGACAATGAAGGATGAGCCATGTTGCACACAGTAGATGAGTGATTTTTCATGTGGACATGTCATGTGTTGTATACTGATGTGCCTTGCCTATTGGCCCAGGGACCACATATAGCTGTGTAAATGTATCAAACAATTTTTCTTCCTATAGTGAGTGTAAATTTTATACAACATACCAGTACTCCTCAATGTTACAGGCCAAAGGTAAGTAAGTGATAGATCCCTATCCTCAGTTAGGTGTCTGTGTAAAAGATCATTGCAGTTTGTAATGTGAAGATGGCCATCACACATGCGACAGAGCCTACATTGTACTTTGGGTGCAGCTATGGAGCATTACTTTCCTTTGGTAAGTGGAAAATGACCATTGACATAATTTATGTGCCATCACCATTTCTAACATTCCTTGTGCATATATGTCAGCATGTGTCCCTTTCTCTTTTGAAAAATATTTGTAAGCTTCTGTTTCATGCAAGGTCTACCTGTGGTGATGGGATGATGTCTGTTTTTCCTCACCTGTATGTGCATGGCAAACTGTGTGTGGAATAGCATATTTCCAATGGGGGTACATTTTATGTTGTGCCACAGACAGCTGTGTTTCACCAGTGTTTATTGGCTGACACATTCCCTCATGCACCATAACATGTCCTTTGGCATGTACAACTGCAGTAGCAATGAGGGCCATGATAGGTAGGACTAGAGTTTTAAGTCACAATATGCACTTCTATGCCCTTGATGTAGTACCATGTGGAAAAGTGCACTTCACATGTGTAGTGGGTAAGGTCTATGACCTGACTGTTGACATGCATCATAGAGTGACTTGCACTTATGTTGAAATCACAACTGTTTGGGTACAAGTATTCATACAGAGACAGACATCTGGGTCTGCATATCTATAACTGACACAATGACATACCTTCCAATTGGGCAATATGTTGAGGGTCTTCAACAAGTAATTGCAAATTTCAGGGCCTCTCCAACATCCAATGGAGTAATGGCATCTGCTGATGCACTCAGTGTATGTCATGATAAGGGGTATCAGACATTAGTGGTGATTGCCCTGGGCCTTGCTGATTCACTGTGTTGTGGATGATGTAGATGATGTTTAAGGTATCCATTTGCATGCCACATGTGGGATACTACCTGCATGACACTATTGAGACGAATATCACTTGGTGAATTGTGCATTGTGAAACTGCTTCCAGTGTGACATGAGTATTTCCATGTCACCTTCTCCTGGTTATTGTCCTTTTTGGCATCAACATGGTAGGATTTTTTAGCATTATTTTTTTATTGTTGGGTCATTCTGTATGTGACATGTGCATGACCTTGTGTGGGATCTGTGGGAATGCAGTTGGCATTGGCCTACTATTGTATGACAAGAGGTAACTGAGGTCTGCTCCATGGGGCAAAGCTTTGAGGGTGTTGGGGTCTCCTATTCGTTGAATAGTTACTGTGATTGCACAACTTCAGCCATGCAATTGTAGTTGTCTTAGATCCTGATATTCCAGTGGGTAACTGTTGACAGTTCCGATGGCATACATGCATATGGTATGGCACATATATGGGCCACTTAGGTGGAGATTTTTGCAGGTACCTACTTGATGTCCCTTGCTTGCTGCACCACTGGATTCAAGCTAGTCTGGCTGATGAAGGGTGATGCCCTGAAACCTGCCCCAGGTTGCTTGAAACCTGTCCAGGGATGACCTGGCTTGAAGGTTCAAGCTGGACTGCTCCCATTTGAAGTAGGGTCAAGACTGATGTGCATATAGCTGGTCCACACTAGGGTGACGTGCCAAGCAAAATAACAATGGATGAAACCCATATCTGTGAGTGGGGGTGAGTTTAAAAAAAAGTTTCAGCACTCCATCCATCATTTTATTTTGTGATATTACCTACTTGACGTCATAGTAATGTTTGCTAATCAGAGCTGTTTTTCAAGTGTGATCATGGAGTTGTGATGACCTTATTTCTTCTCTTTGTATTTGTAATATCAGCACCGGCAAGTGAAGGAGACAGAGCACAGATGTTTGGGGAAGCATCTGACCATGGGACTTCGGGTCAAGACACCATAGACAGAGAGGGACCCGCTGGCCCGAAGGGTGTGGGGAATGCCACGGGGGAGACCGGGACATCCTCCTGATCATCAGTTTCTTCCTCCTTTGTATACTCCCTAGGGGCGGCAGACCCATCAGGACATCCCCGTACCATCTTTGTCCACTACCCCCATTCTCTCACCACCCTCTCTGTTGTTCCACCCAGTTGGCCGTGCCTGCTCACCTAAGAGGTTGGGCATCTCCTTTGCTGCAGGCACCTCCACCCCAACCCTTGTTACTCCTGCTGCCCTCAGTGAGGAGGCTATTGACCTCCTGAGAAGTATCTCTGTGGGTAAGACAGCCATTGTGAATGCCATTCAGGGATTGGCAACCCAACTCCAACAAAAAATGCATTCCTAAAAAGGCATTCATGGCTGAATATCTGCCAAACAGACATCTTTTCAGGCTCTGGCTTCCACAATGACATAAGCCAGTCACCACCACTCTCTGCCCCCTCCACGTCCCTCTTCACAATCCAAATCCCCCTTACCCTACCTACCAAAGCACACAGACCAATCCACATGTATCCACCTCAATACATATAAGCAGCGCACATGGACACAAGCACCACAAAACACACTGGCACACAAGTACACAGCAGACACCCACAGACACAACAACTGTCATCACTTTCCCAGAAAACCACACCACGCCGAGCGCAACACACAACATCAAGCATATCCACAGACACCACCACAATAGTCAGTGACATACCCACCACACCCAACAGACATGCAGACACCATCATAACAGGCACCCACATATCCACTACAAGCACCATACCTGCAGACACCACTCAAACAGATACATGCACATGTACTTACTCCATCCCCCAGCACCTCCACCTACCAGACCCCCAAGACAGACAAACACTCGCTCAGCCACACAACAGACTCCTACTAAACACAAGCACACCTCCCAGAAACAAGGACCAACAACATCCACACCAACACAGCAGACAACCAGTCCCTTGACCTCCAAATCCCGACACCTCCTCTCGGTTTAGTGAAGTTTGCTCTGACAAGTTAATAATATTATTCCTTGAAGTTGCTAACAGGCAACCCCAGATACCTATACACTTTCATACAATGCTCTATAATGCTCCATACACTTCAAAATGTATATTTCACTGATAACTAATATCTTTTTATATGAATGTTAAGGTCTTATTAACTTTATTAATTTCTTCAGATGAACCAGCTCTACGACCCTAGAGAGTATGTGATATACTGTGTATTAAGTATGTAAAAATCATAATATGCCAACATTAAAAATACAGTGAATCATGTCAGTTTTTTTTAAATATGTACACCTATGAAAGAGCATAATGATAGTTACAGTTGGGAAAGAACATATCATGTTTTGCAAATTCAAAAGCCTGTGCACTAAATGACAATCTTTTTTTTAGTGCATTAACAAAACTGCTGTTCCTTTTTAATTTGCAAAAAAAACTAAATTGAGCTCTTGGGCAAAAAAATAGATTTTTTTCTGCTGAACCTCCACAATAGTTGGTGCAGGTCCAAACAAACACAGTAGTTACAGAAAACTAAGGCTTATACATAAAATTAGGATACTAGACACATTAATAAGGGCCTCATTACTAGGTTGGTGGGCTGATTGTCGGACCGCCAACCCCATGGAGAGGAGGCTGCTGCAGAGTTTGTGGTCTCCCCCCAAATTATAAGCTTTCCACTGGGCTGACTGGTGAAAACCTCAGAAAACGTGCAGCAGCATATGACTAGGCTCCTAATGGAACTGAGGCCTATGCTGTCACACAGAGGCCCTTGGAAAACACTGTCCGCTGTAGCAGATAGTAGGCATTCCAAGGGTGATGAACAGGGAGGCCTTTGCAGTGCCCATTCCACAGGCATGGGCAGTGCAGTGGGCCCCGTGGCCCCTAGCACTGGGTTCCTGTCAGCTTTTCTATGGCAGGGACCCCACCATAAAAAGGCTGTCAGAAACAGGAGTTGTGATCAGCACGCAGTTGGCTCTGAGTTCAGCTCTTCTGTGGCTGACCATGAGTCTGACTACTGTCAGCCCATCGGGAACCATGTTCCCACCGGTGACAGCAGTCCAATGGTGGTCAGACCACCAGGTTAGTAATATAGTGGTTTGACCGTCTTGGGTGTGGAGGTCGAATCCCCCCATGAGTCTGACGGTCCTTGGGCAGCCAGACTCTTAATAAGGCACTACGTGTCCCAAAAATGTGTTCTAATATGCTGCTAAACATTATGATAGGCAATGTAAATGTAAAATTACTTAAATAACTGGTCTGCATATATTTTAGAAATTAATTTATTAGAAATAAATACAATTTTCAATTGGTACATGCACAACAATGAATTATACTGATCGTGCTATAATTGACTTTAGAAAATACCTTCTTTCAGCCATGAAGAAATAGTATGAGTAGCACAGGAGAAATTATTTTTAAAAATGTACATGCTACACTCAAACTAAGCATCTTATATTTTTGATTTGTGCTTGAACAAAGAACATGATAGGACAATCATCAAATTGAATGTATTTCCTTACAGTCCTGAGTATTGAATACTGTGAGAAAACACATTTGGCAGACTGCAAATTTAATAGAAAGATGCATGCAAGAGACTTGTTGTGTTAAAATGTTCTTAAAATACAATTCAGAAGATTGTGTCTCTTACCTAAAACATTCTCGATATCTAGAATTCCTAGTATATCCACTGTATCCAATGGTCTCCATTGAACAGGGGTGGGGTACCATTTTTTATTGGGAGAAGAAAGCAAATGCATAGTCATAGGAATTTTGGGGACCCTCACAGATTCTGGAACATTCTCTCAAAGAAATGTGAAAACGTGTGTGACTTTAGTTAAAGTTTGAAGTTTGCAGGACATTCAAGGTGAGAAATCATAATTGGTTCCACAAAAAACATACTGCCCTCATATCCCCAAGCTGTCTAGTTTTTAGACATGTCTGGGATTTGTTGGTGTCACTGACTATAGAATGACCCTGGCCCACACACTATTTTAGACAGTACTTAGGACATTTGGGTGCAGTGTCTAACTCAAACAAGTAGATCATGCATGCATATTTGAATAATTGCAGCCCAAAGAATAATAAGTGGACTAACATCCATCATTAGCAAATATTAGGCACATTAGATATCAGAGAGACCAAATTCAATTGAAATTTAATTGTGTGCTTTCTTGTATTCTGTGGAATATGAGATTAAAAGTGTGAAGGAAAGCAGCCCCTCACCCACATAGCATGGCACACTTTATCACTGGATCCATCCATCTTGCACCAGGGAGCTTCCTTTTGCGTTGTCTGGCATTTCTATAGTGTGCAAGTGCCACAAGAGTGCAGAATTGCAAGCTGACCTATATGCATAGTTAGTGTGATATGTGTTTGTAATATGACCTTTGTGAGTTATGATGAGTGCAGTGATCTGTGTCACTGCTATCTTGACTACGTGTTTCTATCTACATACATTCCTTATGAAGAGCCTAGACTAAGCTTTGGCTATCTCCTTATGTCTCTGTCTCACTTTGAATCCTTGCTAATACTGTACAGGCACCGGTGAACCTTTACTAATGCTTCCTGTTGCCTACTTGCTTAGACTTAGTAGGACTGGTCTTTTCTACACCTTTAGCACATTCATTGTTTAAAATCCAATGCCTTCTCCTGTGTGGATGTACATTTAAGAGTGCCCAATAACACCTTGGAGGCCCATCTATCACTTCTGCATACCTAAATTTGAAAACTCGACTCAGAACCCTGGGGAAGGCTCTCTTAAGTTCCCATAAAACTATTTCCAGACAGGAGAGGATAGGATCTTAGGATTTAGCAGACAAGCCTCAAGCTACTCTGTCAAAATACTGCATATCCTGTCCATCAGTATGTGCAGTGCATTGACTGTAATCCACCATGTTTTGAGACTAAAGACATTAGGCAGGCCATGCAAGTGATTAATGTTTACCTATTTACTTGAGTTTGTAAAAACACAGTAGGTTACAACTAATTTAAGAAGTGAAACACTTTTGGTTTATAGCACTTCCCTTTGTGAGCACTTTTAGAAAGCTTTTCCACATTAGATAGAACACTTTGAAAGGCTACATGGGAAAGCAAGTAATGGGCCAAGGTAGGTTTGTATCTATACACAGACATTGAAAGTTACATACTACCTCTGAATCCGACTTCTATTCTTCAGTCATTTTCTTAAAACTTCACTTTTAAGTGGTATACAAATTGAAGCAAACTGGGAAGGAATGGCCTGGCTGAAATGTGCCCTTGGGCCATTAATAAACATTCTCAGATTATAAATATGCATCTGTGATGTGGGTGACTCTTTTTCTCTGTTGCAAAATGTGGTCTTGCAACTTTGCAAATTCCACCACAACAGATGAAGTACACAGTAGTAGCTTTACAGCAGCATGACTATCAATAAAGAAAGTCAAGTAAAGACTGTAGTAGTCTGATGATAGACAACATAGGCATTGTATGCAGCCACACTGATAAGGTGGAAAGAACATATTTTGTAAAATGTGTGAGATATATCAGTGCCATCATGTGGTTTATGCAACTGGTCTGTTTTTTCTTTCTCTATCCGTGCTCTTATTATAATCAATGCAGTTGTAAAGTTTGTCGAACTTTTGGATTCTTGCATAGAAAATGTCTACATAAAGCTTATCACCTTAATGAAAGAGTGACTGAGCAAGACTCCATGTAATCTTTTCACTTAATCCTAATGTGGAATGGCAACCTGCACAATTTATATTGGAATGCTTTCAAGCAAACACTCTCAGTCCTCTTACATAACTAGTGGAACACTCATATAACATGCACAGCTTGGTGCCCCAACAAGCTGTTTCGGTTGATATGTACTGACTGAAACACAGCTGACTTTTAAACAGGATCAAATCCTTGTCAGCCATCATGTAGACATCTCTGGAAAATTTATAATAAATTTTCCAAGATAGGCCAAATATTGAACATGTCTTGGTGTGGATTGTTCCATGACAAGATACAAAGATATTACTGAAATACAGCATACACTGCAGAATCAAAAAAAAATCTATGGTGATGATAGGGGGGGAGGATGAGAGTTGCCAAAAACATACTAAAAACCAGTAAGGTTTTAGTGTTGGTTTGCACAATATTCACATGAACAATGAGTGGTATGGGATCCCAAAAGCATGTCCCAGAATAATAAGCTAGTGGTTCTCTATGCTTCCTCAGAAAAGATTTTGCCACCAATTCATTCAAAGCTATTTTTTTTTCAAGGAACACTTCTCTGACTAACAGATAAAAGTAGTCAATGGGACAAAGACTGAATTTGGCCAAGCTGCAATCCCCAAACACTTATCCATGGCAGAGGAAAGAGTATGCTCTTCTTTTTCCAATGGTGCCACTCATTATTTTTCCTGCCTGGACAGGAACATAAACCACCTAGGTATAACCACCATTTTCCATTCCCTGAGAGTCAGTGATGGCTTGCTAAGTGACCCAATTGCCATACCCAGAGAAGGAAAAATAATCTTTAATGATTTGCCTCCTATGTTGGGTTGTCTACTGGCCTAGTGGGAGACTCCTGATTAGGGACTGCAGGCTTGATCCTTTATTTTATTTCATTTGTATTTAATATTATTTATTGTTTTTGTATAAGAGTAACTCATGGGTTAATCCTACACTGGTACAACAAAAGTGCTCAAGGATGTAGGATAAGTAGACAATCAGGAATTGAAGCAAAAGCCCCAGTGAGTGGACATCCTTGTTTAAAGCCTTATGACAAGGGAAAAATGTTATAATTATTAGTGTTGGAATGATGATATAATATATGGGTAACATCAGGATCAGAGGGGAAGCATGTTTCAGTCCTCTTTTGATTTTTTTATTGTTTTGACCTTGATTCTTCTATTGATTCCACTGTCATAATCAATGGATTATAAGGACACTTTACTCCTTAATTTAGTGGCACGTTGTCAGTGCAGTGTGATCTAAAGAAAACTATGAAAGTGATGGGATATACTTTTAAAAGCAAAAAGAATGATGATGGACGGGATGAGCAACAATGCAAACATTCATCCACAGATCTGGGTTTTATCCATCATTGTTTTGTTCACCACACCACTCCAGTTTGGACCAAGCCAAATACAAATCAGTCTTGACCCTGCTCCCAATGGCAACAGTCTAGCCCAAAAAGCAAGACCAGGTCCTCCCTTAACCCAAAACAAGCATCGTGAGAATGGTTTCAGGGTATTAACCTTCATCAGCCAGGCTAGCTTGAATCCTGTGGCAGTGTGTAGGAAAGTACCATCTTCCTTGGCATGTTACCCCCATTTTTACCTGTATGTCAGTATGTTTTTGCCTGTCTCACTGGGATCCTGCTAGTCAGGACCCCTGTGCTCATAGTCTATGGCCTAATGTGTGTGTCTGTGTAGTGCTTAACTGTGTCACTGAGGCTCTGCTAATGAGAACCTCAGTGCTTATGCTCTCTCTGCTTTTACATTTGTCACTGTAAGTTAGTGACTTCATTTACCAATTTCAATTGGCACACTGGATCCCCCCTTATAAGTCTCTAGAATATGGTACCTAGTTACCCAGGGCATTGGGGTTCCATGAGATCCATATGGGCTTCAGCATTTCTTTTGCCACCCATAGGGAGCTCAGACATACCCTTGCAAAGACCTGTGTGAAATAACACACACATTATTTCACAGCCATTTTCAAGTTACTATGTATGAGGGCACCCTTGCATTAGCAAGGGTGCCCCCACATAGTTCAGGGCCATTTCCCCGGACTTTGCGAGTGGGGGGAGGCCATTACAAGTGTGCACTATATATAGGTCAATACCTATATGTAGCTTCACAATTGTAACTCCGAGTATGACCATGTAACATGTATAAGATCATGGAATTGTCCTCCCATTACAAATATGGTATTGGGGAGTAGATTCCATGCATCCTGGGGGCTACACCATAGACCTCCAGTACTGCCAAACCAGCACTCTGAGGCTTGACTGCAGCTGCTGCCAACTCACAGTCAGGGTTCTGCCCTCCTGGGGTCTGGGCAGCCCAGTTCCAGGAAGGCAGAACAAAGCATTTCCCCTGAGAGCAGGGTGTTACACCCTCTACCTTTGGAAATAGGTGTTACAGGCTAGGGAGGGGTTGCCTCCCCCAGACTCTGGAAATGCTTTGAAGGGCACAGATGGTGCCCTCCTTGCAAAAGTCAGTCTACACCAGTTCAGAGACCCCTTGTCCCCTATTCTGGTGCCAAACTGGACAAAGGAAAGGAGAGTTACCACTCCCCCTGTCCATCACCACCCCAGGGATGGTGCCCAGAGCTCCTCCAGTGTGTCCCAGACTTCAGCCATCTTGCTTTGCAAGGTGTGGGGGCACTCTGGAGGGCTCTAAGTGGCCAGGGCCAGCAGGTGACATCAGAGACCCCGCCTGATCGGTCCTTAGCTGATAAGGCAGCCAATCTCCCTCTCAGGGCTATTTAGGGTCTCACCTGTGGGTTCTCTTCAGATTCTGCTTGCAAGTTTCCTTCAGGAATCCTCTGCAACAGCCTGCTCCAAGAAACACTGTAACTGCAACAAAGTATCCACCAGAGATTCTTTTCTTCAGCAGTCTCAGCTCCAAGTCAGCAACTGCAACAGTTTCCATGGTGTGCATGCTCTGAGGACTCCCTGTCTTCATCCTGCACCAGAAGGACCGAAGAAATCTCCCGTGGAGTGATGGAGTCACTCCCCTGCTCCAAGCAGGCACCTTCTAAGATGACGACCGTTACCCTTGGACTCCTCTCACAGCGATGAGCGTGCTACTAAGGACACAGAGCGTGGACATCATTGACATAGACTGTCCTGAGGTCCTGCTGATGCAATTTGGAGGAGGTAAGACCTTGCCTTCTCTGAGAGCGACGGTACCCTCGTGTACTGCGTCTCCTTCACCTCCTGAGGCCTCTTTGCATTATTTGCTAAATTCCTTCATACACAGCCTGGCCCAATTTCCCAGCACTCCATCCTGTGACGCTCAACTTGCTGAGTTGTTCTCCGGTGGTGTGGGACCTTCTTTTGTTGTGCTGCATCAACCATGTTTTGCACCTCCTTTTTCCCCAGATCCTGTGACTCTCAATGATGCTGGCTAGCATCCTGAGGGCTCTTTAAAGTGCTGAGAGCCCCATGTTCCTCCTCACACAGAGTTGAGGCCACCAGGTCCCTCCTGGATCCATCCAGCGCCATTTTGACTCAATAAGCTCTTTTGTTCTAGCCAAGGCTTGTTGCCGACTTCCAACACAAAATCATGTCTGCAACGATCTTCACGTCATGGGACATCCTTTGTATCATGCAGGAACCCGCTGACATATTCCTAGGGTGCATTTCTGTAGTCTTCAACTAACCGTGGACTCTTCTTTTGCACCCTCTTCTGGGTTGGCAGAGGCTCCTGTCCTTCCTGGAATTTCTTTTGACTTCTGGACTTGGTGCCCTTCCTTTGCAAGTCTTCAGGTCTAGGAATACAGCAGTTGTTCTTTGCTGACTTGGTTGGCTGCTGCAAAATCCCAATCATGAGGTGTAGTGTGTCCTAAGGAAACTTGCAGTACTTTACTCCTGCTTTTCTAGGCTCTGGGGTGGGTATTCTTACTCTCCCAGCGATTCTGCACTGACTACACTTGTATAAGGGGGAATTTGGGATTTGCATTCCACTTTCTTAGTATATGGTTTGTGTTGCCCCTAGACCTATTTTCTCCCATTGCAATCTATTGCCTTTCCTATTGCTTGCATTCTTCTATGACTATCTACTTGTCTAATGTTTGTGTCTAGTGTATATATTGTGTATAATACTTACTTCCAGAAGGAGTATTGTCTCTAAGATATTTTTGGTACTGTGTCACCCAAATAAATAACTTTATTTTTGGTAACACTGAGTATTGTCTTTACTTGTATATAAGTACTGAGTAACTATAAGTGGTATTGCATAAGCTTTGCATGTCTCCTAGTTCAGCCTAAGCTGCTCTGCTATAGCTACCTCTATCAGCCTAAGCTGCTAGAACACTACTACATTTCACTGCAAAGGGATAACTGGACCTGGTATAAGGTGTAAGTACCCAAGGTACCCACTACAAACCAGGCCAGCCTCCTACACACAGTGAGTGTGGGACCCACGTCTAGTCATACTCTTCCCACTCAGAGCGACAAAGACAAAAGGAACAGATGATTGATGGAATGCTGAACAATGCAAACATTTACTCCCAGTCACAGATCTGTGTTTGATCCACCGTTATTTTGCACACCACACCACCTCAGTTTAAACCCAGCCGTATGCAAATCAGTCTTGCTCCTGCACCCCATGGTAGCTGTCTAGCCTGAAAAGCCAGACAAGTTCCTCCCTAGACCAGAAGAAAGCATCCTGGGACTGGTTTTGGGGTATCACCTCTCATCATCAAGTCTAGCTTGAATTATTTAGCACAGTGTGCACAGGACCCATGTCTTCCATCCCTCTTAGGCAACAAAAGCACAAAATAATGGATACAATGCTGAAGAATGCAAATAATGCAAATATTCACTGCCAGTCACAGTTTAATCCATTGTGTTTTTGTTCACCACGCTACCCCAGTTTGGATCCAGTCATATGCACATCAGTCTTGACCCTGCTCCCTATGGCAATAGTCCAGCCTGAATCACCAGCACAGGCCCTCCTATGACCAGAAACACGAATCCTGGGAGTCGTTTTGGGCATCATCCCTCATCAGCCCGGCTATCTTTAATCCAGTGGCACAGTGAGCACGAGTCCCATGTCTGGTGTACTCTTCCTTCTTAGGGCAACAGAACAAAAAAATGCAGGTGATGAAGAGAATGCTGAACAATGCAAACATTTGTCCCCAATCACAGATCTAAGTTTAATCCATTGTATTTTTGCTCACCAAGCCATCCCAGTTTGGACCCAGCCATATGCCGATCAGTCTTGACTCTGCTCCCTGTTGGAACAGTCCAGTCCAAACTGCCAGGCCAGGTACTCACTGGACTGGCTACAAGTATTCTGTGACCGTTTTCAGAGTATAATCAGCCAGGCTAGCTTGAATCCAGTGACACAGTGAGCATGGGACCCACATCTGGGCATACCCTTCCCACTTAAGGAGGCAAAAGCAAAAAGAACAGATGATGGATGCAATGCTAAATAATGCAAACATTAACCCCAGTCACAGATCTGGGTTTAATTTTTTTTTTTTTTCTTATCTCCATGCCACCCCAGTTTGAAGCCAGCCATATACAAATCGGTCTTGACCCTGTTCTCCATGGGAAGAGTCCAGTCCGAAATGCCAAGCGAGGTCCTCCCTGGACCGGAAACAAGTCTCCTAGGACTAGTTTCTGGGTATCACCCCTCATCAGCCAGGCTAGCTTGAATCCAGTGGCTCAGTGAGCACAGGACCCAAGTCTGGGCATACCCTTCCCACTTAGACACATAATACAAACATCTCTCAAACAGCAGGATAAAAAATTGGTTCAAGAGGAACAGTAAATCAGTCAAATTCAAAATTTATATTCCACATTAGTGCATTCATTAATATATTCATGGTTAAGACATAATAGTTGATGATTTGACACCAAAGGAAAAATTTCTCAGGGTCTTCCTCAGGACAGATATAGAAACCTGACAAAGTGTGAAGTATTGTATAGTAAATTAGACCATCAAATAGGAAGCACATGTGCTGAGGTCACCTGGAAAAATAAAATCCTCCTTTTGAATTAGAGGGAAGTCACAGGAAGCTTAGAGGTATTTATCAAAATGCTTTCCCACAGGACTGGAACTTCGCTCATAAGTGTGCCAGATGGATTCAAACAAAAACAATTGGAAAGTCAAAAATATTGTAGGAATATGGAAGGTAAGAATGTAATTTTGAGTAGGTTTGGGCAGGAGCATAAACCGCCTAGGTATATCCACCATGGTGTTTTTAAAATCATTGTAAAACATATTGAATTAGAAAATATCCTTGTGTATAATATCATTTCTAATGTTATTTTGGTATGTATTTTACTGTAGTGTTTTTGATTTTACATGTTTAATATTTTTTTTATTTGTGTGCTTAGTAAAATAACATAATAATTATGACATTTTTGTGACTTAAATTTCTAGTTGTATCAGTATGTAAAAATAATGTACATATTTTATTTTAGTAGCAGAATGTTAGGTTTAAGGGGTAGTGGTGGGGAGGTTTTAAAAAGTGAATATATTTTAGTTTATTTTATTTCAGACTGACTATTTATTATTTTAAAGGTTTGCTCATTAATATTGTACAATTAATAAACTCATTTTGTTATATTAATATGTCTAAAAATAAGTTTGTACATGTTTTGAATGTATATATACATATATAATATTTGTATTAAAGGTAAAAAAATATTTTGTGTGAAAAAATCAAATTATAAAAAAAGTCAGTGACATTTGAATATATTAAAAATCTGCAAGTATTTATTTCAATGGTGAAAATTATAAAGCCATTGTAAATAATTTGTTTGACATTTTCTAAGTGTTGATATTTCCATTTATTTTATTTTTTAAATGTTGCTTAGTTAAATTATGAAAATTGAATAAAGATGTTTTAATTTTGTTTTATACATTTACATTTTGTCTTATGTTTATATGTTATAAATATAAACAAATCAATAATTAAATTTTTAATATGTTTAATATAGGAATATGTTCTGTTTTTTGGGAACTTTCTAAAATATGTACATTTTGCAGACAATTAACTTTGCGATGGGTGCCAGTGCACCCTATGCACTACAGCATTGCCACCGGCTCTGTTACGAGCCGTCGACAATGCTGTAGACGATTTCCTGCTGTGCCAGCGGGCAGAAACTCTGCTTCCATCTGCTGACCCAGCGAGAAACTCAAAGTGGAGCCAACAGGGAGGCGGCTGCACTGGCGGCAACCTATCTGTCAGGTCTTCGGCTGATGGGCTTTTCCGTCCACCGAGGTGATAATCAGGCCCATAATCAGGCCCATAATATTTAATTTTAAAAGTTGTTTTAGAATTTTTTTATTTTATCAAGTTTATTTTTTAAGCATAGTTTTTTAAAATTGTTAATTTCAAAGTTTAAGAAGATTAGTAAATACTAATAAAATACATTGTTAATAATAGTGATAAACATTTTTATTGTGAATATTTAAGTATTAATATATTTTTTTTAGTTGAGTTAGTGTGTTTTTTAAAATTAGTTTTATTTTATAGACTAAAAATGATGGCCCTCATTGCAACATTGGCGGTAAATCCCGCTAAACGCCGTGCAGAAGACCGCCAACACACCGCAGCGGCGGCGGAATACCGCTACAGCTGTTAAGATCCACAGCCCAGAATCCGCCAAAAACCAGACACCCACACAATTCCGCCACACCAAAAGTCAGTGATAAACTGGCGATAACAAAACCTCCACCATCACGCCAACAGAAATACGCCCACACTATCACGACACACAAATCCACATGGCGGTCTTTCAACCGTTGTATTCCATTGGCGGTACACAACGCCGCGCTCAAAATACAAAGACACTTACAAAACACAACCACATTGGACAATTCAAAATACACACACCTGATACACAAACACACATCACTCCCACACACTCAATACAATATAAAACACACACCCACATCACCCACAAACCCCTATGACAACAATTGAGGAAGAAGCCCAG
The DNA here is from genome assembly GCF_031143425.1 of Pleurodeles waltl. Lineage (NCBI taxonomy): Eukaryota > Metazoa > Chordata > Amphibia > Caudata > Salamandridae > Pleurodeles > Pleurodeles waltl. The sequence goes on along the minus strand of NC_090447.1, from coordinate 1,103,330,585 downwards.
AGAGAGACACCACCATCAACAACACTAGCATCCACAGGCACACAACACCATCACTCACACAACTTCCATGTACCTCAGACAACACACACAAACACATCCCCTCACACATCACAACACACACCACCTACACCACACCATAGTACCGCAAAGACACCCCAGATTCTCTGAGGAGGAGCTCAGGGTCATGGTGCAGTAAATCGACCGGGTAGAGCCACAGCTATTCGGATCACAGGTGCAGCACACCTCCATAGCTAGGAAGATGGAGCTATGGTGCAGAATCGTAGACAGGGTCAACGCAGTGGGACAGCATCCGAGAATACGGGATGACATCAGGAAGAGGTGGAACGACCTACAGGGGAAGGTGCGTTACGTGGTCTCAAGACACCAGATTACAGTTCAGAGGACTGGCGGCGGACCCCCACCTCCTCCCCCACAACTAACAACATGGGAGGAGCAGGTCTTGGCTATACTGCATCCTGAGGGCCTCGCAGGAGTAGCAGGAGGAATGGACTCTGGTAAATCAAATCTTAACTATTACATCCCCCACCCTACCTGTTTGCTATCACATACCCCACCCTCACCCTCACCCCCATCACTCCAAACCTCACAAATGGCCCACTATCACAACCCAAACATCCCAACATCAAGCACAGCATGCAACACAAAAGCATGGACACCCATCACCAAAGCATGTCCACTACAGATACCCACACAGACCCCAAACCAATTATCACAAAAGGTCCTCGACAAGAATGCAAGCATTGGAGTACAGGGTCACCCACCCACTGCACACAATGGCACACACAGATGCAATCATCATGCCTTTACACCCCTGCAGGACCCCTACCGAACGTCACCGGACAGGAGGTTCCTGACATGTCCACTCCCCCCACAGAAGAGGTCCACAGTGATAACAGCAGCTCTGTCCAACTGGATCAAGATGACCAGCCCGACCCATCTGGGACCTCGGGACAGTCGGTTCCCCTGACAATGGCACACGCCACCACAGAGCCTCCCCCCTAAGGAAATACCAGCACAGCACCCACCCAGCGGGCCCATCCCTCTGTCCACCGGACACGTCAAGCAGCAGTGTGTCCACCACTATAGGGAACCCAGACAAACCCACCAACCCAAGAAAATCAGGGACCTGCGGGCAGTGGCAGTGGGCACACGGTTCAGGGGACAGAGGCACAGGAAAACAGGGGAACTGGGAGGACTGCTGTGCGACAGGGGGAGGACAGGCCCAGGGAACCCACTCTCCAAGAGGCCCTCTCCAACATCATGGGAGCGTACCATCATTCCCAGGAGACTATGGCAACGGTACTGGCCAAGTTTCAGGAGACCCAGCGGCTGCAGGAGGAACAGTATCTGGGGATCAGTGAGGAACTTAAGTCCATCAGCACCACCCTGGTTACCATTGTAGGGGTTCTGAAGGACCTTGTGAACACCAGGAGGGATACTGTGGCACAACAAGAGGCCCCTGACACTAGCTTGGATGATGAACAGCCCACCACCTCCGCCGGCGCTAGAGGACAGGAGGCACCGCCACAGGACCACAACACCAGCACCCAACCCCTACAGAAGGAGAACCACCCCACAAACGGTCCCTGAGATCCATAACAAAGACAGATAACAATGCCAAGACTCCTGCCAGGAAATGAGACCCCCCTGAGTGTCATACTTCTGTCCGACTTTGTCACCCTGTCCATCCATCAACTGCCCTAGCTCCACTTCCTATGCCCCTTTGGACAATGTACCTGTGAAACAAATAGACTGGACTCTTCCATGGACATTCCTCCACCATCACACCTGCCCATTTTACAACCCCCTCCACTATTTTGCACTGAAATAAACACCCTTGAATCACAAAACAAGCTGTAGTCAATCTGTGCTTTCACAAATGTGTATTTGCAATAACTATGGAATATAGCAATGTTGATTATATTGTCAACATACCAATGTAACACAGCTCTCATCCATGAGGTAATATAGCAGAGGTCACACAGTGGGAACCACATCTGTGAAATGGAAAGGCAAAGTGACAAGTCAAGGTCCAAACACTGGGTGAAAGTGACAGACATATGATAGGTCTAACAACTGTATGAGAGGTGTGAGGCAGTGACATCTTCTTACCTGTGTCTCACTGGAAGTATTGCTGGATAACGTTGTTTCTGTTGTGGATATCCTCTTCTTCTGCCTCCTCTTCTTCGCTGTCCACAGGCTCCACAGCTGCCACAACACCTCCTTCTGGACCATCCTCCTGCAGAAAAGGCACCTGTCGTCGCAAAGCCATGTTGTGCAGCATACAGCATGCCACAATGATCTGACACACCTTCTTTGGTGAGTAGTAGAGAGAACGACCTGTCATATGGAGGCACCGGAACCTGGCCTTCAGGAGGCCGAAGGTCCTTTCGATCACTCTCCTAGTTCGCCCATGTGCCTCATTGTAGCGTTCCTCTGCCCTTGTCCTGGGATTTCTCACTGGGGTCAGTAGCCATAACAGGTTGGGGTAACCAGAGTCACCTGCAAATGTCGAGGGAGAACTGTAAGACACACACTAACCCTTAGGGACAACCCCAGACCCAGACAACTATTCACAGGGTATAGGGTCCTTGTCCTCACCTATTAGCCACACACGGTACCTCTGGAGTTGCCCCATCACATAAGGGATGCTGCTATTCCTCAGAATGTAAGCTTCATGCACAGAGCCAGGAAATTTGGCATTCACATGGGAGATGTACTTGTTGGACAAACACACCATCTGCACATTCATTGAATGGTAGCTCTTCCGGTTTCTGTACCTCTGTTCACTCCTGCGGGGGGTACCAAGGCCACATGTGTCCCATCAATGGCACCTATGATGTTGGAGATATGTCCCAGGGCATAGAAGTCACCTTTCACTGTAGACAAATTCGCCACCTGGGAAAAACAATGTGGTTAAGCAGGGCAGACAACACTCTGGACAATACGTTTGAGAACATAGGCTGGGACATCCCTGATGCAATGGCCACTGTTGTTTTAAAAGACCCACTTGCCAGTAAACGGAGTACTGACAGGACCGGCACTAGGGGGGGGTCCTGTGGGATGGTAGATTACTGACATCAGGTCTGGCTCCAACTGGGCACACAGTTCATGGATTGTTGCACAATCAAGTCTGTAGGTGACTATTACATGTCTCTCTTCCATTGTCGACAGGTCCACCAGCGGTCTGTACACCGGAGGATGCCGCCATCTCACCACCTGCCCCAGTGGACGTGCCCTATGGAGGAGAACAGCGAGCAGAGAGTCAGCCAACACTGAGGTATTACTAAATGTCATTTGGAAACATTTGTATATCCGCAATGTGCCTGTTACTGTGTGTATGCAAGGCCTAGATAGGTGTGACACAGTTAATATTAATGCCATGTGGCCCCCAGAAATGGCGGCTGTCTGACCTGTAAGGTGGGACAAGGGGATATGAGGCAACTGCGCTGGCGTTCTACACCGTTGCGGTAGGCGGTCGAGGACCGCAGCGCAATCCTGCATTGGTTAACATTGGACCCTATGGGTCCCAGGAGCCACTGACGATGTACGCCGGCGGTGACGGTACGCACCGCCGCGGACGTGACCGTCATTTTCTGTCTGTTCACTCACTTGATACCTGACCTTCGACAGGAGAGGACCTACACTGCAAGTGCTGCTGTGACCTCAGTCTGGAAGCGACAATGGCTCATGTGTCTGGGGAAAGGGCCCCTGCCTTCACTTCGGAGGAGTTGTAGAAGTTAGTGGATGGGGTCCTCCCCCAGGACACGCTACTCAACGATCCGTCAGACAAACAGGTGAGTACACTGTGAGCTTGCTGCATGGGCAATGCCTATTTGGAGTGGTGTGGATGGAAGATACATTGGGGGGGGGACTGAGGCCTGTATGTGCGGACGGTGAGTGTATGTGTGTCAGGGCAAGGGTGGGAACATGGGCCAATGACTGTGACGGTCTGGACAGTTAAAGTTTTTCCGTTTCCCCTGTACTATTCCTCTAAGTCAGCGCCCACCAGAAGAAGGCTATTTGGCGTGCAATCGCCAAGGACGTTCGGATCCTGGGGGTCCACAACAGGCAGAGCGCCCACTGCCAGAAAAGATGGGAGGACATTCGCCACTGGAGCAAGAAGATTGCAGAGGCTCAGCTGGGGATGGCCTCCCAACATGGGAGGGGTGCTCGTCGCACCATGACCCCCCTGATGTTCCAGATCCTGGTGGTGGCGTATCCGAAGTTGGATGGGCGCTTGAGGGCATCACTGCAACCACAAGGGGGTGAGTACCGTCACAGTCATCTGACTCTGCACGCATTACGAGGTGTCTGAGTGGGGGAGGTGGGCAGTGGGTTACCCTAGGCCAGGGCGAGCTTTGTAGGCAAGGATCCTTTGTGAGGCAGGCTATGTGGCAACCCAACCCCACCAGTGGTAAGAGCCATCTACACATAGTCAGGCTCCTGTGACTTCCATGTGAGCAGCAATCAGGCATAGGCCTTGTACCCCATGGGCATGGGATTAATCTAGGAACTCTAAGTGCATGCCGTAGTGCAGAGGGCTGCTGTGTCTGTAGTGTCTGCCAACAGTAGTGTTATTGCATGCACGGAACATGTATTTCTTCTGTCTTTCCCCCACCCTTTTTGTGGTCTCCCTGTTCTTGATTGCAATAGCATCATCAGGCGGAGGAGCAGTGGCACCAGAGCAGGAGGGAGCTGCATCCCACTTAGCCCTGGAGGACGAGACAACGGAGTCTAAACCCACCAGTGCTACGGAGGGCAAAGGGAGCTCCACAGCAGGGACAGGAGGTGACAGCAGCGACAGCGACTCCTCCTCTGATGGGAGCTCCCTTGCGGTGGCGGGCCCCTCTGTGCCCCTGCATCAACAGGTACAGCCACCACCCCCCCTACCAGCACCGCCCTCCCAGCAGCCCCTCAGCATGTGTCCCGTGGCCACTCACCCAGGAGGGTGGGCATCTCCTTCACCTCAGGCACCTCAGGCCCTGCCCCAGTCAGCCCTGCTGCCCTCAGTAAGGAGGCTATTGACCTCCTGAGATCCCTCACTGTTGGGCAATTTGCCATTCTGAATGCCATCCAGGGTGTAGAAAGGCATTTGTAACAAACAAAACCTGGAGGGCATTCATTCTGGCCAGGCAGCCCAACAGAGAACATTTCAGGCTCTGGACTCAGCACTGATGGCAGTCATTGTCCCTGTGTCCAGCCTCCCCCCTCCAACTTCCTCTACCCAGACCCTTTCCCCTGTACCTCAGCCTATCCCAAGCACACCATCAGACCAGCATACACACACCTCATCACACAAGGGTGGCTCAGGCAAACATAAGCCCACTACCATTCACACATCCCCTTTGTCCTCTACCAGTGTGTCTGTGAGCTCTCCTGCCAAAGTACACAAATGCAGGCACACACCCACCCAACAGCCATCCACCTCACAACAGCCTCCAGCCCATGCACCTTCACCCCAATTCAGCAAACGTACACCTCCTACAACCACTACCTCTTCCTCCACTCCCAAACCCACTACATCTACCCGTTCCAGTGTGTCTAAAACATTTTCCTGGCTAACATTGACCTCTTCCCTACACCTCCCCCACCCTCGTCTGTCCCCTTGGGCCAGGCTTTCCAAGTCCCAACCCAGCACCTCAGCCACCACATCACCGGGCACAGTGGTCCCAACAACAGCGGGCTTTTGGAGTGCGGCAAGCATCAGGGCAGCCAGTGTGCCACGGAGCGAGGGCAACGACATTCCGCCACCTGCGAAAGTAAATAAGTTGCCCACAACCCAGAGGGAGAAGGCGAAAACACCTGCCACCAAGGGCTCAGGGAAAACAAAAGGGGATAGTGGAAAGACAGCTGCGCCACAATCCAAGGTGGGGAAGGGCCAGAAAATCAAGGGCATGTCAGGAGAGGGCATAGTGGCACTGACTACGGGGCCAGTGTCACACCTTCTGTCCACATCAACGGCAACCGGTACGGCGGAGAAGACCGCCACCTGCACCGCCACATGCACCGTCACATGCACCACCATATGCACCGCCACATGCACCGCCACCAGCACTGCAGTCACTGAGCCTGCCACAAGCACCGCCACCACAGAACCTGCCACAAGCACCGCCACCAGCACCACCGCCACAGAGTCCACAACCAGCACTGCCACCAGCACCACCACCACAGAGTCTGCCGCCAGCACCGATGCCACAGAGGCCGCCGCAAGCACCACCGCTACTGACACCGCCGCAAGCACCGCCAGTGGCCCCGCGACATCCTGAGCCAGTGGCACCACCGCAGACATGGCTGCCGTCCCCAGTGGTCAGTCGACCGAGCCTGGTGGTCAGTTCCAGGAACCTGGGGAGCTTCCATGATGCAACACCTTCAGTGGATAAAGGCATCCACTACCTCAGTCCTTGGCAGGATGAAGCACTCTGGGCACAAAGCCCCCTCCAGAACCAGTGGAGAAAGGCATCCACTACCTCTGTCTTTGGCAGGATGAAGCACTCTTGGCACAAAGCCCCCTTCAGAACCAGTGGAGAAAGGCATCCACTACGTCTGTCCTTGGCAGGATGAAGCACTCCGGGCACAAAGCCCCCTCCAGAACCAGTGGAGAAAGGCATCCACTACCTCAGTCCTTGGCAGGATGAAGCACTTCGGGCACAAAGCCCCCTCCAGAACCAGTGGAGTATCACATCCACTACATCAGTCCTTGGCAAGATGAAGCACTCTGGGCACAAAGCCCCCTCCAGAACCAGTGGAGAAAGGCATCCACCTGAGTGACTGTCTTTGCACTCCCCAGGATAAAGCAGTGGGCAAACCACCCACTGGAGAGACTTGAGAGACTGTGGCTTTGCACTCCACAGGATAAAGCAGTGGGCAAACCACCCAGTGGAGAGACTTGAGAGACTGTGGCTTTGCACTCCCCGGGATTGAACAGTGGGCAAACCACCCATTGGAGAGACTTGAGAGACTGTGGCTTTTCACTCCCCATGATAAAGCAGTGGACAAAACACCCACTGGAGAGACTTGAGAGACTGTGGCTTTGCACGCCCCAGGATAAAACAGTGGGCAACCCACCCACTGGAGAGACTTGAGAGATTGTGGCTTTGCACTCCCCAGGATAAAGCAGTGGGCATGTGGCGTCGTGCACACATCCGGCTGAGGTGCCCCTCCTTCCCTTCCCCCTGAGGTGCCTGTTTCATTTTGATCTGGTGCCCCTGCAGTGTTCTCTTGGTTTGAAGTCTGGTATTGAGTGTGGGCCTCGCCCATGCATTTTGGGCCCAGTGGTTCACGGACAATTATTGGTGCACTATCTGGACTTGTGTAGTTGGTGTACATAATTGTATATACTGTATTTCGAGTTTTGACTACTGTTTTTTTCATGATTACAATCGTTCAACTCCTTTCCTTTTGTCCTTGCGTTCTTGAAAGGGGGGTGGGGGGTGTGAATGTAATGTTGCAACATGTATTTTTGTGTATGTTGTAGTGGGTTAGGGTGGTGGTGCTGCATGTGTGTCACTCTCTTTTCCCTCCCCCCTCTCCTGTGTTGTAGGTGCAGTACCCACCGTGTTCGTCGCTGCAGTCTTTGTTGCTCCTGATAGAGGAGCAGGAATTCCATTGCAGGGAGTATTTGGAGTTCTGGCTCCATGAAGTCCTGGTTCCTCGTGGGGTGTGGAGAGGTGAGTGTTTACCCTTCCAAGTCCTGTTTCCACCTTGTTTTTGTTTGCGTTGGTTCCGCCCCGGAAAAGGTGGCAGATTGGCCTCTCATAATAGTGTGGGCTGTACATTGTCTTCTGCCTGTCTGTTGGCGGTGACCGCTGTGCTGTTTGTTTCTACCGTCATGACAGTCGAAGTGTTAAAGTGGCTGTCTATGTTGGCGGTTTCCGCCACGGTCGTGATTCCATTTTTTTTCCGCCAGCCTGTTGGCGGTATTACCGCTGCTTTAACACCGACCGCCAGGGTTGTGATGAGGGCCTACATGTGAATATGGAGTATTGGTTGTGTATATAAAGTATTTAGCACTTTTTATAAAATGTTTTAGATTGTAGTGGAAATAGTAAATCTCATCCCTTAGTGCCAAGCATCTTATCCAAACTAGTTTATATTGGAGTAGGAATAGTAAATCCCTCCCCTTTGGGGTCCAACTCCTTCCTGAAATTGGGTTAGATTGGAATAGGAATAATAAATGTCACCCCTTTAGTGTCTAACACCTTCCCAAAATTAGTTTCCATTTGAGTGGGAAAAGTGAATGTCATCCCTTTTAGTGCCCAACACCTTTTCCAAATTGCTTTACATTGATGTTGGAATAGTAAGTGGCACCCCTTCAGTGTCCAAAACCTTCCTTAAATTGGATTAGATTGGAATAGGAACAGTAAACATCACCCCTTTAGTGTCCAACAACTTCTCTAACTTGGGTCAGATTTAATTGCAAATAGCAACTGTTACCCCTTTGGTTCCCAACACTTTCTATAAATTGGTATAGGTAAGAATAGGAAGAGTGAATGTCACCCCTTTATCGGCCAACACCTTCTCCAAATTGGTTTAGATTCGAGCAGGAATAGTAAATGTCACCCAATTACTGTCAAACACTTTCTTAAAAATAGCTCATGTTTGAGTTTAATTTTTAATTTAATTATTTGAGGCCTCATTACGACTTTGGCGGTCTGTTGGCAAGACTACTATGAAGGTGGCTGCCAAAAACTGGCATGTTGTTGGTAATCCAACCGTCATATTATGGGTCACATTGTGAAGTCTGCCAAAAAACAGCCAAATTATCAAAACCTCTGTGTAACAGGAGGATGGAAAAAAGGCGTGACCGTCATTTTCTGTCTGTTCACTCACTTGATACCTGACCTTCGACAGGAGAGGACCTACACTGCAAGTGCTGCTGTGACCTCAGTCTGGAAGCGACAATGGCTCATGTGTCTGGGGAAAGGGCCCCTGCCTTCACTTCGGAGGAGTTGTAGAAGTTAGTGGATGGGGTCCTCCCCCAGGACACGCTACTCAACGATCCGTCAGACAAACAGGTGAGTACACTGTGAGCTTGCTGCATGGGCAATGCCTATTTGGAGTGGTGTGGATGGAAGATACATTGGGGGGGGGACTGAGGCCTGTATGTGCGGACGGTGAGTGTATGTGTGTCAGGGCAAGGGTGGGAACATGGGCCAATGACTGTGACGGTCTGGACAGTTAAAGTTTTTCCGTTTCCCCTGTACTATTCCTCTAAGTCAGCGCCCACCAGAAGAAGGCTATTTGGCGTGCAATCGCCAAGGACGTTCGGATCCTGGGGGTCCACAACAGGCAGAGCGCCCACTGCCAGAAAAGATGGGAGGACATTCGCCACTGGAGCAAGAAGATTGCAGAGGCTCAGCTGGGGATGGCCTCCCAACATGGGAGGGGTGCTCGTCGCACCATGACCCCCCTGATGTTCCAGATCCTGGTGGTGGCGTATCCGAAGTTGGATGGGCGCTTGAGGGAATCACAGCAACCACAAGGGGGTGAGTACCGTCACAGTCATCTGACTCTGCACGCATTACGAGGTGTCTGAGTGGGGGAGGTGGGCAGTGGGTTACCCTAGGCCAGGGCGAGCTTTGTAGGCAAGGATCCTTTGTGAGGCAGGCTATGTGGCAACCCAACCCCACCAGTGGTAAGAGCCATCTACACATAGTCAGGCTCCTGTGACTTCCATGTGTGCAGCAATCAGGCATAGGCCTTGTACCCCATGGGCATGGGATTAATCTAGGAACTCTAAGTGCATGCCGTAGTGCAGAGGGCTGCTGTGTCTGTAGTGTCTGCCAACAGTAGTGTTATTGCATGCACGGAACATGTATTTCTTCTGTCTTTCCCCCACCCTTTTTGTGGTCTCCCTGTTCTTGATTGCAATAGCATCATCAGGCGGAGGAGCAGTGGCACCAGAGCAGGAGGGAGCTGCATCCCACTTAGCCCTGGAGGACGAGACAACGGAGTCTAAACCCACCAGTGCTACGGAGGGCAAAGTGAGCTCCACAGCAGGGACAGGAGGTGACAGCAGCGACAGCGACTCCTCCTCTGATGGGAGCTCCCTTGCGGTGGCGGGCCCCTCTGTGCCCCTGCATCAACAGGTACAGCCGCCACCCCCCCTACCAGCACCGCCCTCCCAGCAGCCCCTCAGCATGTGTCCCGTGGCCACTCACCCAGGAGGGTGGGCATCTCCTTCACCTTAGGCACCTCAGGCCCTGCCCCAGTCAGCCCTGCTGCCCTCAGTAAGGAGGCTATTGACCTCCTGAGATCCCTCACTGTTGGGCAATTTGCCATTCTGAATGCCATCCAGGGTGTAGAAAGGCATTTGTAACAAACAAAACCTGGAGGGCATTCATTCTGGCCAGGCAGCCCAACAGAGAACATTTCAGGCTCTGGACTCAGCACTGATGGCAGTCATTGTCCCTGTGTCCAGCCTCCCCCCTCCAACTTCCTCTACCCAGACCCATTCCCCTGTACCTCAGCCTATCCCAATCACACCATCAGACCAGCATACACACACCTCATCACACAAGGGTGGCTCAGGCAAACATAAGCCCACTACCATTCACACATCCCCTTTGTCCTCTACCAGTGTGTCTGTGAGCTCTCCTGCCAAAGTACACAAATGCAGGCACACACCCACCCAACAGCCATCCACCTCACAACAGCCTCCAGCCCATGCACCTTCACCCCAATTCAGCAAACGTACACCTCCTACAACCACTACCTCTTCCTCCACTCCCAAACCCACTACATCTACCCGTTCCAGTGTGTCTAAAACATTTTCCTGGCTAACATTGACCTCTTCCCTACACCTCCCCCACCCTCGTCTGTCCCCTTGGGCCAGGCTTTCCAAGTCCCAACCCAGCACCTCAGCCACCACATCACCGGGCACAGTGGTCCCAACAACAGCGGGCTTTTGGAGTGCGGCAAGCATCAGGGCAGCCAGTGTGCCACGGAGCGAGGGCAACGACATTCCGCCACCTGCGAAAGTAAATAAGTTGCCCACAACCCAGAGGGAGAAGGCGAAAACACCTGCCACCAAGGGCTCAGGGAAAACAAAAGGGGATAGTGGAAAGACAGCTGCGCCACAATCCAAGGTGGGGAAGGGCCAGAAAATCAAGGGCATGTCAGGAGAGGGCATGGTGGCACTGACTACGGGGCCAGTGTCACACCTTCTGTCCACATCAACGGCAACCGGAACGGCGGAGAAGACCGCCACCTGCACCGCCACATGCACCGTCACATGCACCACCATATGCACCGCCACATGCACCGCCACCAGCACTACAGTCACTGAGCCTGCCACAACCACCGCCACCACAGAACCTGCCACAAGCACCGCCACCAGCACCACCGCCACAGAGTCCACAACCAGCACTGCCACCAGCACCACCACCACAGAGTCTGCCGCCAGCACCGATGCCACAGAGGCCGCCGCAAGCACCACCGCTACTGACACCGCCGCAAGCACCGCCAGTGGCCCCGCGACATCCTGAGCCAGTGGCACCACCGCAGACATGGCTGCCGTCCCCAGTGGTCAGTCGACCGAGCCTGGTGGTCAGTTCCAGGAACCTGGGGAGCTTCCATGATGCAACACCTTCAGTGGATAAAGGCATCCACTACCTCAGTCCTTGGCAGGATGAAGCACTCTGGGCACAAAGCCCCCTCCAGAACCAGTGGAGAAAGGCATCCACTACCTCTGTCTTTGGCAGGATGAAGCACTCTTGGCACAAAGCCCCCTTCAGAACCAGTGGAGAAAGGCATCCACTACGTCTGTCCTTGGCAGGATGAAGCACTCCGGGCACAAAGCCCCCTCCAGAACCAGTGGAGAAAGGCATCCACTACCTCAGTCCTTGGCAGGATGAAGCACTTCGGGCACAAAGCCCCCTCCAGAACCAGTGGAGTATCACATCCACTACATCAGTCCTTGGCAGGATGAAGCACTCTGGGCACAAAGCCCCCTCCAGAACCAGTGGAGAAAGGCATCCACCTGAGTGACTGTCTTTGCACTCCCCAGGATAAAGCAGTGGGCAAACCACCCACTGGAGAGACTTGAGAGACTGTGGCTTTGCACTCCACAGGATAAAGCAGTGGGCAAACCACCCAGTGGAGAGACTTGAGAGACTGTGGCTTTGCACTCCCCGGGATTGAACAGTGGGCAAACCACCCATTGGAGAGACTTGAGAGACTGTGGCTTTTCACTCCCCATGATAAAGCAGTGGACAAAACACCCACTGGAGAGACTTGAGAGACTGTGGCTTTGCACGCCCCAGGATAAAACAGTGGGCAACCCACCCACTGGAGAGACTTGAGAGATTGTGGCTTTGCACTCCCCAGGATAAAGCAGTGGGCATGTGGCGTCGTGCACACATCCGGCTGAGGTGCCCCTCCTTCCCTTCCCCCTGAGGTGCCTGTTTCATTTTGATCTGGTGCCCCTGCAGTGTTCTCTTGGTTTGAAGTCTGGTATTGAGTGTGGACCTCGCCCATGCATTTTGGGCCCAGTGGTTCACGGACAATTATTGGTGCACTATCTGGACTTGTGTAGTTGGTGTACATAATTGTATATACTGTATTTCGAGTTTTGACTACAGTTTTTTTCATGATTACAATCGTTCAACTCCTTTCCTTTTGTCCTTGCGTTCTTGAAAGGGGGCTGGGGTTGTGAATGTAATGTTGCAACATGTATTTTTGTGTATGTTGTAGTGGGTTAGGGTGGTGGTGCTGCATGTGTGTCACTCTCTTTTCCCTCCCCCCTCTCCTGTGTTGTAGGTGCAGTACCCACCGTGTTCGTCGCTGCAGTCTTTGTTGCTCCTGATAGAGGAGCAGGAATTCCATTGCAGGGAGTATTTGGAGTTCTGGCTCCATGAAGTCCTGGTTCCTCGTGGGGTGTGGAGAGGTGAGTGTTTACCCTTCCAAGTCCTGTTTCCACCGTGTTTTTGTTTGCGTTGGTTCCGCCCCGGAAAAGGTGGCAGATTGGCCTCTCATAATAGTGTGGGCTGTACATTGTCTTCTGCCTGTCTGTTGGCGGTGACCGCTGTGCTGTTTGTTTCTACCGCCATGACGGTCGAAGTGTTAAAGTGGCTGTCTATGTTGGCGGTTTCCGCCACGGTCGTGATTAAATTTTTTTTCCGCCAGCCTGTTGGCGGTATTACCGCTGCTTTAACACCGACCGCCAGGGTTGTGATGAGGGCCTACATGTGAATATGGAGTATTGGTTGTGTATATAAAGTATTTAGCACTTTTTATAAAATGTTTTAGATTGTAGTGGAAATAGTAAATCTCATCCCTTAGTGCCAAGCATCTTATCCAAACTAGTTTATATTGGAGTAGGAATAGTAAATCCCTCCCCTTTGGGGTCCAAATCCTTCCTGAAATTGGGTTAGATTGGAATAGGAATAATAAATGTCACCCCTTTAGTGTCTAACACCTTCCCAAAATTAGTTTCCATTTGAGTGGGAAAAGTGAATGTCATCACTTTTAGTGCCCAACACCTTTTCCAAATTGCTTTACATTGATGTTGGAATAGTAAGTGGCACCCCTTCAGTGTCCAAAACCTTCCTTAAATTGGATTAGATTGGAATAGGAACAGTAAACATCACCCCTTTAGTGTCCAACAACTTCTCTAACTTGGGTCAGATTTAATTGCAAATAGCAACTGTTACCCCTTTGGTTCCCAACACTTTCTATAAATTGGTATAGGTAAGAATAGGAAGAGTGAATGTCACCCCTTTATCGGCCAACACCTTCTCCAAATTGGTTTAGATTCGAGCAGGAATAGTAAATGTCACCCAATTACTGTCAAACACTTTCTTAAAAATAGCTCATGTTTGAGTTTAATTTTTAATTTAATTATTTGAGGCCTCATTACGACTTTGGCGGTCTGTTGGCAAGACTACTATGAAGGTGGCTGCCAAAAACTGGCATGTTGTTGGTAATCCAACCGTCATATTATGGGTCACATTGTGAAGTCTGCCAAAAAACAGCCAAATTATCAAAACCTCTGGGTAACAGGAGGATGGAAAAAAGGCAGTTTTGCCACCAGCACCACCAGCCCGACAAAAATTCACCCACCAGATTAAGATCCACAAACCACTACAGCAGTTCTTCCATGTCAGAAGAACATTGGTGGTGTGAACCTCGGCAGTCTCAACTTACTTCTGTTAGAACACCACAACACATTGGTTAGTTTGAATAGCCCACACCTGATATACATCCACACACACATGATACCTACTCACTGCACTATATAGCACACCCCAACACAATCCTTTGCAATCAAAATGCCATACACAACCATAGACAACCAACATCGCAGAAAGTTCAAAATAGCAAGAGTAGGTACCCACTGACACTTCACTACGCACACATCACACAACTGCACAACACACCTAACACACACATCAGTACCACACACAATTTACAACATTTAACACACACTCACATCACAGCAACTACACCTGACAATTTTCAAAACTCTGCACCCATTTACTTAGCACACAACCACATGGTCTGCAGAACCCCTACCATGTCCCCACAAAAACACCCACGTTTCACTGATGAGAAATTGAGGGTCATGGAGTATGAAAGTTTAAGGGTAGAGCCACACCTGTTCGGAAAAGGGGTACAACAAACATCTATTGCCAAATTGAGTTGTTGAAAAGGATAGTTGACAGGGTCAATTCTGCAGGCAGTTCTCCATGCACAAGGGAGGACATCAGGAAGAGGTGGAACAGCCTCAGGGGGAAGGTCCATTCCACAGCATCCAGGCACCAGCTCGCAATACTGGTGACTGGCGGTGGGACCCTACCTCCTCCCCACAGTTCACATCTTCGGAGGAGAAGGTCTTGAACATCTTGCATTCTGAGGGCCTGACAGGAATACCTGGGGGAGTGTGGTGTGGTAAGTACCAACAACATTCATGTCACACAATTGTATTGTCCAGAATACTCCCTCACCACCCATACCCAGCCTAATTAACAGTCCACCCACTAAAACTCTCTCCTAATCACCTAATACCCCTCTCTGGCATGCCACATGTCCACTAAACATATTTAGCCCCCCACGACCCTTGTATATGCCACATGATGCACTGGCTAATGATTGCACTGCAACTTCCAGAATGCAAAATCCCAACATATTCAGCACCAGTACACTGCACCAAATATTACTTGTCATGCATATAAAACAAGTATCTGATCTAACCCATCTTGATTGTGCTAGTGTAGAACAGTACATGGGAATGACAGAAAATCTCACACACACTAACACCCCAAACAAAGCACAGCTATAGCCGAGTGCCTATATGTAATGGCCACAGATCAAAGATCCCAAGCTACAAATATACTCGCCTGGTTTGGAAAGTCAGAAGGCTGAGTGGATGCACATGCAGTACAAGATTCAGATCACTGCCCATTATCAACTCTTATACTGTGGTCCTACAAGGACACCAATGCAGCTCTCATTTGTGCCATTTGTGCCAGGAATCATGCTAGACAGTTCACTAGGTGACAGTGGTGAACAGTCATGTCAATTATCAGACAATATCATATGCCAACAACTGTACTACCACTATCAACATAGTTTAACAGCTTTAAACATAGTGTATGTAATTGAAGTTGCAGAATTTCATGTTGTACCAAGTTACATAGAGCATAACCTGTCAATGTAATTGCTGGGGATCATGTCAAGGCACTGTCTGTATCTCACACAACTGCTACAATACCCCCATTGTAACCTGAACTCTGTTATCCACTCCCTCCACAGATAGCCTTGCCATTCCCAGCATGGAGAGGGTACCATAGACTGCTCTAACTCTCTGGATGAAGGCTTCAGTGAGGACAACACCCTGGGATGTCTGGACACTGACATAAAACATGGCCCATCTGGGACACCTGGTCAGTCAACAACTGTCAGACTCACCCTGCCCACGTCAACTCCTCCCAACCCTGCTTCTACATCACAGGCACCATATGCCCCCCCCAACCTGTGTACCAAGTACTGTTTCATCCAATGTGTCCCCCACAGTGCAGGTACCTGAGTCTCACCTTGCCTGCCCTGACATTGATGGACCTGCCAGCACCGGGACTGGGCACACTGTGCCAGGCAGGGTGTGTGGGAGGAATGGTGTGGGCCAGAAGATGGGGTCTCAATGGGACACTACTGACCAGGAAACCATCTCACAAGTCTTGGGTGCCTGCCAAAGTTCCCAAGGCATGATGGGCCAAGTTATCACCATTTTGGGGGAGATTACAAACACTACAGGGGGACAACCACCAGGAATTCACGCAGCGGTGGCAGGAGCGCAATCCCCACTTGGCTTCCATTACAGGGGTGCTGAGAGACCTGAATACCATACTGAGTAGGTTGTGTACCCAAAATATGGCCCTTCCACTATCAATGATGTATCAGGCCCTCCTACATCTGTGGCTGTAAGTGGAATGGAGGCCCTGCCAGAGGAAGAACATGCCTCAGTCACCCCACCCTCTGTACCTGAAACCCCTCCTCACAAACATGGACGTCCACCTAGACATCCAGCAGGAGCAGATGCCAAGATCAAACCTACTGCTGGGAAGTAAACCTCTCCTGAACTGTTCTCCTTGTGTGCCACAGATACACCTTATTGACTGTTCTGTAACCAATCTCCATTTTCCTATGTTGCAAGGACACTGGACCTGTGTTCCCCAATAGTGTAGCAGCTATCCTGATGATGTCATCCACCATGAAAAAACCTATCACATTTTTTGTGTGTGCGTTTACCATTTATGGTCACGTATGTTTTTGTATCCCCACAATAAATCACACTTTAACACAGGTCCTGTTCATGTCCATTTATGAAACATGTACACTAGATAGGCATGCCACCTCTAGAATGATCATGTCCCTCTGTATGTAACATCCGTTGTTATGGACCCCATACATCGACTACATCACTGGGAGACTCATTACAATAGGATTGTAACAGGACAGATACTAAATAGGTTGTAAACTACAACTTCACATAATCAATGAAATATATGCTAACAGCACAAAAAAGCATGACAGAGAGTAGCATCAGGATGCCTCCTAAGTTTGAACACAAACCTAAACTACATGATACAGAAGTTAGGGTCATTGCATTCTACTAAGAAGGGAGGAGGCACACAGATTGGTTCTTTGTATCACCTGGCAAAGCCTTATCACATACCTCTACCATAGCTTCCAAATATACATATCTCATAGTACAGACAGAGATAAGTACTGATCTACCCATACCTGGAAACTTTCACTTGCATTGGTCACATACCTGTAGGCTTGTCACTCACCTGTGTCAGTCCACAGTGACATGCACATTGGTCTGCACAGTAGGAACGCACTGACAGCTATATTCAAGGTAGGATACATAAAACTGTTACCATTGTGCAGGGAGAGGATATGGTAGTACATTTACACGAGTCAGACACATATTGAGACACAAATGATAGCTTTTGACAACCTCATGTATCCTACAGGTGACATTGATGGGAAAACACTTTTCCACCCCAGTGTCCTGACAGTCTAACAATGTCAGACACACTTCGCATAATGAGGACTCAAAGTCCCTGGTATAAACCATGTCCACTTTTCATCTCTGTCTGCAATTTCCATCTGCTTCTGACACTGCCTGTTGTTTGCCAAGGTTTATAAGCGAAACAGCATCTAGGCAAATCTGTGTTTGTATGACAAGAGGGATGGAACAGAGCAGAATACACTCCTCAAATCAGAAAAGTCATGTCCAGAAGTTTAACTTTACATCTTCTATATCAATACATGAATCCATAGACCACTCTGTTCTACACACAATAAAAATCACAGTTTGAATGCACAACCCCACAGATTATGCAGATAGGAGGAGAGATGCTATCATCTACTTGAGGTTGCAAATTTGAACCACAACATTATGACCCTCATTATGACATTGGCGGTAAATGCTACTTACCGACGCAGCTATGGCCGCCAACATACCACCGCGGTGGTGAATATCCATTTGCCATATTATGACACACATACTCCAAACGGAGAGAATACTGCCACATACACAAATCCGCCAGCCCAAAGGTCAGTGCTAAAGTGGTGGTATGAACACCCATACCGTTACGCCAACAAAATGACGCCCACCACATTAACCCCTAGGGGGCCTTGGACAAAGTGATCTCATCCAAGGCACCAGTTCCCGGGTGCCTTGGATGAGATCACCTCGTCCTGCACCCGGGAACCGGGGGGAGCGCTAGCGCTCCCCCCGTGCTCAAAGGCTGGGACGGAAGGGTAAGCCTTCCCCTTCCATCCCCGACCAACCCCACCCCCCCACCCCCCTGTGACGTCAGTGTGCGATCGCTCGCTGATTTGTCACAGGGCCTCCTCCCATTGCGCTGGAAGCTCAGCTTCCAGCACGATCGGAAGAGAAATGCTTTGCATTTCTCTTCCGATCACGTGGGGGAGGCCGAGAGAGGCTTCAAAGGGAAGGAAAGTTATTTCCTTCCCTTTGAAGTCTCTCTCTGCGTTTTGGCAGGCGGATTGAAAGCAATCCGACTGTCAAAACGCCCGCTAGACACCAAGGATTTACTTTTTTATTTTTGAAACTGGCATAAGGGAGCGACCCCTTGGGCAAGGGTCGCTCCCAGGGGGGGGGGATTTTTTTGGAAGGCCTTCTCTGCCCCCCCGGGGGCAGAAACCTCTAGGTACCAGGGAGCTTTTTTTTTTTTTTTTTCTTTTTGTGTTGTTCTGTATTTTTGGTTGTGGGGAGCGACCCCTTAGGCAAGGGCCACGCCCATAGGGGGCAAATTATATTTTGGCCATTTGTGCTCCTATTTTTATGAGGCCAATCTGCTCCCAAGGGGGACAGAAACCACTAGACACCAGGGAGTTTTTTTTTTTTACGTGAATTTCACGCAAGGGGAGTGACCCCTTGGACGAGGGTCGCTCACCTGGAGGGGCAAATCGTATTTAGACCATTTCTGCCCCCCTTGAAGGCAGATCGGCTGATTTTAGTTCAATCTGCCCCCAAGGGGGCAGAAACCACTAGGCACCGGGGAGTTTTTTTTTGGTGCCAATGTAACACAGGGGGAGGGACCCCGTAGGCAAGGGTCGCTCCCGGGGGAGGGTTGGGGGTGCAAATTTATTCTAGGCCATTTCTGCCCCCCCTGGGGCCGGCTGAGCTAGAGGCCAAAATCCACTTTGCAAAAAACACCTCTATTTTCTGTGAAAAAATGTGATGTGTCCACGTTGTGTTTTGGGGCATTTCCTGTCACGGGTGCTAGGCCTACCCACACAAGTGAGGTATCACTTTTATCAGGAGACTTGGGGGACCGTTGGGTGGAAGGATATTTGTGGCTCCTCTCAGATTCCAGAACTTTCTGTCACCGAAATGTGCGAAAAACGTGTTTTTTTAGTCAAATTGTGAGGTTTGCAAAGGATTCTGGGTAACAGAACCTGGTCAGAGCCCCACAAGTCACCCCATATTGGATTCCCATTTGTCTCTAGTTTTAAAAAATGCACAGGTTTGGTAGGTTTCCCTAGGTGCCGGCTGAGCTAGAGGCCAAAATCTACAGGTAGGCACTTTGCAAAAAACACCTCTGTTTTCTGTCAAAAAATGTGATGTATCCATGTTGTGTTTTGGGGCATATACTGTTGCGGGCGCTAGGCCTACCCACACAAGTGAGGTATCATTTTTATCGGGAGACTTGGGGGAACGCTGGGTGGAAGGAAATTTGTTGCTTTTCTCAGATTCCAGAACTTTGTGTCACCGAAATGTGAGGAAAACTTGTTTTTTAGCCAAATTTTGAGGTTTGCAAAGGATTCTGGGTAACAGAACCTGGTCAGAGCCCCACAAGTCACCCCATCTTGGATTCCCCTAGGTCTCTAGTTTTCAAAAATGCACAGGTTTGGTAGGTTTCCCTGGGTGCCGGCTGAGATAGAGGCCAAAATCTACAGGCAGGCACTTTGCAAAAAACACCTCTGTTTTCTTTAAAAAAATTGGATGTGTCCATGTTGCGCTTTGGGGCGTTTCCTGACGCGGGCGCTAGGCCTACCCACACAAGTGAGGTATCATTTTTATCGGGAGCCTTGGGGGAACGCTGGGTGGAAGGAAATTGGTGGCTCCTCTCAGATTCCAGAACTTTCTGCCACAGAAATGTGAGGAACATGTGTTTTTTTAGCCAAATTTTGAGGTTTGCAAAGGATTCTGGGCAACAGAACCTGGTCCGAGCCACACAAGTCACCCCATCTTGGATTCCCCTAGGTCTCTAGTTTTCAGAAATGCACAGGTTTGGTAGGTTTCCCTAGGTGCCGGCTGAGCTAGAGGCCAAAATCTACAGGTAGGCACTTTGCAAAAAACTCCTCTGTTTTCTTTCAAAAATTTGGATGTGTCCACATTGCGCTTTAGGGTGTTTCCTGTCGCGGGCGCTATGCCTACCCACACGAGTGAGGTATCATTTTTATCGGGAGACTTGGGGGAATGCTGGGTGGAAGGATATTTGTGGCTCCTCTCAGATTCCAGAACTTTCTGCCACAGAAATGTGAGGAACATGTGTTTTTTTAGCCAAATTTTGAGGTTTGCAAAGGATTCTGGGTAACAGAACCTGGTCAGAGCCCCACAAGTCACCCCATCTTGGATTCCCCTAGGTCTCTAGTTTTCAAAAATGCACAGGTTTGGTAGGTTTCCCTGGGTGCCGGCTGAGATAGAGGCCAAAATCTACAGGTAGGCACTTTGCAAAAAACACCTCTGTTTTCTGTCAAAAAATGTGATGTATCCATGTTGTGTTTTGGGGCATTTACTGTCGCGGGCGCTATGCCTACCCACACAAGTGAGGTATCATTTTTATCGGGAGACTTGGGGGAACGCTGGGTGGAAGGAAATTTGTGGCTCCTCTCAGATTCCAGAACTTTCTGCCACAGAAATTTGTGGAACATGTGTTTTTTTAGCCAAATTTTGAGGTTTGCAAAGGATTCTGGGTAACAGAACCTGGTCCGAGCCACAAA
Source organism: Pleurodeles waltl (assembly GCF_031143425.1). Taxonomy (NCBI): domain Eukaryota; kingdom Metazoa; phylum Chordata; class Amphibia; order Caudata; family Salamandridae; genus Pleurodeles; species Pleurodeles waltl. The sequence continues at coordinate 1,103,309,579 of NC_090447.1, read as the reverse complement.
AGTCACCCCATCTTGGATTCCCCTATGTCTCTAGTTTTCAGAAATGCACAGGTTTGGTAGGTTTCCCTAGGTGCCGGCTGAGCTAGAGGCCAAAATCTACAGGCAGGCACTTTGCAAAAAACACCTCTGTTTTCTTTAAAAAAATTGGATGTGTCCATGTTGCACTTTGGGGCGTTTCCTGACGCGGGCGCTAGGCCTACCCACACAAGTGAGGTATCATTTTTATCGGGAGACTTGGGGGAACGCTGGGTGGAAGGAAATTGGTGGCTCCTCTCAGATTCCAGAACTTTCTGCCACAGAAATGTGAGGAACATGTGTTTTTTTAGCCAAATTTTGAGGTTTGCAAAGGATTTTGGGTAACAGAACCTGGTCCGAGCCACACAAGTCACCCCATCTTGGATTCCCCTAGGTCTCTAGTTTTCAGAAATGCACAGGTTTGGTAGGTTTCCCTAGGTGCCGGCTGAGCTAGAGGCCAAAATCTACAGGTAGGCACTTTGCAAAAAACTCCTCTGTTTTCTTTCAAAAATTTGGATGTGTCCACGTTGCGCTTTAGGGCGTTTCCTGTCGCGGGCGCTATGCCTACCCACACGAGTGAGGTATCATTTTTATCGGGAGACTTGGGGGAATGCTGGGTGGAAGGATATTTGTGGCTCCTCTCAGATTCCAGAACTTTCTGCCACAGAAATGTGAGGAACATGTGTTTTTTTAGCCAAATTTTGAGGTTTGCAAAGGATTCTGGGTAACAGAACCTGGTCTGAGCCACACAAGTCACCCCATCTTGGATTCCCCTAGGTCTCTAGTTTTCAGAACTGCACAGGTTTGGTAGGTTTCCCTAGGTGCCGGCTGAGCTAGAGGCCAAAATCTACAGGTAGGCACTTTGCTAAAAACAGCTCTGTTTTCTTTAAAAAAATGGGATGTGTCCACGTTGCGTTTTGGGGTGTCCCTTGTCGCGGCCGCTAGGCCTACCCACACAAGTGAGGTATCATTTTTATCGGGAGACTTGAGGGAACGCTGGGTGGAAGGAAATTTGTGGCTCCTCTCAGATTCCAGAACTTTCTGCCACATAAATGTGAGGAACATGTGTTTTTTTAGCCAAATTTTGAGGTTTGCAAAGGATTCTGGGTAACAGAATGTGATCAGAGCCCCACAAGTCACCCCATCTTGGATTTCCCTAGGTCTCTAGTTTTCAGAAATGCACAGGTTTGCTAGGTTTCCCTAGGTGCCGGCTGAGCTAGAGACCAAAATCTACAGGTAGGCACTTTGCTAAAAACAGTTCTGTTTTCTGTGATGTGTCCATGTTGTGTTTTGGGGCATATCCTGTCGCGGGTGCTAGGCCTACCCACACAAGTGAGGTATCATTTTTATCGGGAGACTGGGGGGAACATAGAATAGCAAAACAAGTGTTATTGCTCCTTGTCTTTCTCTACATTTTTCCCTTCCAAATGTAAGACAGTGTAAAAAAGATGTCTATTTGAGAAATGCCCTGTAATTCACATGCTAGTATGGGCACCCCGGAATTCAGAGATGTGCAAATAACCACTGCTTCTCAACACCTTATCTTGTGCCCATTTTGAAGTACAAAGGTTTTTTTGATAGCTATTTTTTACTCTTTATATTTCAGCAAATGAATTGCTGTATACCCGACATAGAATGAAAACCCACTGCAGGGTGCAGGTCATTTATTGGCTCTGGGTACCTAGAGTTCTTGATGAACCTACAAGCCCTATATATCCCCGCAACCAGAAGAGTCCAGCAGACGTAACGGTATATTGCTTTCGAAAATCTGACATTGCAGGAAAAAGTAACAGAGTAAAATGTAGAGAAAAATGGATGTTTTTTTCACCTCAATTTCAATATTTTTCTTTTTCAGTTGTTATTTTCTGTAGGAAACCCTTGTAGGATCTACACAAATTACCCCTTGCTGAATTCAGAATTTTGTCTACTTTTCAGAAGTGTTGCGGTTTCTGGGATCCAGCATTGGTTTCATGCCCATTTCTGTCAATGACTGGAAGGAGGCTGAAAGCACAAAAAATCGTAAAAATGGGGTATGTCCCAGTAAAATGCCAAAATTGTGTTGAAAAATTGGGTTTTCTGATTCAAGTCTGCCTGTTCCTGAAAGCTGGGAAGCTGGTGATTTTAGCACCGCAAACCCTTTGTTGATGCCCTTTTCAGGGAAAAAACCACAAGCCTTCTTCTGCAGCCCCTTTTTCCAATTTTTTTGAAAAAAATGAAATTTTCACTGTATTTTGGCTAATTTCTTGGCCTCCTTCTGGGGAACCCACAAAGTCTGGGTACCTCTAGAATCCCTAGGATGTTGGAAAAAAAGGACGCAAATTTGGCATGGGTAGCTTATGTGAACAAAAAGTTATTAGGGCCTAAGTGCGAACTGCTCCAAATAGCCAAAAAAAGGCTCGGCACAGGAGGGGGAAAAGGCCTGGCAGCGAAGGGGTTAAATGATGCATACCAAGAATTTGGTATCAAATGAATTGTTGTAATAAATCCCACAACTTCCAGTTGTGGGATTTAATATAACTTGTTCAGGTAAAGAGTTTTAAACTTTACCTAAAAAGTTGCCAATTTCAGCCCTGCATTGTTTTTGCAGCTGTGCTCTGATTGGCCAGCCTTTAGCAGCTTGGCCAAGCTGCCTTGATGAGGTGTGAAGTGGCCTGGCTTCACACAAAGGAATGTGCCTGTGGGAGGGAATCTCCCCTCAGCAGATGGTGAGGCAGGAAGGGGGAGGGCTGCCAAACTGGTCTTCAAAGGCAGAGAAGGACATTTGGAGCAACCAGAAACACCCTCACATCCTGCAACCCCAGACAACTAGGTGCCCCCTTGATTAGATTAGGAGAGGGCAGGAGAGGGGTGTGTTTATGATTTGTAGCCACACCAGTGGGTGGGCTCAGCCAGATGTAACCTCCAAAAATCAGATTCAGCCATGATGGATTTTTAGAGAATGTTGCCTCCTGGGATTGATTTTCGCCACACTTCCCAGGAAGTGGTCATCACAGGGGGAAGGACCCTGCACCTGATTGGAGAACCAGGACCCCCCTGCTTTTCACCCAGGAGCAAGGATAAAACTGGCAGACCTGCACCCGCACCTCAGATCCCCATCAGATTCCAACAAGGAAGAACCAAAGGAGAAGAAGGACTGCCCTGCTGGACCCCTGGCCTGCACCTGGAACCTGCACTCAGAAGGACTGCGCCAGCTGCATACTTGGGCTTCACCACAAGAAGGACTTTGCCTGGCTTCAACTGGTTCAAGGAGGGACTCCCTGTTTGCTACAGGTGAAAAATTGCTATCCAGAGTCCCCTGCACCAACTCCTGAAGAAAGCGACCAGCTGCCCACTGTACAGTGGCCAAAAAGGAGTTTGCACCAGGTGCATTCTGGGAGTTGTAGTCCGCACCTCCCAAGGACCATCTCAGAACTTCTGGACCCTTGGGGTGAGCTGTGGACCCCAAAAGAACCTTAAAAGGACATCTGGGAGAAGCCCCAGAAGTTTGGACAACTTTTGTAAAAAAGCTCCATAGAGGGACCGACCCGCCATGGCAACTCTAGCCGGCTTACCTCAACCGCGACCCGGCCTGATTTTCTGGTTCATCCCAGAAAAGAAAATCTCTGAGAAAGAGACTAAGTCAAAAGGTAAAAAGTTGACCGGGACCTCCCAGCCAGCATATCCGCGGAGGGCTCCATGGACGTCGGATCAAGATCCAGGTTTACCTCGGTCGATGGATTTTCACCTCGAAAAAACGACTAAGTACGAAGGTAAAAATCTCCACCGAGGATTCCAGCATTGCGTATCCGGAGAAGGGCTCCAGGAGGTCGGATTGGACTGGCAGGTTCGTCCTGCTGAAGAAAATCTTCGAAAAAGTGACTAAGTGTGAAGGTAAACTTTTAACCGAGGCCTCCCACGGCCAGTAGCCGAGCAGGGCTCCATCGCGGTCGGCCTGAAACTTTGACTTTGCCCCGGTCGAGGTGCAACCAGATGACCCGATTGGCGCGTTTTGTTTCTAGGCGCTAAAAAATAATAATTCTTTAAAAATTCATATCTCCGGTTCCCCTTATCCGATTTTATTTGGTTTGGTGTCATTTTAAAGATAAAAATACAATCTATTTTTATTAATTGGTTTTGGATTTTTAAACTGTTTCCTGTGTTCTATTTAATTACTTTTTTGTGATATTTGAATGCTTTACACTCTGTCTCCTAAGTTAAGCTCATTGCCAAGCTACCAAGGGTTAAGCTGGGTTTAATTTACTTGGACCTAACTGGACCTAAGTGGAGGTTAGTGGCCTATTGCTTAGTGTAGGTACCTACCTGCCCTTAACAATAACCCATTTTCCAACAATAGTTGTATAGCTATTTTGTCTTTGACAACTCCTATTTCACTGTATCTGCTCTATGTGCAACATTGGCTCTGACAGATATGCAACAGGGCCAAGTAATCCTGTGCCCTGTAATAGGCAGACACTTCATGTGAGGCTGTCATCACAATCAGGCATTTGATATGACCAAGTTACTACATTCGCTATGAGATTTGAGGAGGTGTCCCCATTGTCATGCCAAATTCATATATTGGGAAATGTGAAGTTTGATAAGGGTGGATATCCTTAATGTGAATAATCATGGTGACAATAGGACATTGACATTTCATGCTATTACATTGACATGTGTACAGATAGGTTTCATCCTAATGTATTTAGTGTAGAGAAGGTAAGTGGCTAGGCTGCTAATTAATTTGCCCATGTATATTGTCCATGCTACATAGGCCAATACCATACCTATATGAGTGCAACATATGCTATTTGCTGCCTCCATTATGTGTTTGATACTTCGTGCCTGATTTAATGTTGAAGCCTCTATTTTCCCCCGACATACCTTAGCAAATATGAGGCTGTTGAGACAGCTTTGGGAATGCTCTGCACCTGTTGCTGTTGTGGGATGTGTGGCATTCACTTTACTTGACTCTAGGTGTATGTGTCATTCATGGATACATTAGTAATCAGTTGTGTAAGTGCTAGTTCTAGACTAAAGTAGTAGGAATCACATGTCTGTACAGCTGTTATTGATGTAGGTGTTCCAATGTTGTGATGTAGAGGCTTTAAATCAGCATGTATGGTAGGATGCTATGAGCCCTTCATGCATGTTTTTTGGTGTCCACTTTATTGTTGGTGTTATTATGCTCCCTGTGGTTGTCTGTGGATGTATCTTGTTTGCTAGGTAGGCCCCTATTGCAGTACAAATAATTGCTGTCTATGTGAGAATGTATCAGATTAGTGGGTGTAGAAACTCCTAAAGTGTAATTTCTAGTATTTAGTTAGCTGTTTCAATGACATGCTATGTCATTTTGTGATGCACACTGTATGGGAATGCCCCATGTAATGTCTTCATCTGAGGTGTCTGCCATTGTATAAGTTGGATAGAGAATGATCAGTTAGGCATGTGATTGGACATCAACATGCTTTATCGTATTTGAAGTGAGATGAGTTTAATTTCATGGAACATGACTACTGGTAATGGACTGAACAGGTATGGAGTAGGGCAAGGCATGAAATTATGTTATCAGTCAACTGCATTTAGTTAGACTGATTTGATGATGGATAGTGATGATCTATTTTGGGATAGATTTGAGATGTAGCCAATCCATCTTGTGGATGATGCATTTGAGTTACAGCTGAATTGATGTGATGGTGATGTAGTGGTCAGATGGTTGCCTTATGTTGTGGGTGAGCCTATGTTAATATGGGACATTTGGAAATATGGTGTTGTAACTTGATGTGGGTGGTGAATCGTTTCTATCTGGGGCTTTATTTGACAAAGATGTTTTGTTACTGTTGTGAATATTGTAATGTATGTGTGTGAAGAATGTGATGAGCCTCTCTCTCTCTCTTTCTGTGCATCAGTATCAGCAGGCGAAGGAGATGGGGCACAGCTAAGTGGGGAAGCTACCAGCCCTGGGACCCGGAATGCTGAGTCCACCGACACTGAGGGCGAGGGAAGTGCCTCCGGGGAGACAGAATCCACATCTGCATCATCAGAATACTCCTCCAGTGGACTCTTCTTGGTGGTGGTGGACCCATCTGGAACCACCCCAGCACCATCTCTGTCCACCGCCCCCTGTACTACCACGCCCTCCCTGTAGCTCCACACCCAGTTGGCCTTGTCCCTTCACCCAAGAGGGTGGGTGTCTCCTTTGCTGCAGGCACCTCTGGCCCTGCCCCTGTCAGCCCTACCGCACTGGGTGGGAAGGCTATTGACCTCCTGAGGTGAATCTCTGTGGATCAGTCAACCTTTCATGAATGCCATCTGGGGACTGGCACATAAAGTCCAACAGAGTAAAGCGTTCCTGGAGGGCATTCACAGTGCACTGGCTGGCCTACAGAGATCTTTTCATGCTCTAGACTACACACTGATGGCAGCCACTAACCCCTTGTCTACCGTCCCCCCTCCACTTTCCTCTTCCCAATCCAATTCCCGTTCCCCAAACTAGTCAAAGCACACAGACAGGCATGCATCCACCCCAACATCCAAGGGTAGCGCAGGCAAACATAAACACCCCAAGACACACCACCAGCATACACACAAACAACATCCACCTACATACACAGCAACAGTCACTAATGCACTGACACCACCACTTCCCCAGCGTCACAGACAAAACACTAACACACCCGCAGACACCACACCAGCATTCTGTGATACAGCCACCACACCTCTCCTACCCACAGACAGCACCCCAGTAAACCCTCAGACATTCACCCCAGTCATCACACTCGCAGACACCACAAACACAGACATGCTTACATGCAGTACATCCACAATATATGCAGTCACCACCCCAATAGAGAGCCACCATAGCATCCCCAGCACCTCCACTCCCTCAGCCCAAAACACATAAACCCCCTTCACTCGCCCATCCAACACCCACCAATCATCCACAAGCATACCTCCCAAAAAATACACACACCCAAGACAAACAAACCAGCACCTCTTACAACTACTCCCTCTCCCTCCACAACCAAACCCTTTTGTTATGATCATCCCTGTGTGTCTAAAAAAGCTTTCCTCTTGGAGTTTAACGCTTTCCCAACTATTCCCATGTGACACCCCTAAAAGGTCCTTTTCCCTTCCAAACGTGTTAGTATGTTGTATGGGGTTGTGGGACTGAGTCTGTGCTGCAGTGCATAATTCTGTCTACCTGACATATGGTGTGTGCATGTGGCTGCAGTGTGCGTGCTTTGTATGTCTTTGTTGCTGTATGTGAGTGTGCTTTTCACTGTACTGTTACGTATAAGTATAGCCCTCCCACCCCCCTCCCTATGGTATGTTACGTCACTAGGCAACATTTGCCAATATACATATGTAACAGGTGAGTGTGTGCCCTTACTGGTGTTGTCTTCCTTGTCGTTGATGATTCGGTTGTCTTACAGTGAGCAGGAGAAGTAGGATGACTTCTAGTTGTGGTTCCATGGCGGCTCCAGGCGAATATGGCTTCCTTGAGGTGAGTGTCTCCTTTTATACAGTTTGCTTCCAGCTGGGTTTCTGTGGTGGTCCAACCACATCAGAAATGTTGGTGGTGTACAACCTCGCTATGAGCCCGACTGAAACATGGTCTCCACTGGACTATTGGTGCCTCCAATTGTCCATGGTGGTCTACCCGCACTGACAGTACCGGAGGTGCTTTGGCTGTATTCCGTTGGCATCACCGCCTAACTCATAATTTTTCAGTCCTCTCCACCAGCCTGTTGGAGGTCTGACCGCAGCTGCCAACATTGCGGTCCTCGGACCGCCAAACACTTAATAAAGATCTTTTTCTTGAAGATTTTTCTTCACCCTGACAAAATCACAATTTGGATCTGACCTCCCTGAAGCCCTATTCAGATATGTGTTGCAGGAGAGCTAAGTAAAGAAGTCCACATTTCTACTTAGACGATTTTACGTGACAGAAATTTTCATCTGAGAGGAACTTGAAATAGAAGCTGACCTCCCTTGGGCCCTCTTCATATACACTGCATGGGAAGCCTTGGTAAAATGTTTACTTTCGGATTTAAAAATGTTTTTGGAGCTTTTTCTCTCTCATATCAGACTACCCTCCAAATTTGAATCAACATGGTCAGATTGCTTTTCCACAAGCCCCCAGTGGAATCCTTTTCAGAGGGGCGAACCTGCAAGTCAGGCCTGGTCGCAGTCAACGTAATCTGGCTTGACTCACGTTGTTGAGTTTGTCCACTTACTGAGCTTTTTTCCACATTTGCTCCAAACGTTTCCAAATTTCTGGATCTTCTTCCAGAAGGTCTTTGAATGTCCTTTAGAAGTCCACAACTCACCACAGTGTTCCAGAACCTCTGAGTTCCTCCTTGAGGGCCAGGACTCCAGCTCCCAGAATGCACTGGGCTAAAATCCCAACATTACCTCTGGTCAGTTTCTTCAGGGCTTTATGCAGGGGACTCTGGACAGCTATTTACTACCTGCAGCAAACAGGGAGCCCCTTCTAGAAGCAGGTAAAGACAGGCAAAGTCATATTAGCGGTGAAGCCCAAGTATGCAGCTGGTGCAGTGTCCAGGTGCAGGTCAGGGGTCCAGGAGGGCAGTCCTTTTTCTTTGTCTTGATCCTTGAAAGGGATCTGAAGTGGGGTGCAGCGCTGTCAGTTTTCTCCTTACTCCTGGGGGTGGAACGTCCAATCACATGCCGATCACCACCCTCTTGAATGACCACTTCCTAGAAAGTGTGGTAAAGGTAAATCCCAGGGAATAACAGTATCCAAAAATCCAAGATGGCAAAAATTCAGTATCAGAGGTCTGGCTGAGCACACTGACTGGTGTGGCTAATTTTCCATTAACACACCCCTTTCTAGCCCTCTCCTAATCTAATCAATTTGCAGGAAATGGGGGAGGTCCACTTGCTGGCCCAAATGTCCTTCCCTCCTTTGAAGTACAGTTTGGCTGCTCTCCCCCATCCTGTTTCACCATCTACTGAGGCAGTTCTCCTCCTCAAGGCACTTCCTTTGTGTTCAACCCTGGCCACTTTACACCTTATCAAGGCAGCATGGTCAAGCTGCCAGAGGTTGGCCAATCAGAGAAGGGCACTACAGAGCTGAAACTGGTAACGTTTTGAAAGAGTTCTAAAACTATTTCTAGATGCAAGTTATAATAAATTCAACAGTCGAAATTGTTGAATTTACTATCCTTTTTAAACTCATGCTAGGCTTGCCATATTTTGCTCCTTCCTATGAAAATTAAGACTTTATTATATTAAAACAAAATCTTCCCTTGTTGGCCTATGGAGCCCATTCACTACAAAGGGGGAAAGCAAATCCAGCTATTTTTTTTCAGCAGGGCTTATAAAACATATTTTATAGGGCCCCTGCTTATAATTACACCACACACAACACTGGGGCACCTAGGGCACACCTTAGGGTGACATATATGTATAAATAAGGTAGATTAAGACTTTGGAAGTAGTTTACAAAGTCAAATTTGTTGGTACATTTAACTTATAAGCAGTCAACAAGGCAGGCCTGCCTTTAAAGATGACACTGGACACCTGAGCAGTGCACCTTTGGGGTACTACCTATGCTGGGATCCCTACACCTACATGCCCTACCATATACTAGGGACTTATAGGTAGGTTAGTGGAGCCAAATATAATTAGCTTAATTTGCATAATCCATTTTACACAGAGAACTGGCCCTGGGACTGGTTAACAGTACCCAGGGCACAGTCAAAAGTCAGTAACCACCAGTACCTGTCTAAAATGTTTGGGGGTGACCAGTGCAAAAAGGCAGACTTTCCTACACTATGCCAAAATGAAAATAGTGTAGACTGGAAGGACAGCTCAAAATATCTGGAAAAAAACATTTAAGACAGATCTAAGGCCCCAAGATGTTTCATCTGCATTTCATTGGCACAACTTACATCCATAATTCACTGACCACATGATAACAGCTATCACTTTTTATCCAGTTGTCTGCCAATGCCTGGATGACAGACAACTAGGTCACAAGATGACTAAAACAACATGCGTCCCAGCCACTGTCCTGCCTGCACTGAAGACAAGATGTGAGTCTATTTACATCCCTCCAACAGCTGATAATTCCAGACAGTATGAGAATAGGTCACTGAACTGGAATTGGTATGTGTTAGAAATGGGGTGTCTGGATGGCAGTCGGGTTGCATGGACCCTCATCTAGTCAGGGTAAATGAGAAACACACCCAGGTAACCCCGTTCATCCCCTTGGTAGCTAGGCATGAGCAGAAAGGCTTAAACCAGAGACAATGTGTAAAGTATGTGTGCCAACACATACAGCAATACAGTGAAAACACTTGAAAATGACTGAACACCAGGTTAGAAAAATAACCAATATTTATCTGAACAAAACAAGACCAAAACAACAAAAACACAACATACACAAGCAAATTTATGAATTTTTAAAGGATTAAACTTTATTATAGCACTTAGAAACACATGATTTGAATTGGTGACATCACTACATCGTGACGGAGTTATTCCCAACAATCTGACACTAATGGCGCCAGTCACGGAGTCACACAGACCCCCCCAGGTACAGTACCTTGTGAAAATGAGGAAACAAGCCAGAGCACGGAGTCAGGGATCCCTGAGTCGCTGGATCCAGTGCTGCTGAGCAAAGGAGCGGAGGCATTACGAAGATGCGTTGGTTGCTTGCTGTGGAGTGGTGGAGGTGAGATAGAATCAGAGTGAAGCGTTGGATCCGTGCACTTCCGGCAGATTCGATATTCGGTGGTCATGGTGTGGTGCGGCATATTAGGGTGTCACAGATATTGGTGACACATCACTTCGGGGCTCTTGGAGTCGCGGACTTCGGTGAGGCTGCTGCGGCCTTGGGCCTGCGGGGTCATTGTACTCCAGTGAGGACCATGGCTTCAGTTGCAGGTGGTGTTGTGGAATCTGGCAGCGGTGTCAGTCCAGGGTTGTCTAAAGCCAGTACTCTTGGTTCTTCTTGGTTTTTCCACCAGCGTCTCCTTTCAAGGGCCCAGAGACTAGATTAGGCACCACTTGACAGGGCAGGAGTCTTAGCAGAGAGTGCAGATGCTGGTAGGGGTAGTCTTTGATGGCCCTGAGACTGGGACAGGGGGCAAGCTCAGTCCAAGCCTTTGGAGATTCCTCTCAAGCAGGAATTTACCACAAAGTTCAGTCTTTGTCCCCTTTCTCAGGCCGAAGCAGCAACTGCAGGATAGACCAACAAAGCACAGGCAGGGGCAGCAATTCTCCTTCAGCTCTTCAGTTCTTCTCCTGGCAGTGGTTTCTCTTGAATCCTGGAAGTGATGAAGAAGTAATCTAAAGTCTGGGGATTTGGGTGCAATACTTATATCCCTCTCTGGGTTTGAAGTTGCCCAACTTCAAAGAAAACTTATCTGTTGTTTACAGGATCCTGCCTTGCCTAGGCCTGGCCTCAGACACACACCAGGGGGTTAGAGACTGCATTGTGTGAGGGCAGGCGCAGCCCATTCAGGTGTAAGTGACCACTCCTCCCTCCACTCTAGACCAGATGACTCATCAGGATATGCAGGCTACGCCCCAGCTGTCTAAAGGAGATGCACAAACAGAACATCTGTCAGTCTGACCCAGACAGGGAATCCACAAACAGGCAGAGTCACAGAATGGTTAAAGGAAGAAAATGCCTACTTTCTAAAAGTGGCATTTTCAAACTAACAATCTAAAAACCAACTTAAATCAAATATGTATTTTTTAAATTATGAGTTCAGAGACATCAAACTCAAAATGTCTATCTGCTCTCAAAGGGAAACTGCATTTTAAGGATATGTAAAGGCAGCCCTTTGTTAATCTATCAGAGAAATAGGCCTTGTAAAAGTGAAAAACAAATTTGTCATAATTTCACTTTTAGGACATGTAAAGCACATTACTAAAAGTCCTACCTTTAACAGACACTGAACCCTGCCCAGGGGACTACCTAGGGCCTACCTCAGGGATGCCTTACATGTATAAAAAGGGAAGTTTTGGGCCTGGCAAGTAGGTACACTTGCCAAGTCAAATTGACAGTTTAAAAACTACAGACACTGTAGTGGCATATCTGAGCCATGTTTACAGAGCTGCTAATGTGGGTAGCACAATCAGTGCTGCTGGTCTACTAGTATCATTTGATTTACAGGCCCTAGGCACCTCTAGGTGAAGCACCCACCTCAGACAACCATGCCTCTGTAGTTGCTGACCCCCCCAACAAGTGGGTACGCCCAGCCAAGCATCCAGGAGGTGTGAATGGCAAGACACCAACCACTTCCAGCAAGTGACCGCTTCCTGATGTCACTACATTGTCTGGCACAGATTCACTATGTTGATTGTTCCTTAACTACTTTCCATTTGTTATGCTATTAGGACACTTCAGACCACACATGTTGTGACCTCTATTCTATTGATTGCATCCACCATGACTGATCCTTTTACATGACTTCTTTTTGTTATATTTCAGTATCACTATTGATTTCTGTAGTAATGTAAATAAACACACCCATCACTAAAACACTGCCTACTACCTCTCTTTTTTAACTGTCTGAAATATTGAATGCTAAACACATGTGAAGCACTTGAATAAAGACATAAGAAGATAATGGATGGATGGGGAGATCACAGGTAGTGTCAGGCTGAGGATGACTAGCAACACATCGTGACAAGTGTATGGTCACACCAAACATGTTATCATACTTCATTGCACATAGGCTGTTAAAAGAATTCTGGCCAGTCATAGCCAATAACGTCTTAGTCATTTTTAGTCAGGCCAGATATCCCAAATGTACCATCCCCCAGACCACACAAGAAAGGGCTTTGTCAGACCTTGACCCGTTGATTAGGCCAACAGAGTGTGGATTTTGTCACCAGTTTGACTGTTATCACATACCAAAACCAGGTCTGTCAACATAACATACGCCATGGCACAGACAGAGGGTAGTACAAAATACCATGAGCCCAGTTCCTTCCAATTACAACGAGCAAGCATTTGGTGGAATGTCACAAACCTAGGTCAGTGGTGTGGCACAGGCACTCTTGCCTGCAATGAGAAAACACATTGTCAGCCACTAACAGATCATACTGGATCAATGTCAGCACAATGTGAAGGTAAAAGGCATGGATTGAAGAGGATGACATGTTACAAGGTCACATGATCACACACATGAGACCATTGGACCAACACACCACAGCCTATTGTGTCTCTCAGATTCCTGCCAACCCACTGTCCAGGCAGCTTGGGCATAGGACCCATTCAACCAAAATCTGTGACCAATATTACCTGGATCAATCCATGTCCGCTTCACATGTCAGACCAGCAACATCTACTTGCCAAGTATGTACGATGGAACAACAGATGCACTTACAACATATGCCTTTACAATGTGGTAAGTACAATGCATGTTCATTACCACGCATGCACTTACCATAAAATGTTTTTACCATGCATATGCTTTTACCACACATGTCTTTACCACAAAAGGTTTGTAGTAAAGGCACAGTTGGTAAAGGAATATGCATGGTAAAAAGTAAAAAAGTAGAGGTAAGTATAACATTATATATATATATATATATATATATATATATATATATATATATATATATATATTCCACCCAGAAACCCTAAAACCCAAAACCCTACCTACCCTAAACCCTAAAAATTACCTTACCACCCCAAAACCCATACCCTACCTACAACCTAAACACTCCTTACAGCCCAAATCCCATACCCACCCTAAAACCTAAAAATGCCCTTACCACCCAAAAACCCATACCCACACTAATATCTAAAAATCCCCTTACCATCCAAAAACCCATACCCACCCTAAAACCTAAACATGCCCGTACCACCCACAAATCCATGCCCACCCTAAAACCTAAAAATGCCCTTATCACTCCAAAACCCATAACCATCCTAATACCTGCGAACACCACTACCACCCTAAAACCCATACCCACCCTAAACCCTAAAATGCCCTTACCACCCTAAAACCCAGACCCAACCTAAAGCCAAAAAGTGCCTTTACCACCCTAAACCCATAACCACCCTAAAACCTAAAAATTCTCTTACCACCCCAAAACCCACACCCACTCTAAGGCCTAAAAGTGCCATTACCACCCAAAACCCCAAACCACCCTAAAACTTAAAAATGCCCTAACCACCGCAAATCCCATACCCACCATAAAACTTAGAAAAGCCTTAACCACTCAACCCACTTAATACTTAACTGTGCTTATCTTTAAAACCTTTACCACGCATACACTTTTACCATTCATAGCTTTACAACGAAATTCTTCGTAAAGGCATGCGTGCTAAGTGTATTTTCGTGATAAAGGTATGCGTGGTAAAACCATGCATGGTAAACGCATATGCTTTGTAAACACATCATGGTAAATGCATCTCATTGCATTTCCCGTATTTTAAGTGATGTTTCCCCTTGCTAATGGCACAACTCCCAAATGCCCACATGAGGATGGTATGGTGAAGGCAGCTAGAGGAAAGAATGATATACAACGGGTTTAAACAGGTAACGGCATAGATAATACTCAACCTAATTTAAAACTTATGTTGATCCACTGACAGTGCAATATGACTGACCCAAATAAAGATCAACAAGAGAGTCACATTTTCAAGTCTGACTTAGCCAGAAAACCTTGGCTGTATGATGCGTAACTTGAGATGCCCTGTCTCCTGAAAACTGACACACCGTTCTTCAGTCGTCCTGACCTTTGCAGTTCCCCATGCAGTAACAGTAATCACATAACATCACATACTTACACTCAAGTGAAGTAGTGATTGATAAGATCTGCCCACAGGTCTCCTCCTTCATCCTCTTCACTGTCATCTCACTTGGCATTTCAGCATGCTCACCCGGTGGCACAGCTAGCTCCCCCTCATCTGGAATATATGGGACATTTCGCCTCAGAGCAAGGTTGTGGAGGACGCAGCAGGCCTCAATGATTATACAAACGTTTCCGGGTGAGTAGAGGAGGGCTCCACCTGTCTTGTCAATGCTACGATATCTGGCTTTCAGGAGCCCAAAAGCCTGCTCCACGACACACTGTGTCTTTTCATGAGCCTCTTTGAAACAGAAGTACCCTGGTATATTTGGGTTCCTTACTGGTATCAACAACTATGGAGTGTTTGGGCATGCAGAATCCCCTGTAAGGGAATGTGACATGTGTGCAATCCTTAAGTCACAATCAGTGTCTCACTAGCAGCAGGCATGTGACTTACCAACCAACCTGGGTACATTTGTGTCATGGACTGTGAAATAGCGCTGTTCCACATGATGAAGGTATCATGGTCTGAACCTGGATATCAGACACAGATCCACCAAACAAACACTGTGGACATTGATGGAATGGTAGTTCTTTCTGTTCCGATAGACTTCTTCATTGCCATGCCGTGGCACCAAGGCTACATGTATACCATGAATGGCCCTGGCCACATGTGAGCAAAACCATAGAACTCAACCTTCCCATGGTCAAAATCCTCTTGTTGAGGAAAGCGGATGTAGCTGTCCATGGGTTTCAACATTGCTGAGAGTACATCCTTCAAAACCAGACTAAACATGGGCTGGGACATCCCAGCAGATAGGGATACATTATTCTGGAAGGTCCCTGTGGCCAGAAAATGCAAAACTGGCATGACTTGAGTGATGGGTTGTCTTCTATTTGGATGACTGATGGCTAGCATTAGATCTGGCTCCAAATGATGATTGTCAGCCTATCCACGCAATAGATGATATGTTTGCCCTTCATGGCCTGAAGATCTGCCAGTAGACGATACATAGGAGGTTGTCTGATCCTTCCCCTCCCAGGGTAACTATGTGGGAGAAAAGTAGAGTATGGCGGTCATTCAATGTGTCCCTTGCAAAATACATCATACATGTCATTTACAAACAGTGAATTGGTATGTGAGTAGCAGAGGACATGATACAAAGTACATGAGTCCAAGAAGATAGAAGTGCAATACATGTGAAATATCTACTTAAACAATCCAATATCCATTGATAAGTAGTTAAAATCTTCTTTTATTAAATCCTCTCAAAAACCAGGACTTCTTCAGGGCAGCTTCAAAATTCCACTTATTTTTCACCTCCATTATTAATTGATAGTCACACAATTTCCAAATTCTGAGGACAGGTCAAATATCCGATTAAGGTACTTCAATTGGCGAGAGGAGCTGCATGCTCCTATACCCTCTCCCACTTGCAGCAATATGAATGAATGAAAAAGATTTTAACTACTTATACATAGATTTTGGATTGTTCAAGTAATTATTTCACATGTGGTGCACTTTTATGTTCTTGGACTAATGTTTTTGCCCTTATTTTTAGGGTAGCGCTGTTACAGCTGATGCTCACACATTTTTAAATCTTTCTTTGATGAGATATTGTAAACATGGGTGAGGTATGGTTAAATTAAGGCCTGCTGACTGTCTGATTGAACTTACTAGTTATGGTGCACAGTACACATCAGCGCTCACATTTACACATAAGTGACACAATTGCCCCTTCCTTTTATATACATATGTGTACTTATAATCTATATGGTCAGCAACAATGTGTGCATGTAACTTGCCACTCAGACTGTGACTCAATGCCCCAAATCCAAAGTTGTCACCTATGCTTTACGTTATAGCAATACGATTACAAAATCAAATGACCTACAGGACAAGGCCAGCACTCATGAATCGCCTGAACAACATATTTGGAGATGTGACAGATCAAAAATTGCCATTAACACCATTGTATGCCTCTAAAATGGTAGGTGCCTGACCTACTCCACTCGACATTAGTAACCACCTGGGATCATCGGCAGAAGTCGTCATGGTGGTAAGCGGATGCTACCGTGGCAAACACAGAAATAGATCAAAATTGTTGCCTGTGGTGATCTTGGGTGAATGGCTATGTCAGATGGGGGTGATGGTCAGCTATGTGCAGACATGACCGCCATCTTCTTCTGAATCTATCACTTGACTCCTGACACTGCTGCCAGCAAGACCTCCACTACCTGAGCTGCTGTGTACAACCTCTGAGATCAATCATGCCATGCCCAAGAGGTGATAAAGCCTCTTGCTTCTCACGAGAGGAGTTTGAGAAGCTCGTGAAGGAGTTCCAAACTGTGTATGGACGGCTCCATGGTGTACCCATGTGCACAGTTTTCTCAGTACTTTCACATATCTAACCTTTAGATTGCCTAACGTTTGGCCCAGTTTGTCAGATTGTGGAGTCAAAGCTCTATAGGAGCTGTCAGTGTGCATCAATGGGTGAGTCAATGGGCATGTTTCTGTCTCAAGTGACAGGTAGTGTGTCCTGAGACAATGTGGTGAGTGTGTATTGAGTATTCTTTGACCCAACTTGTGTTGGATGCACAGGAGTACATGGGGTGTCATAACAGTCTTCCCCAAACAACTCTTGCCAGACGATGTTATCAATGAGTGGTCACATATGATTGCATGACAGTAGAATGGGTGAATGCATGTTGTATGTGCTAGTTGTATGTAAGTTGAGCTGTGTCTATGTTGGGAGAGTATTCTCAAGCCATATCTGGCCTTGTTGGACTCTTGTGAGGAAGCCAAGTAATGACTCACTGTACCTTGCACTGCAGGGCCAGAGCTGGTGGTGTGTGGTGCAGCCTATTTAGAAGTGTATGTAGTCATGTCCCTGTGTCCAATGACTGCTGTGTGCCACACATGGGCTGGATGGTCAAGACAGGATGTTCTTAGCTTGGCACACTGACATGTATTTGACTCAGCCAGTTTGTATGGGTTATATGGACATAATTTCCAGTCCTTCTTTGGCATCCAAGCAGGTCAACGCCCATCAGAAAAAGGGGATATGGAGAGCCATTGCTAAGAAGGTGCAGACCCTTGGGATTCACAATCGGTAGAGCACCCACTGTTGGAAGAGGTGGGAGGACCTGAGAGGCTGGGCCCAGAAGATAGCAGAGGTCCAGCTTGGGCTGTCCTTCCATTGTGGACGGGGTGCCCGTCAGACAATGACCCCCCCTTGTGGCCCGCATTTTGGCAGTTTGTGGAGATGGGCCATGTGTTTCCAGCTGTTGTACTCTGCCTTTTGGATCTGGGACCTACGACACAACTATGGGGAATCCTCAGTCCATTTGCTCAGCAGGGAGCAAATATGTCTGTGTTTCCTGTACAGATAGTCTGTATTACCTCCTCTGGTGGGTGTTAGTTTTTGCCAACAGGTTATTCCTCCCAAATGTTACAGTCCAACGGTAGGTAGGTTGTGGGTCACTGTCCTCTGCCATATGTCTGGCTATATGTGTATGGTGACATCTGCCACCCAAGAGCAAGTCTGTGATGCATAGGTGTCCATTATAGATGTGACATGACTTGCATGGCTAATTGTTGGCAGCTGTAGCATACTCCTCATCCTTAGTAAGTGGGAATGTCATTCTCATGAGTGATGTGTTATCACTGTAGCCATCATTTCAAATGCCTGCATGTCAGCATGTGCTCTATTCCCCTTAGGATGCATATCTATGCACATGGTGTAGGCATGTGCTAGCCATGTGGATGGGATTAGGTATGGAGTCTCTCACATATATGTGCACAAAGTACTGTTGTTTAAGGGTACATCTACAATGGTGTCCAGTTCTTGTGGTGCAACGGACAGGAGGGTGTCACCATCATATGTTGTCCGACAGATAAATTCATGCCTCATAATATGCCATTTGTAAGTTAGAACTACAGTTGCTATGAGGGACATGACAGGTAGGGCCAGAGTGTGGATCCACTTCAAGTTCATATGTAACTTTGATGTGGAATCATTTTTGGAGGTGCACCGCACCTGTGTAAAGATTTGGCATTGTACCCTATCTGTTAGAATGCATCATGGATTGACTTGCAGTGATGCAGTGATGTTTGCATCACATGTGTTTTGGGTCAGTGATACATCCGCAGGCAGATGCCATACTCGTTGTGTAAGGGATGTGTGTAGTTACGTTGCTTCTTGTTAGACTACACGTTGGGGTAGTTTGGTTTGTGTTTGCAAGGTTTGTATCTCTCCTTCCTGTACGGGACAGTTGTCTGGTACTAACGCACTCAGATGATTTAATTGTAATGGGTGTCAGACATTCGTGGTGGCTATTCTGGACATCACAGATTCATTGTTGGGTGCAACCTGGAGACATCTTCCAATGAGATATACAGTAGGACCTGACTTCATTGTTGTTCCTTGCAATGCCACATGTGGCGCACGTCAGAGTGATCTTGCTACTACCTCCTGGACTCATTTTGGGCAGGTGTCACTTGTGGAGTTATACGTTATTTTGAAGTGTCCATAGTGACATGGATATATCCTTGTAAGCTAATCCCAGGATAGCATTTTGGTACCAATGTAGTCTGCATTTCCTTAGCAACATCTATTATTGGCAGTACATTACATCAGAGCAAATTAGATGTGTGCATAGGCGTATGTCTGTGTAATTGGTAGGATACCTTACAATGGGATCCAAATGTTATCTACTAGTTCACTGGGGTCTGATGCGCGTGGCAAAGGTTTGAGGGTGGATTGGTCACCTAGTTGTGGTATGGTTAGTGTGGTAGCTAGACTTCCTCCATGTTATTGTCACGGTCTGCGAGGCTAATTTTCTCATGTGTTTCCTTAGTATTTCCAAATGGCATGTATGGTTTCGTATTGGCACAATATTGTGCCACTTAACTGGCACTTTTTGCAGGGGCCTACTTGACATAATGGTATGGTTAGTCTCTAAAAGTTATAATTGAAGCGTTTTCATGTCCATGTTGTGATCCTCTTTCTCTTTCTTTTGGCAGCATCAGCACAGACAGGTGAAGAAGACACCAGTGACAAAGAGGGACCCATTGCCCCGGCGGAGACCAGATCTGCAACATCCTCGGATTCCTTCTCCAGTCATCACTCCCTAGTGGTGGCAGACCCATGGGGGAACCCTCAGCATGATCCTTGTCTACCACCCCCCCATTCTATCAGCACCCTCACTGTTGCCCCCCCACCCAGTGGGCCATCTCTGCTCAGCCAAGAAGGTGGGCATCTCCTTTGCCGCAGGCACCTCTGCCCCATGTTGCTTTGTGCGCTCTAAGTGGCAGGGGTATGCCCAGACGTAGGTCCGTTGCTCCCTGCGCCACTGGATTCAAGCTAGCCTGGCTGATGAAAAGTGCTACCCTGAAACCGGTCCCAGGATGCTTGTTTCCTGTCCAGGGAGGACCTGGCCTAGTAGTTCGGGCTGGACTGTTCCCATGAGGAACAGGGTCAAGACTGATTTTCATATGGCTGCGTCCAAACTGGTGTGACGTGGCGAGCAAAATAATGATGGATTAAACCCAGATCTGTGACTGGAGGTGAGTGTTTGAAAAGTTTCAACACTCCGTCCATTATTTTATTTTATTTTATTTTATTTTAATTTGTTTTGTCATGTTACCTCTGCCCCAGCCCCTGTTAACCCTGCTGCCCTATTGGCCTCCTGTAGTCAATCTCTGTGGGTCAGTCAGCCATTATGAATGCCATTCAGGGAAACCTAAGTCCAGCAGACCAACGTGTTCCTGGAGGGCATTCCTGGTGCAATGTCTGGTCTACAGAGATCTTTTCAGGCACGTAGTGGACACAAACAGAAGCTCCACAGACACACCAGCACACACACAAACAACATCCACTCACAGACACAGCAACAGTCATGGCTTGCCCTGACACTACCCCCCAGCATCACACACATAACATCTGACATACCTACAGTCACCACATCAACATTCACTGACACAGCCACCACACCCATCCTACCCGCACACACTACCCCTGCAGACCATCAGAACCCCTGTCACCACACACGCAGACACCACTTCTACAGACACACCTACATGCACCACATCTAGCATACCTGTAGTCACCAACAGACAGCCACCCACCCACCACAACATCCTTGAGCACCTCCACCCCCTCAGCCCAAGACACATAAACACCCTCACTCACTCACTCACCCAACATACATCCACCACACACAAGCATACCTCCCACAAACACAAACCCAAGACATCCACTACTACACGTCAGATATCCACTCTATCAACCTCCAAATCCCAACCATCTTCTGATTCCCATCCCTGTGTCAAAGAAACTTTTCATATGTGACCTTGGCCTTACCCCTGTTCGCCCCCCACGTTCCACACCCAAAAGGACCACAGCCCTCTCCAAGGCCATTCCTTCCTCCTCCAAGGCCTCCCTGCCCCCCTGTAAGCACCTCCAAGACCTCTCCTTGTGAAGAATAAGCCCACCTCTCCCAAGAATAATCTCCCCTTCCAAACTCAATCCCAACACCCCCAAACCAGCCTGCTCACCCCCCAAATAAACCCTAAGGTTTATGTCTACTCTCTTGATGCCCCTTCAATTGGAGGTTACATGGTAGTCAGGAGTCAAGTAGGGCACCTACACTGTGCCATTTGGGCACCCAGAATAGACTGGCCTATGTCCTTGAATGTATTGACTGCTCTGTTAATGAACTCAAACAGGTTTTTTTGGGGGGTGCACCCTTGTCCTGCAATTCCTTTCTTGGCTTTCTGTTGTTACTAAACAACTTTGGTTGTGTGACTGCTTTGTGCATGTTTGTGCCTGCTTGCTGCTCCATGTGGTGTTGTTTGTATTATGTGAGTTTGCGTGCAGTGCTGTTCTCTGCCAAGAGGAAGACTTCTGTTGTGTAATAGGTATATGTGTGAAGAAGCACTGTTTGTGTCATGGCAATGTATTGTGTTTGTTATGGTAAGTATTCATTTTTGTGTTGTGCCATGTAGACATGACTGTTGTTGGACTTGTCCCCATGAAATGGTTATTATATACATTTGATGTGCATCATCTTGAGTTTTGTTATTGCAGACATGAAGTGTATTCAGTTGTGCTGGGTTGCTTTGCATTTGGGTATGCATATGTCCATTTAGGGGTGTGCTGCTAGATAGTGGTTAGGGGTATGTCCCATGGAGTGGAAGTTGTGTGTATGCTGTTGACTTGCCATTCCCCATTGTTTAGCTATGCATGTCATTTGCTTTTGCTATTGTTTGTCACTGAGATCCATGTATGGCCATTTCCAGTGTGCATGCAGTTTGAGGGCCCTATTCAATGTGAAATGTGTACCAGTGCACTGTCCTTCCATGTATGGTCCTGATGTTTTTATCCCAGTTGTGCAGGTTTTGTTGTCATTGTGTGCTTTGTCTATTTTTTCAACTGTCTATCTGTGTATTGTGAATGCCATTGTGCTTCTTTTGTTGTGTGATATGTGTGATGTGTGAGTCATTGCAAGGCTGTTTCATGGTGCTGTTGTATGTGTACCATGGCACGTCGATGGATATGCGTGTTGGGTGTGAGTGTGTGTATGTGATTTGATTTATGTGCAGGAATTGTGTTGTTGTTGCAGTGTGTGAGAATGCCATGTAGCCTTCAGTGTCACTGTGCCTGAGCTGTGTGACCATGTGTAGTTGTGTAGTGTTCCCATGCAGTGTGTATGTGCTGGCCAAAGTGTGCGTATTGTGTGTGTATGTGTCCGTGTTGATGTATGTCAGTGAGTATATGTTGTATGAAAAGTGTAGCCGCTGCCCATGGTGTACCTCCCCTATGATGTGCTTGTGGGCGCAACATGCTGATTTTAAAGGGTTAATGTTACAGATAGGTGTGTGTGTTCTTACGGTTGCTGAAATCCACGACTGTGGTGATTTTGTTGTCATTCGGTGAGCAGGAGCAGCGGCATGACGTTTTCAAAGGGCTCCATGGTGGCTCCGTACGTGTGTAGCTGTCTGCAGGTGAGTGTCTCCCTTATCTATGTCCATTTTTGCCAGCCTATACATGGTGGTTGGACCGCAACAGTCACAATGGAGGAGTGCAACCTCATAATGGTTCCGGCGGATACATGGGCTCCACCAGCCTGTTTGTGCTTTCGGGTCACCCCGGCGGTCTATGCTGCCTGTTGGTGGCGGTGGACCACTGGTAGTCTTCTGTTTATACAACTGCCAAACCTATAATACGGCGGTCTGCTCCACCAGGCCGTTGGTGGCCAGACTCGTAAAACATAGTGGTCCTCGGACTGCGAAACTCGTAATCAGCCCCTATATGTGTAAATTCCTAGTTTTTTTTACCTATTGTATATAATTTTTTAGCATTTCTTAAATTGTTTAATTTTTTTAAATTCATTTAAACATATTCTGTTAATATAAATGAAATAATGGAGTTTTATACTATTATTTAATTTATACTTTACAATCTTTGAACCTTTCTACAACATTTTTTACATATTTTACATGTTTAATACTTGCTTACATTTTTAAATAAATTGTTCCAAAGTTTCCCATTAATTACCGTAGGAAGACTCTCTTTTTTTAGTTTAAATTAGTGTCCACTTTTTTTCACCGCTACAGCTAACTTTTAGTCTATTTCCTGGGATCCAGGTCACAGTAAAGTGGTGCTGTTCATCAGACCTGGTGATTCCTTCCTAAAGGTTTTCTTTTAAGATTTTGAGAGTAAATGAATATAGAAGGAAGGCTGGAGGTTAGTTACAGTCTTATTTATGGGTTTTATGTACATTTACTTCTATTTATTGTAGTGTTTTCAGTAGTTTGTAGGGTTGGGTTTTTTCATGCACTGTTTTAGTAATGTATAGATATAGTATTGTGTGTTGTGTTACTTGGTTTATATGATTAAGGACATCACTGTGAGTCTGGCGGCCTTAAGACTTCCAGACTTATGGTGGTGGTCGGATTGCTGCACCCCTTGCAGGCCGACCACCAGATTATGACCCAGACAGTCGGAACCCCAGGGGACTGATGCCACCGCCATGAACAAGGTTTCTGATGGGGTGGCGCTGATCACGAGTCCTCTTTCTGCCGGTCTTTTCATGGCGGGGTTCCCGCAGTGAAAAGGCTGGTGGAAAGCCAGTGCTGGGGGGCAAATGGGACCCATGCAGTGTCCATGCCCAGGTCATGGGCAGTATATCAGGAGCCTCCCCCCTCAGCTTTTGCAGTCGGATCAGTCCAACCACCAAAATGTGAATCAGGCCTCAAGTGTGATATATATGTACTTTTCGGAATGTAATGTTTTTTGCTGGTAGGTTTTATATTTTACTTTGCTGGTTTATGTGTACAAATGTGTCCTAAACAGATTAGGATTTAGTTTTTTAAAGGAAATCTCTTTTGGTTTATGATAAACCAATATTTTAATTTTGATTACCATTTCTGGGTTTCCAGGAGTGTTTTTTTTTAAAACACTTTTTTTTTCTTTTTTATGGTTCCTAGATACTTTGGATTGCTTCAAATGGTCTATATTGGATTGTTTTTATTTTTGCACATTTTGGGGCTTTTAGATAATATGTGTCCCATATTTTGTGATTATCATTTTTGATTACATGAATACAGAGAATGATATGCAGCTACACAGCAGTAAATCATATTTAATGTATTTGTTTTGGGTGGGAAATTGTATATTTTATTATGTGTATAAATATTGTGTGATTATTAATTGGAAAATGTGTATTTTATGTGTTGTAATTATTTTGCACAATAAATTGAGTTTGCTCTTTCAGCTTTTTGGTTGGTGAGGTTTAGGTTTAAATATAAGTAATGTATATACCATTTTATATTATCAGTCTTAAGATTGGAGTTTTATTTCATGTTTGATGCTATAAAATATTATGTTTATTTTTTATATAAAGAATGATTTGTCATGTTGTTTAAGAATATGTTAAGATTTTTGGGGAGGGGCGTAGCTTACTATTTAATTCATAATATGATTTTGGCGACCATTGATAAGTAATCTACTGCTTTATTGTTTAGGAGGAGTGTGACGTTAAATTGTAGCATGACTTATATTCTCTTGATTTGTTTGCCAAGTTTAGGTACAATTTGTGTTACAGATTGCTCCATTCGTAGTTCATTGTAGCTTTGTTTTCTAAGTGATGCTTCTATACATTTATAGAATGTAGTTTGGGTTCTGCCTGCTGTAGATTGAAAGGTATTGTGCCATCCTTCCACTGTGGTGTTTGTTCCAGTGTCTTGTGCCAAGGTGCTGTCATGAACATTCCACCATGGTTTTTAGAATGTTGGGTAACATCTGTGTCTAGAGTGATGCAGTCTGGTAACTCAAGTATTTCCACAATAATCTATTAGGTGGCTTAGTTTCCATTCATTCTTTGGGTAGGAAGGACTTTCTCATAGTAAATTGTAGTGACTAGGTACCTCTGTGACAGTCATAGCTAGTGCTATCATGTTTGTGCTTTCAGCATACTCTACAATTTCTGCTGGGGGGTCAATTTTTAAAATCGTTTTAATTATGACTTTTGACATAGCTATTTCATTTATATTTAATGTGGTTTGAGTTCATCTTAAGTGTTCATTTATTTGGTAGTAGAACATATATGAATATCTCTTTTGATATTCACCAACAATACTGTATATCCTAGCGAATGGTTCAGGACATATTTGAAAGGTCCCATCCATTATCCAGGTTTGACAATCCCTTAGGGCCTCGCCGCCTAAATGCCATCGGATTTCCTGTCTGCTGACTTGACAGTCCCTTCACCCAATTTAGAAGTTGTTGATCACATAGACGAAAGACCTCTAATGAACCACTGTCATTGCCATGAATCACTGCCCACATTGACGGCGCCATAGCCAAAAGCGGCTGGTTGAAGGACTGTAGCCCATTTAAACACCAAGCCAATCATGATGTGCATTCCCGCAAGCATAACCACTGCGGCAAGCCTCCACACCTGAGTTGGAGGATTGGGAGAGATATAAGCCCAAAATTCATGTTTATCAAAATTTCCCAGTTCCGACTGCCATTAATCAGATCATACCAGTACTTCCTCTGCTGCTGCTCCTGGACCAAGGTAAAACTCAACCCCATTGTCGCCAGAAGGGAAGGTTAGCCAGCATCTGTGTATTCTGACCAGAAAGCCCTTGGATGGCATTCAGTAGTGTGGACTTGCCAACAGCGATAGTCTGCAAAAGATCGACAGCCTCCTGATTAATTGCAGCCTGGGGGACCGGGCCAGGGGAGGAGCTGCCTGCAGCGAAGGTGACATCACCACTTTTAGAGGAGTGGCTATGGCCAACTGGGGGGAGCAAGAGGAGTGGGAGTGTGGAGATTTTAATGTGGATAGCAGACGATGATGTAGGTGGAATAGTTGCACCAGGGTCTGCCACTACTAGGGACTGGTCATCTGTGGAGGCCTCTGAAGATGATGGCAAGTCGCTTGTGGCCCCCCCAGCAGTCCCCTCACCCTTCATAGCAATGGGTCCTTGTCAGTGGTTCAGCACCAGGACCACAGTGCTCAACTTCTTCCCTTTCGACAGAGCTGCTGTCACCTTCACCTTGCCCAGATGATGCTGTAAAGACAGATGCATCAGTGTAAGGGTATCTGTGTAACTGGATTTGAGCATGAACTTTGCTCACAAAACATTTGCCAAGTCAACATATTACACTAGTTTCAAGGCTTTTAAATCATGAGTATCTCACGAATGTTGGGAAAAATTCCACAACACACGTTCTCACATTTTAGAAATTCCCCATGCTAACTCCAATATTATGTATGCCTTTTGTCTCTTGTCCACTTTCATTTCTCTGCATGGCAAATGCCTTTGACTGCATTAGTAAATACATAGGACACATTTCCAAAAGGGGCATGTTTTGGACCTGTTATTGACTTGTCAAGTTAGGATACCCGAACATCTATGTAATGTAGCCTTCCATTTGCATTGTCCTTTTTTTGTACTTTTCTAACCATCATTGCTTTCGCATCTAGACATAAACTAAGAACACATAAAAGTCATTAGGGATGCATGTAACTCTGTCACCAATGTAGACACATCCCTGTCTGCTTTAATCAATACAGTCTGCCATGAAAATGCATGTTGGATGACACAGGATAGCTGACACAGATTTTTTGGAAGGATTGAGGCTTCATGACAATCTGCTACTGTCTACATGAAATGAATATAATCTGGCTATTGAAGCAGATTTCAGATAAGGAATGATGCCATTGTACACATGTTTCCAGTCCTTTTGTTACAGATGCTCATGATCATATTTTTATTTTACCAACTTACTAATGTAACGTCTGAAACAGCAACTGTCTCACAAGTACTTACTATGCCATGTAAACAATATTAGGCCCTATATTACCTACTCAGATCTGTGATGAGACATCACACCTGACCTAATCCTCAAATGGGGCTTTATTGGTATAAATATTCAACTTAACATTGCTCTAAATAAAAAGTATGATACAAGATTAGCTGCATACAATAACTCAAACCCTGGATGATGCTACTGGACACCCAATTGGTCATCAAGCTCAAGGTAGGCCACCTCAAGGATGTCTGCCATAAGCGGGATCAGATGGTGGCAAATGTTCATGTCTTGTTGGGAGGTCTGGTCGAGCTGAACTTTTGCTGACTTCCCGGTCAAGTGTCGAAGGTCCTCCCACTTCTTCATGCAATGCAGGCTGATCGCTTAAAGATTAAAGACTCCAAGGGTCTGTACCTTCTTCACGATGGCCTACCACTAATCATGCTTCTGATGGGCATTATCCTGTATGGATGAGATCAAAAAACAACAAAGCAGGTTTTGAGTGAGTTTGTTTGTCTATAATGGAGTGAGACAATTTAGTAGCAGATTTCACTGGCATACCCAGAGCAGTCAGTACAGCTTATCTACAAACATTTCAAAGATCTTAAGAACCACTAATTTGCAGTGATCTGTGAAGTAGCCTTAACATGTTTTTCTCATGTTACCAATACAGGACACATACACCATCTAATGCACGGATGGGAATCTTTTCATGTTGTGAGACTCACTCCATATTAGTCCAACCCAATGTGAGCTACTAAAAGCTGTATATTATTTGCACATAACCACACACACAGCTACATTTCCTTTATGCCTTACCTTGTAACAGTCAGATACTATGGTTGGCACCACATATAGAGACAGTGAGAGTATAGTTTTGGGTGATGTATGAACAAGTATGTGTACTAATGGGACATACTTGTATGGCTGATTCAGACCCTGTGTCATTGAGACTGTCAGCACAGGAAATACCTTTCCCAATATGTGGCAACAAGACATGTTTATACCATAAAGATGCTACAGTTCAAAAATATGGCCTGTACGTTTTCTTGACAGAACAGCATCAGACAACTCTAAAACTTTAAAGATTTTACTTGGACTTTACATTACTCCCAACTCAACCTTGGCTGTATGTTATCACTAAAATAGGACCTGTTAGTAGTAGCGTTAAGAGGAAAGTGGACTATTTTTACAGTATGCCGCTTACAAGTTTAGGGCGGATGTGATCCACAATGGATTCAAAGACAGCCATTGGCTTTCATGTGCAGAAATAATACATGTTAGCCTATGGCAAGGTCAGTCATGGAGTGTTCCACCTACTATGTGTTCAATTTCCAGTAATTGTCCTTGAAAATTTGGACCTACTAAGTGCAATATGCTGTGCCCAGGAGCCAGAGGAACTAAAGGTTACACCAAAATGTGAAAAGGAACTGGTGCTTGAAAGAACACTATTACCCATGTGGAGGATGAAGAGATCCTTAAGGTTTCACCCACATGCCATTAAAAATGACTTAGTAAAATTAGTATGTAAATCTAGTTTACCCATAAAATCAACAAATGTGTGCACTAAAAGGTGCAAGGCATTGGGGGTGAATAAAACTGCTTCATCTGCATAAAGTGATACAGGAAGGGGAACGCACTTCACCTGAGACATATCAGGGGTACACTGACTAAGTACTGTGCTCAAATCATTTATATATAAAATAAAAAGGAGCGGGTTGGAGACACACCCCTGCTGCACCCCCATCCAATATTGAAGCCATCTGGAAGCTCTCCATTCCTCCCAAACCTCACCCTAGCCTTAGTACCTGTGTGGAAAGAAATCAACATATGAATAAGGGTGGGGTCCATTTTCAAATTCAACAATGTTTGCCATAGCTTGCTGCAGTTCACACAATAGAATGCCATGGACAAGTCCATGAAAGCTCGGTAGAGACTAAGGGCCAGGTTTAGAAGGCCCTACCTCCCCTGGACGTCACTTTTTGTGATGCTCTTGTGGCGCTGTGCAGTGTGCCACATTTACAAAGTTGTGCCAAGTCACTTTTTGTGGCTTAATGCCGCCTTGTAAATATGGGC
Organism: Pleurodeles waltl; assembly: GCF_031143425.1. Taxonomy (NCBI): domain Eukaryota; kingdom Metazoa; phylum Chordata; class Amphibia; order Caudata; family Salamandridae; genus Pleurodeles; species Pleurodeles waltl. Next base: position 1,103,280,399 of record NC_090447.1, on the reverse strand, counting down.
CCCTCCTATGCAGTTTTCTGCATCAGAGGGGCATGTAATGGGTGTTGCTGTAGACCTTCCACAGCAACACCCATTGCTTTTTGCTACTGTCCCAGATTTACAAGAAGGTGTAAATCTGTGGCAGCGCCAAAAACTAACTCCACTCAAGGGGTGGCATTAGCCTGACAAAACAAGGAGAAATACTTTTATTCCTCCTTGTTTTTAAAAACGATGCATCCCTGCATTTCTAAAGTGACGCAGCCCCGTCCTAGAAATTTTGATGCAGCACAGAACTGCACCACTTTTTACTAAATCTGGCCCTAGCTTTCATGGTCACTGTATACTTATTAGACATTGATCGGTGGGGCCAAGGTCACTTCTAAAGTCATAGTGGCACTTACTAATTACCTTAATGACAGTGGCCCAATCTACCTTTCTATTATATCAGACCCAGGAATTTTGCAGAGATATCAATCAGTGAAATGGGTCTATAACTTTACGGCTCTGCTCTGGTGCTCTTTTTCAATATTGGAAAAATTATTGAACTTATCCATGAACGGGGTATCATCTCCAGATCTAAAGAGTTGTAAACAGTGGCCAGCAATGGGTCTCAAAGATCTATGTTTCATTTAATGACGTCAATAGAAATGCCATCAGGCCAGGCTCCTTCCTGCCATGCTCTCCTGGATTGCCGATGCCACTTCCTAAAGTAAAAAAATTAATTGGGGGCTCCGCCTATCCCCAATCCTACACAAGTATTGTTTTCTGAGTTATATATTTGAGTAAAATGTGCCTCCCACCTTTCCCCTTTTATGTGGCAGTCAGTTTTCAACTCTTTAGAACCCAAAGTACACAATTATGACACACCCCTTCAAAACACCTTGCTTTCTTTCGTGCTAGCTGCAATTGGCTCGCACTGATTGGCGATGACTTCCCTTCTCCTTTTGCCAATAGCAGTTTTATACAGTTTGCCCCAGGTAGGCACTAAAGTGTGCCCTTGCGGCCTAGATATTAAAGCCTTGCACAAGGCATGGTTAGCTCATGAACAGTCCTGGTCAAACCACCAGGACATCCGGAATCCACTTTACTAGGTCAAGACAATGAAAGTCGAATCTTAACACACAAGTTAACAAATGCACCATCAATTGTTCTGTCATCACCTGCACTCAATTGGAGACACTCCATAACCATTTCTAGGTTCCCAACAACTATATCTTGGAGAAATTTTGATGGATGACCTAATTTCCAGCATAGCCTAAGGTTATCGGGTGAGGGTGCATGTTCAACAAGGAAGTTGCCTCCTAAAGGGACTTTCTAGATGGAATTTTCACAATTATTTTTCCATGTAATAGCAAACCCTTCTAATTAAATGACATGAAAATATAATCAATAGTTGAGCAACCACCACTACTTCTGTAATTTGGCAGAGACTGCTTACTAACCCCCATTTCTTCTATCACATTATACAAATCAGCTGAGACCACAAAACCTGCCAGTTCTTTTCCCCACACCCCACACCTACCAATTGCGGGTATATCTCCCACACCATGTAGATATGGGAGTGTGGCATTAAAATCCTCTCAACAAACAATACATTTGATGACCTCGTTGGCTCCTATTATCTGTTAAGGTGGTAATATTTAAAAAAAGAGCAAGAAACCTCTGATTAGGAACTTTCACAAAATCACTGTTGTAAAAATGAATGAGAATTATTGTAAGTGGCCCTCTGAGCATAACAGCCTGAAAGTAAGATCCTGATTTATTGATTGCCCTCAGGAATCCCCCCAATGAGAAGTTAACCACATTGACAGGCCGCCAGCCGCCGATCCTGCCCATGAGGGTAATGCTGGGTCATTAAAAAGCTTATATCCATTAATCAAAACTGGATAAGGTTTCCCGCAACATGACAGTGTCATATAATCTAATGAACCTCTCCCAGTCCAGTAGTCCAATCTTGGAGCTCAGATCTGTAATATTCCAAATTAATATTTTTACCCCTCTGGGACCTGAAATACAATCATCACTTGCACGCTGTTGCCCAGTGCCCCCAAAAGTGCCAACGTCCAGGGGGAGAGTTACCTAGGATATTCCACTCCCCCTTCTCATCAGAAAGACCAAAGTAATTAAGGCCATTGCTAGGGTGAGATTCCCTTTGGAACCTACAATTGTGAATACCGCAGTCAATCCACACCAACTATCCCTATTAAGAGAGCAGACCTGCTATTACTCAGCACAGCCCTGTCTGCTGACTGCAGCTTGCTACGTGGTGCTCTCTGACTCAATAAGGTGGGCAGTTTGTAGAAATATCCCAAGGGCAAGGTTGTGACCTTAGAATGTTTTGTTGGATGAGTCGAGCATGTGCACAGTAAATTCCTCATTAATGATGGTTATTTAAAATTAATTACCACATGGTCACCATCTATATCTTTTGGTGCTGGACCAATCCATTCTGCTCTTTGCACCATGAGAATATGCTTGCTGTTCAATGGATTGAAGTGCATGTGTACGCTTAACCAACTGGTGACCATATTACAGAGACAACCCCACATTTCCTTCTGGCTGGCTTGAAGAGGTGGTACACCTGCCAAGACCAGCACATATGGGCATGATGCAGGCAGAAAATTCAATATATGAAAGCTAGCAGCGGCCCGCCCCCCTCTGCACAGCTAGAGTTTGCTCCCAATGATGTTAAATTTGGAAGACAGTTTTTGGAGTTTGAAACAAAGAAAGGATTAATGAGTGCGAAACAACATCCACCCTAGCTATGGGTCTTTCCAGAGGATCAACTATGGGGTCCCCAAATGTGCCACAGACCACATGGTTGGATACTGATCCCTGCCTGGTTGAATTGCCAATACAACAAACAGCATGTGCATGAATATTGTGACTCTTCAATGTGACACGAGTATTCAAATGGGTCTCAATCTTGTTCAATCAATCAATCAATCATTACATTTATAAAGCGCACTATGTACCCGTCAGGGTTTCGAGGCGCTGGGGGGGGGGGTGGGTGAGCTGTTAGCGGTCGAAAAGCCAGGTCTTGAGGAGTCTCCTGAAGGTGAGGAGGTCCTGGGTCTGACGTAGTGAGGTGGGGAGAGAGTTCCAGGTCTTGGCGGCGAGGAAGGAGAAGGATCTGCCGCCGGAGGTCTTGCGCTGGATCCTGGGGACGATGGCGAGGGCGAGATTGGCAGAGCGGAGTTGACGAGTGGGGGCGTAAAAGTTGAGTCTGGAGTTGAGGTAGGTAGGTCCGGTGTTGTGTAGAGCCTTGTGAGCGTGGGTGAGGAGTTTAAAGGTGATCCTCTTGTCCACGGGGAGCCAGTGGAGGTCCTTCAGGTGAGGGGAGATGTGACATCGGCGGGGTATGTCGAGGATCAGGCGGGCGGATGCATTTTGGATAGGCTGGAGTCGTTTGATGTCTTTTGTTGGGATGCCTGTGTAGAGTGCGTTGCCGTAGTCAAGTCTGCTACTGACGAGGGCTTGGGTCACCGTCTTTCTGGTTCCTGTTGGGATCCACTTGAAAATTCTGCGGAGCATTCGAAGGGTGTTGAAGCAGGAAGAGGAGACGGCGCTGACCTGTTTGGACATGGTGAGGGCGGAGTCCAGGATGAAGCCGAGGTTTCTTGCATGGCTGGCTGGGGTGGGTGGGGGACCGAAGTCGGTGGGCCACCAGGAGTCGTTCCAGGCCGAAGGGGTGCGCCCGAGGATGAGGACTTCTGTCTTGTCGGAGTTGAGCTTCAGGCGGCTGTCGTTCATCCACTCGGCAATGGCTTTTAGTCCCTCGTGGAGGTTGGTTTTGGCGGTGAGTGGGTCTTTGGTCAGGGAGAGGACGAGCTGGGTGTCGTCGGCGTAGGAGATGATGCTGAGGTGATGTTGGCGGGCCAGTTTAGCGAGGGGGGCCATGTAGACATTGAACAACGTAGGGCTGAGGGAAGAGCCTTGGGGGGACGCCGCAGATGAGGTTGGTGGCTTTGGAGCGGAAAGGGGAGAGTCGTACTCTCTGGGTTCTGTCGGAGAGGAAGGATGAGATCCAGTTGAGGGCTTTATCTTGGATGCCGGCTTCATGGAGGCGGGTCAGTAGGGTGCGGTGGCAGACTGTGTCAAAAGCGGCAGATAGGTCGAGGAGGATGAGGGCCGAGGTTTCGCCGTTGTCCATTTGAGTTCTGTTGTCATCTGTGGCGGCGAGGAGTGCAGTCTCGGTGCTGTGGTTTCGTCTGAAACCGGATTGAGAGGGGTCTAGGATGGAGTTGTCTTCGAGGAAGAGGGCGAGCTGGGTGTTGACGATCTTCTCGATGACTTTTGCTGGAAAAGGGAGGAGAGAGATCGGTCGGAAGTTTTTGAGGTCGTTGGGGTCAGCCTTGGGTTTCTTGAGAAGGGGTTGGATTTCTGCGTGTTTCCAGCTGTCTGGGAAGGTGGCGGAGTCGAAGGAGAGGTTGATGATCTTGCGGAGTTTGGGGGCGATGATGGCGTTGGCTTTGTTGAACACGTGATGAGGGCATGGGTCCGTGGGGGAGCCTGAGTGGATGGTGTTCATGGTTGTCATTGTTTCGGTGTCGTCCACGTGGGTCTAGGCGGTGAGGCGGCAGGCGTCTGTGGAGATGTCAGGGGTGGGGTCTGGCGGCGGAGTGGTGTTGAAGCTGTCGTGGATGGTTGTGATTTTCTGGTGGAAGAAGGTGGAGAGGTCGTCGCAGAGTTTTTGGGAGGGCGGGATGTTGTTGAGTTGATCTCTAATTGGCCGCAAATGAGACTCAAGGATTTTTTATAGATTATTGTACAAATCCTCCTCAAGAACCTTGGCCATCTTTTATGAAACAGTATTCAAGGGCCTTCTTTTTATTTTACTTGTGCCCTTTGACTTACCCTTCACCCGTAAAACTTGATAACCTTTACTGGTGAGTTTGACTACATGGACACCTCCACAGATGCCAACTGTAAGTCTGCATTTGAATTACTCCCAGCCTGCCACTCCCAAGACGGGCATTGGACATGGTTTACCAAACTCCCTTCTCCCTGGGCAATTTCCTAGGATACCACAATAGATGAGGTAATGTCGCCGGTGCTGCTGGTAAGTTCTACCATACTAGGGGCAGGGGATTCACCACAGTATTATTATCTTCCAGTGTTTCCAATAACCCCCCCATGACCCAGTGACAGCCGTTGCTCAGTGAGTGCAATTTCATTACTCACTACTACCACTGCATGTTCCAACATTAAGTCAATAGAGATGGGTTTGAAAGGGATTTTTCTGTGGATGGCCAGTTCCCAAACAGCCCGCCTCTTTGCACTTTCCCACAACAGCAGTTGGATTCCCAAAATCAGTCTGAAGCACCATAGAACAACTTATATCAGTGACTGTCCATGATTACAAATTGAGGAGGTGGGCCCGGCCTTGAACGGGTGCAAATCGGTGCGGACAGGCACAGGCAGGCCTGCTCTTGGCTCAGTCATTGCCCTGGGCTGTGCCCTTGTATGTCCCACACATGTCCCTTGTAGCGAAGGGGCTGTACATCTATATGTGTCTCTGGGAGCAAGATTCTCACCAGGTGCGATCTCCTGTCATGATGCACACTTGGGATGTTAGTTCAGGCTCCCTCCGGTCTGTATGGTGCACGTCTCACACAGCGGGGAGGATGTAGTCTCTTTATGCACCTCTGATGACAAGATTCTCCCCAGGTGTGGTCTCCTACAGCGATGCACACTGTGGATATTAATCCAGGCTCCCCCTGGTACGTGTGGTGCATGTCCCGCACAGTGGGGTGGCTGAACTGTCTATATGTGCCTCTGGGCATGAGATTCCCACCAGGTATGACCTCCTGCCACGATGAACACTGAGGATGTTTGTTCAGGCTCCCCAGTTCGTGTGGTACACACTCAATACTGCCACAGAGTCCTGTGATAGTCATGTGGCCTTAAGATTGTATCACTCTCATTATGTAGACTATTGGTGTTATTGATGTAGGAATCCTATTATGAGGGCAGAATGTCTGGCTCTATCTGAGGTCATGCATCAATAATAGTTTGACTATTTAATTTGATCTGATGTAATAAACCCCATTCTTCCATGGTGTCAAGGTTGTGGAGTGTCAATCTCTTAATGGCACACACTATTGAGTTATACATGGTTTGTGAAAATTAGCTCTGACTTGTTACCTACATATGTATGACACTAATATATTGGGGTGTTGATTTGTTTTGATTGAAATTGGTAACACATTACCTCTTTGTCATATCTAATTTTCTTTGCAACTAATTGTTCAACAGATTTGACAAAATGATGGTGGAAAAAAGGCTTGAAATATACCAACAGTCTTGACGTTTTTGTCATTATAATGTATGTACATGACACAAAGGAACTGAAATGTGTTTCAAACAATAAAACTTTGAACAAAACCAAAAAAGAGTTTATCATGGTGGATGAAAGTACAGTAGTAGAGGCAAACATGTTTGGGGTCCAATGTACAAAGTACAACAGTACTCAAAAAAGATAAATGCGTCCCTGAAATAGTCCACAGAGTGAATGCTAGACACACACTGGAGGTAATTAGGATCTGTGTCTCTTGAAGGTGGTGGTGGAGGTCTTACCATCCTCTCCTGGTGGTCCGGATGACCTTCCCCTCTGGGGAAGGGTGTCCATAGGTGCGGGGACTGGGGTAGGAGGAGCAGGCTCCTCATGAGGCAGGGACTCCCTGTCTGTGGCTGGCGTTGGTGTACTTGGTCCAGATGTCGAAGGACCACAGATAGTGGCAGTGGTATGGGACAAGCCCTGCACATGTGGTGATAGATATGGAAAAGCACCCTAGTCATGTAGCTCATTTTGTCATTTTGTTTGAGGATTTCCAACATGAGCTCCCTCTGCACCTCCTTGATCTCCCAGAGCTCAGTTAAAGCCTGGCCATTCATATCTTAAAACTGTTGTACTGCTCCCAAGACTCCATCAATGGTGGACTGGTTGACAAAAATGTCATTGGCCTCACTTTGTACCCACAGATTCCCTCCCACCCTTACCCCCAATACCCTGTGCACCGGAGGCAGTGCACCCAATCCCATGGGGTCCCAGCACAACTGGAAGATGTAGTGATGTTGTCTCGACAGCACCCAGGAGTGGGAGGCACAATATTGGTGTGATGTTCTTCTGAGTGCAGGGAGTGGAGGTATCCGTAGGCTGAGGTATGGTTTCAGCTGTGGGAGAGAGGTAGGTGTGGGCCAAGTGTGACTCACTGGAGCTGTCTGCTTAGACGGATCAGATGGGTCATCCTGCTCCTGATAATGTGGACTTTCAGGAGTTGAGGCTCCACAGAAGGATTGGTTCTGGTTTGCAGTGGAGGTGTCTTGACTAGTAGACAGTGGTCCACTGGCCCTGGGTTTTGGACCTGAAAATAATACAGAAAATATAAAATTAAAATCTGCTTTGTATCTCAAATTTGCCTTTAACTACAAACAGGGCAACCTAATAAAGTAAAATCAGACTGATTAGGCCTTTGTATGATTTTCATTGTATTACACATGCAGGCTGATATACACAGATGCACACTCTAGTGATGATGTTGTAGAGATGTCCTGAAATGCAAAATGCCAATTTCTAAAGTGTACATTACATGTACCAGACATTCAACCTAACACAGTAGTAAGAAGATTAGAGCACTATACCATTCCAAGGCCAATCAGGCGAATAAATATCAGACTAATTGTTGTGCAATTTAATAGAAAACCTGGAATTGGTCATCGTATAGACATTGCAAACTAAATTGAATGTGAATACTACTTTTAGTCATCAAGCCACATAAAATAACAGCAAATCGTGGATTCAACACATTATGTGAGCAATTGCATCAATTCAATTTAGCTGTGTGAAAGTGCCAACATGCTTGATCAACACAACAACTGACATTTTCATACATAGCATGACCTGATGCCTGGCACATGCACAATATTTGAGATGTGTGCGCATATGGGATTAAAGGAAGGTAGAGCAATATAACATTGCTCAATTGTTTTGTAGATACAAAAACAGGGCATCAGGGTAGTTGTAGTCCTCTGTTAACACTGTGAAAATAGTTGTGAAAACGTGAGTTACCCATATCTATTTCAATAACTATAGTGGAGATGAACACACATTTGCAACATGCACATACATGGTTATGATGTGAATAGTTGAGAATACCACGTACAAGCACTATACCTTCATGTCAAATGAATGGAGTTTTGGACCTGTTTTCTGGAGCACAACGACATTCATTGAGAGAAAGAAAGGGATGAGACAAATGCTCCGTGGGGACAACATACAATCTGACTAAAAATATTTCACATTGTTAAAAAGAGAGATACAACCATGATGATAGTAATTGGGATGAAACAAGATATTTTGTGGATTCAAGATTAGATATATCTGTTTTGATATGGGGTACACAAATACCTTAAGGGCAGAACAGCATTTGTGACTATTGAGACATTGCTAAATGCAGCTTACCAACTAAGCCAACTACACAGATAACCTAAGGGCAGAACTGCATTTGTGACTATTGAGACATTGCTGAATGCAACTTACCAGTCAAGACCTTCAGGATGTAGGATGTTCAAGTCCTTTTCCTCCCAGGGAAAGAGTTATAAGGTGGGAGGCTGGGAAAACCACTGCCAGTCCACTTGGCCTCAAGGTGATGCTTGGAGTCCTTGGGAATGCATTCTCTCCCACAGGTCATTCCACTGCTTTCTACTTTTCTCCTTTGTGCGCAGATTGTTAGTTACAGCATTCACTCTGTTGACTACCCTGGTTCTCATTTGCCTTTTCTGTAATATAGTTGTATTTTGTACTTGTGTTCTAAGCAATTGTGGTTCTACTTCAATAATTACATCCACCATGACAGCTAAACTGTGAAATTTGGATTCCTCCTCACTGCCATAGTGATTAACAGTGAAACAGAACTAGTGCCCAAAAAGATGAAGGATAATTAACAAAATAGTAACAAAAACAGAGAGAGAGAGAAACAGAGAAAATGTCTGGCTCCTGGGTGGCAATTCCTGCATCCAAATGGTGTTCTGCAGTGTAATGGCAAAGGATCACGGTCTGAAATGAAGTGTGCTTTATAGTGCATTTTGAAGGTGTTCACAGTTGTCTAATATACGACAGGTGTGGGCTGCTAGCATCAAACCAATAAGGTAAAATCAACAAGGGATCTCACAGATCTAAATGGACCACGGATTATTGATTTTTTAAAGAGGACTGAAGTCTCTTACAAAGAATACTGAAATAAAATGACAATAGAAATCAAATTAATTCTATGTGGAACCAAAACAATAATCATTTATTTGTGTAAACGATATAAAATGTAAAATTCATGAAAGACAAAGCAAGAAGTAAAGCTTTCATGGAGGCACAACTTTAATAAAAACTAGCCAACATAATATAATTTTAACGGAGTAATCATAAATGAAAACCATTAATCTGCCTAATTAGTATAGCAATTATATAAATTTATTCAACAATATAATGACTCAGGCTGGTATTCAATGACACGTCACAAATCAGATTAGCTGTGACACTAATGAGTGGTACCCATACTCAAACAAGGAGCCAAATTGTGAATTTGCACATGAGTCAAGGTAAAGTTGTTGACGATGTTTCAATCCTCAAAACCTGGATAGAAAGGATCATCATCAGGACAAGAAATTAGGCCTGAGGCAACCAGTAGTAAATATGGGGCAGCCGGAAGGAAAAGGAGCACAGAAGAGAGAAAAAAGGAGTAAGAAAGTCCCTAAATAGATGGCAAAAGGAAGGTACTAGGATTAAAGTAAAGAAAATAAAAAAATAAACAAATTAATGCAAGAAAAGGCAACTAATAAAAGCAAGACTTTTTAAATTATAAAGGTTGAAATCATAGTGGTGATAATGGAAAAATAAAGTGGTGTTAAGTATTAATAAGAGAGAAGTACTGATGCATTGGTATAAAAAGTGTGAACATAAGCATGTAGTGCAAGGGTACCAGTGCACTCCTACAAAAATAACAGTGTTTCAGAAAGTAAGCAAAGTAAGACCTGCTGTGACAAAATGCAAACTTACAAGAGAATTCATGGCCCAGATTTTCTAGACCCACCTGGAATCAGTGTAGCTGGAACCTCAACACTACACATTCTATAATCAAAAAATATTCCTTTTAGATCCACTTAATAAAAAAAAGAAAGACCACATCAAAAAATACGGACCTGATGTAAATTGGCTCCAAATGTCAATACCATGATGTAACAACCAGGCGTAATGTGCTCAAAAGCTGCCCACCAAATACATCCATCTGTAATAATGCCAAGGTCATGCTGTACCAGACAATAAATCTATTCTGTGAAGAGGATAGTGTCAGTTCACCAATATGTTAGGCATGAGTCTGATAAATTAATTGCACCCTGTTATTGAAACTCACTGATTCGAAAATTCAAAAAGTATCCTTCCTTCTTTACAACTGACCCAAAGAATGGATCAATCATAATGCTGGAGGACAGTTGAAAACCAACAGCAATCCCAGAGGGGCCGACCAGACATCAAATAAGACTCTCCGATCAAGTATTACGTAGACATAGAGGCAATTCAAGGTTATAAAAGTAGATGAAATAGAAGATGTCCACTTATCCTCCAGAATTGGCACAATACGGAGTCCGCCGGAGTCTTGAAAGATGTAAAGAATTACAGAAACAATCCAACAATGCCATACAATACAGCAAAGATCTTACTAGCAACAAATAAATACCAACCACCCAATCAGTTTCTGCTGAACAGACAGGGGAGGGGTAAAAATAATGTTAAAAATGATAAATACCATCAGTACAGCCAACATCAACACAATGGCAGAGAATGGCTCAGGGCGGGGTCTGCGATCTGAGAGAGTGTAATTTTCAAGGTGCAGCCAACCAATAGCCACAGCCCGAGTACTGTACAGAATGGGTTCAATGACAGACACCCACCATCATGGGACGGCTTTTGATACACCAACAGCACAACTGTGTTTTCTAGATAGGGTCAGCAGGATCCTGCTGTCAAGAAGACAATGTAATGCTAATGGTCAGCACTGGAGCCTGCTGCGTCGGCTATAGGATGAAGCTGGCAGGACAAAGGACATTGCGTTAATGTGGGTAGCATCTGACTGGTCTTAGATCTAAATGAGGCTGGCAACATGCTTGATGGAGTACTTGGGAGCACTGCTGCAAATTGATAGCAAGACCGCCAAGATCTAAATCAGGACCCTAGTTTTACTAAGCTATATACTGTGGAAAATAATCTTTGATAGTCAAGGTCATCAAATAACAGGAAATGTTCATCAGTAGGTGCCATTTTCAAGTGTTCAGGTATTGCTATATCTTGGTATCTTTTAGGGGTAGAAGGAATACCACTTGTGGCTTTCTAGATTGTTCAATTAAACATTTTAAAGTATGTCTAGGTGGTAGTTGGACTGTGATGTGTTTGGGGAATTTAGGGAGTATATCTTTTATTATTTTACTTCTGGGTTCCTGGGAGCTGGTGGTTGCCTCTCTTATATCCTGCAATACTATTATTACGTCTATTTCTGTCACATTTGGGAGGGTGGTTGTGTTCCCTTGCATTAATGAAATCATCTTTTGTAGTGGCCCTCCCATAGCATGTATTAGAGTAATATAGTGCATTTCCAATCCACATTTTCCATCAATGTACTTTCTTAGTTGCAGGTGTAACACATGTGATTTAGTAATTGCTTTCTTTTCTAGGATGTTATGTATCATGTTCTTTCTGTATGTATGTGGTGTCATACTATAAATATTTAAAATGTTTAAATGTGTATGTTAGTTATTCACATATCAAGTGCATTAATTATACTTTTCTGTATGTTCTTAGATTTTTCACACTTTTTTGCAGCTTTTCTGTTGGAGGTGTTGTAATGTGGGGCAGCAGCTTTCAATTTGAACAAAAAAAGGCCACCAGTTTAATTTTCCATGTGTGTGTGTATATATAAAAAAAGTGCATCCTGGTAAAGGTGGTCCTGTACATTTTAAAACTGTTTTGTGCACATTCGTTCAGGACAACTCTTTTTGGTACACATTTATATATATATATATATATATATATATATATATATATATATATATATATATATGTATCAATTTAATATTCCTGCCACCTTATTTCATATAGCAGAAAAAAGTATCACCCAACACGTCAGCTTCTCAATCCAAATTCTTTATTTCACTTGGCTACGCATTTCAACACCAAAGTGTCTTCATCATGGCCTAGTTGAAAAAACAATGTGCTCAATCACCCTTAGATTTAAATACACTTAGTTCATGGACTTTAAAGAAATACTAACATGAACAGAGGCAAAAACAGAAAATAACAAAAAAGTTTCACATTATTATTTGTACTTCCCAAATTTATCAAAAAGAATCCACATTTTATCAATAGGTGTAGAAATAAAATAACAATTAGCAAAACCACAACAAACTAGCCATTTATCAATTCTTACTGCAATAAACAGATCTATAATTCCTTCAAGTCTTATTACAACTAAACTAATTCCATGATACCTTTTACATGAAATGTATTTCATCAAATATCAGGCCAAGTGGCCAATCACCCACCAAAAATTTATCATAAAAATATATAAATATATCAAATAAATCACGGATTACATAGATCTCATAATTCATAACACAAATATTATCCTGATACATCGACAAAACAAATAATCTGTCTTCATAATGGAACCACACCCACCCCTTGAAACTTGTACATGTGACAATAAATCAAAAAAATACAAATTCTATTCAATTCCAATATTCAACCTAATAACAGCGCAAAATAGAGATACTCGTTCAGACCTATGTCTCAATAATTTCATCACATCAAACCAACATGTACATAAAGCTCCTTGTCCTCGTCCAGGCCCCCGGGTGATTTGCTCCCAAGCAAGATAATATATTCTGATTACCCTACTCTTAAAAGCCTTTCGCAATCACCTTCACGTATAGTCCTTTCAATTCTAACAACACTAAAAAATACCAAACACTCATGATCCCGATTGTGTATTTTTGCCCAATGTCTAGTAACTGGATATGGAATATTCTAATTCTTGATCACCCTATAATGCTCTAAAATCCTATTTTTCACAATGCCAATAGTGTTACCAACATATTGTAATCCACAGGGACATTGTAAAACATAAATGCAATGATCTGAACCACAAGAGATAGATTTATTTATCCTCCTAATCTCCCCCAAAGCTGTCTTGTATGATTTCACATTTTTGCTATTTTTGCATGCCTTGCACTTACCACATTTGGAAAAACCCTTTTGTTGACTGAGCCATCCAATCTTTTTATTTTGTCCCCCCAAATATCTGCGAACTAAAATATCACGTAATGACCTAGCCTTCCGGTACGTAAATTGAGGACAAGGGGCCAGGGTCTTCCCATTTACAGAATCATGTTTCAGTAAATGCCAATGTTTCATCACAATTGTCTTGACAGCTCAACTTTCTCAATTATAAGTCGTTATTACTCTCATCACTGGGATAACATTCTTCTTATTATTTCTTTTTGTCAGTAAAGTTTCCCTAATAGTTTTAGTCTCTTTCTCACTGGCTATTCGCAATATTTTATTTAGATAACCTCTTGCTCTAAATCTTTGAATCATCCTGTCTTCCTCCTCTTTACAGGATTCAAGAGTACTACAATTCCTTCTAGCCCTAAGTAATTCACCATATGGAATGTTCCATTTCAAATTAGAGGGATAATAACTGTTAGCATGCAGGATACTGTTACCCGCTGTGCCTTTGCAATATAGCCTTGTCTGTAACTTCATATCCTGAACTTCTAATAACAGATCTAGAAACTCCATTCTCGTAGAGTGTATCTTCCTAGTAAATCTCAAATTTAAAGTGTTTCGAGAAATATGATCCAAAAATTCATCCAATTCCTGATACGTACCCTCCCAGATCATGAAAAGGTCGTCAATGTATCTTGTCCAAATAGAAATATGTCTGGTCCATTTCTCATTCTCCTCCACCCACACCTGTGTGGCCTCCCACTAGCCCATAAAGATCCAAGCATAACTTGGAGCAAAGCAGCTTCTCATCGCAGTCCCGACCAATTGGCAATACCATGTATCCTTAAAAAAGAAGAAAATGTTATTAAAAAAATTGCCAACATTTCTAGTAACATCATTGAATGATCGTACTTACTAAGTGATCTATCACGACAGAAAAATCTGCACGCCTGAATCTCCAGGTCGTGCTGGATAAAAGTATATAAGGACTCCACATCCAAAGTAACTAATAAAAAATATGGTTCCCAAGGGATCTCCTCAATCATAGAGAAAAAATCCATACTATCCCTACAATAAGAGGGTAAGACCAACACATATGGGAGAAGGAAAAAATTCAAATACATGGATGTACGTTCCAAAAGACTATTACTTGTAGAAATAATGGGTCTACCTGGCGGATTGTTCTAATTCTTAAGTACTTTTGGTAACATATAAAAACAAGGTACAGTAGGTTTTTTTGACCAAAAGAAACTGATATTCATCTGTAGTGAGTAACCCCCTATCTCTCCAATCAAACAACTGAATATGATATTGACATACCGATCTTTTATAATTTTGAATTGATGTCACTTCATAATTCCCTGTATTATTTAATTGTCTCACTGCTTCCTTACAATACTTGTTAACATCCCAAAGAACAACATTCCCTCCTTCGTCTGAGGGTTTAATATCAATACTCTGATCTTCCATAAGAGTTTTTAAGGCATTTTTTTTTTCATTGTTGAGATTTGACACATGATCACTATGCTTGGCCTAACGCCAGACATCAAAAAGATCACGAATAACAACCTCATGAAATGTATCAATGGAGTCATGGATAATAGGTGGGTTAAATCTAGATTTTAATTTAAATTAAGTAGTTTCCGATCTATTCAATTCTAAATCCAAAGACTCAAGAAATTCAGGCTCACTCATACCAGTGGTTTCAATTTCCTCCAATTCTGCCAAAGTTAGTAGCCCCTATATATCACTTAAACATAACTCAGTAGATGCTGAATCAATGACATCTGAAGTGATATCTAATTCATTATGTCTCCTCTTGTTTTCTTGTTGTAAAAATAACTTTCTCAATTTTAATTTACGTATAAAGAGGAATAAATCAATTCTAGTTCTACAAAAATCAAAATCAGCCGTAGGCCAAAAAGATAGACCAAGTTCCAATAGTGATTGTCCTGCTGTAGTTAGTTGATGTTCAGACAAATTAATCACTGTAAGGGAACCATCACCCTTCATTTCTTCTTTGCTTGTCTTGTAAGTCTCCCTCGAGATGTTGTAACTTTGGCCATTCCAATTGCCTCTTTGTATCCTTTTTCTCCTACGTTGCTTCCTCCTCTTCCTCTTGGGGGTCTGCCCGTGCGGTCTGATTTCTTTGTAAAAAACTATATTCATCCAGTAAAGTAAAAGAAAGAGGGTCCTTACAAGCCATTATCTGGGCATCGTCATAATCTGATGAATAATTTTCAGAACTAGATTCCGATGTTGCCAATTCTTGTTTCCTCAAAGAGCCCACCTCTTTATACTGCTTGATAGCTTAATCAAATCTACGCCCAAAAGTTCAAATTCTCCCCTGGGCATGGTCCTGTCTATCCCTTAAAAACTTTCATCTCTTCCTCTGTTGGATTTCTTCCTCATATTTTTTTCCAGTCTTTTCTCCATTTGGCTCACAAAGTTATTTATTACCTCTTGTTCTGGATGTTTGTCCAAAATGTCCTTAATTTTAGCTAATTCTTCTGTAACCTGATCTAATTCCAAGGAAGCATATTTCACCAACAATTATTTCAGCATTGACTTGCATGTATCTGCCATCAATTTAGACCATTCCTCCAAAAGTTTCAAATTTGGGGTTCTGATATGTAGGAGTAATAAGGATCCGAAGGCCCCGTGGGACCCTCCCTACTTCACTATAATTCTCCAATGACATCACTTCCCAACTTTTATTAATTTCCTTCTTAGATAATTTCTCATAAAGTTTCAGTTGTTGCTTAATTGTCCTCACTGCAGTTTCATCACCTTGAGTTAAAGTTCCCAAATTGCTCAGGAATGATTCAACAGTTTCGTTGAAAGGGTCTCTAGCAGCTTCTGAACGTTTCTGACGAATTACACTCATTTTGTACACCTAACCTATCACAAATTTCTCCACAGTGCTCCCAAAAGAAACATAACTATTCTATAAAAAAGAGAGAAGCAAAAAGACATGTTTCACCTTAAAACTGTAATAAGACAGGTGACACCTCTGCTGTTTGCAGCATTCACTTATTAACCTGATGCTTTAATAATGTGCTTTATAATGGGCCATCACTGAGGACATCTCAAATGACATCACTGATGATATCATCCAGGATAGTAAAATTCAATATACTTAAATTAATACTTTTTTTTCAAATAAGAAAAGGAGAGAAGTGAGGGACGTACAGCACAGACCTCTTTGTAACCTTCTCAACTACTATGATAACTTACTACCCAGGAGAGATATCTCAGAGGATAGTCCTTTCTCTTGCAAATCACTGCTCTAAACATGGCCTAGTGTATCACAAGCCACAACAATACCATTTGTCATCTTGGAAAGATGTTTTAGGTCAGATGTCTGTTTTACACATACAACTACAACACACACCGAGTAGAGAAATCTTAGCGGACAGGCACTGTGTCTTTTGGAAAAAGGTCCTCTCTAAAGGGTCAACCACCAAACGTTTTGCTGCTCGTCTCTTTTTCTGACCTCATTTTTGTTGGCCTTAGGACTTTGAGCACTTTACCACTGCTGACCAGTGCTAAAGTACACAAGCTTCATCCCTAAAACATGGTAACACTGGTGTTACCATGTTAGTAAGTGGTTTATTAATAAGGGATGGCAGGTAACTACATTTAGTGACAAGGCCACAATCACAAATAAGTTCCAGTCAAGGTCTCATTAAATTAATCCTTGCTCAAACCTTGGTAGCTTGGCCAACATGCACTTAGGCTTAACTTAGGAGACATGTGTAAAGCAGTTAGCATAAAAAAAGTAAATGAGAAAGACAACACATTCAATATAAATCTAACACTAATTTATAAAAGTAGGAAATGTTTTTATTTTTCAAATAACACCAAATGGAAAAAATCCAGTGTAGTAAGCCAGACAAATTAATTTGTAAAGAATAAATCAGAAAATGTGCTTCTTAGTGCCTAAAAGCGGAAACATCAACCTCAGCTGCCTGGCCATGCTTGACAAGGTCAAAGTCAAAGTTTGAGGCTGACCGCAATGGAGCCCAAGTTGGATATGCTGAGAGGTAAGCTTGAGTCAAAAATTAACCTTTGCACTTAGTTACTTTTTTGGTTCTTTTTTCTCTGAGGTACGGAAAGGCTCCATGGCAGGCAGGTTTGTGTTTCAATTATGGCAGCTTGCTTCAGCTTGAGGCCTCAGTGAAATCCTGGAGATCTTGGTTCTCGTTGTTGAAGGCAAATCTGAAATTCAGATTGGGTCGCAGTTCAACATCGCAGGCTTAATTCTAAATGACGTATCTTTCACCTTATGGAGCTTTTTTCAGAAATTGCTCCAAATGTCTCCAAACGTCTGGATCTTATTCCAGGTCCTTTTGGGGTCTTGAAGAATACCAGCCAAGGTTCTAGAAGCTATGAGCTGTTCCTTGAAGAGTTGGGACTACAGTACTCACAATGACCCTGGTCAAATCCTTAAAGGTCCACTGGGTGCTAGTCAACTGGTCTCTTCTTGCAGGAGTTGATGCAGGAGACTTTCGATAGCTCCTTTGTACCTGTTGCCATTAGAGAGTCCACTCGTGGATCTTTTGAATCAAGGCAAAGTCCTCTTTATGGTGAAGCCCAGAGTGTGCAGCAGGTGCAGCCCTTCATAGTGCAGTCCTTCTTGGTGCAGACCAGTGGTTCAGCAAGGCAGTTCTTCTTCTTTTGATTTCTTCCAGCAGGGATCTTAGTTGCTGGGCAGCTCTCTTACTTTTATCCAGGTTTCTGGGCTGGAAAGTGGGGGGCACCCCTAGCTATTGAGGTGAAAGGTGAATGGTGCCACCCTCTGTGATGACCACTTCCTGCATACTGTAGCGTATTTCTGTCCCAAAAGGCACTGTGTCTCGAAAATACAAGATGGAGAAAATCGCTTCTGGAGGATCAGGTCTGGCAAAGCCCAACCACAGGTGTATCTAACATTTCCCTATACTCAGCTTCCAGTCCCACTTCTACTCTAATTGCATGGTCTCCCATCTGGCTGGGAATGCAGGAAATGGTGAGGTGTGGTTTCTGTCACAACTGTCTTTTCCAACTTTGAGGACCAGTTTGGCCACCCAGCCCCTTCCTGCCCTGGCATCTACTGCTGTCGTTCTCCTCTAACCAGATGGTTCTTTTTCCTCAACCCAGGCCACTTCACACCTCATGAAGGCAGCCCGGCCAGCCTGTCAAAGGCTGACCAACCAGGAGAGGCTGGTACAGGGTTCAAATTAAGTAACATTAGGAAAGAGTTTTATAAGACTTGCTATTTAATATTTATGATAAATCTAACACTGGCAAGTTGTTGGATTTATCTCAGTTATTATTTTGAAACTGTGATTGACATTTTTAGCTCACTCCTATCCAAAGATAGACTGTATTAGTTTTAAATAAAGCCTTCCTATGTTAGCCTATGGAGCTGATGCACTATAATGGTAAAAAACAAAATTGGTAGTTTTCCCCTCAGCAGGGTTTATAAAACACTTTTATAATGTCCCTGCTTATTGTTGCACTGCACACTACCCTTGGGGCACCTAGGGTAGAACTTAATAGTGACGTGTAAAAATATGGTGGTTTGAGACATTGAAGTACTTTCAATTCCAAAGTCGAATTTGAGCTTAATTTTATTTTAAAAGCAGCCTTGAAGGCAGGGCTGCCTTTAAAATTACAGCAGGCACCACATCAGCTCACCCATATGTCCTTAATCTACACACCCTAACATTTAGGCACCTGGTGTCCCTAAACTTGCATACCCTACCATGCACTAGGGACTTACAGGTAGGTTTTTAGAGGCAATTATATATATGCCTAGTTACGATATACTTTTTAAAAACATCACTGGCCCTGGGCCTGGATAGCAGAGCCAAGGGCGTAGTCAAAGTCAGTAAGCATCAGTATCAGTCAAAAATGGGGTTGATCAGGGCAAAAGGATGAATTTCTCACACTGTTCCCTTCAGATGGAAGGTATTGGCTAACTAACCTACACCCTGGTAGTCCTTATCAGCTAAGTGGAAAAACCTGGAAAGTCCATCTGCATTGGCATGGGCACTCCTAGGTATGTGTTCTGCTGTGAAGTCCATCTCCTGTAGGGAAATGGACCATCTGAACAGTTTTGGATTCCCCCTCCATCTGCGTTAGCCATCTGATAGGTCTGTGGTCAGTATGAACACAAAAGTGAGTTCCTAGAATATATGGTCTGAACTTCTTCAGGGATCAGACCCAGAGTAAGGTAAAAACGTCTATCTCAATGGTACTCCATCTTTGTTCTCAGGGGAGTAATAACCTCCTAATGAACAAAACTGGTGGATCCTGGCACTCATTATTAACTTGTGCCAACAGTGTCCTAATCACTTGCTCTGAAGCATCTGTTAGGACAATGAAATCCTTATTGTAGTCAGGGGTCAGTAACACTGGTGCTGAACAAATAGCCTCCTTCAAAGTGTCAAAGGTCTTTTGAAACTTTGTGGTCCAAATGACCTTTTTTGGCTGTTTCATTGTAGTGAGTTCTATTAGGGGAGCTGCAATTGTCCCATAATTCTTCACAAATCTTCTGTAATACCCAATCAAGCCAGGAAAGGCCCTGACCTGAGTATGGGTTTTAGGAGTCTCCCAATCCAGGAAGGTCTGGATTTGGGGCTGGAGAGCTGTAAATGGCCTCCACTAACAAGGTAGCCAGGTACACTAGAGACCTCTGCTCTAGCTGTCATTTGCTTGCCTTGATAGTCAGGCCTGCGTATTGCAGGGCCTGAAGCACTTCCTTCAGGTAGACCAGATGATCCTCCCAGGTGGAACTGAAAACAGCTATATGATCAAGATAAGCTACACTAAATGAAGGATTCCAACCTACGTAGGACTCTGTCCAATTTGTGTAAGGTGGTAGAGGCATTCTTAAAACCAAAGTGGATCATCTTCAATTGAAAGTGGCTCTCTGGAGTGGCAAATGTCAACCTCTCCTTGCTCCTGGACGTAGGGCAATCTGCTAGTAACCTGAGGTCAAGTCAAATGCAATTAGGTACATTACAGCCCTAACCAATTAACCCCTTAACTGCTGGGCCTGCCCCCTGCCCAAGCTGAGCCCTTTTTTGGGTATTTGGGGTAGTTCACTCTTAGGCCGTCATAACTTTTTGTCCACATAAGATATCCATGCAAAATTTGCATCCTTTTTGGCCAACGTCCTAGGGATTCTAAAGGTACCCAGAGTTTATGGGTTCCCCTAAAGGAGACCAATAAATTAGCCAAAATACAGCTACGAAAAAATGTTGTCTGAAAAAGAATGGTTTTTACCCCATGTGGTGAACTATAGAGAGTCAAAAATAGGTATCAATGAAACCGTTGTGTTTTCGAAATAGGCACAAGATAAGGTGTTAAGAAGCTGTGGTTATTTGCACATCTCTGAATTCCGGGGTCCCCATAGTAGCATGTGAATCACAGGACATTTCTCAAATAGAATTCTTTTTAACACACTGTCTTACATTTGGACGGAAAAAATATAGAGAAAGACAAGGGGCAATAACACTTGTTCTTCTATTCAGTGTTCCCCCAAGTCTCCCGATAAAAATGGTACCTCTCTTGTGTGGGTAGGCCTTCTGCCCATGACATGAAACGCAACTTGGACACATCACATTTCTACATTCAAATCTGAAGTGTTTTTTGGAAAGTGCCCCGCTATGGATTTTGACCTCTAGCTCAGCCGGCACCTAGGTAAACCTACCAAACCTGTATATTTTTGAAAACTAGACACCCAGGAAAATCCAGGATGGGGAGACTTGTGGGGCTCTCACAAGGTTCTGTTACCCAGAATCCTTTGCAAACCTCAAAAATTGACAAAAAAACCTTTTACCTCAGATTTTGGTGCTGCAACGTTCTGGAATTGGAAAGGAGCCACAAAGGTCCTTCCACCCAGCATTCCCCTAAGTCTCCCAATAAAAATGGTACCTCACTTGTGTGGGTAGGCCTAGTGCCCGCGACACGAAATGCCCAAAACACAACATGTACATACCACATTTTCCACAAAAAAACGGAACTGTGTTTTGCAAAGTGCCCAACTGTGGATTTTGGCCTCTAGCTCAACGGGAACCTAGAGAAACCTAGCAAACCTATATATTTTTGGAAACTAAACACCTAGGGGAATTCAGAATGGGGTGACTTGTGGGGCTTTCACCAGGTTCTGTTGCCCAGAATCCTTTGTAAACCTCAACATTTGGCAAAAAAACACCTTTATCTCCGATTTCAGTGCTACAACATGCTGGAATCTGAGAGGAGCCACAAACTTCCTCCCACCCAGCATTTCCCCAAGTCTCTCGATAAAAATGGTTCCTCACTTGTGTTGGTAGGCTTAGTGCCCGTGACAGGAAACGCCTCAAAACGCAACATGGACACATAAACTTTTTACCTTGAAAACATATGTGTTTTTTTGGAAAGTGCGTGGCTGTGGATTTAGGTCTCTATCTTAGACGGTACCTAAGAAAACTTACCAAACCTGTGCATTTTTTCAAACTAGATACCTAGGGGAATCCAAGATGGGATGACTTATGGTGCTCTCACCAGGTTCTGTTACCCAGAATCCTTTGCAAACCTCAACATTTGGCCAAAAAACACTTTTTCCTCACATTTCGGTGATAGAGAGTTCTGGAATCGGAGAGGAGCCACAAATTTCCTTTCACCCAGCATTTCCCCAAGTCTCCCAGTACCTCACTTATGTGGGTAGGCCTAGTGCCTGTGTCAGGAATGGGTCACACAACTGTCAATGTTAGTCCTTA
Organism: Pleurodeles waltl; assembly: GCF_031143425.1. Classification (NCBI taxonomy): domain Eukaryota; kingdom Metazoa; phylum Chordata; class Amphibia; order Caudata; family Salamandridae; genus Pleurodeles; species Pleurodeles waltl. The sequence goes on along the minus strand of NC_090447.1, from coordinate 1,103,258,397 downwards.
CATGAGGGCAACTGTTAACCGTGTGGTGATTAATTCCTGATGCAGGCACTAGGTACAGGCACTCAAGTGGGGTAGTGTTTTTATCAGGACAGGTGGGGAAACACTGAGTGGTAGGAATTTTGTGGATTCCAGCATATTCCTGTAGTTTGTGTGACAGAAATGCAAGAAAAAATAGAGTTTGTATTCAATGTTTCACATTTGCAAGGTATTTTGTGTAAGAAACTTTGGGGAATCCACACAAGTCACACCTCAGTGGACTCCACTGGGTGTCTAGTTTCCAGAAATGTCTGGGTTTGTTAGGTTTCCCCATTTGGCTGCCGAGCCCGGGAACAAAAATGCAGGTGCCTGCCTTACAAAACCAGATTGTTTTGTGATAGATAATTTTGATGTCTCCACAATACGATTTGGTCGGTGGAATTTGGGGCTGAACTAAATTGGGGAGCTCCCAAGAGAGCACCCTCTCTGTGCTTGCTGTCACATGCACCTGCTCTCTGGGTTGGGCTAACCTGTTATTCTCCCACTGTGCTTGTGAAGGGACAGCAGGAATGTCCTCATCACCTCCCTCAGAATCACTGGAAGAGGAGTTGTCGGAAAAATCACTCCCAGAGTCTGCACCATTGTCCTATCCCTCAGCTGCTGTTTCAGTATCTGCTGTCTCATTCTCTGATCCTACATCAGAGTTATCCTCTATAACCCGAGTTAGGGCTTGAGCAGCAGTCATCCAATGAGACGTCATCTCTGCTTCTGGCTAAATTCTCGCTCTAAAACACTAGCCTACGTAGACAGTCACAAATTTGATGGTGGGTGTGTGTGTGATGCGTGGAACAGTAAAGGTCAGTCATCTTACCTTTGCCTTTTCCCTCAATCAACACGTTCTCTCAAGAGACTCAAAAAAACATAAAAAGACACAATATTACTTGAAATTTTCAGATATCAATTATCACAGTCTTTAGCGCCTCTGGCTTTCCAAAGGGGTGGGTGGGGTGTCAAGAGGAGACACGGAGGTGTCTCTCGATGGGGAATTAAATAAAAAAAATCCTCAGGCGCAACGCACTGGAGGATTTTTCAACCCCCTCCCTGTTGTCGACCAATTGTCGTGACCCACACCAGGGAGGTAGTGCGGGTGTTGGTCAGCGGTCGACGCTCGCACTCATGGGGTTACTGAGCTCATCAGCTCTAGGTGTGGGGTGAATTTAACTTTTGGTGACTACATTCAAACCTCTGTAGCCTACAAAAACATAGGGGGTCATTCCAACCCTGGCGGTCGGTGTTAAAGCGGCGGCCAACCCGCAAACAGGCAGGCGGCCAAAAAAATGGAATTCCGACCCTGGCGGGAACCGCCAACACAGCCCGCCACTTTACCACTCCGACCGCCACGGCGGTACAGACAAGCAGCGCGGCGGTCACTGCCAACAGACAGGCGGCAGACAATGTACCGCCCACCCTATCACAACTCACCAATCCGCCACCTTTTCCGGGGCGGGAGCCCCGCCGATAAAAACACGGCGGAAACAGACTTCGAACGGGAAAACGCTCACCTCCATACACCCCACGAGGAATCTGGACAGCATGGAACCCGAACTACACATCCTACCAGCTATTGTCTACCTGCTCCTCTACCAGGAGCACGAACGCCGGCGCAGAAGACAACGGCGAGTACTGCACCTACGACACAGGGGAGGGGGGAGGAAAAAAATTACGGGGACACACATACGCCACACACCCACTCCCACCCTCACCCACTACAACACACACATCAATGCAGAGCAACAAGTCAGAGTGACACCCCCCAACCCCCTCCTGAAGAATGCAAAGACAAAATAAAATGATCATTAAAAATGAAGTATAATATAGCATAATTGAAGTTAAGTGAAATATGAAAATATAAATAAAATATATTACATCATGAACAATATATACATAGGTCAAATGTCCGGCCCATATGGGCTATCATCCATTGTTCGTGAGCCAATGGGCCTAAACAAATGGGCAAAGCCCACACACGAGACCCAATTCCATTGGAGATAACACTGCAGGGGCATCAGATAGTAAAACGACAGGCACCTCAGGGGGAAGGGAAGGGGGGCACCTCAGCCAGTTCAGTCCACGATGCCAGATCCACGAGGGGCCTCCATGCCCACTGTACCATCCTGGGGAGTGCAAAGCCACAGTCTCACAAGTCTCTACAGTGGGTGGGTTGCCCACTGTACCATCCTGGGGAGTGCAAAGCCACAGTCCATCAAGTGGATTACAGACTCCACTGGTTCTGGAGGAGGCATGGTGCCCAGAGTGCTTCGTGAAGCCCTGGCCGACACAGATCCGGCCCTGCCAATGGGCCAGCGGTGCTTGAGATGAAGGGCCCAGCGGAGCGGTGCTTGAGATGAAGGGCCCAGCGGAGCGGTGCTTGAGATGAAGGGCCCAGCGGAGCGGTGCTTGACAGGAAGGGCCCAGCGGAGAGGTGCTTGACAGGAAGGGCCCAGCGGAGCGGTGCTTGAGATGAAGGGCCCAGCGGAGCGGTGCTTGAGATGAAGGGCCCAGCGGAGCGGTGATTGAGATGAAGGGCCCAGCGGAGCGGTGCTTCAGATGAAGGGCCCAGCGGAGTGGTGCTTGACAGGAAGGGCCCAGCGGAGCGGTGCTTGAGATGAAGGCCCAGCGGAGCGGTGCTTGAGATGAAGGGCCCAGCGGAGCGGTGCTTGACAGGAAGGGCCCAGCGGAGCAGTGCTTGACAGGAAGGGCCCAGCGGAGCGGTGCTTGAGATGAAGGGCCCAGCGGAGCTGTGCTTGACAGGAAGGGCCCAGCGGAGCGGTGCTTGACAGGAAGGGCCCAGCGGAGCGGTGCTTGAGATGAAGGGCCCAGCGGAGCGGTGCTTGAGATGAAGGGCCCAGCGGAGCGGTGCTTGCCACGGCGGGGCCCAGTTCGGCGGTCCTGCCACGGTGGGGCCCAGTTCGGCGGTCCTGCCACGGTGGGGCCCAGTTCAGCGGTGCTTGTCACGGCGGGACCCTGTTCAGCGGTGCTTGTCACGGCGGGGCCCTGTTCAGCGGTGCTTGTCACGGCGGGGCCCTGTTCAGCGGAGCTTGACATGTGTTCCCAGGGAACCACATCGGGCCAATGTTTTCCGCTCAGTCACCATCCGACCTTTCGCTTGCGGGGCCCTCCTGTGCTGGAGTCCTGGGCCCGTGGGTGTCCTCCATCACACCCGAAATGGGGCTGGTGGGGCCCTCCTGGGCAGCTCACCTGCTGCCGGAAATGTCCGCCCTGCTGCCCTTGACCTCCTTCGTCAATTCTCTGGGGCCGTTGCCTACCTTTGTGGATGTGCCAGGTGACGGTGCCAGGGTATTGCCTTTGGGGGCTGCCGTCTCTGGCCTCTCGCGCCGGCCCTTCCCTTTTTTAGTTTTTTTCCCAGGGGGTGGGCTGGCTGTCCCCTTGCTGCTGGCCGATGTTGCTGCCCTAGAAGCTGGTGGACTCCAATAGCCCTGGACTATGGTCCTTGTAGGTGCAGGGCTTGTGGTGGCTGAGGTGCTGTTTGGACTCTTCCGAGATGGAGGGGGTGGGTCAGGTGATGCAAAGAGGTTCAGTTTGGAGAGGAAAAACTTTTTAGGAGCAGTGGGAAGGGTAGGTGCAGTGGGTATGGGAGTGGAGGAAGAGGATGTGGTTGTAGGAGAGTCAAGTGTGCTGTCTTTGTGTGCAGGTGCTTGTGACAGAGGCTGTCGTGAGGTGGATGGCCGTTGGGTGGGTGGCTGCCTGCGTTTGTGTGGTTTGGAAGAGGGGGTGAGAGACACACTGGGAGAGGACACAGGGGACGTGTAAATGGCAGTGGGGTGGTGACTGCACATGTGCGGAGTGTTCTGGTGGGTGTGCTGGTGATGGACGTACTGGCTGATGGTGGTGTGCATGCAGGTGTGAGTGGAGACGTCACAGGGAGGGAGGAGGGAGACGAGGAGGAGGGGGACACAGTGGAGGCAGTGGCTGTTGGCATGTCTGCATGTGGATGTTGCATGTGTGAATGCTTGTGTGATCTGTGGTGCTTATGTCTGGATGAGCTGCCCTTGGGTGTTGATGTGTGTGCAGGCTGGTCTGTAGGTGTGGCTGGGATAGGCAGAGAAACAGGGGAGTGGGACTGGGATGAGGAAATTGGAGGGGGGAGGCAGGAGACAGGGACAATGGCTGCCGTCAGTGCTGAGGCCAGAGCGTTGAACGATTGCTGATGGGCAGCCTGACCCGAATGAATGCCCTCCAGGTATGCATTACTCCGGTGCACCTCCTTTTCTACACCCTGGATGGCATTCAAAAGGGTAGACTGCCCAACAATGAGTGTCTGGAGGAGGTCAATGATCTCCTCACTGAGGGCAGCAGGGGTAACTGGGGCAGGGCGTGAGGTGCCTGGGGCGAAGGAGATGCCCGCCTTCCTGGCCGAGCGGGCACGGGGCGAACGCTGAGGGGCTGCTTGGAGGGCAGAGCTGGTGCGCAGGGTGACGGCTGTACCTGTTGTAGCGGTGGGCACGGATGTTGCCGCCACCACAAGGGAGCTCCCTTCCGAGGACGTGTCTGTGTCGCTGACGTCTCCACGGGTCCCCGTTGTGGAGCTCCCCTCGCCCTCCGTCTCACTGGTGAACTCGGAGTTGGTTGCATGGCCCCCCGATGCCACTTCTCCTCCGCCTGATGATGCTAATGCACACATGAACAGGAAGACCACAAAAAAGGAGGGGGGGGAAGAAAAAATGACATGTTGAGTGCATGCATTGGTGACACCGTTGGCGGAGAGGACAGACACAGAAGCCCCCTGCACTACGCCGCGCACTCGGTGTACACTACTCAATTATTGTGACTTGGCCTACAAGCCTATGGACGACAACTGCACACATAGGTGACCCAGGGCCATGGATAGCTGTACTTAGCACCCTACAGAGGTGGGGGGCGGGGGCACAGGGCCATGCCTTACGGAGGGGACCAGCCTACAGAAGTCGCCCTGGCCTAGAGATACCCACAGCCCTCCTCCCCCACCCAGACACCTCCACTGTGCGCTAACATAGCAGAATGTGCTGGTACTCACCCCCTTGTATCTGCTGTGATGTCCTCACGCGCCCATCCAAATCGGGGTAGGCCACCGCCAGGATCCGGGACATCAGGGGGGTCAATTGACGGGAGCCACCCCTCCTATGTTGGGAGGCCATCCCCAGCAGAGCCTCCGCGGTCTTCCTGCTCCCGCGGCGGATGTCCTCCCACCTCTTGCGGCAGTGGGTGCCCCGTCTGTTGTGGACCCTCAGGGTCCGGACGTCCTGGCGATGGCACGCCAAATGTCGATCTTCTGATGGGCGCTGACCTATGTGACATGGACAGGGTGGGAAAAAAAAAACATAATTTTCTGCATGGTCGATGTGAGTGGCCCCCCCTCCCCAACCTTGCCATATGGCACATGCTCTCATCTGTCGTGCGATGCATGCCTCATTCGCTCCCCTCCCCACCATCTTTCATCCACCCCACTCAACACAGGCATTGCCCACAAAGCATGGTCCCAGTGTACTTACCTGTTGGTCTGGAGGACCGTAGAGTAGCGTATACTGGGGGAGGACCCCATCCACAAGTTTCTCCAATTCCTCAGATGTGAAGGCAGGGGCCCTTTCCCCAGTCGCAGCAGCCATTGTATCTTCCAGACCGAGGTCACAGCAGCACTTGCAGTATAGGTCCTCTCCTGTGGATGATCAGGTCTCGAGTGATTAAGCAGATAGAAGATGGCGGTCACGCCCGCGGCTCCTGAGACCCATAGGTTCAATGTTAACCAATGCTGCTTTGCGCCGCGGTCTTCGACTGCCTACCGCCACGGTGTGCCACGCCAGCGCATTGACCTCACATCCCATTGTCACACTTCACAGGTCAGGCAGCCGCCATTTCAAGGGCCCACATGGCTTAATTTGTACTGCGTCACACAGGCCTAGGCCTTGCATTGCCACTCATACAAGCCATTCAATGCTTAGCGGTTCGTGCTCTGTGCAAGCTGTGGTTACGTACCTGTGGGTTGCTTGACTCTGTGCTCCATGTTGTCCTTCCTAGGCACCGTCCGCTGGGACTTGCGAGGAGATGGAGGAATGTTCCCGTGTACAGACCGCTGGTGGACCTGTCGACAATGGAAGAAAGACATGTCATACTGACATACAGACTTGACCGAGCCACTATACAGGAACTGTGTGCCCAGCTGGAGCCAGACCTGATGTCCCCCATTCGCCAACCTACAGGGATTCCCCCTCTGGTGCAGGTTCTGTCAGGACTCCATTTTTTGGCAAGTGGATCATTCCAAACAACAGTGGCCATATCATCAGGGATGTCTCAGCCTATGTTTTCTAAGGTTTTGTCCAGAGTGTTGTCTGCCCTGATGAAATACATGCGGAGATACATTGTTTTCCCTGAGGTGGGCGAATTGGCTACAGTGAAGGGTGATTTCTATGCCCTTGGCCATATCCCCAACATCATTGGTGCCATTGATGGGACCCATGTTGCTTTGGTTCCCCCCAGTGAAAGTGAGCAGGTGTACAGGAACAGAAAAAGTTATCATTCGATGAATGTCCAGGTGGTCTGTTTGGCTGACCAGTACATCTCCGATGTAAATGCAAAGTTCCCTGGGTCAATGCATGACGCATACATCATGCAAAATAGCAGCATCCCTTACGTGATGGAACAGCTACAGAGACACCGTGTGTGGCTAATTGGTGACTCTGGTTACCCCAACCTGTCGTGGCTACTGACCCCAGTGAGGAATCCCAGGACAAGGGCAGAGGAACGGTACAATGAGGCCCATGGGCGTACTAGGAGGGTGATCGAGCGGACCTTCGGCCTCCTGAAGGCCAGGTTTAGGTGCCTGCATATGACAGGTGGATCCGTAATGTACTCACCAAAGAAGGTGTGCCATATCATCGTGGCCTGATGTATGCTTCACAACCTGGCTTTGCGACGCCAGGTGCCTTTCCTGCAGGAGGATGGTCCAGATGGTGGTGTTGTAGCAGCTGTGGAGTCTGTGGAGAGTGAAGAGGAGGAAGACGACGGGGACGACACAGACAACAGGGACACAGTGATACAACAGTATTTTCAGTAGCACACAGGTACGAATCAACCCCGCCATTTTACATTTACTTAAAGTCTCCTGCCTCTCTACTGTCTGTGTTTCCCCCCAGTTCCTGTTAACTGAGTTGTGACTTTCCCTTCCGTTTTCAGAGCTGTGAACCCCACTGCGTGACCTCTGCTTTGTTTGCCCATGGACTACAGCTGTGTGACAGTGGTATGTTGTCATCACAATGTAACTGAACATTTTGGCACCGTTATGTCTAATACATTTGTTCAAAATACAAGCAGACTCCAGATTTTTCAAGTGCAATCAGTGATTTTATTAAAGTGCTAAATTTAGGGACATGATTGTAAAACTGTGATGGGTGATGGTGGAGTAATGTCCATGGCAGAGACCAGTTTTCAGTCTCACAGGTGCATTGTCCATATGCCTGTGGAAGGATGGAGCAGGGGCAGTTTAAGTTTGGACAGGGTGACAATGTGGGACAGTGGGATGACATCAGGGGGTATTGTTTGCTGGCGGGGGTCTTGGCATCCTACTCTGTCTTCTTGTGAGATCTTAGGTACCGCTTGCAGGGTGGTTCTTCTTCTGCAGGAGGTGGGGTTCTGGTGGCCTGTCGTTGTGTGGGGGCCTCCTGTCCACTAGCGCCGGCAGAGGTGGTAGGCTGTTCCTGGTCCAGGCTAGTGACAGGGGCCCTTTGTGGTGCCACATGGTCCCGCAATGTGGTGACTATCTGGTTAAGGGCCACGACGATGGTCCCCATTGCGGAACTAATGTTTCTCAGTTCCTCTCTGAACCCCATGTACTGTTCCTCCTGCAGTACCTGGATCTCCTGGAACCTGGCCAGTACCGTCGCCATCGTCTCCTGGGAGCGGGGGTATGCTCCCATGATGGAGGAGAGGGCCTCTTGGAGAGTCGGTTCCCTGGGCCTGTCCCCCCCTGTCGCACAGCAGCCCTCCCAGTTCCCCTGTTTCCCTGGGCCTCTGTCCCCTGGACCGTGTGCCCACTACCACTGCCCCCAGGTCCCTGTTGTTGTTGGGGTGGTGGGTCAACCTGGGTGCCCTGTAGTGGTGGACACACCGCTGATTGACGTGTCCTGGAGACAGAGGCATGGGCCCGCTGGGTGGGAGCTGTGCTGGTGTTCCCAGAGGGGGTTAGGTCTGCTGTAGCCTGTGGCTGTCTGTGGGGAACCGACTGTCCCGAGGTCCCCAATGGGCCGGGCTGGTCATCTGGGTCCAGGGAGACAGAGCTGCTGTCATCACTGGGGGCCTCTTCTGGGGGTGGGATGGACATCTCTGGACCCTCCTGGGCGGTGTGGTGGCGTTCGGGTCCTGCAGGGGTATAAGAGTATGGTTATTGCTTCTGTGTGTGCCATTTCGTGTATTGGGTGGGTGGCCGTGTACCCCAGTGCTGGCATTCCCTTGTGGGGGCTTTTGTGACGGTGGCTTGTGGGGGAGATGGGTATGTGCAGTGGGCATGCTTTGGTGATGGGTGTCCATGCTTTGGGGAGGCATGCAGGGCTAGGTTTTGGGATGGGTGGGTTGTGATGGTGAGCCATTTGCAAGGAGTTGGTGTGATGTGAGTGGGGGTGAGGGTGGGGGTATGATTTGGCATGCAGGTGGGGTGGGGGGAATGAAGTAGTGAAGATTTGACTTACCTGAGTCCATTCCTCCGCCTACTCCTGCGAGGCCCTCAGGATGCAGGATGTGCAAGACTTCCTCCTCCCATGCTGTGAATTCTGGGGGAGTAGGTGGGGGTCCGCCGCCAGTCTGCTGTACTGCGATGTTATGCCTTGATACCATGGAACGCACCTTCCCCTTTAGGTCGTTCCACTGCTTCCTGATGTAGTCCAGATTGCATGAATGCTGTCCCACAGCGTTGACCCTGTCCACTATTCTGCTCCATAGATCCATCTTCCTGGCAATGGTGGTGTGCTGCACCTGTGCCCCGAAGAGCTGGGGCTCTACACGAACTATTTCCTCCACCATGACCCTGAGTTCGGCGTCAGAGAATCTGGGGTGTCTTTGGGGTGCCATGGGGTGGTGTGGATGAGGTGAGGGGTGGTGTATGTGTTGTAGAGTGTGGTGAGTGTGGTGGTGTATGGTGTTTTGTGCGTGGAAATTGTGTGGGTGATGTTGTGATTTGCCTCTGTGTGATGGTCTACTCTATGCTGTGCTGTCTCTCTCTGTCCTTCAGTCGCAATTGTGGTCGTAAGGGTTTGTGGGTGATGTGGGTGTGTGTTTTATATTTAATTGGGTGTGTGGGAGTGGTGTGTGTATGTGTCTCAGGTGTGTGTATTTTGAATTGTCCAATGTGGTAGTGTTTTGTAAAGGTGTGTGTATTTTGACCGCGGCGGTGTGTAACGCCAATGGAATACCGCGGTTGAAAGACCGCTGCGGGGATTTGTGGGTCAGAATGGCATGGGCGTATTTCTGTTGGTGTGACGGTGGAGGTATGGTCATCGCCAGTTTTGCGCTGGCCGTTGTTGAGGCGGACTTTTGTTGATGTCGGGTTTTTGGCGGTTTGCCAGTTGCGGGTCAGAATGACCGTGGCGGTTTACCGCGGCGGTGTTATGGCGGTCTTCTGACCGGCGGTAAGCGCCTTTTACCGCCGAGGTCAGAATGACCACCATAATGTTCCACTAGTTATAACTTTTTTTGTCAAAGAAAGATGTTTTAGTTAAATCATTAAAAGGTACTATGGTGGCATGCTCAGTCAGGGAAGTAGAGTTCATCCTCAAACTTAGGTGGTTTGCACAGACGTTAGACAACTAAGACACATGATTCTGACCAATCATCCTGCTCCTCCTTCTGTGCTGTTTCAGGAACAGTGTAATTGTGTGGTAAAAAATGTTTGTTCATTTTGATCATGGTCAATCTCTCCACGTTTAGTTTAGTTTATATAATTGGAAATATAACTATTGAGTGTTTATTTTTTGGTCAAGAAATAAGTTATAGTTTATCTTTTGATTATAGATTGCAGAAGATAGGACCCCAGTCTCTATTTTGTGGTGTTTTTAAACAAAGTATTGTGCATTGGCCGTGTGCCCTGAAGAAGATGGGTGATGGGTGATTTTCCGGTTGGACAAGGTACCTTATGCTTTTGCATATTAGGAGCTGAAATGCCCTATTCTGAGAATGATGGTTTCAGTAATTGGATTATATAAGGATGTACTAAGCAGACTACAACCCTATCAGTGGAGTTGAGACAATATTGTGATTTTGAAAAAAAAGAAACAGTTGAATTATGTAATATATTAGTTTGTGTTTTTCTGTTTGGGGGTGTCATTCATATTTGATTTATCCAACTGGTGTCAATCTTAAGGTTTTTATTTAGTGAGTTAGGTATGAGAGTGGGTTGAATGGCATGTTTATTGGTTCTATTTATTAGGAAATGCAACAGGGAGGTCCTACAGTTTAATGAAATTATTATGAATGATGATAAATAAGCATATTTAACAAAATCAGTAAATAAAATAAGTATTTTGTGGTTATAGTATGCTTGATTATTTGTTTCTTATTTGATCTCTTGTTTTTCATTTTTGGAGGGATTCCATTTTGGAACCAGCTTGGGGGGTGGGTTTTAGATTTTGCCCCTGTCCCACTCCTTCATTCGTTTTTCCCAGGTGGCCCTTTAGGTATTGAAGATACTTTCCTAGTGGGTCAATGCCAATGCTTGAAAAAGAACTGGAGGTATGTGGGTGTGTCGTCAATTCCCTCTCTTCAGTGCCCACTTCTTCTGAGGTACAATTTGATGCAGGTTCCAGCAGGGGCTTTACAATTATGGGAGCTGCCAGTGGTACCTGCACCCCATCCTTGGGAGTAGGTTAATTTGGAAGGGTAATGTCAGTCTCCTATGGGTCCATGACAATGACTTGGTCGTCATCCTCCTCATCCCCTTATATAATTATATGGCTTTCAGGAACTTTTCTTATCACTTGTGTTAGACTTGACAGCCTTAGGGTGGTCATCCCCCAACTTTTTGACTCCCTCCATTTTTCTGACCCTGTTTTTTTTTTTTTTTTTGGTTTTAGGACTCTGCACACCTTACCACTGCTGACCAGTACCCTTTCCCCTAAATAGGGTAAAATTGGCTCCTATCCAATTGGCATAATTCATTTTACCCGTAAGTCCTTAGTAAAAGTGCAATAGAGGTGCCCAGGACCTGTAAATTAAATGCAACTAGTGGACCTGCATCACTGATTGTGCCATCCACATAAGCCCCTTAACCATATCCCAGGCCTGCTATTGCAAGGCCTGTGTGTGCAGTTTCACTGTCACTTAGACCTGGCATTTAAAACTACTTGCCAAGCCTTAAACTTCCCTTTTTCTACTTATGTCACCCCTAAGGTAGGTCCCAGGTAACCCTTAGGGCACGGTGATATGTAAGTAAAAGACAGGGCATGTACTTATGTGCTTTACATGTCCTTTTAGTGAGAAACTCTCAAATTTGTTCCCACTAACGTGAGGCCTGCTCCTCTCATAAGCAAACATTAGAACTGGCCTTATATACTTTTAAGTGGTAGGTTTCAATCTGAAAGGAGTAGCCCTGTCATGCTTAGTATGGTCAGAATGGTAATAGAAAATCCTGTTTGCTGGTGAAGTTGGATTTAATATTACTATTTTAATATATTTCTATTTTAGAAATGTCACTTTTAGAAAGTGGGCATTTCTTTGCACGTACTGCCATCTGTGCTTTACAGCCAGTCCCCAATCCATGTCTGGTCTGTGCTGGTTGACAGCTCCTCTTGTGCATTCCACCCAGGCAGCCATAAACATAGGTCACTGAGTCACATCTGCATTCATCTGCATACTGAATGGGCAGGAAGGGTGAAGGGGCTCCCTCTTCCACTTTAAGGCCAGTGGCCTGCCCTCACAGAAAGGACTGATAACCCCGCACAGGGATCCTTTCAGTCAGGACTGGGTTGAAAGGGGAATTTGTGCACTTCAAAACCGCTCTTTGAAGTTTCTCCCACTTCAAAGGCATTTTTGGGCATTTATTCTGAGTCTCTGACCCTGCCACATCAGACACTTCTAGACTTGCAACTGGACTCTGTCAGAGGGGCTGCCTGGTTTCCCAAAGGACTCATCTGGACTGCTCTGCTCAGAAGGACTGCTGCCCTGCTGTTGCCGAACTGCCTGCTGGTACCTGACTCTGCCTTCACAAGTGCTCTCCACGGGCTAGGATTGAGCTTTCCTCCTGTTCTGAAGTATCAGGGTCAAAAGCAGAAAATGGCCATGCATCGGAAAATTGATGCAAAGCCTGCCGGAATCTACACAGTACCTGCATCGCGGCTCAAAAATCATTGCATCACCTATGGATTGATACATCTCCTTCTCATTTTCACCAGGGCATTACAGATTTTCAACACATCATCCATTGTGTCAAAATATTCCCACATCGCAGTGAGGAACCAGAGCTAGGCACCTGGAAAAGGACGCATCACCTTGCAACATGGAAAGAAACAATGCATCGTCTGTGCAGATGCAGTGTCTTATTGTTCAATGGGTCTCATCCTCTGGGGCTCCTGTGCATTGTTATTTTGACACATCCCAGGTACTGTGTGTTAAAAGGATACAAACACTGATTCTTAAGGATTGAGACTCTTTTAAACCTTTAAAAAGTGATATCTTGACTTGTGCATATTAGAGTTTCATTATTTTGGCCTTATTGTAGTGAGATAAATATTATCTATTTCCCTAAACTGGAATGGAGTACTTTTTGCAGTGTTTTGACTGTGTTACTCTAAGAGTTATTGCAGAAATACTATACACATTGCCATCTAAGTTAAGCCTGCCTGCTCTGTGCCAACCTGCCGGAGTGTGAGCACAGGATAATTTGGATTTTGTTGTGAGTTACCCTGACTGGGATTGTAGTCCCTAGTTGGACAAGGGTGTATACCCCTCCTCCCCTTCTCTGACTCTGCTGGGTCTAATCTATGTTAAGATCATTAGGAAGGGGTCTTAAAGAAGATGGTGGAGTACCCTTTCTTTTTCTTGTTGGAGATTTGAGAGCCAATGCTTCTAAAAGAGGAGGTTTTTGCTTGTTGGGAAGTTCAACCTCATGTCTATTATTGCTGGCTGTGGTTGCTGTCCACTTTGCTCTGTTTCTTGAAACAAATGGGTACTATTTTGCAAAAGGGAAAAATCCAATTTAATATCACTGCTCATCAGTGCTGCCATGAGTACAGTGCTTGCCTCACTGACAGACATAGGCTTGTGCTTACTTTGGGGTGGTGCAGTTGATGCGGGAGTGCTGCTCACAGGTTCCTCCCCAGAGGCTAGTGCATCAGGCACACTTCCCCCGAAAAAGGTTGCAGTCGGCACACCAGTGGTGGAAAGCTGCTTCTTTTCACTGGCCCCATTCTTGGCAGAACCTCTCTTTGGGGCCACCTTAAAGTTGAACCGAGCTGCACAAGCGTAAGAGTTTGGAGTACTGACTTCACATGTTGTGTGGTCATGTGTTTTGGACTGGTCTTCTGTTTGGCAGTGCTGTGGGTGATTTCTCTACCCTAGAGCACTTGAAAGCAAACAAGGAAGAAAAATATATAGTGAAATTTCATTGTTGTAGTTTGTAGTTTGAAATAGTACAGACAAATGCAATATAACCTAGTGTGGTCGGTTACTTACGTAATTATTAACAACTATATAATTATTAACAACTATATATTTCATTTTAAAGTGAAACCACACCACCATAACATAAAATGTAATTTCAAATCAGGATAACATATCATAGATATAGCTGTTTGCTTTATGTGCATCAGTTCTAAAGGAAACACCTGTGGCAGTCAGGGAAGTGAATGGGTAAATGGAATAAGGTTAGTGTGTTCCTGTGGCCGTCACATGAACATACCAACAACATCAAGCAATGTGGCATGGAGAACAAAGCACACACACAAGCCTTTTGAAAAAACAGAAGCAAACTGGCTGGCTGCACAAAATGGCCTCCAGCCACAGGGTCAAACAACAGCAGCAAGCAAGGAGGCACGAAGCACAAAAGCACATTCAAGTCTATGGCAAATGCACACTGGCAGGCTGCATAAAATGTTCACTGGCCACATGTTCAAACAACAGCGAGCAAGCAGGTATTAATAACAGAAAACACATGCAGGCCTATGGAAAAAGCACACTGGCTGGCTACACAAAATGGCCACAAGCACATAGCCAAACAACAGCGATCAAGGAGGCATGGAGAACAAAGAACACATGCATACCTATGTAAAAAGCACACTGGCTGAGTACACAAAACGGCCTCCGGTCACATGAACAAACCAACAAAATCAAGCAAGGAGGCATGGAGAACAAAGAACACACACAAGCCTATTGAAAAACCAGAAGCAAACTGGCTGGCTGCACAAAATCTCCAGGAGCCACATGGTCAAACAACAATAGTAAGCAAGGAGGCATGGAGCACAAAGAATACTTGCCAGACTATGGTAAAAGCACACTGGCTAGTTGCATAAAATGGTCACTGGCCACATGTTCAAATAAAATCAGTGAGCAATGAGATATTGAGAGCAGAAAACACATGCAAGCCTGTGGCAAAAACACACTAGCTGGCTACACAAAATGGCCACAAGCATGTGGCTAAACAACAACAGCGAGCAAGGAGGTATGGGAAACAAAGAACACATTCATGCTTGTGGAAAAAGAACATGGTTGGCTGCAAAAAAGGGCACAAGCATATGGCCAAACAACAACATTGAGCAAGTAGGCATGGAAAACAGAGAACACATGCAAGCCTATGGCAAAAGCACACTCGCTGAGTACACATAATGTCCTCAGGCCACATGGTCAAACTAACAACAGCAAGCAAGGAGGCATGGAAAACAGGAAACACACACAAGCCTATGGCAAAAACTATAGCATATTGGCTTGCTGGACAAAATGGCTACCATTCACAATTCCAAACAACAAAAGAAAGCAAGAAGGCAGAAGAACATAGAATATATGCAAGCCTATGGCAAACACACACTGGCTGGCTATGCAAATTGGCCATTAGCCACATGGTTAAACAACAACAGTGAGCTAAGAGGCATGAAGAACAAAGAACACATGAAAGCCTATGGTCAAAGCACACTGGCTGAGAACACAAAATGGCCCCTGGCTACATAGTCAAACCAAGATCTGCAAGCAAGGAGGCATGGAGAACAAAGAGCACATGAAAATCTGTGGCAAAAGCAGTAGCACACTAGCTGGCTACACAAAATGGCTCCCATCTACATGGTCAAACAACAATTAAGATAATGGAGGCATGAGAACAAAGAACACATGCAAGTCTATGGCAAAAGCACACTGGCCGTCTACACAAAATGGCCACCAGCCACATGGTCAAACAACAACAGCAAGCAAACAGGCATGGAGAACAAAGAACACATTCAGGCCTATGGAAACAGGCTACACAAAAAGGCCCCAGTCACATGGCGTGGATAACAAAGTGAAATGATGGCCTATGGCAAACACACTCACACACACACTCACCACACAAAGAAAACATGGTGCCACTAAAGACAACACTTTTGATACAACAATGCCAAACACAAAAATCTATAATAATTTTACAATAACACACATTCTCGATTTACCCAACACATCTCTTTATCAGTTTTGAAGCCTTGTTTAAGGGGGAACGTGGCAACTAGCTGAGAGTGCCAGTCAAGAGCTCTCTGGGCCCTGGGCAATTATTTTGTTTAGGTTACACATTTTCAGGAACGCCAAGCCCTGCTCTTTTGGCTTACCACAGTGACTCCTTCTCGTAGCAGCTTTGCCAAAAGAGGGAGTTCAGCATTGCAGTGCAGGTCTGTGGGTGGAGGCAGCGTTGAGACTCAATCAGGATCGATGAGCCTTGGCACACATTTGCTTCAGGGGAATCCCTGGAAACATTGAGGCAGATAAAGTGTGAGTTCCCCTGCCCTTAACCCAGATGACAGCAGAGACACCAGCTGGGTTCACTAGAACAAAGCACAGAAGTGCAACAAGAGTTCAGATATGTGAAAAGACAAATGAATGAGAATCCTCTGACTTCCCTGTCCTCATGAAAAAAGCAGCAGGTAAAATACAAGTTCCCTCTGGGTTGGGGGGCTTGTAGCAGTGAGCCTATGTACCCTTAAACATTAGATACAGCCGAAGAAATAAGCATGTTTTTACGGAAAGTACTTTGTCTATTTCTTCACGAGTTAAACCAGTTGTGGTTTCTGTCTCATGCAAATAGCATGAAAGCCAGGGGGAGATTATAGCAGCAGAAAAAAAAACTCCCTTGTAAGGTGTCCCTTAAAGTTTCCATAACTGGGTCTAGAAAACGATCAGTGGATAGACCTAACTTTAAGGAGTGTGGGGGAAAAGTGGCAAAGCAGCAGAATGCACTACAATAACTTTCCCCATATGCTCCTTCTTTAATGTTCTGTCAAAAAGGAAGAGGATTTTCCCTCCTAGCCACTAAGCCTCATCAATTGGGTAATGTAGGACCTGTTGTGCAGAATTTTAAACTGCCTGTGCTATAAAGGTGGGGGAGACAGGAGAAAGTATGAAGATGTTAGAAACCATCATTAGATTCCAAATGTTAACCCGAGATATTGGTGCGGATGAATTCCACCCACTGGGCCTTCCTATACAGAACTCCACTATGCACTCCCAGGAATATGAAAGAAAGACAAGTGTTGAAGATTTGTTGGTAATGTTAATAGAGGAAATGAGAGGCATATTTGAAAGTAAGAGAAAAACCAGGAAAAGATTCAAAGAATATGTTAAGCCCTGGAAGCAAAAATGCATACTCTGATGGATAGAGTGGCAAGGATGGAAGCCTCCTTGGAGGAGCTTAACAGTGCACTCTGTGCACCAGACTCCATGACTTAAGAATCTGCGGAAGAGCCCTGGAATGGATCTACTCCTTCCTCTCCGGACAGATGCGGAGGGTCAGACTCTCAGCCTACACCGCCAGATCTACGGGAGTCAACTGCGGAGTCCCTCAAGGATCCTCACTGAGTCCCACACTGTTCAACGTACATATGGCCCCTCTTGCTGCCATCGTCAGAAGACATGGTATGAACATCTTGCATATGCTGATGACACACGTCATCATTTCCCACATGGCCAAAAGAAACTTTCACGCAGGAATGGAACCTGTCACCACCTGGATGAGAGAATGCTGCCTGAAGCTTAACTCCAACAAGACGGAGTTTATCATCTTTGGAAATGCCACCTCAGCTTCGGATGACTCCTGGTGGCCCACATCCCTCAGCATCCCCCCCACAGCGACCAAGCATGCCCGCAGCTTAGGAATCATCATTGACTCCCCCCTATCCCTGATCTGCCAGGTAAAGTCTATCACCTCCTCCTGCTAGCACACACTCCACAAACTCCAGAAGCTCTTCAGATGGATACCAGCAAATTGTCTCGGGACAGTCACCAACACCTTAGTCACAAGCAAGCTCAACTACAGCAATGCACTCTAAGCCGGCACCTCAACTAGGAACATCAAAAAACTTAAACTCATCCAGAACGCCGCCGCCAGAGTCAGTCTGGACCTCCCTCTCCGAGAACACATCTCCCAAAACCTGAGGACACTCCACTGGCCACTGGTCGAGAAGCGAATCACCTTCAAGCTTCTCACCCACACTTACAAGGCTATTCACTAACGCAGGATAAGTATACCTGAACCACTGCATCTCCTTCCACACCCCCGCCAGATCCCTCTGCTCCACCCAGATGGCCCTGGCCACCGACCCTCGCATCTACAAAACCATCGCCGGTGGATAATTTTGTACCTACACTGCAGCGAAGAGCTGGAACAACCTCCCCCGGCACCTCAGACAAAGCCCATTGCTCACCATCTTCAGGAAGAACCTCAAGACGTGGCTCTTTGGATGAGGCCCCTCCCGCCCTCCAGCGCCTTGCGACCCTCATGGGTGAGTAGCCATGCTTTACAAATACTGATTGATTGATTATTTGATTGAGAGTTTGAGGCTGATTGTGAGGAAATACAGAACGTAAAAATGGTTGAAAAGGATCTGCGTGACAAAATTAAATCACTAGTGAACAATGCAAGAAGGAATAATATCAGAGTTCTGAATACCTCTGAAGGACTAGAGGGGGACAACATTTAAAGTTTTGTAATTAGTTTAATAGGAGAATTCATCCCCAGTGTAGACCACACAGTT
This sequence comes from Pleurodeles waltl, assembly GCF_031143425.1. NCBI lineage: Eukaryota > Metazoa > Chordata > Amphibia > Caudata > Salamandridae > Pleurodeles > Pleurodeles waltl. Next base: position 1,103,240,185 of record NC_090447.1, on the reverse strand, counting down.
CTGGAAGAGGACATACAGAGAGTCCATTGTGACACAATGAAAAGAGTAGCTAGGAAAAATCCAAGAAAAATATTGATTGATTTTATGACCTGTTCAATGAAAGAGAAAATCCTGATTGAAGCCCTTAAAGTCAGCAGCTTCTCCAGGGGGAATGGTCTTTCCATATTAGATACGTTTTTTGGACGGTAGCGCAGGACAGACAGTGGGAATTAGGAAAATATATTCTGGAGTTCAGATCACTGGGAGCTACTGCTCTGATGCTTTTGCCCACTGTGTTAAAAATTATGTGGAATCCAAAAAAAGTAGCTGTTGTTGCAGAAATGTAACAGGTCAAAGCACACCAGAAACAATCTTAAGACTTGCCCAGAGAAAAGAGAGTTCAAATGGGTCTAAATCTTCCTAGATTTACCCAATGGTTACAGGAAGTCTTCTCCACAGTAGGGAGGGAGGGTCACCCACAAATTAATTTTTTTGTCTAATTTTTAAATACTGGGTTGGGGAGTATGTGGGCGAAAAAAAAAAAAAAAGCAAGCCTCATTTGCAAACTCTAAAATAGGAAGGTTAGTTATGGAGCTCATACAAGCACGAACTAGGACTCCACAGTCAGGTTAATGTGTCATGGTCATCAATTTTAGCACCCTTAGCTCCCCTAAAAGTGTTATCCTGGAATGTTAATGGTGTCAGAGTTAACAATAGGAGTAGAATCTTCAAATAGTTGAGTCTCATGGAGAACAAGGTTGTAATCCTCAAGAGACTAACCTATTTAATGATAAAGAAGCAAAAAAGAGTAGGTCAATATGTTTGCACTAGTCAGACTTGTTGTGTCAAGGTGATAGCAGTTCTATTTAAGAACTCCACTAAGGCTCTGATGGGGGGAGTTATAACAGACACAAAGAGGTGATGATTGATTTTTAAGGTAAATATTTATGGCGCTTGGTATGCGTTTGTGGGCTATTAAGGATCAAACAAAGATGATGATATTCACTGCAAGCCCTATACAACCAACTGTGTAAGTAAATAGTTGGACATGTACTTTTAAGTTTTACATTTCCTGGTAGTGACAAACAGACAGATTTATTTTTCACTACTGCCAGGCCTACTCCTTTAGAAGGTTAGCATCAGGAATTCCTTAATATGCATTTAAGCTGTATTTCCTGATTAGAAAGGAGCCGCTGCACCATGTTTGATATCTTTGGAATGGTAATGATAGAAGTGCTTTAATGGTAAAGTTGGATTTAACATTACTATTTTAGAAATGTTGCTTTCAGAAAGTGGACACTTATCTGTTCATTCTGATCTGTGTGCCTTGCAGACTGCTTCAAATAATATGTCTGGAGTGGGTGACAGCTACACCTTGTGCATTTCCTCTAGACAGCCACACACACAGGAAGGGTGAGTGAGACAGAGAACTCATCTGCATTCTTATAGGTCTTCCTGGGTACCTCCAATTCAAAGGCACAACTGGGTATGAATACTGGACCTCTGACCCTACCAAATCAGTGCACTACTTAACCTGTGAACAACTGTGAGTGGAGTAAGGACTATGTGCTACAAGGATTGCCACTCCACTGGACTGCTACCCTGGAAGGACTGCCCTATGCTTTGCTGAGCTACCCTGCTGCCTGCCTATCTCTGCCCTGCTGAGAACAAGGACTGAACCCATCTCACCTGAACCCAGGTTAAATCCAAGGGCTTGCTGGCTTGCTCTTTTGCAGCACAAGGGACATCAAAGACTGCCTGCAACCAGCACTTGTACTGTCTTCTGTCAGTCCGGCTCTATCAAGCTGTGCCAATCCAGTTCCGGGCCTTTGGGAGGGAGTACCTGTGCTGCAACCCCCTAAAAGCAATGCATCTCTGCTGTGCGCTCATCAGAACCACTTCATCCCTCCTCGATGTTGACACATCACCATTGATGCTGAGGATGAGGATAGTTGACTGTGTAGCTCAGGATCAACGCAACACCACCAACCCTGTCGCATCTCCTTCACATCAGTGGCTGCTGAGCTTGAAGACCTCACCTCTTTCACAAAAGGTTCAATGCCTCACCATGAGGACATCACATCAACAAATGCACAGCTCAGCATTGATGCAGCCCTTGACTATGCGGATTGGAAGTGACTTATCATCTTCTCATCAGTCCCTGACGTTGATGCTACCCTACATCCAAGGTACATTCTCAGCAGGCCCTGTGTGGGTTCTTTAGCTAGCCTGCGTTTCATCGCAGTCAGCCTGAACTTTGGATTTACCAAAGGCTAGCATAAACTCAGGTAACCTCTAAGCACGATTGACTTCTAAGCACTGCTTTTTAATTTATTTACTAAACATAAAAACTTTGGATTTACTCGTTGCTTTTTGTCATTTTGGTCTTGTCGTACTCATAAGAATATAATCTATTATTCTAACCCTGTGTGGAGGATTGTTGTGGTGGTTCCAGTGAGTTGTAGTGTGTGTGTTGCACAAGTACTTTGCACATTGCCTCTTTCGATAAGCCTGACTGCTCTGTGTTAAGCTACCAGAGGGTGAGCTCAGGTTATTTCTAAGTGCATATCTAGCTTACCCAGACTAGAGTGGAGGTTCCTACTTGTACAGGATGCATACCCTGAAAATCCAAAACCCCAGTTCTAACAGTGTCACATACCATTAGTAAAATGATTCTTCACCCTGGAAAAAGGAGTGAGCAGAAAGGTCAGTGTCTCTCATAATCACCCATTACCTTAGACAAACATCTTACTAAACATATGAATTTATTGCAATATACTACCAGAGTAATTTATCTCAAAGGAGAGATGTCTAAGAAAACTGGTCAGTATGTGTTGGAAAGTGGATTATTGGTAAGGGCAGGTAGGTATCTACAATTAGCAATAGGTCACAAACCCCAACTTGGTCCAGTCAAGGTCCCAGCAAATTAATCCTTGCTCAACCCTTGGTAGCTTGGCCCATGAGTAGTTAGGTTTAACTTAGGAGACAGGTGTGTAAAGCAATTTAATATTAAGAGAACAGTGAATACGTAAAACACAACACACCTTAAAAATCCAACAGCAATATGTAAACATAGGAATTATTTTTTACTTTACAATTACACCAAAACAACAAAAATCCAATGGAGGAAACAATAGATATGAACTTTTAAAGATTAAATGTAAAATTAAATGCCCTCCAGGGTCTGAAAACCAAAAGCACCAATCAGGGACATAAGGTCACACTCAACCGGGGCAAAGTCAAAGTTTGAGGCCAACCGTGATGGAGCCCTGCTCGGGTACATGGAGCGGGAGGCCTTAGGACTTAGTTACTTTTCTGGAGCTTTTGCTCTAGTCATTGGGGGAGGCTACTCTACATGCATCAACATTACATATCCACCCCGTAACCCTCTGGCAGAACACAAGGACAAAAGGAATTGAGTTAAATGAGTGTCATATTAGAAATAGTCAGATATACGTTATAAATTCAAAAACAGTATTTACAAAATTTACAATATGTACATAAGGCAGTACATTGTCCATTCAAATTGTCCTTAGCCCACTGGGCCAAAACTCATAGGCCAAGCCCACAGTTGACTCCTGCCTCAATACGGAGAGAACACTGCAGGGGCATCAGGTCGTAAACACACAGGCACCTCAGGAGGACGGGGAAGAAAGGGCACCTCAGCCGGAAGATTGGACAACGCCACTACTCCTGGAGGGGGCTCCATGCCCACAGCGATGTCCTGGGGAGTGCAAGGCAACAGTCTCTCAAGTGCCTCGAGTGGGTGGTTTGCCCACTGCCTGGTCCTGGGGAGTGCAAAGCCACAGTCTCTCAAGTGGATGCATTTCTCCACTGGTTCTGGAGGTGACTTTGTGCCAAGTGTGCTTCATCCTGCCAAGGATAGGGTGAGTGGATGCCTTCTTACACTGGTTCTGGAGGGGGCTTTGTGCCCAGTGTGCTTCATCCTGCCAAGAATAGGGTGAGTGGATGCATTTTTCCACTGGTTCTGGAGGGGGCTTTGTGCCCAGTGTACTTCTCTTCCACTGGTTTTGGAGGTGGCTTTGTGCCCCGTGTACTTTGTGCCCCTTGTGCTTCATCCTGCCAAGGATAGGGTGAGTGGATGCCTTTTTCCAATATTCTGGAGGGGGCTCTGTGCCCAGTGTGCTTCATCCTGCCAAGGATAGGGTGAGTGGATGCCTTCTTCCAATGGTTCTGGAGGGGGCTCTGTGCCCAGTGATGCAAGACTTGGGGTGTGGCAGTTCACAGTCCCTCACCTGGGTTTCTGAGCCACGAGATTTGGAGTGACCAGGATGCATGATAGTCCAGGGAGGTAGGGCTAGAGTCCATTTGGCGGCAGCTACTGCTGCACAGTGGTGGTAGAGCCAGTGCTGGTGGGGGTGCTGCCAGTGGTTGAGGGAGGCCCCAGATCCCTCTCCTGCATCCTCGGACGGCTGCCCACTGGGGCTGCTGCTGCTGTAATTGGTGCTACTGTCAGCGGTGCAGGTGGCGGTGCTTGTGGCAGGGCTTGCGGTGGTACTTGCAGTGGTTCAGGTGGTGGTGCTGGCTGTGGTGAAGGTGCCGGTGCCGCCAGTGGTGTGGGGAGGCTCCAGCCCTTCTCCTGCAGCCTTGGACGGCTGCCCACTGGGGCTGCTGCTGCTGACAGTAGTGGTGCTTGCGGCAGTGTAGGTGGCGGGTCACGTGGCTGTGCTTGTGGTGGTGCTAGCGGCGGGGCTGCTGGCGGTGCTGGCCGCAGTGCAGGTGGCGGTGCTGGTGGTTGTGCTGGTAGCCACCAGGCCTTCACCTGCAGCCTCGGACGGCTTGCCTGGTGTTTAGTGCCCCTTCCTCACATTGGCAGATGGTGGTGTCACCTTGGGTCTGGCAGATGGAGACTTTGAGGTGGCCTTGCTGGGTGGTTGTGGCTCCTTCCACTTGCTGGATGCTGTCCCCTTCTTCACCTTATCACAGAAAAGAAGGGGACTGGGAGGTTGTTGGTCTAGTGTACAATCTCCCAAATCTAATGAGTACAATAACTGGGTACACTGTTTCATAAAGAAAGAGAATCAATACACACAGAGCTAGAAATAGTCAGTAGTTAAGGAGAGCCCTCACACACCCAATAGGGTGTCAAGCTTCATCACTGGGCAATCTCCTCGTCAGACCGGTGCTGCAATGCCTGACGGGCCACCCCTATTACAGTGGTGGTGCTTAACTGGAGATCATCTACCAAATTTGGTTCGACCTAGGATGAATACTAACTGTTGAAATATGTAGGAGAGAGGGAAATAAATTATTAAAATTGGCTCTGAACCATCAGCATCACATTTAATAAGTCAGAGATAGGTTCAGACCAAGATTAAAAAGGGAAGAAAAGGGAGTGCTGATGGGAATAATGTTCCACTGCACTCCACACAAGGAAAAAAGGTAGTGCCCTAAATCCCCCAAAAATTGGTCAACATGTTTCACGTCTAAATGGTCATAGTGATCCAGTGACGCTTCTTCAGGACCGTTGATACTTCTTCTCCTATACTAATGTGAAATAAATAAGTGCTTGATGGTCACTTACTTAATGAAGACTGCCAATCGTAGTCTGTTGGTCAGCCAGTCCCCCTGCATGAGTAAAGAAATGTTCATTAGTAAAGGAATACAAGTGCATGGTGAGAGATAAAGGAGAGTGATCAAACAATTAAAAACCAGTCCCAGGCGTGGCACATAAGGAAGTAACAAAATCAGGATTACCATCACATTGCAGAGTATGGACTTCATAGGAATGTGCAAGCCTCAAACCTAGGAAGTAATACTAGACACAAAAACATTAGAGGAATACAACAGTTGGATACACAGTAACAAGTTGCCACCAGAAGATATCATAAAAAAATCATTAAAAAGTGGCATCAATCTCAGACAAATCACCGTGTCCCTCCTAAACAAAAATGGAAATAGCTATTGTGAGAGCAAAATTTGTGCTACTAAGTCCAATCTTGAATAACTAGCGTGGGTCTTACTAGCAACTGAAGGCCCACTATCAATTTAACAGAGGCATAGTTTTTATAGCCAGTCAGGGAATGAAAAGTAGGTAAACAATTAGAAGGACCACTCGTCTCCTCCATCCCCAGTCAAATTGGTACATAAAGTAAATAGTCAGAGTGACAAAGAGTACTTACAATCAGTAATCCCTGGTCCGAGGTGAAGACCTACCCAGGGCTGCGCTCCTGAAAGCAATGAGGGGGTGCGGTTCGAATCCTAATACAAGGCAGAAATCGGGCGCGATCTCATGCGTGGAACCAGGAAGTGGTTCCTTACGTTGGAAATGCCCAGCGTTAGTCTGACACTATCCCATCGAGCCGGAAGGTGACAGTAGACATAGAAAGAGGGCTAGAGTACAGGTATAACGTGGCGGCTATGTTGGTAGTATACACGGGCCAATAAGAACCAATGGTCTGTAGTGCAAACAAAACAGAGGCACTACGCGTCAGCCATTTGTGAAGTAAAAACAGGCCAATAACAAAGTCACAATACCAATGGTCTGTAGAGTAGAAGAATTGAGGTATAAAATCAGATGAGATATCAAGACTGTGCTTAAGTCAGGATATTAGACTCCACACAGATCATAGGTAAAGTCTGAGACAAGTCACAGAATGCAATTAAGATGTCAAAGTATACCAAGGGATGTCGTCATTCAGACCCTTACTAGATGTCTTCAATCTGAACACCCAACACTGTTCCATCCTAAACAGGTATTTAGGGTCATTGCTGGCTTGCCTAGGAGCTTGTAGTATAATTCATCATAAGTCGTCAGGACCATGATGTGCTTCCAAAAAATGAGAACTCAATTTAGTAGTAATGCGGGAGCACCTAATGTTACTCCAATGTTCATTACTCCTCTATTTTACGGGCCTTGTTGTCATACCAATATAGCGTAGATCAGAGGGACAGGTAATCATGTAGATACAATGTCGTGTGTTGCAGTTGGTGTGTCTGTTAAGGTGCCAGGTCCCAATGTATTTCAAGTCCAACTGTCTAATCGTTTTGTGAGGGGGCAGACATTACAAGTGCCACAAGGGTAATGGCCAGTGACAGGAGTAAGGTTCCATAAGGTAGTCTGCACCGTCAGGTCCCGTTTCTGACGTGGACGTGTTTGAACCACCAGGTCTCTGATATTAGTAGACATTTTGAATGCAAAGAGGGGCCTAGGGATCTGTGTGCCACCGCTCTGTACGATGGTCCGACCTTTATTATTACGTTTCTTGACGGTATTGGACAAGGGGGTGAATGTCGATACACATGTCAGGTAATTATCTGGTTCCTTGACCACTGGTGCCAATAATGCATCGCTGTGGTTATTGCAAGCCCTCTTACAGGCAGGGTTGATAACGCTCTGGGGATAATGTCTATTGTGAAGCTTATGTTTAAGTTCCTGGGCCTGAATATCAAATAATTGTACGAAGCTGCATTTACGGCGTAGCCTCAAGAACTGGCCAAAAGGAAGATTGTCACGTAGGGCCTTAGGATGGTGACTGTCATAAAGTAGTAAGCTATTGCGGTCGGTACTCTTATGGTAAGTATCAGTCACAAGCTTGCAGTTGTCAATTCTAATCAACAAGTCTAAGAAGGAGACCTGTCTAGATGAAGTGTGAGTCGTGAATCTCAAAAAGGGTTATAAAGTATTAACCCAATTTGTGAAGCGATCCACATCCTCAAGAGTTCCCTGCCATACAAATGAGGAGATCATCGATATATCTCAGCCACAACTTAATCCTATCATAGAAGGGATTAGATGTCAGTAGAATAAACATTTTTTTGAAGTCATACATGTAAAGACAGGCCAAACTCGGCACAACTGTACTCCCCATGGATGTACCTCGGACTTGGTGGTAAAGAGAGTCCCCAAACTTGAAACAATTCTTGGTCATGGCTAGTGTAGCGCATTGCATAACAAACCGTATGGGGGTAGAAGAGGTCCATGGGCTTTGAAGAAGAGCAGACTCAACATCTCGTAGAGTGGCTTCCTGAGGAATATTACTATACAGGGCCTCTACATCCAAAGTAATCAAGGCCTGGACCTCAGTACTTGAATTGATGGATTCAATTAAATTAAGGACATGTTTGGTGTCTTTTAAGAAAGTGCTCGATTTCCTCACCAAGGGTTGGAGAAAATGGTCACAAAAAGTAGACAATGGTTCTAAGACTGAGCCAATTCCTGATACAATCGGGGGTCCCGGCGGGGGAAATGTGCCCTTATGTATTTTGGGAAGGCAATAGAAATACGGAATGTGGGGGTGAGCAGTATCAAGGAACTCAGCTTCTTTAGGGGAGATCCACACATTATTACGGGCCTCTTCAATCAAACTCCTTATCTGGGTTTGCAAGTTCTCAGTTGGGTCACATAAGAGAGGTACATAGTAAGTGGTATCACTGAAGAGGCGGAGACATTCATCTCTATAGTCAGTAATGTAATAGGGGTGGCCCGTCAGGCATTGCAGCGCTGGTCTGACGAGGAGTTTGCCCAGAGATGAAGCTTGACACCCTATTGGGTGTGTGAGGTCTCTCCTTAACTACAGACTATCTCTAGCTTTGAGTGTATTGATTCTCTTTCTTTATGGAACAGTGTACCCAGTTATTGTACCCTTCTTCACCTTGCCAGGTGGTGGAATGGTTTTTGCCTTGACGGGGTTGGTGGCACACTGGCTGGGCTGATGGGTCCCCCCTTTGAGCCTCTGACAGCTGCAGGAACCACAGGGGACGTGGACTTGGTGGTTGAGGTGCTGGGCTGGGTTTTGACCACCCTGGCCTGAGGAAAGGGAGGGGTTGGGAAGAGGTCAATGTTTGCCAAGAAAAGCTTCTTATGGACACTGGGGAGGGAAGAGGGAGAAGGTCTGGGAGTGGAGGAAGAGGGAGTGGTTGTAGGAGGTGCCTGTCTGCTGAGTGTGGGTGCAGGCGCATGGGCTGGATGGTGTTTTGAGGTGGATGGCTGTTGGGTGGGTGGGTGCTTGCATTTGTGTACTTTGGGAGGAGGGGTCACAGACACAGTGGGAGAGGACACAGGCGACGTGTGCATGGATGTGGGGGTGGTGACTGTCAGTGAGGGGTGTGTAGTGATGGGCATGCTGGTGATGGAGGTAGTGGATGAGGATGTAGTGCATACAGGTGTGGGTGGAGATGCTACTGGGAGGGAGGTGGATGACGAGGCGGAGGGGGACACAGTGAAGGCAGTAGATGTTGGTGTGTCTGCATAGGGATGGTGCTTGTGTGAGTGCCTGTGAGATGAAGTGTGGTGCTTGTGTTTGTCTGAGCCACTTCTGTGTGTTGATTTGGGTGAATGCTGGTCTGAAGGTGTGCTTGGGATAGACTGGGGTTGAGGTGATTGGGACTGGGTGGAGGAAGTTGGAGGGGGAGGCTGGATACAGGGACAATGGATGCCATCAGTGCGGAGGCCAGAGCCTGAAATGCTCTCTGTTGGGCCGCCACGCCAGAATGAATGCCCTCCAGGTATGCATTTGTTTGTTGCAAATGCCTCTCAACAGCCTGGATGGCATTCAGAATGGTTGACTGCCCAACACTGAGGGATCTCAAGAGGTCAATAGCCCTTGTTGGGGTGGGTACAGAGGTGTCCGCCACCACCAGGGAGCTTCTATCGGAGGAGGAGTAGCTGTATGTAGTGTCCCCTCCTGTCCCCGTCGTGGTGCTCCCCTCGCCCTCTGTCCCACTGGTGCCCTCACCGTCGGTAGATTTGCCATCAGCAGCACACCTGAAACAAACAGGGCCCTGACTAGTAGTAGATGCCCACTAACACTATTGGGGTTGTAGTGCTTCAGAGCCTGCCCAAAAAGGGATCTACCCTGCCATGTTCTCCCTGGCCTAGGGGCTCCCACAGTCAACATCCCCACCCAGCTAAAACCTTAACGTGAGCAAAGTAATGAATCTGAATTTGTACTCACCCCCTGGTGGCTGCTGTGATGCACTCAAGCTCCCATCCAACTCTGGATAGGCCACTGCCAGGATGCAGAACATCAGGGGGGTAAGGGTATGACGGGCACTCCTTCCTCGTTGGGAGGCCAGCCCCAGTTTGGCCTCTGCTATCTTCCTTGCCCAGCGGAGCAGGTGCTCCCACCGTTTGCAGCAGTGGGTGCTCTGCCTGTCAAAGACCCCCAGGGTCCGCACCTCCTTGACGATGGTATGCCAAATACCCTTTTTCTGTTGGGCGCTGACCTGCAGGAAAAAGACAGCAGAAAAGGGAATTAGTTAACCATCCGGACCGTCACACTCATGGCCCACCATATCCCTCCCATCCCCTGACACACATACATTGACCACCATACATATCCCCAACATCATTGGTGCCATTGATGGTACACATGTAGCATTTGTCCCACCTCCCCCCCGGAGAAATGAACAAGTGTTCAGGAATAGAAAAAGCTATCACTCTATGAATGTTCAGATGGTGTGTTTGGCGGACCAGTACATCTCCCATGTGAATGCCAAGTATCCTGGCTCTGTGCATAACGCCTTTATCTTGAGGAATAGCAGCATCCCATATGTGATGGTCCAACTCCAGAGGCACAGGGTGTGGCTAATAGGTGAACCCAAGGTCCCCACCCAGTATATGTTAGTGTCTGGGTTTGGGGTTGTCCCTAAGGTTTATTGTGTGTCTAACAGTTGTCCCTCAATGTTTTCAGGTGACTCTGGTTACCCCATCCTCTCATGGCTACTGACCCCAGTGAAGAATACCAGGACAAGGGCAGAGGAACGTTACAATGAGGCACATGGGAGAACAAGGAGGATAATTGAAAGAACCGTTGGCCTCCTGAAGGACAGGTTCTGGTGCCTCCATCTGACAGGTGGATCCCTGAACTACTCAACCAAGAAGTTGTGCCAGATCATCGTTGCATGTTGCTTGTTGCATGTTGCACAACCTGGCCTTGAGACACCAGGTGCCTTTTCTGCAGGAGGATGAGCCTGGAGATGGTCTTGTGCCGGTGGTGGATCTTGTGGACAGTGATGAAGAGGAGGCAGAGGAAGAAGATGTGGACAACAGAAGTAATATCATACAGCAGTACTTCCAGTGACACACAGGTAAGACACTGTAACTTCACTTTACTTTTCAGTTTTCTGTTGGACATTGTACATGGCAGCCTGATTTCCCTATGTCTATGGCCACTTACTGTACCCTTAGGCATCTTTATTTTCAGATCTCTGTGGCCCACTCTGGCTCCTGGTAGGTTCACTGCTGCCCACCAAAGGTCATACCAATGTATATATACCTGTACAGATGACTTGCAATGTTTTCAGAATGTTGTAGTAATACATATTTCAATCATTTGACAGACTCCATATGTGTATTTGTTCCAAGGGTGTTTATTTAAGTGTTCATAAGTAGAGGGGGATGTGCGTTGGGGTGGGGTGATGGTGGAGGAATGTCCAGTTAGAGTCGAGTCTCTTGGTATCACAGGTGCATTGTCCAATGTGGCATAGGAAGGGGAGTAATGGCAGTTCAAGGTGGACAGGGTGACAGAGTGGGACAGAAGGGTGACAATCAGGAGAGTCTTATTTCCTGGTGGGGGTCTTGGCAATGTTCTCTGGCTTCTGCCTAGATCGCAGGTACCGTTTGAGGGGTGGTTCTCCTTATGCAGGGGGTGGGGTGCTGGTGGCCTGTTGTTCCTGTGCCGGGGCCTCCTGTCCACTAGCGCCAGCGGAGGTGGGGGCTATTCTTCGGTGTGGCTAGTGTCAGGGGCCCGTTGGGTGGGTGCTGTGGTGCTGTTTCCTGAGGGGGAGGCTCTGTGGTGTATGGGACTGTGGCAGGGGAACCGACTGTCCAGAGGCCCCTGATGGGCCAGGTTGGTCATTGTCATCCAGGCGTGCAGAGCTGCTGTCATCACTGTGGGCCTCCTCTGGCGGGGCCTGGATATTGCTGACAACTCCTCTCCGGTGACTTTGAGTAGGAGTCCTGTGGGGATGCAAATGCATTGTTATTGTATCTGCTTGTGCCATCTTGTGCATGGGTGTGTTTTCCTGTATGGTTGTGATTGCCCTGTCAGATTTGTCTTGTGTGCGTGGTGATTTTATGGGCTAGGTGATTCTCTCTAATAGGCATGTTGTGTTGATGGGTGTCCATGCAGGTCTGTGATGGGGGTCCATGGACTGTTGTTGCATACAGGGCTTGGTATTGGGATGGGTGAGTTGTGATAGTGGGACATATGTGAGGTGGTGGATTGATGGGGGTGAGGGTAGGGGTAGAAGTTTGTGATGGCATGCAGGTAAGGTGGGAGATATAGTAGTAAACATTTGGCTTACCTGAGTCCAGTTCTCCTTCTACTTCTGCGAGGCCCTCAGGATGCATGATCGCCAAGACTTGCTCCTCCCATGTTGTTAGTTTGTGCGGTAGGAGGTGGGGGTCCACCGCCAGTCCTCTGTACAGCTACCTGGTGTCTTGCAACCACATAACACACATTCCCCCGTAGGTCGTTCTACCTCTTCCTGATGTCATCCCTTGTTCTAGGGTGCTGTCCCACTACGTTGACCCTGTCCACGATTCTCCGCCATAGCTCCTTCTTCCTAGCAATGGGCATCTGCTGCAGCTGTGATCCGAATAGCTGTGGCTCTACCCAGATGATTGCCCCCACCATGACCCTGAGCTCCTCCTCTGAAAACCTGGGGTGTCTTTGGGGTGCCATGGATGTGGTGTGAGTGATATGTATGAGGATGTGTGGGTTGATGTGTGGGGTGATGTGTTGGGGTGTGTGTTGTGAGGTACGTGGATGGTGTATGGATGATGGTGTTCTGTGGCTCAGATTGAGTGGGTGTTCCTGGCTTGTGTCTCTCTCTGTTGGCAATCTTTTTTTTGTCATGGAAAGGGTTGTGGGTAATGTGGGTGTGTGTTTTATATTGGATTGGGTGTGTGGGTGTGGTTTGTGTATGTGTGTCAGGTATGTGTATTTTGAATTATCCAATGTGGTGGTGTTTTGTAAGTGTGTGTGTATTTTGAGCGCAGAAGTGTGTACCACCAATGGTTTACCGTGGTTGAGACCGCTGCAGTGATTCATGGGTCCTGATACTGTGGGCGTGTTCCTGTTGGCGTAACAGTGTGGGTTTTGGCATGCCAATAAATCACTGACCTTTGGTCTGGCAGACTTGTGTGGGTGTCTGTATAGTGGCGGATTTCTCTGTGTGGGTCATAATACTTGTAGCGGTATACCGCAGCGGTCATGGTATGTTGGTGGCCGTCAGCACGGTGGTATGCGGCATTTAGCACCAGGGCTGTAATGAGGGCCTTAATTTGTTACCAAACTTGCTCTTCACATTTGCAAAAAGATATGATGATGATAATGTGAAAACATATTTAATAAATAGAGATCAAGATAGACCAACAAGCATATTGTCCAGTAGCCTACCAACCTCATCACTGGAAAGTGATCCAGGTGAGGGTACCAGCAACAATGAAATTGCTAAAGTAAAGTCAAGTTTTTTAAGCAAAGTACAAAGATTCAGATTGGGCAACAAGAAAAGAGTAAACAGAATAATAGATATAAGATCAGGAGAGGAGGGAGAAAACATAAAAACAGGAGTACAGACAAGACAACAGACCAAGAGTTCCAAAGGAATGAACTAGCAGATGTGGGAACTAATAAGGTGGACTCATATATTTAAATTACAAGAAATGGTCAAATTGGGAGAGATCTTGAAATTGTCAACTTAACCTTGAGGACTCTTAATGAGGAGGAAATAGGAGTACTCAGTAAAGGTTTAAGTTTTTGTCCTAGTGAAAGATGTGCTTTTGTGGAATTACATATGGATTTATTTAAATTTGTTAGAAATTTAAAAGTAAATACGTTTTTTGCGGAACATCCTCCTAGAAACCAACAGAAGATGGGTGTTTCTAATGTTTCAGAGTTCTCCATAGCAGACTTAAAAGACATATAGACAATTACCTCTCTTGACAGTGAGAGTGAGGGACAGGATAAAACTCAGATTGCTGATGATCTTGATATACAAGAACATTTACGAACATTAAGTGGATTTAAATTACCTTCGCAATTTATGCCACCTAATATTCAGGATAATATAATTGAAGAATGTTATCGTAGAGTGACCATGGATTTATATGAGGTGGAGAATGGACACTAAGAATAACAAGTGTCCTCATAATTTTAACCTCACAAGAAAAGAAAAATACGTTCTTCTGGGTTTAAAAGATGATCAGGACTTAGTCATACGAGAAGCTGATAAGGGAGGTAATGTTGTATTAATGAATAAGGTTGATTACTTTAAAGAGATTGAGCGCCAATTGACTCATAGCATTTGTTATAAACAACTAGAAAGTAATCCAAGTGCGAGAATTCAACAATTGATTAATGCCAAACTTCTAGATTGGTTTGAATCCTGTTTGCTTATGGAGGAAGAATATAGATATTTGCAGGTACAACATTCCAGATTTACTTGCATCTACAGTCTCCCGAAAATTCATAAGTCGGGTGATTTTCCACCTGGGAGGCCTATCATTTCTAGCAATGGATCTGCTACTGAGCACATGGCCGAATATTTAGACAGTTTTCTACAACCCTTTGTGAAGAATTTACCATCTTATTTGAGGGATAGAAAAGATTTGTTAAATAAGCTGGAGGATTTTGAATGGGCGGATGCCAATTTAATGTTTGTAACTATGGATGTAGTAAGTTTATACACTTGTATACAAACTGAATGTGGTATGGAAGCGCTAATCTTTTTTCTCTATAAACGAAATGCCCGTTTTTTAGAACACACACATATGCTTTTAGATATGGCAGAACTGGTCCTGAATAATAATGTATTCTTGTTCAATGGAACATGGTTCTTGCAACAGCATGTAACAGTGATGGGCTCCAGGTTTGCTCCGTCTTACGTGAACCTATTTATGGGATGTTTGAGGCGAAGCACGCCTGGGGCCGTGCAGCACATCAATGGGTAGATAACATTATTTTTTATGTTCGGTATATAGATGATATTTTCATCATATGGAATGGGAGCACTACTGATCTTTTTGCATATTTTTCGTATCTCAATAATAATAGGTTTAATGTAACATTGACTTTGAAATATGATAAACAAAAGATTGATTATTTTTACTTACAGCTTTACATCGTTAATAATGAGATTCATAGTGACGTATTTGTTAAATCCACAGCATGTAACAATGTTTTACATGCCATGAGTGCACATCCTAAAAGAACAATAGAATCTATACCATATGGTGAAATGATGAGAGCTCGTCGAAATTGTAGCCAGCAAGAACATTTTGAAAAGAGATTGTTGACTATAGAAATGGAATTTCGAAACAGAGGTTATGATGAGAGTATTCTCAAAAGGGCCAGAGATAAGATCAAGAAAGTTGATAGAAAAATGACTTTGAAAGAAAACAATAAGATTAAGGAAAGAAAGAAAAAACAGCAGATATGTTTTATTACGAAATTCAATCTATATAGTAATCATATCTATAATAATGTAAAAAAAATTGGCATATCTTAGGTTCAATTGGATTACCAGAAGGAATTATCCCAAAAAAACCTAGAATGGTTTATCGTAAGGGCAATACAATGAAGAATAATCTTTGTCCCAGTTAAATAAAAGATAATCAAAACAAACTTGAATCTGGAACTTGGCTGCCCTCTAGACCAACAGGTTTTTATACTTGTGGAGGATGCTTGATATTTCAATTGGGAGTCAATAAAACATTGAATTTCAGGTACAATACTCAGGATCAATTCCTTTATGAATTGCAACACAACCTATGTGGTATATGTGTTGGGATGTTTCTGTGGAAAACTGTACATAGGAAGCAGTATTCGGAGTCTGAAAAAAAATGTGTTGGAACATGTGAGGGCTATAAAAAATGGAGATATTAAATATCCAATAGCCACTCACATACGTTTGATTCACCCTGCTGATACCCAAATTTTGTTTTATGGGTTAGAGCATGTGCCCCCACACGTAAGGGGGTAATAGAGAACTTTCACTAAGACAAACAGAGGCACGGTGGATTTGTCACTTACGCACCGTACAAGAAGGTTTAAACACAAATAATGAATTCCATGATTTTCTGGGTGTTTAAACGTAGTGATAAAGGAATAATTCAATTTAAGAAAACTTTGTGATGAGGCACCTTGAAAGTTGGGTGAGATAGCTTTTAATTGATGTGTACATTTGATATAATTAAGGGCAGATTTGATATGACATGCAATGATGGGAGTAATAATTTTGCCTGATCATACATAAAATTGATAATAAATAGGATTTTTGAACTTGAAAACAATAAATTTAAGCGAAATTATTACATATTGAAGGGAAATTGAGATCATAGGCAGGGATCTGCCATCCTTATTATTATATTTTTTGGGATAATTGATTATATTGGAAGAAAGTTACTTTCCATTGATGATATATGAGTGTATTAGAGATGTGTGAGAATCTAATGAATTTGCCTCCTTTATAATGAGGAAATTTTAAAATGGCCGTCGTGTTTCCTATAGAAACACGAAGTGAGTGAAAATTGAGTAGTTGAGGACATTCAGTGGAGCACTAATCAAAAGATTAGAATATAGGGGGGGATCTGCCACTCTTAATATCATATTCTTTAGGATAATCATTTAAATCAGAAAGTAAGTTATCTCGTATTGGTAACATAAAAGTGCATTAGATGCGCATTGGGATACAATAAGCTTGTTCATTTATAATGTGGATGTTTCAAAATGGCTGCCATGCTTTCTTTAGAAATACGGAGTAGTAAAAAACTAAACAACTGGGAATGATTAATGGAGCACTATTTAAAAGGCATTTATGAGTGAAACAAGGTTTGATAGCCAGTTGGAGTATCGCAACGTGAGTGCGATAAGGAAATAGTAGATTTTAAAGGTAGGTTCAAGTGTGGAATAATGTTGCTGCGTTGTTGCAAAACTGACCTCGTAATTTAAGGAATACTATTTAAAATGCATTCACAAGCACAATAACGTCTGATAGATGGTTGGAATATCAAAATAAAAAGTGCAATAAGAAAATATTAAATTACAAATGGCACGAATAAGTGTGAGGTGAACCACAACGCAGCTTAGTTATAGTTTAAGCGGACTTGATTTGATAGGCGTTCTATACATGTGGGGACGAAGATAAAAGGAAGTGGATTAAAATAACAAACCGAATTGTATGTTAACATCATATAGTAGATTTTTGTATATGTGTGAGGTTACATGTCACCGGAAAGTGGTTTAAAATGTAAGGTCTAACTGGTGTCCGTATATAACGGAACAAAGTTTGTTATTTTAAATACATCGACAAGCAGAATCAGGCTTGATGGATGGTTGGAATATCCCAGTAAGAATATCATAAGGAATATTAATTTCGAACGGCACGACAAGGTAGAAGTGTCTTTATACATGTGAGGTTATTTGTCGTCAGAAAGCGAATTAAATAAAAAGTGTAATTGTTGCTCGCATATAGGGTAATAAAGCATGTCAATGCGATATATATAGGATTTTTACTAATTATGATAATAAAATGATTGACAAGTTTCAGACCTTATAGAAAAGGTAAAAAGAAGAAGGACACATGTGTGATTTGAATTAACATGCCCAATGTGTATCTGATAATCACAAGGATCATATGAATTAAATATTTGCATTATAACGAATAAATAAGCATTATGAGGTATAACGATTATAAAGTAGACATGGAGAATATTGCATATTTGTAATCACAAAGTTGATGAAAGAAATTACTAAATAATAAGTTTTTTTACATATGGAATTGAATTATTGAGGTTACATATCTCGATACAGATTTCATGCCTCCAAATAGGATAAAACAGGTATTCCAAAAATTGAATATAATTATTATTTCTGAATGTAAATCAGATGATTTAATTTGATTGTAATTTCTGATAATAGAAGGCTAAGGAGTTGGCCTCTTGGATTTGTACACATGGTTCTGATTTATTGTACAATTTGAATGTATATGTGCAGCCGGATTCACCTCAACTCCTATCTGTTAGTGCGCTAGGTCAAAAAACATGTGTTTCCCATGTTAATTCCTAAAGGAGTTTTGAACATGTCTAGAGTCTAAACTGCTAGATGGAATTACACCTTATATGGCAGAAAGCTAAATTTTCGACAGATTGTGCTTTTGGTTATTTGGTGTACATCCGTTCAATAGTTTTTGAGATATTAAAGGGAAAAAAAATTGTCTATCTAGGGCCGAGGATCCATCACGGCGATCCCAGCAAATTTGAGAATGTGCAAGAATGCTGTGATTGGCTGGCCGCAACCTAAGCAGAAAATTGCTGCCGCCGTTTTGTGTTATCGGACATGTTTGCCGGGGCTGAAAATAAATGTAATAAGTGGTATAAGGGGTCAGGGTGGAGTTACCTTGACCCCACTCATGCACCTACTCACAGACCCACACAGAGTCATACACCTACTTTCATTCCCACTCAGACACTCACACACCCACTCACAGACCCACTCAGTCAGTCATGCATCTACTCACAGACCCACTCAGAGACTGACACACCTACTGACAGACCTACTAAGACCCTCATGCACCCATCACAGACCCACCCAGACCCTCATGCACCTATGTGCAGAACCACTGAAAGACTCCCACGCTTATTCACAGACCTTCTTACAGACTCAGGTACTCACTCACAGACCCATACATACACTTACACACCGACTCACAGACCAACTCAGACCCTCATGCACCAACTAACAGAGCTACTCAAACCTAATGTACCTACTGATACTCAGATACTGCCGCACCCACTCACAGACCCACTCAGAGATTCACACTCACTCATAGACCCACTCAGAGACTCATGCACCCACTCAGACCCTCATGCAGCCACTCACAGACACACTCAGAGACTGACACAGTCACTCACAGACCCACTCGGTCCCTCATGCACCCACTCGCAGACCCACTCAGACCCTCATCCACCCACTCACAGACCCAGACAGAGAGTCACACACCTACTCACAGACCCACTCAGAGGCTTATACAATCACTCAGAAACCCACTCAGAGACTGAGGCCCCTGCTCACAGACCTTCTTAGATCCTCATGCACCCACTCGCAGACCCACTCAGAGACTGACACACTCAGTCACAAACCCAATCAGACCCTTATGCACCAACTCAAATACCCACTCAGACCCTCATGCACCCACTCACAGACCCACTCAGACACTCACACATCTACTCACAGACCCACTGAGACACTGACATATCTACTCATACTCATACTTACACACCCAATCATAAAGTCATACACCCACTCACACACCCACTCAGACATTCATGCACCCACTCAGAAACTCATCCAGACCCTCATGTATCCACTCAGAAACCAACTCAGACACTGATGCACCAACTGACAAACCCACTCAGACTGTCAGACATCTACTCCCATACCCAATGAAACCCTCATGCACCCACTCTCAGACCCACACAGATCGTCACATAGCCACTCACAGACCCATTTATACACTCATGCACCCACCTACAGGTACACTCATACTTTCCTGGTGCCATTCAAAAACTGACTCAGACCCAAGTGCACCCTCTCACAGACCCACTGAAACACATATGCACATTCTCACAGACCCAATGAGACACACAAGTACCCCCTCAGAGATCCACTTGGACAAACTTTATCACACTCACTGAAAGAGGTTGTGAGACACTTATATAATTAGCAATAGATCCATTAAACGCCTGTTGCACACAGTGACAGACACAGTTGTAGAGTTATATATGAGTTTAGAGAGTTATTTTGAAGCTGATCTTCATAGTGTGTTCTAGAAACTTCTTCATATATATAGTTATATATTCTGAATGGGCTGGTGTGTATTGAAAGCCTGCTTTTGTTTTGCATAGTTGTGAGCATCGAAAGACTGCTGCAAACATTAAAAAAATTAAAAAGATTACAAAGAAATTGAACAAGAACTTTGGCCAATGTGGTGGCCCTAAGAAGAGCCTTTGTGTTCATTGTGAGTATGTGACAGCTAAATATAAGATTCAATGCAAAGATTTAGGTTGTTAAGAAACACCCTGCTGCCTTCATTTGTGAGGTGCACAAAGTTACTTCTATAGATATCATACATGTCAAACCGCAAGTTGTTTTGTAGATACAGCCCGTGTTATGGTCTCTGAGGAATACAGAAACAGTTGTATTAACATGTGTCCTGGCTTTGTCAATCTGTGGATAACATTTATTTGACCATTTCCATTTCTGCCTCTGGCATAATCTTTTATTAGGATTTCCACTCCTACCACAGTCAATGTGTCCAGGTCATTATTTTGGAGATCAAAATAGTAGAATGAGATTTGTGATGAGTCAGAGAGTGGATGTAGAGAATACATTGAGAGAGGTATAAGGTAAGACACAGAGACCTGCATTGGATAGAGTTAAAGCTGTTTTGTTTTTCCCTTCTACAGTAGGTGTACAATAATAAATATATAGATACACTAGTACACAGAGAGGGTATACATGTATATCAAAGATAACATATTGGGATTTGATGTACTTTAGGCTCATTTATGCAGTGCACAATCATGAGGCTAGTGGGTTGGCAATATCTAATCCTTTTAACCAAAGAGAACAATGTGTGCCACTTTAACCCTCTGTGGCCAATCCAATTAATACGCGCATTAGTCAACTCAAGTCCTTGCCAATATCATTCTTTCTAGCATGGTATTGAAGTACAGGCCCAATAGCAGACATGAAAAGGCTGGGGTTAATGAAGTATTTTTTAAAATGTAAGGCAGTTAAAATGGATGTGTGGAGGTGTGATTCAATTTTAAAAAGATATTTGATTAGATGCTGTGAATGTGCTAGTGAACAGAATTAGGTAGAGACTTGAAAATATACTAAGTTGGTCAAGAATGGGTCTGGTAAACACAAACAGTTGTAATACAGTCTTGGATATGCTTTTCAATCTGTAACGTATACAACACCTGCTGTAGCTCATTTTGTAACTATTATGTCCCTTCCAGAATGTTCTGCAAATTTGTGACATATTAGTTGTAGTCGATTGCTATGGAGACAGTGCAATGAGTGTATTGGTGGAAGGGTGTTAAAGAGAGAGTTCTGTCTTTGTAAAAATGAAAGGTGTTTGTACTCATTATTGTTCAATAAGTGTTTAATTTCCGTATATGTGGGATTGCTAATAAAGTATACTGTAAACCTTAAAGGCATAAAAATATCAAGATACATGTTTTGATGGACACTAGTTTTTCTAGAGAATTTGTTGTGACAATTGCGATTAAGACATAAAGGGG
Source organism: Pleurodeles waltl (assembly GCF_031143425.1). Taxonomy (NCBI): domain Eukaryota; kingdom Metazoa; phylum Chordata; class Amphibia; order Caudata; family Salamandridae; genus Pleurodeles; species Pleurodeles waltl. Next base: position 1,103,218,929 of record NC_090447.1, on the reverse strand, counting down.
GTCGCCGCCCGCCTGGCGGGAACCGACAAATGGCCGCCCCGCGGTCAAAAGACCGCGGGGGCCATTCTGACTTTCCCGCTGGGCCGGCGGGCGCCCGCCAAGGGAGCGCCCGCCGGCCCAGCGGGAAAGGGCCTGCAACACAGAAGCCGGCTCCGAATGGAGCTGGCGGTGTTGCAGGTGTGCGACGGGTGCAGTAGCACCCGTCGCGATTTTCACTGTCTGCCATGCAGACAGTGAAAATCATGCTGGGGCCCTGTTAGGGGGCCCCACGACACCCGTTCCCGCCATCCTGTTCCTGGCGGTAAAAACCGCCAGAAACAGGCTGGCGGGAAGGGGGTTGGAATTCCCATGCAGCGCCGCCATGGAGGTTCAGCCCAGCCAGGGGAAATCCGGCGGGAAACCGCCGGATCCCCTTTTCTGACCGCGGCGGTAGAATGGGCAATGAATCACCGCCAGCCTGTTGGCGGTGCTTCCGTTGCCCGCGGCCCTGGCGGTCTTGGACCGCCAGGGTCGGAATGAGGGCCAAAGTCTTCTTTATAGAAGTGCATGAAAGGGTTAAAACATACTAACCATTGAGAGCTAGACTTGTAAAATATGAAAAGTTTTTTTTTATTTGCTGACTTCCACAATGTCAGAAATCGCAAAGATGAAAAGGGTGACATTCATGGTTCCTTTGCATGAGAGTGTTGTCTCATTCTTTTGCTTAATTTCACAATTTCTGAGACTTTTTAATCTTTCTAATAACAGGAAAAAACTGTTTTACTAACAAACTCAATCTTCATGTATGTGAATAACATGTAATTCTGAGAGAAAAAATAAATGATAGAAAATGCACATGTTTTTTAAAGAGTTTACTAAATATGTCGAAAAGTATTGAAAGTAATTGAGATGATCTATGAGTGGTAGTATCAGTGCTTTTATGTACTAATCAATAGGATGCTAAGATGCAATTTTTCAGAGGGGCAGACTAGGCATTAGAGAGGCTAGTTCACAAAATGTTGCTATGAAACTGCATATCATACATGTGCTGTTTTACTGTATGGTGTAATTAGTGGAAGAAAAGCTGTACACTAAAGGTTAAATTTATATTTACCAATGTGTCTATACATAATGTGCTGTTTAGAATCAATGTTTTGCTTTGAATATTGGGACTCAAAATTGAAAGGGAAAACATGCACTGTAGGTGTATGTGAATCTTCAACCTGTCAAGTTGAGAACAATGCAGTAGTTAATTAAGGTTGGTATTGGTGAATTATATGGCAGGTTTCTATATATTTAGAAGCTAAGATTGTTTCTTTAAACTAATAACTGATTCATCAGATCAATCAATCAATCATTAGATTTATAAAGCACGCTATGTACCCGTCAGGGTTTCGAGGCGCTAGGGGGGGTGGGGGGTAGCTGCTATCGTTTGAAGATCCATGTCTTGAGGAGTCTCCTGAAGGTGAGGAGGTCCTGGGTCTGGCGTAGCGAGGTCGGGAGTGAGTTCCAGGTCTTGGCGTCGAGGTAGGAGAAGGATCTGCCGCCAGAGGTCTTGTGCTGGATTCGGGGGACGATGGTGAGGGCGAGGTTGGCAGAGCGTAGTTGGCGTGAGGGAACATAGAAGTTGAGTCTGGTGTTCAGGTAGGTGGGTCCGGGGTTGTGTAGTGCCTTGTGTGCGTGGGTGAGGAGTTTAAAGGTGATCCTCTTGTCCACGGGGAGCCAGTGGAGGTCCTTCAGGTGGTGGGAAATATGACATCGGCGGGGTATATCGAGGATCAGGCGGGCGGATGCGTTCTGGATGCGTTGGAGTCATTGGATGTCTTTAGTTGGGATGCCTGTGTAGAGTGCGTTGCTGTAGTCGAGTCTGCTACTGACGAGGGCTTGGGTCACCGTCTTTCTGGTTCCTGTTGGAATCCACTTGAAGATTCTGTGGAGCATGCGGAGGGTGTTGAAACAGGTGGAGGAGACTGCGTTGACCTGTTTGGACATGGTGAGAGCTGAGTCGAGGATGGCGCCGAGGTTTCGTGCATGGCTGGCTGGGGTGGGTGGGGAGCCCAGGGCGGTGGGCCACCAAGAGTCGTTCCAGGCCGATGGGGAGCGGCCGAGGATGAGGACTTCCGTCTTGTCGGAGTTTAGTTTCAGGCGGCTGTTGCTCATCCACTCAGCAATGGATTTCAGTCCCTCGTGGAGGTTGGCTTTGGCGGTGTGAGGATCTTTGGTCAGGGAGAGGACGAGCTGGGTGTCGTCGGCGTAGAAGAGGATGCTGAGGTTGTGCTGACGGGCCAGTTGTGCGAGGGGGGCCACGTAGACGTTGAACAGCGTTGGGCTTAGCGAGGAGCCTTGGGGGACGCCGCAGATGAGGTTAGTGGCTTCGGAGAGGAAGGGTGAGAGTCGGACTCTCTGGGTTCTGCCGGAGAGAAAAGAGGAGATCCAGTTGAGGGCTTTGTCTTGGATACCGGCTTCGTGGAGGCGATTTAGTAGGGTGCGGTGGCAGACCGTGTCGAAGGCAGCAGAGAGGTCCAGGAGGATGAGGGCTGAAGTTTCGCCATTGTCCATTTGTTGTCTGATGTCATCTGTGGCGGCGAGGAGTGCAGTCTCTGTGCTGTGGTTGCGTCTGAAACCGGATTGGGAAGGGTCTAGGATGGAGTTGTCTTCGAGGTAGTGGGAGAGCTGTGCGTTGACGATCTTCTCGATGACTTTCGCTGGGAAAGGGAGGAGGGAGATCGGACGGAAGTTTTTGAGATCGTTGAGGTCAGCCTTAGGTTTCTTGAGGAGGGGTTGAATTTCTGCGTGCTTCCACCTGTCCGGGAAGGTAGCGGTGTTGAAGGAAAGGTTGATGATCTTGCGGAGTTTGGGGGCGATGGTGACGTCGGCTTTGTTGAAGACGTGATGTGGGCAGGGGTCTGAGGGAGATCCTGAGTGGATGGAGTTCATGGTCTTTAGGGTTTTGTCGTCGTCTACGTGGGTCCAAGTGGTGAGGCGGTCGGCGTGGGAGGAGTTGTTGGGGGTGGGGCCGGGCGGAGGTGCGGTGTTGAAGCTGTCGTGGATGTGTGCGATTTTCTGGTAGAAGAAGGTGGAGAGATCGTCGCAGAGTTTCTGGGATGGTGGGACGTCGTTGACGCTGGCGTTGGGATTGGAGAGCTCCTTCACGATGCAGAAGAGTTCCTTGCAGTCATGTGCGTTGTTGTTAAGGCGTTCTGTGAAGTGGGAGCGTTTGGCAAGTCGGATCAGTTGGTGGTGTTCACGGTTGGCTTCCTTGAGGGTAGCAAGGTTGTCGGGTGTTCGCTTGAGGATCCATTTTTTCTTGAGTTTCTGGCAGGTGCGTTTGGAGGTGGTCAGTTCGTCTGTGAACCAGGCTGTTTTTTTCTTTTCTTGGTTGACGGTGGGTCTCTTGAGTGGTGCTAGGATGTTGGCGCAGTTGAGGATCCATTGTTGGAGGTTGATGGCGGCGGAGTCCGGGTCGGTGGTGTCGGTGGTGGGTTTTTGGCGAGGGTGCTGGCTAGTTGGTCTTTGGTGATTTTTCCCCAGCGGCGGTGAGGCGGTAGTGGGGTGCGGTGGTGTTCCGTGTTTTTCTTGAAGGAAAAATGGACACAGTGGTGGTCGGTCCAGTGGAGTTCGGAGGTGTGGCTGAATGAGATGTGGTTGCTTGCAGTGAAGAGTGGGTCAAGGGTGTGGCCGGCGATGTGGGTGGGTGTGTTGACCAGTTGATGGAGTCCGAGGTTGGAGATGTTGGTGGTCAGTGATGCGGTGTTGGCGTCATTGTTGTTCTCCAGGTGGAAGTTGAGGTCTCCCAGGAGGATGTAGTCTGAAGAGGCGAGGGCGTGGGTGCTTTCGACGTCGGAGATGGTGTCGCTGAAGGGGGCTCTTGGTCCTGGAGGACGGTATATGAGGGTTCCTCTGAGGGTAGTGTTGGGGTCCGTGTGGATCTGGAAGTGGAGGTGTTCGGCTGTCTTGAGGGTGTCGTCCGTGTGGGTGTGGATCTTGATGGTGGATTTGTGGGCTATGGCTATTCCTCTGTCGATTCCGTTGGTGCGATCTCTTCTGGTGATCTTGTAGCCGTCAGGGATGGCGATGGCGATGTCTGGGGCTGAGGAGTCGTTCCACCAGGTTTCGGTTAGGAAGGCAACATCTGGGGCGGTGGTGTCGAGCAGGTCCCAGAGCTCGATGGCGTGCTTTCGTGCGGAGCGTGTGTTAAGGAGGATGCAGTGCAGGTGGTTTGTGTTGGTTGTTGCAGGCTTTGTTGTTCTGTTGCAGGTGAAGTTGCAGTTGCGGCAGGAAAAAGGTCCTTTGGTGTGCTTCGGGGTGGCTTGGCAGCAGGCAGTCGAGGAGCCAGGGTTGAGTGCGTGGAGTTCGCTGGCTGAGTAGCGAAGGCTGGTGGCGCGGGGGCGTGAGGACCAGGGGGGGTGGCGCTGGGCGCGGTCCAGGCGCGGACGGGCGCAGATGGGCTTGCCAGCGGCGTGCCCGCTGCGCGGACGCGCAGCGCCAGCCATTAAGAAGGGAGGGGGGAGGGAGGAGCAGCCGGGAGGTGGGAGGCGGGAGGGAGCGGCGAATGGGGGCGCGAGGGGGGCGGGGCCGCGGGGAGGCAGCAGCAGGGAGAGAACGGCGAGGGGGGAGCGCACAAGGGGCGAAAAAGCCGGAAACAAGGCAAAATAACACGAGTAAAGGCACAATACAAAAACAGTCACAAAAATACGCTAAATGTTACAAGTACAATTGGAATACAGCAGTCAGAAGGGGCAAAAAAATACGCAAAAATGGCACAAGTACAATTGGAATACAGCAGTCAGAAGGGGCACAAAAATACGCTAAATGGCACAGTACAATTGGAATACAGCAGTCAGAAAGGGCACAAAAGGGGGCTAGAGCGCAAGGAGGCGAGGCGCTGAAAAAATAGAACAAACACTTACAGGACAGCGAAAAGCGGCACACGGGCCTCGAACACGCTAGCAGCAGCGTGGGCGGGGGTCAGGGGCACGAGACAGCACGGTGGTGCTGCGGACGTAGGGGCGAGCTCTAGAGCTAAATCAGGTCAGAGGTCGCTCACTCGCGACGCGTAGCGCCAGCCATTAAGAAGGGAGGGGGGAGGGAGGAGCAGCTGGGAGGCGGGGGGGAGCGGCGAAAGGGGGCACGAGGGGGGCGGGCCGCGGGGAGGCAGCGGCAGGGAGAGAACGGCGAGGGGGGAGCGCACAAGGGGCGAAAAAGCCGGAAACAAGGCAAAATAACACGAGTAAAGGCACAATACAGAAACAGTCACAAAAATACGCTAAATGGTACAAGTACAATTGGAATACAGCAGTCAGAAGGGGCACAAAAATACGCTAAATGGCACAAGTACAATTGGAATACAGCAGTCAGAAGGGGCACAACAATACGCTAAATGGCACAGTACAATTGGAATACAGCAGTCAGAAAGGGCACAAAAGGGGGCTAGAGCGCAAGGAGGCGAGGCGCTGAAAAAATAGAACAAACACTTACAGGGTGGCGAAAAGCGGCACACGGGCCTCGAACACGCTAGCAGCAGCGTGGGTGGGGGTCAGGGGCACGAGACAGCAGGGTGGTGCTGCAGACGTGGGGGGCGAGCTCTAGACCTAAATCAGGTCAGAGGTCGCTCACTCGTGACGCGCAGCGCCAGCCATTAAGAAGGGAGGGAGGAGCAGCTGGGAGGCGGGAGGGAGCGGCGAATGGGGGCGCGAGGGAGGCGGGCCGCGGGGAAGCAGCGGCAGGGGGAGAACGGCAAGGGGGGAGCACACAAGGACATAGTACAAGCATAATAAGCATACTTAAACATGTAGTGTTTAAATAAGGGTGAGCTCCAGTAGTGCAGACCTTGTCTATGGTGTTACACAGGTGGCTTCTCATGGCATGTACAAAGTGTGTGTTAGGTGTCAAACCCATGTTTTAGTTTCCACTACTTATTTCTGATATATGCTGTTGGTATCTCATAATCTATGGTGTTTCGTGTCTCAAAAGAGAGAGATTTGTCTTCAAAGTTACTTATGCACTTGCAGGCTACTATGCCAAAAACTAAGTAGAGTGTAGCCCCCATAAAGGAATAACTAACTCATGCACTCACAGGCCCCTGCACAAAGTACTACATAGACTAATCTACCCATAAAGTAAGTTATATACATTTTCAGAAAATACTCATGCATTTGCAGACCCCTAAGCCAAGCACTACATAACCTAACACTGGAATTAAGATATTTGTTTAGTCACTTGCACACACATTTATAGAGCCATACAGGTACTAAAGCAGGCACTCACGTACCAACAGACGTCCTGAAGCATGTCAGGGTACTACGACAGGTGCACAGTGACATTCAGTGAGATAAATAGGCAAGTACTGACATAATCTTGTCATGTATTTAGACAGATAGTGATTTATGCATGGGTGAGGCCTAGTACTAAAGAACCTGTGTGTGCTCTGCCACTGCCAAATTAAATTTTGCCTATAAAACCCCGTTTGTCTTGTCTCAAACTCACGGTTTAGTATAAATAACTCACCTTTGTGATAGGCTGTACGCATGCCATCAAGCATGGTGCATTGTATGTAACTCATTAAGAAAGGTACTTTTCAGTTTAAAAAAAAAATAGTCATGCACTTGCAGACCCCTAAGCCAAGCACTACGTAAAGCATATCACTCACCAAGGAACTAACATTACTGTTTCCAAAGCATGGATCCTATGTCTCAGACAGTGACAGAGCGGCAGATGTCTATATTCACTCACATACTCAGAAAGTAGTTATATATGCAGCACTATCAAAGATAATTTCCCATTTACAGAGCCATACATGTACTAAAACAGGAACTCACATAGCTGCAGATGTACTGAATCATTTTATGGCACTACTACAAGTAGCCAATTCCATGCACTGAGATATATAATAAAGGTCTGGCACAATCTTGTCATGTATTCAGACAAATACTACATTAATCATGGATGAGGCCTGGTAGTGCAGAGCCTGTGTGTACTCTGTCACTGCCTAACTAATGTTGACCTGTAAAAACCCTTTGTCAACTCTCAAACTCACATTTTAGTACTCACCTCTGTAATATGCTGTAGGTATGAAATCAACCATGGTGCTTTGAGCTTAAAGTGAATAAGAAAACAACTTTTTAGTTTTTGAAACATACTCATCGACTTGCAGACCCCTATGCCAAGCACTACATAGAGCATACCACTGATTAAGGAACTAACATTCATGTTTCTAAAGCATGGGTCCTGTGCCTCAGCCAGAGGAAGAGCAACAGAGAGACTTCTACATTTACTCAAATACTCAGAAAGTACTTAAAAATGCATCACTATCAAAGGCAATTGCAGACACATCCTCATACCCCAGTATTCCCTAACACAGGCACTAAGATATTTGTTTAGCCACTTATTGACACATTTACAGACCATACAGGTACTAAAACAGGCACTCACATAGCAGCAGATGAACTGAAACGTGGATTTTGAGTAGTGTGTGGAAAATGTGTTTTTCTATTTGGCACTTCTGTAACTCTTCAAGCCATAGAGTACTGAATCAGATTTACTTGCACCCTATGATTGTTATGAATACTCACTCAATGCTGTAAAAGTCAATATTTAATGTTATGTGTTTCCAAAGTACTTGCAGATGTTGAAATATGACTTTGAGCAGGAAGAAACCATTGCTGCTGAGATAGCCAGGGAGAGTTCACAAAGCAGCCAAAAGTTCACCAGCAATTCAATATCCTCTTGGAGAACAGTAACTCAAAAAGAGCAGCTACAGCTATGAATGAGGTGGAGATTGCAATGCTAAAGGCAAGAGTGGAAACAGTGGATTTTGATCAGTTAGTGGAACAATTGAACAATGAACAAAGAAAAATGTATATTGAAATTAAAGGAAAAATAGAGTATGGATTACTCCATAAGAAGAAACTATGTGAATGTTCTTCATATAGATCAATATTACTGTACATCAGTGGGCAAGCTGAGACTGGGAAAAGCTTCCTAATTAAAGTTCTCCCCAGTTCTCTACTGACGATTACAGATTTTGATTTGTCCTGTGTTGTAACAACAGTATTAGCTGCACATAACATTAAAGGAATTACCCTGCATCAACTACTAATGCTACCTGTTGAACATGACAGTAGACTAGAATATCAGAAATTATCTGGTGATGCTTGCCATGAGGTTTCAAGAGTATTGAAAAAATGAAGCTACTAATCATTGATGAAGTGAGCATGGAATTGAACATAATGCTTGCCTTCATAGACTTAAGGATGCAGCAGATTTTAAAAACAAACTATGATATACTCTTTGGAGGAAAGTATTTAATTGTTTTTGGTGACCTACTCCAACTTACTCCTGTAAAAGGACAACCTGTTTTCAAAAGACTTTTGCATAATGAAGCAAGTCATTCCCTGGGAATCAGTGGTAACATGAGCATTTGGTTAAACTTTGAATACAAAGAAATAGTGATGAACATGTACCAAGCATCTGATATGGAATATGGAGATATAATAAAGGACATTAGAATGGGAGTCCTAATGAAACAGGGAAAACGTACTTTAGAAAGTCACCTTATCAAAAGTATTTTCCCATGTAATATTACACCTCCCAAACTAATGTACAATTTCATGAAAGAACAAAAATCTATAGTTTAATTAATGCCAACACTTCAAGAGTGCTCCGACTTCAATGCAAAATTACTACAACTGGAGAAAGAGGATATTTTGGAAATTACAGTTATTGATAAAATGTAACATTAGAGATTCATAATACTACTGACAAATAAACTACAAACAAAACTGGATTATTTGGAGAAATCAGTATCCAAGACAGCAGGATTAGAAAAGCATTTATTTATTTCCAAAACATGCCCAGATATTTTGCAAAATCATTTAAATATTGAGGAAGGCTTAGTTAATGATGCAATGGGTAAAGTTATTGATGTTATAAATTTTCCAAATAGAGATGAGGTAAAATATTTAGCTGCAAAATTTGACCAGATAGATGATGTCATTAAGATTGGTTGATGTATTGTACGGCTTTTGCTTGTGAAAGACTTGTATATCCGACAACAACAAATTCCTCTCTCTTCAACCTATGCTCCAACCGTCCATACATCACAAGGTTTAAGTGTAGATACGGCTTTGTTTTTTTTTAAAGTTCTATATTCCAAGAAGGAATGGCATATGTAAAATTGTCACAAGTTAGAACGTTATTGGATTTGTTTTTGATTGAGTTTGATGAGAACAAAGTTATTGCAGGCGTAAGCTGTGTAAGAGAGTATAATCAGTTGGGAAGTCAATACGCTCCTCATTTAGGCCAGTACCCATTTTATGAGAAACAGATACTCTGCCCAAGCAGAAGATTACAAATCACTCTATCAACACTCAAGAGAAGAAAGGAGAAAAGGAGAACACATAGAATGCTAAGAAGAGAAAACTGCAAAATGACAGTGACATTGTAGGTTGCCAGCTGTAGAACAGTCCAGGTGCCAATTTCTATGCAAATGCTGTTCTCCATGTACTGTTCTATTTACCAGATATTGTAAACAAAATTGAATAAAAATCAGATAAGTGAATGTCGTCTGCACTATATAATTTGCTACAACATTTAATAAGTGACAGAACTGTAAGACATTCTGCTTCACGGATCGAACACCTTTTAGATACATGTACAGGATCAATAATACATACTCTTAACAATCAACAAGATGCACACAAATATATTATGGTCATCCTTGGAGTCTTAGAACAAGGAGAAGTAAATATTGATGATCTCTTTGGACTCAGTTACAAATGGAACCATGAATGCAAAGACAGCTCTTTTACATCTAGCACTGAAATCAATTCTGCACAATTTCTTTACTTAGCAATAACAGATTGTAAAATTGTGCCTTTTGACAAATTGTGCAGAAATGATAACCAAATTATGACCAGCCTAAACTGCAGATCTGACCTTACCCCTACATTATTTCTACAAACAACAGGAAAATACCTTATAGTAATGCTGCAATGATGCATACTAGATGGTTCCAAAATGGAAACATAAATTACATACTTCAAAGCTGGATAAATCTCACTTTCATGAAGATTTTTTACTACTTTTGGCTATCATCTTTCACAAAGTAATTAATACAAACTTTGGTCACTACACTGTATGTTTAAAATGTGAAACTGGATAGACAGAATGCAATGACAGCATCCTGAAGAACAAACCAGAACTTCCCTTCAAACTACCAAACTCATATCTTCTCTTTTTTTAACCAACGTTATACGGAAAAATGATGATTAAAAAAGTGATATACAGTGTTTCCTCTAAGTGTTTGATGTGTTTTACTTTTTTTGTATACATTATTCAGCCTATTGATGTTCCATAAAGGAGTTAATATAGCAAATCTATACAACACTCTCTAATTAAAGTCTAAACCGGGAAGAACATACTCCAATGACAGCAGCCCAAAGTTGAAAGAATAAAATTCATTCAAAACTTATAGAAAGTCCCCTTTCATTTCTTCAACCAAACTTTTACATCCCAATTGAAGAAAAAAACTGCTGTGTGGGATTTTATATAAATGTTTTATCAGCAGTTTAGATATCATTTGGCCTAACAGTGATGATGTTTATCAGAAAGATCTCTAGAATTAAAAAGTACTTCACATTTAATTCTGATATTGTACCAGGTATAATTATTCAAGAACATTTTTATAATTTGCTTATTTACATTACTGTAGTAACTGTAAAGTAAACCACTAATTAATGAATTGTAGTGACCACAATGCATAGTATCACTTATTTGTACTGTTCTACTGTGCAGCTTTGGGTTTTTTGTAACAATCCATTGATTGTGTTTTACCCACAGTTCAAAGATGATGCTTCATACAGACCATTGTTTACGGTGAAGTAGTATAAAAGCTGAGAACAGTAAAAGAAGTAAACATGATATTTTTACTACATTACAATACAGTCTAGTAGTATTAGCAATGTCTATTGTTATATTTGTGTGATTAGGAATATTAAATACTAACATATATTCATCCTTTTTTCCCCCAATAGCAGCTGCAATTGAACAACATTAGATGTCTCAAAATAGTTCTTGACACACAGACATATTGCTCAGAGATTCATTGGAGAGTGTTTTTGAACATAAACTGCTCTTGCCATACCTTTACATATGTTTCTTTTGCTTATTTCAGTGTATTAAAACCAATTTTCAGATAGTGACACAACAATTTAATAAATCATTCAAGCACTTTCTCATATAGGCCTTCACAGAACAACTCACTCACCCATATAACTACTCACACAACCATTCACTCACCCATAAAAGCACTCGCTCAACAGAACAGGCACTCGTATAGGCCCTACCTTACCATATAGCCATGCACTCATTCAATTGTGCATACCACCCTCATACACTCACTTCCTTAACAACACACATAATCATGCACACAGTCAGTCACTCATATATCACTCATGTTTTCACTCACCCATACAGCCACTCATGTACCCACTCACTCGCCTATTGAGCCATTCATGCACCCACTCACTCACCCATACATGTACTCATGCACTCAGTCACTCACCCGTAAATATACTCATGCACTCACTCACTGGCCCATACATGCATACATACACTTAGTCAATCACCAATACAGCACTCATACACTCAAACACACATACATGCACCCATGCACTCATTAGTTATCCATACAGCCCTTATACATTCACTCATTTGCCCATGCATGCACTCATGTACTCAGTCACCCATATGTGCACTCATACACTCAATCACCCACATACCTCTAATGCACTCAGTCATTTACCCATACATGCACTCATGCACTCAGTCAATCACCCATACACCACTCATATACTCATACACACACTCTTGCACTTACCCACTCACCCATCCATGCAATCATGCACTCACTCACTCACCCACCCATTCATACACTGATAGACTCTTTCAGTCACTCATGCACCACTCATGCTCTAACTCACTCGCTCATACAGCCACTTATGGACCCACTCAACTATTTTGACGTTCATGCACCCAGTTGCTCAACCATGCATGTACTCATGAACTCAGTCACTCACCCATACATGCACTCATACACTTAGTCAATCACCCATACAGCACTTGTTCACACACTCACTTGCCCATACATACATGCATGCGCTCAATCACTGCACTCACTCACCCATACATGCACTCAACCGACCACCCATACACCAATCATGCACTCACTCACCCATACATACACCCATGCACTCAGTCAATCACCCGTACAAACCTCACGCATTCACTCATTTGTCCATGCATACCTTCAATCACTCACCCATCCATGCACTAACACACTTAGTCAATCACCCATACATCACTCATACACTCACTCATTTATACACACACACTCTTGCACTACCCCACCCATACATACACTCATGAACTGACTCACTCACACATACATGCACGTATACACTCTTTCAGTCACCCATGCACTATAATTACACTCACTCACTTACCCATACAGCAATCATGTACCCACTCACTCACCCATTAAGCCATTCATGCAACTATTTACTCAATCATACAACACTCATGCAATCCCTTACTCAACTATACATGCACTCATACGTACATTAAATCACTCATACACTACTTATGCACTCACTTACTCACACATACATTCTTACACCCCCTCAGTCACCCATACATGTACTCATGCACTCACTCATTCATGCATAAACATACTCATACACTCTTTCAGTCACCCATGCACCACTCATTCACTCAATCACTCACTCATGCAGCCACTCAAAAACACACTTACTCATCTATTGAGCTATTCATGCACCCACTCACGTACCCAGGCATGCACTCATGCACTCACTTACTTGCCCATGCATGCACTCAAAACACTCAGTCAATAGCCCATACATGCATTCATGCACTCATTCATTCACCCATACAGTGTTTCCGTCACCCATGCAGCACTGACACACTCACTCACTCACCTATACAACAGCTCATGTACCCACTCATTCACCTATTAAGCCACTCATATATCAACTCACTCATCCATACATGCACTCATGCACTCAACCATACATGCACTCATGCACTCAATCACCCATACATTCACTCTGTCACCCACGCAAGTACTCATCCATTCAACCACCCATCACTTGTCTTTATATATAAACACAGACATACAGTTTGCCTTTTAATTAACCATGAAAGGTGGCTCTAAGAAGGACCTTTTTTCTTCAATTTTTCTTCAACTGGTTTTTATCTTTTTGTTTTCTAGGAATTTTCGACTTTTTTCTTAAAATTAAATGGCAAACGAGGAGAAAAAGTTCTAGCAACAAAAAGGGTGGAAATACTAGGGTAAATTAAAACATAATAGCAAGTGTGTTTCCTTGCAGCCTCCAGAATTACTTCAAAAGACTATTCTCCAGGTAACAGAGTAGTGCTGCACTCTAAACAATATGTCTCAAGACGTTGCAGTTCGGGGTGAGTCTCTGGTTGTTGTTTCTTCACTTCTATTGAAACTTTCTCTCGAAGAACAGCTGCTGGGTGGCAGGAGATAGATGGTTGTTTTCCAGCTTTGTCCCTCTGTGCCCTCTTACGATTCTGCCAATGAAACAATATCCTAGTTGTTCCAACCAAGTATGTTTTTTTAAGGAACCTCTTGAGTGGGTTTTATCACACAATGTGCATTTTACATATTTTGTGATGGTTTTTGATTCCCCAGATGGAATCACAAAAAAATCCCAGGCAAGGCTGTTTTTTAGGTGGCAGTGCTTCATCTTCAGAATCTTCATGATGTACTTCTGCCTGCTGCTCTTCTCCTTGCTGTTGATTGAAAAAATTATGAAAAAAGCTTCCCCATGTAAGCTCTGTACAAAACAGTACAGCACACCTCAAAACACAACTGAAATGTTCAGAAACCTTCAAATAAAAAGAAATAGGTAGGAACTTCCTGTTGAGGTACATGAAAAGCTTCTCCTCCAATCACATCTCTTTGTTTATACATCACATGATCTTCTTGCGTACCAACATTGTCGTGATGACCAGAAAAACTGCAAAATTGGAAAACACCAGTAGAGTAGAGTAGAGACTACTAAAAATGTTTACAGTGAGACAAGTTTAAACACTACATTACTAAACAGCTATTTTTGAACATCAATTAGAATGTGTAGATATCTGTGTTTTATACTTTTTGAAAAAAAACATGCGATCTTTGTGACATATTCGCAAAACTGAACATACATGATGATCGTGATGATTTTGCAACAATCGCATTTTTTAGAACCAAAATAGATATAAATTAATGGAAACAAATGACAAAGAGGTGAGGAATTCTTGATGCAGAAGAATATGAGAACATTTCCAGCAAAGAAGCTCTTCACATGTTGATGAGGAATTGACTTCTTTCTCAGACATTTCCATCTTTGCAGTCTCATTTTCTTCTCTAAAGAAGAATTAATGTTATCACATATTTCTCATTAAGCATGCACTAGGAACAATTATATTGCCAAAACGCACACAATAACACTGGTGTCCTTTTCTTGTGCTCCAGAACAACACTGTACTGTAGAACACGTACTGGACATTTACCCAAGGACACAGAAAGAACTACACTTGGGTAGATATTTTGTGCAAAACTTTGGACTTGTTGGATAGAAGAGCAGGTGAGAATCCATTATGGCAAAATCATTCAAGCAGGTGCACACACACTCACACAGACATGCACACCCACTCACAGATGCACTCAGACACTGTTGCACCCTCTCATAGACCCACTCAGACCCTGATCCAACCTTTCTCTATTTTTACTGAGCTGTGTTAATAGCAGTTCCTTCATGGTCTTTTTGTCAGCCCGTTTGAATGTTTCAGGATTAGAGAATAGTTCTGGATACCCCAATGATGAGGCTAACAATATAATACAGTTAAGCCATGAGATTTTATGGCCTACGTCACTACTGAGCCAGTCCTCAATGACTTCCCTGTTAAAAGTTGCCATTTCCCCACTCCAGACTGATATCCACATCATCATGGGAGCAAAGTTTGCATAGTCTTCTGCAAAGACCAGACCCGACTCCTCGTGCATAAGCAGGCTTGGACTAGCCGGTCCTACCCCTAATAACTTTCTACAAAAATGATTTTCTTCACTGAATAGACATACAGTTAGAATACCCCCAGATTCCTGCGCCATATAATAGTACAGGTAAGTATTTCATCTTGTAGACCTGCAGCAATGTTAAAACAGGCTTGCTTCTTACTAAATGAGCAAATCTGAAGAGCGACCCACATGACTGGTCAAAGCGCTGACAACAGTTTGCGAGACATTTGGTCCATGTACAGTGCTTATCAAAGGTGACGCCCAGATATGAGAAGGAGGTTACCCCTGTTATCACCTGATCCTTAATTGTGATCGGTCTAAGTTTCGGGTTCTGCTTCCCACAAACCATAAAATGCGTTTTAGAGATATTAACATCCAGTTGGAGGTCACCCATAAAATCGACAAAAAGATCCACCAGAACTCTAAGACCATTCAGTATGCGAGAAAGGATGATGGTGTCATCTGCATATAATAAAGAGGGGACAGGGTTCTTTTTGACTTTTCAAAAGTCTTTACCATGAATAACTAGATGTGAATTCAGGCCATTAATATATAGTAGAAATAGAATTGGTGCTATAGCGCACATCTGCCTGACCCCCCTTGCCAGTTTAAAGACATCAGAGCATTCTCCAGCCTTTCTAAATCTGATTGAAGCTTCAACATCTAGATGGAGACCCCAAAGGAAATTTACCAAAGGTTGGGGCAACCCAAGATCTTCCAGGATTGACTATAACTTTGATCAAACAACCTTTTCAAAGGTACAACTCAGGTCCATAAAGGCCGGGTAGACAGCACCCTTCTTGGCCACCGTATATTTACTCACCAATAGATTAAGATTAAGGCACTGTTCCATTGTCCCTATGCCCTCTCTAAATCCATATTGGGCCAGGAAGATAATATTGTTTGCTTGAATTCACACTGGGTTATGCCTAAACCCTTTTTTTAAAAACAGGCACTATTAGTGCCAACTTCCATGAGCTAGGAATACCGATTTTCACTGCAGCATTAAGTACATTCGTCAATAGCGGAGCCCACAAGGCAGTGTTTTCCTTATATAAGTCCATCGGGACACTATCCGGGCCTGGAGCTCCATTAGAGGGGCTTCCCAAGATGGCAACCTGAACTTCCTCCAGTTTAAAGTTTAAACATAATGGAAAGGGAACAGCAACATCTACCTCCACCAAATGTTCTACACTATCCAGTGAGTAAACCCTCTTAAAATGGGCAACCCATTTTTAAGTGGGTATGGTGGTCCCTACCATATCAGGGGAAGCTTGCTAGGCAGGCTTCCTATTCACTATACCCCAGAAGAACCTCATGTCCCCGAGATTGCAAGCACCCACTAGCTGCTCCCATCTCTCTTCTTTGAGACATTGCTTCCTACGATTAATTGCCTCCTTGCAAGCAACCTTAGCTTCGCTGATAGAATGGGAATTCCGTGGGTAGTCCTTGAGGACTTTGTGGAGGCATTTACTAGCACTGCGGCAATTCTTATCAAACCATCCCTCTTTGCTGTCTTTTACTGGTCCTTGGAGATCAAACATAATGGATCTGAGACTGCTATTCAAAGACTGAAAATCAGACAGAATACCATCTGGTGGGGCCTCAAATAGTAAGAGGGAGCTAGAAAACATATTCCTGCAGCTCTTAACAACCTCTACCAGTAGGATAGGGATCAACGCTTTCTGCCAGCTGAGCCTCCTACCCTGGTCTATTGGAATCAGCCCAAATACACCTGGAGTTAAATCCACAATCCCTGCAGTGGGATTAACCATTCTATCTTTGATGGGATTATGGTCATTAAACAATTGGTCACAGATCGACCCCTTGGTAAAACACTCAGCAAAACTATTACAAATAAAAATATAATTAATTATGATCCCTTTACACCACCCAACAAATGTGGGTTTGAATAAGTCACAACTTACCACTCTCTCCAGCATATTACAAAGACTGGCGCAACTTACTTCAGTAGCTAGCAGTTTGCCTCTGGAGTCCGGGGGCTCTGTGGGCGACACCTAGTCTTCCATAAGGAGAGGATCTACGCCCAGAGGGGCAGTTCCTATCTTGGCATTTAAAGCTCCCAGTACGAGGACATTGAACAACCCGGCTTAGGAGCTATCCTCTCTTCTGAAATGACATCCCAAGTAACAAACTGAGTTATAAAAATTTACGAGAAAAAAATGAAACTTTTCAGAAACCGCTACCCAAAATATCTGTATGTCACTGTGCCTAAGAGGAATTGGAACAACTCGCAGCTGTGCAGTTACTTAGAATAATAGAGCCAGACCACCACTAGCTCTTGGCTCTAGCGAAGAAGTTGGTAATACAACATGGCTCTCAATACCCTCCACAGAAAGCAACTCCTGTGCCCATGTTTCTCGGAGTAATATAATGTCATACGGAGAGATAAATGTGATCCACTGAGGGTCGGAGATTTTATTCCACAGACCAGCACAATTCCATGAAACAAAGCTTAGTTCCCTTGATGCGCATATGGAAATACCTTCCTGAGGGCCGCAAACATCTGACTTAACTCCAGCCCGAACCAACCCGACACATTGTTAGTTTGTCAATCTATTTCACTAAGATCGGACAAGGGGGTAAACCTGTTTCTGGTAGACAGCCCTGATCTCTACTCTAAATAATTACAACCCTTATCTACCAATGGGGTGGTGGGCTTATAGAAAAATCCTAATGCAGGTCCCATCATCAAAGGCTGCCTGGCAGTGAAAATCAACCTCCCTGCCATATCCGGGGTTCTGCAGTTAATAAACATACACTAACGCTCCACGGACTTATTTGTTGGTCTAGTCCACTCAACTCTCCGTACAAAAAGTATATTTTAATTTATATTTAAATTCCATGAACTGAAAAGTTGTATTTTGGCTCAGCCAATGGCAAATCTTATTCTGCAGGTTTTCAGCTGACTCACCATGAGGATACTCAAGGGGGGACACCAGCTAATACTGCCACATATGGGGAGCACTCGGGCAGCAAGTTCAGATGGGGCAATCTTCTGGTTGGTGCAATTTGAGCATCCTTGACCCCGCTATTTCAAGGGACCCCCTCTGTGGATTGCCCCTGATTCACCATTTCCCTCCCATTCATGCAAAATCATGGGCCCCTTGTAATACCTAATGAGGAACCCACAACACGAGAGTGGAAGGATTGAACATTAGATGGAACTAAGGGCAAAACTCCTGAGAAAGGACTGTCCCGCTCCTTGAGCTCTAGGTTACTAACCCCTTCTCCTCGCAAGCAACTATCCTCATAACGTCTTTCCTCCAGCCTAGGGGACCCATGAGCGGTCAAAGTGGGTTCTGGCCTGTTCAAAGTAGAGATCGGCATCTCCAATTTAGATAACCTTCCTAGGACTGGGGCCATGCACAGCTTGACAATGTGTTTAAATTTATCAAGTATGATCCCACTCCTGACTGCCAACCGGGACCCTCACCTTACTGCTCATGAAACCTCTTCTCTCTGTTTGCTTGGGCAGTCACTTTCCTTTTGCTGATAGGGAACTTACTTTGGTTGTGGGGGGTTGAGCTGATGAGTCCTCTAAATGTTCCCTACCAGCTAATACCTCTCTTGGGTGGGCATCATCAAGGATTCCCAAAGCCAAAATATCCAAAGTTTGGGACTATGGCTGGACCTTCAAGTGGCCTGCCACTCAGGCCCTACCTCGGCTCGATAGATAACCTCCTTTCAGCCAGATCAATTTCTTTAGCGATCACACCCATAGCCTGGGTTAGGAAGGAGTCAATGTAAGATCCTTTTTGGGGCTTTAGGAATGCTCCTTTAATTTTCTGCAGTTTGTGTTTTCCTATTTTATGACCCTGGGTCTCTAAAAACCTTAATACACCTCTATAAAAGTAAGAAATAATTTATGGGGAGAGCTGGCCCACCTATTTGCTTATACCACACAACAAAGCTTTCATAATAAAATTTAGGTGGGAGCCAAAACCAAGAGGGCATACCCAGCCAGTCTTCTGCGGGCTCTAACAGGCATATGGTGTGGCACCTCGTGCCTTATAGCACTGGTTGGGATGGCAAGTGGGAGCAAGTGATGCAGAACATAGCCACCTCCTGGGGCCTAAAAGCAGTCTGGGATATGTAGTCCCACTTGGCAGAATTAGCACGTCCCGTATCGGTGAGTGAGTGAGTGAATCAGTGACTGTATTGGTCAGTGAGTGGCTGTATAAGTGGCTGTATACATAAGAAGTGGTCTTTGTTGAGGTCTCCTTCCAAACTATGTATTTGCCTTTTAATGTTTTCTGTGGCAAATGGTTAGGGATGGTTCCTTACCTCTTTCTGGACTTCCAGTTTAAACATTTTTATAAATTAAAACACTTCTTGTGCCCACCCTCCTTTATAAGTTGTGTTCCCACTGTATACCCTTCTGTTTTTAATTCCTTTCCCTCATGAACACAGTGCCCTAGTCTGCATGATGTATTTTACTTGGATGTCTATTACATTCTCAGACAGTAGCATTACATCTGCTCTTTTTACTTTGACTCCAATGTTTGAGACTCTGAAGGGGTACAATTGATTAGGTCACTTGGCCTCAATTCTGCTGTAACTTAAGGTTTGAATGATGATAATCAAATGGTATGCTGGTGTGACTTGATTGTTGATTTCATATTGATTTACAACTGTAAGCGCTATGGGCCTGATTCTAACTTTGGAGGACGGTGTTAAACCGTCCCAAAAGTGGCGGATATACCACCTACCGTATTACGAGTCCATTATATCCTATGGAACTCGTAATACGGTAGGTGGTATATCCGCCACTTTTGGGACGGTTTAACACCGTCCTCCAAAGTTAGAATCAGGCCCTATATGTTTACACGTATAAATTGTAATATAATATATCTATGTCTCTTATCATTTTGTATTACCTAAGAAATGGTTGTCTTACAGTGTATCTGTGTGGCAGCACTTAAATAATTTTCCTTATGTCTTGAACACATATCATGAACTGACAATGAATACTGTGCAAAATAATGAGTCCCACTCCTTTAATGCTTTTGGTCTAGTGTCTGGTTTTAAACTCTTATTCACTATTCGTTCAACTCCTTTACTGCCAGGCCTTTTTCTCTCCTAGCCTTTTTTTTTGGTTATTTGGGGAAGTTTGCACTTATGCCCTCATAACTTTCCAATCCAAATGTGTGTCCTTTTTTTCAAAACATCCTAGGTATTCTAACGTTACCCAGAGTTTGTGGGTTTCCCTAGAGGAGACTAAGAAATTAGCTAAAATGCAGATATATTTGTTTTTTGGGGAAAAATTGGAAAAAATTTGTGCAGAAGAAAGCATGTAGTTTTTCCCTGCAAATGGTATCAACAAACGGTTTGTGGCAGCTTTCAGGAACAGGCAGACTTGAATCAGAAAACAAAAACTTTCAACAGAGTTTTGACTGGGACATACCTAATTTTTACTATTTTTTGTACTTTCAGCCTCCTTCCAATTAGAGACAAAAATCGGTGTGAAATCAATGGTGGATCCCAGACAGCTAAACGTTTATGAAAAGTAGACAAAGCTCGGAATTCAGCAAGGGGTCATTTGAATAGATCCTTCAAGGTTTTCCTACAGAAAGTAACATCTGAAATAAAAAAATATAGAAATAGAGTTGAAACAATCAGCCATTTCTGTCTACATTTTCTGCTGTATCCAGCTATGGCAGACTTTCAGAAGCAATACGCCATTATGTCTGCTGGACTCTTCTAGTTGTGGGGATATATAGGACTAGGTACCCAGACCTAATAAATAAGCTGCACTTTGCAAAAGGTGCTTACTGTAAACAAGGAATGACACAATTAATATAAAGAGTGAAAAATAGATATCAAGGAAGCCTTTGTATTTCCAAAATGGGCACAAGATAAGGCGTTGAGAAGCAGTGGTTATTGGCACATCTCTGAACTTGGGGGTCCCCATGCTAGCATATAAATTACAGAGCATTTCTCAAAAAGACTTTGGGGGTCATTGCGACCCTGGCAGTCGGCGGAGAAGCGGCGGTCTTACCACCAACAGGCTGGCGGTAAAAAGTTTGAAATTATGACCATGGCCGATACCGCCATGGTCATCCGCCACTTCTCCGTTCCACCCGCCAGGGCGGAGACGACCGCTGAGCTGGAGACCTGGGTCTCCAGCCCGGTGGGCGTCACAATACCGCCGGCGGTATTATGACCCGGCTGACCTCCATGGTTTTAATGGGGTTTGGAACTGGAATTACTTCCCTGGCACTGATAGGGATCTCCCCCACCCCCTACACCCCCCACCACCCCTGCCACACCCCAAAGGTAGCAGGACCCCCCTCCCCACCCCTACCCCCAACATTACCTTACACATACACACCTGACACGCACAGAGGCACCACCAACACACATACCCGCACACACATCAACATACATGCCAACAGCCACACAC
The DNA here is from genome assembly GCF_031143425.1 of Pleurodeles waltl. Taxonomy (NCBI): domain Eukaryota; kingdom Metazoa; phylum Chordata; class Amphibia; order Caudata; family Salamandridae; genus Pleurodeles; species Pleurodeles waltl. The sequence continues at coordinate 1,103,197,417 of NC_090447.1, read as the reverse complement.
AGTCATACACACATACCCACATTCAGACATACACGCACATATCCATACAGACATACATATAGACATACACGCACTCATTTCTAAACACACAACACACCCGCATGAATACACACACTCACACACCCCCTCTACATACACACACACACACCCCCTTGCACCCACACATCACACAACACCTCCCCCACCCACCACCCCGTCCCCTAACGGACGATCAACTTACCTGGTCCATTGATCCTCCGGGAGGGGACAGGATCCATGGGGGCTGCTCCGCTGCCACCACACCGTCAACAGAACACCGCCACGCCGAATCACAGGACGTGATTCAGTGGGCGGTGTTCTGTTGACGTGGCGGAGGAGGTGGAGCAACCTCCACTTCCCCGCCGCCCGCCAGTATGGCTGCTGGCGGCTCTCCGTCCGAAAAAGGACGGAGGGCTGCCAGCAGTCATAATACGCCGAGCGGAAAACCGCCACCACTGGCAGTCTTCAGCACGGCGGTCCCTTGGCGGTCTTGTCAAAAGACCGCCGAGGTCAAAATGACCCCCTTTGTTCTTACACACTGTCTGACATCTGAAGGAAACAAATGTAGAGAAACAGTGGGCAATAACATGTGTTCTTCTATTCTGTGCTCCTCAAGTCTCCCTATTGAAATGGCACTTCACTTGTGTGAGTAGGCCTTGTGTCCGTGAAAGGAAGCCCCAAAACATAACATGGACACATCACTTTTTTACATAGAAAATTGGCATGTTTTTGGGAAAATACCTAGCTGTGGATTTTGGCTTCTAGCTCAGCCGGCACCTCGGCAAACCTAGCAAACCTGTACATTTTTTAAATCTAGACATCTAGGGGAATCCAGTATAGTGCGATTTGTGGGGCTCTCACTTCGTTCTGTTACCCAGAATCCTTTGCAAACCTCAAAATGTGGCTAAAAACACTTTTTCCTCACATTTTGGTGTGGCAAAGTTCTGGAATCTGAGGGAAGCCACAAACTTCCTTCTACCCAGCATTCCCCCACTTCTCCCGATGAAAATGGTACCTCACTTGTGTGGGTACGCCTAGTGCCAGGGACAAGGAATGGTCCAAAACGCAACATGGACACATCAAAATTATCTATTACAAAAGTACCTGTTTTTGCAAAGGGGCACCTGCGTTTTCGGTCCTGGGCTTGGCAACCATCTAAGGAAACCTACCAAACCAAGACATTTCTGAAAACTAGATACCCTAGAGAGTCCAGGGAAGTGGGACTTGCATGGATCCCTCAATGTTTTCTTTCCCAGAATCCCCTGCAAACCTCAATTTAGCTAAAAAATCAAATTTTCCTCACATTTCTGTGTGGGATTACCACACCTACACAAATTTCCTACCACCTTAAGGTATCTTTGGTCTCCCGATAAAAATGATGCCTAACTTGTGTATGTGGGCCAAGTGCTTGTGACAGGGAAGGGACAAAAACATGCTGAAATTGAGGGGGAACCAAAGCGGGTCCAAAAGGGTAGTGTGAAAAAAACATTTTTGGTCTGACAAGTGGGGCAGGTTTTCTATTGGTATAGATGCAACAATGCTGGGCGGTAGGACGTTTGTGGATTCCTGTGGATTCCAGAAGGTTCCATAAACAAAAATGTAGGGAAAATGGGTGATTTCAAGCAAAGTAGGAGTTTTGCAGTGGACTGCTGGTAAGAAAATGATGTGGGGTGCATGTGAAATACACCACCCTGGACTTACCCAGATGTTTAATTTTCATATGTGTCTAGGTCTGGTAGATTTTTCTAGGTGGCAGCGTCCCAAAGTCCAAAAAATGCAGCCGCTCACCATTCCAAGTGGGACGATATTAGGAGTTAGCCAAGCTCTCTTGGCCCAAATGTAAAATCAAAACCCAAAATAATCAAATGTCCTCTTGCTTGCCATTGGGATGAGATGCTTTAGTTTGTAAGGGGGGGCTGAAAGACTGTTACCCCCTTCAGTTGGGGTGGGAGGCATAACCATACCCACACTGGTTGGCAGCCCCCACCCTTGTATTTTTTTTTAATACCCTGGCATTTGGTAGGCTTTCTGCCCCCCGGGGGAGCGGATGGGGGGTAATTGCCCCATCTGCCCACTGGTGGGCAGAACGATTTTGCCCCATTTATGTGGGGTGGGGTATGGCCATACTCCCACCCTCTTTTTAAAAACAAAAATCTTCCCTGGTGTCTAGTGGGCTTTCTGCCTCTCTTGGGGGCATATGAGCCTTACATAATTATTCTGATCTTCCCCCAAGGAGGCAGAAATGGCCATCAGTAATGTACCCCCAGGGGGAGCGGCCCTTACCCAAGGGGCTGCTCCCAAAACACAAACACACCGATGCCTGGTGCATAAGTGGTTTTTGCCCTCCATGGGGATAGATGGGCCTAATACAAATAGGCCGATCTGCACCCAAGGGCGTCCGAAATGGTCAACAGTAATGTGCCACATGGGGAGCGACCCTTGCCTAAGGGCCCCCCACAAAGAAAACACACACACAACAATCTCTGGTGCCTAAGTTGTTTCTGCCCCCATTGGGGACAGATGAGACTAATAAAATAGGCCTGAAATAATATGCCCTCCTGGGGTAACAGCCCTTGCCCAAGGGGCCGCTCCACTTATAAAAAATTTAAAAAATTAAAAAATTCCTAGTGGTTTCTGCCCCTCTTGGAGGCAGATGGGCCTAATTAAAGTCGTGGGGCAGAAATGGCCTAAAATAATATTACCCCCTCAGGGGCCGCTCCCTTCTTGTAAAAAAATATATATATATCTCTGGTGCCTAGAGTTTTCATTCCCCCTTAAGGGCGTATGAGCCTAATTGAAATAGGCCGCTCTGCCCCCAAAGGGGGCAGAAATGGTCTAAATAAAAATGCCCCCCTTTGGGAGTGACCCTTGCAGAAGGGTCTGCTTCCCTCATGTCAGCTTTAAAATGAAAAAGAACTCCCTGGTGTCTAGTGGCATTCTTATAGCACGATCACTATGCAATCATGATGCAGAAATGCTCGTGAAAAGAAAGAAAAAGCCTTTCCTTTCCTTTCATGCCTCTACAACCTGACCTGCCCATTCCCCCCACCCGAAGAGAAACAAATCAGTTTCTCCTCAGACATGCTAGAAGCCATGCTTCCAGCATGTCAGGGGTGACCACTGATAAGTTCAGCACTGTGGGAGGGTCATGGTGTTGGAGGTGGCATTCCCTCCCCGGGGGGAGTTAGAGGGAGATCCATGGGGGGAGCACTAGCGCTCCCCCCTTGGGACAGGTGCAGGACGTAACGGTTACGTCCTTGGCACAGCAGCGCTGCAGTGGAGGATAACCATTACATCCATGGCACAGACTGAGTTAAAGCACATATATGGTGGACTTGTACCTGGTGATTTCAGGCTTTGAAAAGACTGTATGGTCAAAACGCATGGCCAGCAAGAATAAATCTTACCTGAAAACGTGATCCTGGAGTGCAACTTTTCTTGTGTATATTTTTCCATAAGTAATACTTATATTTGTTAATGAGTCCTAAAAAGTATCTATATATGTTAAAAGACATAGGGGGTCATTACGACCTTGGCGGGCAGCTACTGCCGCCCGCCAGGCGGTAACCACCGTGCGGCCGCACTCACGCGGCCCGCATTATGACATTCCCGCTGGGCCGGCGGGCGCAAACCAAGTTTGCGCCCGCCAGCCCAGCGGGAATGAGGCCGCAACATAGGAGCCTGCTCCTAATGGAGCCCGCGGTGTTGCGGCCGTGCGACGGGCGCAGTTGCACCCATCGCGCTTTTCACTGTCTGCTATGCAGACAGTGAAAAGCTGGCCAGGGCCCTGTTAGGGGGCCCCTGCACTGCCCATGCCAGTGGCATGGGCAGTGCAGGGGCCCCAGGGGCCCCAGGACACCCCTTACTGCCAGCCTCTTCCTGGCGGTGCAAACCGCCAGAAACAGGCTGGCGGTAGGGGGGTCATAATACCCAGGGCAGCGCTGCTTGCAGCGCTGCCCTGGCGGATTATCACTGCTGGGGCTAAAACGGCAGGAAACCGCCGGCCCGGCGGTGTGACCGCGGCGCTACCGCCGCAGTCGTAATAGGCCAGGAAGCACCGCCAGCCTGTTGGCGGTGCTTCCGTAATTTTAGCCCTGGCGGTCTCGGACCGCCAGCATCAAAATGACCCCCATAATTATGATACATATTTGTACAAAGAAATACCCATATCTAGATACATACATACATACAACCAAATTATAACCATTAATAAACAGAAGACTTCTGAATCCGTTGTAGTCTTTTCATAGTTGGTGAAGATGATCGGTGGTAGAGGCCATTGGGGTAATGCAGTTTAGACAGCAAAAGAGAGATAGTAGTCTGGACTTTGTGTGGAATTCCCAGGTAGGATGAAGATGTGTTGCAGAGATTCATAGTAATGAAGCTTGTTCTAATTAATTTGTTCACTTGGGCTTCCATTGATGACGTGGAGTACATGGTAATTCCAATGTTTCTTATTTCCTTAGATAATTTAGGAGGTGGTCTCAGAATATCAGACCAGGCACAGAATGGGTCATTATTTTTCCAATCACCACCTTAGTTTTTCAGTTTTGGAATGATTCAATTTGAGATGTCTCCATGTCATCCACTGATCAACGCCTCTGAGGTAACTGAAGATTTTTGAGTTTCCAATGTCTTTGTCTTTGGGACGTTTCAGTTTAAGGAGGAATTGTGTGTCATCTGCATAGTTGTAGCATGTGCATTCAAATTCATTGCTAATTATTGGTAATGATTTCATGTGGATGTTGAAATGCATGGGTGAGATGATGAAGCCTTGAGGGACCCCTGCTTTTGTGAAGTACAGTTTGGATGTGACGTTTGCTCTGCTTTGAAGGTGGGATGTGAACTAGTTGAGAGCAGTTCCCTCTGTATCAGCTTTAGAGAGTCTTTGTATTGGAGAGTGATAGTCAACTATGTTGAAGGCAGCTGAGAGGTCCAAGAGAAATAGTGCAGCAACCCCATTGTGGTGTACTGCATTTTTAAGGTCATCCCAGATGGCAATGAGAGCATTTTGTGTCTCTTCCTAGGCGAAATACTGTCTGGTACTCTAAAGGTATAGGGTTATCTTCAATAAATTGTGACATCTGGGCAAATGCTGCTCTTTGTTTCAGTTTGCCCAGGAAAGGCCCGTTTGTAATCGGTCTGTAGTTACCGGGGATTATGTGAGTCCAGGTTTGTTTTCTTTAATAATGGGCATATTTATGCCTCTTTTAGGTCTTCAGGAATGATTCCCATAGTTAAAGAATGATTTGTGATTCTTCTTACTGGTGTGACAGCAGAGGTAGGTAAAAGAATATTCTTGAAGATTTGTGTTAGACCAGGGTCAGAAGGGGAGCCATTTGACATGATTGCCTTAACAAGATTCTTAAATTGTAAATTAATTTTGTGAAATTGTTTTGAGGGAATGGAGATGCTGGGCTAGCCTTCTCTTGGAGGGGATTTTTGGAGATGGGTTTGTGTTGGTGATTTTCTTTTATTTTAAATAGGAGTCTAATATGTGTCCTTTGTTTGTGTAATGATTTGCCAGCTTGTCGATTAATTCTTGAATAATGTGATGAGTGATTTCTGTGTATTTAAGTTTACAAAATTCAGGGATAATTTTATAACATTCTTTATTTGCATGTTTAGTGTTCTGAATTCAGTCTGAATAGTTACCTTTTATTAGCTTTTTGGATTGTTGACTTGTATATTATGTGAAGTTTCTGTAGGTGAGGTTTGTCTTGATTATTGTTTGTTTTGAGCCTGGTGCATTGCAGCTTTCTAATTTGTTTTTATCTCTTTTATTTCTGTTTAGTTTTCTGTTTTTTTGTTATTAGTCTATTGGGATACCAAAAGCTTCATGTGGCCACTCATAAAGCTTCTGAAATGGAATGTTTTGTCTCTAGCTCTGTGTTGGATGTGTGTGTTGTGTTTCTATGTATTCAAAATTGAGTTTATTCCACAGTTGATGGGTGGACACAGGCAAGGTGGTCTCAGATCTGTTGATTTGTGGTGTTTTATTTTGAAAAGCTAGCAAATGGTGGTCTGACCAGGTCACTGGAGTAAGGCTTGGAAAGGTAGCCAGTTCTGGATTAGCAAAAATGATTTTTAGGGTTTGTTCAGAGAAGCCTGTGGGTATGTGTATAATCAGAATTAGGTTCATTTTGAATAAGCCAGCGATTATGGTTTTTGGATGCAGCATATTGGGTTTGTCAAACCAAATATTTAGGATACCATAAATGCATAGGTTGGAGTGCAGTGTTGTAAGGTTTGAAAATGTGTCTAGAAATGTATCTGGAAATGTTGCATTGCTAGGTGGTGGTCTGTCAAGAAGAAGGAAGTTATAGGAGGAAGTTGATATTGAGGTGCATCTGGTGATGAGGGCCTCACAATCTTGTATTGAAACATCATTAGCCTTGGTGAGATTTATTGTTTGCTTAAGTATAACAGCTAGTCTACCTCCTCTTTAGCCCACACGATTTTGTTCGATAGTTTGATAGCCTGGAAGAATGGCTTCATGCAATACTGAGGCCATGTCATCTCCCAACCGTGATTCAGTTTTGAAGAGTAAAACAGGTTATGTGTTAGTGAGTAGGTTGTAGAGGATGTGCTTGTTTTTGGAGAGTGATTGAGTTTTTACTAGTAGGCAGTTTGGAGATTGTGTTTTGGTGGTGGTGTGACTTTGTTTTGTAGAAGAGTTAGCAGTATTGTTTGAACTTGTAGCAAGTGTGTCATTAGTGCTGGTAATAGCTGTATGACGATAGAGCCATTTTTATCCTTTTTCTTAATCATTTTTTCGCATTCAGCTGGCTTAGAAGGCACTCTGAAGGGTCTGTGTGTGTAGGTAATAGAGATGGTGATTGAAAGTGAGTTGGTGAGCTGTGTTGTTTTCTTTACAGTAGCCGTGTTGTTTAATGGACATGGGGATGCAG